>NC_092402.1:22456943-23112908 GCF_030028105.1 Mobula birostris | reverse complement strand
TAAGCTGTCTGGTATCACTTGCATGTCTGTGCTCCTTCAGGAAAAAAAGTCACTTTCTCAACGTGAATGAAACAATAGCAGAGCATTTGGAATCAAAGAAGGTACTTTTCAATTTTTCCCAAAGGTAAACAGGGTACGTAGAAGTAAATCTCCTTAATGTACTTAGCACATGATTCTAACTTGTCTGCTACCACTTGCATCTCTGTGCTCCTTCAGGAAAAAAAGTCACTTTCTCAATGTGAATGGAACAATAGTACAGCAGTTGGAATCAAAGAAGATACTTTTCAATTTTACTCAAAGGTACAGAGAGCTCAGTTGATGTAAGCATCCTAACTTTACTCAGTACCTGATTATAACTTGTCTGGCACCCTTTGATTGTCTGTGCTTCTTCAGGAAAAAAAGTCATTTTCTCACTGTGCTCACAACAAAAGCAATGTTTTCAGATTCGAAGAATATACTATTCAATTTTACTCAGAGGTACAGAGTGCTAAGTAGATGTACACTTCCTAACATTACTCAGTACATCATTTTAAGCTGTCTGGTGTCACTTGCATGTCTGTGCTCCTTCAGGAAAAAAAGTCACTTTCTCAATGTGAATGGAACAATAGCAAAGCAATTGGAATCAAAGAAGATACTTTTCAATTTTACTCAAAGGTAAAGAGGGTAAGTAGAAATAAATCTCCTAAATGTACTTAGCACATGATTCTAACTTGTCTGCTACCACTTGCATCTCTGTGCTCCTTCAGGAAAAAAAGTCACTTTCTCAATGTGAATGGAACAATAGTACAGCAGTTGGAATCAAAGAAGATACTTTTCAATTTTACTCAAAGGTACTGAATGCTCAGTTGATGTAAGCATCCTAACTTTACTCAGTACCTGATTATAACTTGTCTGGCACCCGTTGATTGTCTGTGCTTCTTCAGGAAAAAAAGTCATTTTCTCACTGTGCTCACAACAAAAGCAATGTTTTCAGATTCGAAGAATATACTATTCAATTTTACTCAGAGGTACAGAGTGCTAAGTAGATGTACACTTCCTAACATTACTCAGTACATCATTTTAAGCTGTCTGGTATCACTTGCATGTCTGTGCTCCTTCAGGAAAAAAAGTCACTTTCTCAATGTGAATGGAACAATAGCAAATCAATTGGAATCAAAGAAGATACTTCTCAATTTTACTTAAAGGTAAAGAGGGTAAGTAGATGTAAACGACCTGAATGTACTTAGCACATGATTCTAACTTGTCTGGTACCACTTGCATGTCTGTGCTCCTTCAGGAAAAAAAGTCACTTTCTCAACGTGAATGGAACAATAGTACAGCAGTTGGAATCAAAGAAGATACTTTTCAATTTTACTCAAAGGTACAGAGTGCTCAGTTGATGTTAAGCATCCTAACTTTACTCAGTACCTCATTATAACTTGTCTGGCACCCTTTGATTGTCTGTGCTTCTTCAGGAAAAAAAGTCATTTTCTCACTGTGCTCACAACAAAAGCAATGCTTTCAGATTCGAAGAATATACTATTCAATTTTACTCAGAGGTACAGAGTGCTAAGTCGATGTACACTTCCTAACATTACTCAGTACATCATTCTAAGCTGTCTGGTATCACTTGCATGTCTGTGCTCCTTCAGGAAAAAAAGTCACTTTCTCAACGTGAATGAAACAATAGCAGAGCATTTGGAATCAAAGAAGGTACTTTTCAATTTTTCCCAAAGGTAAACAGGGTACGTAGAAGTAAATCTCCTTAATGTACTTAGCACATGATTCTAACTTGTCTGCTACCACTTGCATCTCTGTGCTCCTTCAGGAAAAAAAGTCACTTTCTCAATGTGAATGGAACAATAGTACAGCAGTTGGAATCAAAGAAGATACTTTTCAATTTTACTCAAAGGTACAGAGAGCTCAGTTGATGTAAGCATCCTAACTTTACTCAGTACCTGATTATAACTTGTCTGGCACCCTTTGATTGTCTGTGCTTCTTCAGGAAAAAAAGTCATTTTCTCACTGTGCTCACAACAAAAGCAATGTTTTCAGATTCGAAGAATATACTATTCAATTTTACTCAGAGGTACAGAGTGCTAAGTAGATGTACACTTCCTAACATTACTCAGTACATCATTTTAAGCTGTCTGGTGTCACTTGCATGTCTGTGCTCCTTCAGGAAAAAAAGTCACTTTCTCAATGTGAATGGAGCAATAGCAAAGCAATTGGAATCAAAGAAGATACTTTTCAATTTTACTCAAAGGTAAAGAGGGTAAGTAGAAATAAATCTCCTAAATGTACTTAGCACATGATTCTAACTTGTCTGCTACCACTTGCATCTCTGTGCTCCTTCAGGAAAAAAAGTCACTTTCTCAATGTGAATGGAACAATAGTACAGCAGTTGGAATCAAAGAAGATACTTTTCAATTTTACTCAAAGGTACTGAATGCTCAGTTGATGTAAGCATCCTAACTTTACTCAGTACCTGATTATAACTTGTCTGGCACCCGTTGATTGTCTGTGCTTCTTCAGGAAAAAAAGTCATTTTCTCACTGTGCTCACAACAAAAGCAATGTTTTCAGATTCGAAGAATATACTATTCAATTTTACTCAGAGGTACAGAGTGCTAAGTAGATGTACACTTCCTAACATTACTCAGTACATCATTTTAAGCTGTCTGGTATCACTTGCATGTCTGTGCTCCTTCAGGAAAAAAAGTCACTTTCTCAATGTGAATGGAACAATAGCAAATCAATTGGAATCAAAGAAGATACTTCTCAATTTTACTTAAAGGTAAAGAGGGTAAGTAGATGTAAACGACCTGAATGTACTTAGCACATGATTCTAACTTGTCTGGTACCACTTGCATGTCTGTGCTCCTTCAGGAAAAAAAGTCACTTTCTCAACGTGAATGGAACAATAGTACAGCAGTTGGAATCAAAGAAGATACTTTTCAATTTTACTCAAAGGTACAGAGTGCTCAGTTGATGTTAAGCATCCTAACTTTACTCAGTACCTCATTATAACTTGTCTGGCACCCTTTGATTGTCTGTGCTTCTTCAGGAAAAAAAGTCATTTTCTCACTGTGCTCACAACAAAAGCAATGCTTTCAGATTCGAAGAATATACTATTCAATTTTACTCAGAGGTACAGAGTGCTAAGTCGATGTACACTTCCTAACATTACTCAGTACATCATTCTAAGCTGTCTGGTATCACTTGCATGTCTGTGCTCCTTCAGGAAAAAAAGTCACTTTCTCAACGTGAATGAAACAATAGCAGAGCATTTGGAATCAAAGAAGGTACTTTTCAATTTTTCCCAAAGGTAAACAGGGTACGTAGAAGTAAATCTCCTTAATGTACTTAGCACATGATTCTAACTTGTCTGCTACCACTTGCATCTCTGTGCTCCTTCAGGAAAAAAAGTCACTTTCTCAATGTGAATGGAACAATAGTACAGCAGTTGGAATCAAAGAAGATACTTTTCAATTTTACTCAAAGGTACAGAGAGCTCAGTTGATGTAAGCATCCTAACTTTACTCAGTACCTGATTATAACTTGTCTGGCACCCTTTGATTGTCTGTGCTTCTTCAGGAAAAAAAGTCATTTTCTCACTGTGCTCAGAACAAAAGCAATGTTTTCAGATTCGAAGAATATACTATTCAATTTTACTCAGAGGTACAGAGTGCTAAGTAGATGTACACTTCCTAACATTACTCAGTACATCATTTTAAGCTGTCTGGTGTCACTTGCATGTCTGTGCTCCTTCAGGAAAAAAAGTCACTTTCTCAATGTGAATGGAACAATAGCAAAGCAATTGGAATCAAAGAAGATACTTTTCAATTTTACTCAAAGGTAAAGAGGGTAAGTAGAAATAAATCTCCTAAATGTACTTAGCACATGATTCTAACTTGTCTGCTACCACTTGCATCTCTGTGCTCCTTCAGGAAAAAAAGTCACTTTCTCAATGTGAATGGAACAATAGTACAGCAGTTGGAATCAAAGAAGATACTTTTCAATTTTACTCAAAGGTACTGAATGCTCAGTTGATGTAAGCATCCTAACTTTACTCAGTACCTGATTATAACTTGTCTGGCACCCGTTGATTGTCTGTGCTTCTTCAGGAAAAAAAGTCATTTTCTCACTGTGCTCACAACAAAAGCAATGTTTTCAGATTCGAAGAATATACTATTCAATTTTACTCAGAGGTACAGAGTGCTAAGTAGATGTACACTTCCTAACATTACTCAGTACATCATTTTAAGCTGTCTGGTATCACTTGCATGTCTGTGCTCCTTCAGGAAAAAAAGTCACTTTCTCAATGTGAATGGAACAATAGCAAAGCAATTGGAATCAAAGAAGATACTTTTCAATTTTACTCAAAGGTACAGAGAGCTCAGTTGATGTAAGCATCCTAACTTTACTCAGTACCTGATTATAACTTGTCTGGCACCCTTTGATTGTCTGTGCTTCTTCAGGAAAAAAAGTCATTTTCTCACTGTGCTCACAACAAAAGCAATGTTTTCAGAATCGAAGAATATACTAATCAATTTTACTCAGAGGTACAGAGTGCTAAGTAGATGTAAACGTCCTAACTTTGCTTAGCACATGGTTCTGTGTTGTCTGGTACCACTTGCATGTCTGTTCTCCTTCAGGAAAAAAAGTTGCTTTCTCAATGTGAATGGAACAGTAGCAAAGTGATAGCAATCACAGAAGATACTTTTCAATTTTACTCAAAGGTACTGAGTACTGAGTTGATGTAAACGTCCTAACTTTACTCAGTACCTGATTCTAAGTTGTCTGGCACCCATTGATTGTCTGTACTTCTTCAGGAAAAAAAGTCATTTTCTCACTGTGCTCACAACAAAAGCAATGCTTTCAGATTCGAAGAATATACTATTCAATTTTACTCAGAGGTACAGAGTGCTAAGTAGATGTACTCTTCCTAACATTACTCAGTACATTATTTTAAGCTGTCTGGTATCACTTGCATGTCCGTGCTCCTTCAGGAAAAAAAGTCACTTTCTCAATGTGAATGGAACAATAGGAAAGCAATTGGAATCAAAGAAGATACTTTTCAATTTTACTCAAAGGTAAAGAGGGTAAGTAGAAGTAAATCTCCTAAATGTACTTAGCACATGATTCTAACTTGTCTGCTACCACTTGCATCTCCGTGCTCCTTCAGGAAAAAAAGTCACTTTCTCAATGTGAATGGAACAATAGTACAGCAGTTGGAATCAAAGAAGATACTTTTCAATTTTACTCAAAGGTACTGAGTGCTCAGTTGATGTAAACGTCCTAACTTTACTCAGTACCTGATTCTAAGTTGTCTGGCACCCTTTGATTGTCTGTGCTTCTTCAGGAAAAAAAGTCATTTTCTCGCTGTGCTCACAACAAAAGCAATGCTTTCAGATTCGAAGAATATACTATTCAATTTTACTCAGAGGTACAGAGTGCTAAGTAGATGTACACTTCCTAACATTACTCAGTACATCATTTTAAGCTGTCTGGTATCACTTGCATGTCTGTTCTCCTTCAGGAAAAAAAGTCAATTTCTCAATGTGAATGGAACAATAGCAAAGCAATTGGAATCAAAGCAGATACTTTTCTATTTTACTCAAAGGTAAAGAGGGTAAGTAGAAGTAAATCTCCTAAATGTACTTAGCACATGATTCTAACTTGTCTGCTACCACTTGCATCTCTGTGCTCCTACAGGAATAAAAGTCACTTTCTCAGCGTGAATAGAACAATAGCAAAGCAATAGCAATCACAGAAGATACTTTTCAATTTTACTCAAAGGTACTGAGTGCTCAGATGATGTTAATGTCCTAACTTTACTCAGTACCTGATTATAAGTTGTCTGGCACCCTTTGATTGTCTCTCCTTCTTCAGGAACAAAAGTCACTTTCTCAATGTAAATGGAAGAATACCAAATCAATTGGAATCAAAGAAGATACTTCTCAATTTTACTTAAAGGTAAAGAGGGTAAGTAGATGTAAACGACCTGAATGTACTTAGCACATGATTCTAACTTGTCTGGTACCACTTGCATGTCTGTGCTCCTTCAGGAAAAAAAGTCACTTTCTCAATGTAAATGGAAGATTACCAAATCAATTGGAATCAAAGAAGATACTTCTCAATTTTACTTAAAGGTAAAGAGGGTAAGTAGATGTAAACGACCTGAATGTACTTAGCACATGATTCTAACTTGTCTGGTACCACTTGCATGTCTGTGCTCCTTCAGGAAAAAAAGTCACTTTCTCAACGTGAATGGAACAATAGTACAGCAGTTGGAATCAAAGAAGATACTTTTCAATTTTACTCAAAGGTACAGAGTGCTCAGTTGATGTTAAGCATACTAACTTTACTCAGTACCTCATTATAACTTGTCTGGCACCCTTTGATTGTCTGTGCTTCTTCAGGAAAAAAAGTCATTTTCTCACTGTGCTCACAACAAAAGCAATGCTTTCAGATTCGAAGAATATACTATTCAATTTTACTCAGAGGTACAGAGTGCTAAGTCGATGTACACTTCCTAACATTACTCAGTACATCATTCTAAGCTGTCTGGTATCACTTGCATGTCTGTGCTCCTTCAGGAAAAAAAGTCACTTTCTCAACGTGAATGAAACAATAGCAGAGCATTTGGAATCAAAGAAGGTACTTTTCAATTTTTCCCAAAGGTAAACAGGGTACGTAGAAGTAAATCTCCTAAATGTACTTAGCACATGATTCTAACTTGTCTGCTACCACTTGCATCTCTGTGCTCCTTCAGGAAAAAAAGTCACTTTCTCAATGTGAATGGAACAATAGTACAGCAGTTGGAATCAAAGAAGATACTTTTCAATTTTACTCAAAGGTACAGAGAGCTCAGTTGATGTAAGCATCCTAACTTTACTCAGTACCTGATTATAACTTGTCTGGCACCGTTTGATTGTCTGTGCTTCTTCAGGAAAAAAAGTCATTTTCTCACTGTGCTCACAACAAAAGCAATGTTTTCAGATTCGAAGAATATACTATTCAATTTTACTCAGAGGTACAGAGTGCTAAGTAGATGTAAACGTCCTAACTTTGCTTAGCACATGATTCTAACTTGTCTGCTACCGCTTGCATATATGTTCTCCTTCAGGAAAAAAAGTTGCTTTCACAATGTGAATGGAACAGTAGCAAAGTGATAGCAAACACAGAAGATACTTTTCAATTTTACTCAGAGGTACAGAGTGCTAAGTAGATGTACACTTCCTAACATTACTCAGTACATCATTTTAAGCTGTCTGGTGTCACTTGCATGTCTGTGCTCCTTCAGGAAAAAAAGTCACTTTCTCAATGTGAATGGAACAATAGCAAAGCAATTGGAATCAAAGAAGATACTTTTCAATTTTACTCAAAGGTAAAGAGGGTAAGTAGAAATAAATCTCCTAAATGTACTTAGCACATGATTCTAACTTGTCTGCTACCACTTGCATCTCTGTGCTCCTTCAGGAAAAAAAGTCACTTTCTCAATGTGAATGGAACAATA
Source organism: Mobula birostris (assembly GCF_030028105.1). Lineage (NCBI taxonomy): Eukaryota > Metazoa > Chordata > Chondrichthyes > Myliobatiformes > Myliobatidae > Mobula > Mobula birostris. The sequence goes on along the minus strand of NC_092402.1, from coordinate 23,105,408 downwards.
GTACAGCAGTTGGAATCAAAGAAGATACTTTTCAATTTTACTCAAAGGTACTGAATGCTCAGTTGATGTAAGCATCCTAACTTTACTCAGTACCTGATTATAACTTGTCTGGCACCCGTTGATTGTCTGTGCTTCTTCAGGAAAAAAAGTCATTTTCTCACTGTGCTCACAACAAAAGCAATGTTTTCAGATTCGAAGAATATACTATTCAATTTTACTCAGAGGTACAGAGTGCTAAGTAGATGTACACTTCCTAACATTACTCAGTACATCATTTTAAGCTGTCTGGTATCACTTGCATGTCTGTGCTCCTTCAGGAAAAAAAGTCACTTTCTCAATGTGAATGGAACAATAGCAAAGCAATTGGAATCAAAGAAGATACTTTTCAATTTTACTCAAAGGTACAGAGAGCTCAGTTGATGTAAGCATCCTAACTTTACTCAGTACCTGATTATAACTTGTCTGGCACCCTTTGATTGTCTGTGCTTCTTCAGGAAAAAAAGTCATTTTCTCACTGTGCTCACAACAAAAGCAATGTTTTCAGAATCGAAGAATATACTAATCAATTTTACTCAGAGGTACAGAGTGCTAAGTAGATGTAAACGTCCTAACTTTGCTTAGCACATGGTTCTGTGTTGTCTGGTACCACTTGCATGTCTGTTCTCCTTCAGGAAAAAAAGTTGCTTTCTCAATGTGAATGGAACAGTAGCAAAGTGATAGCAATCACAGAAGATACTTTTCAATTTTACTCAAAGGTACTGAGTACTGAGTTGATGTAAACGTCCTAACTTTACTCAGTACCTGATTCTAAGTTGTCTGGCACCCATTGATTGTCTGTACTTCTTCAGGAAAAAAAGTCATTTTCTCACTGTGCTCACAACAAAAGCAATGCTTTCAGATTCGAAGAATATACTATTCAATTTTACTCAGAGGTACAGAGTGCTAAGTAGATGTACTCTTCCTAACATTACTCAGTACATCATTTTAAGCTGTCTGGTATCACTTGCACGTCCGTGCTCCTTCAGGAAAAAAAGTCACTTTCTCAATGTGAATGGAACAATAGGAAAGCAATTGGAATCAAAGAAGATACTTTTCAATTTTACTCAAAGGTAAAGAGGGTAAGTAGAAGTAAATCTCCTAAATGTACTTAGCACATGATTCTAACTTGTCTGCTACCACTTGCATCTCCGTGCTCCTTCAGGAAAAAAAGTCACTTTCTCAATGTGAATGGAACAATAGTACAGCAGTTGGAATCAAAGAAGATACTTTTCAATTTTACTCAAAGGTACTGAGTGCTCAGTTGATGTAAACGTCCTAACTTTACTCAGTACCTGATTCTAAGTTGTCTGGCACCCTTTGATTGTCTGTGCTTCTTCAGGAAAAAAAGTCATTTTCTCGCTGTGCTCACAACAAAAGCAATGCTTTCAGATTCGAAGAATATACTATTCAATTTTACTCAGAGGTACAGAGTGCTAAGTAGATGTACACTTCCTAACATTACTCAGTACATCATTTTAAGCTGTCTGGTATCACTTGCATGTCTGTTCTCCTTCAGGAAAAAAAGTCAATTTCTCAATGTGAATGGAACAATAGCAAAGCAATTGGAATCAAAGCAGATACTTTTCTATTTTACTCAAAGGTAAAGAGGGTAAGTAGAAGTAAATCTCCTAAATGTACTTAGCACATGATTCTAACTTGTCTGCTACCACTTGCATCTCTGTGCTCCTACAGGAATAAAAGTCACTTTCTCAGCGTGAATAGAACAATAGCAAAGCAATAGCAATCACAGAAGATACTTTTCAATTTTACTCAAAGGTACTGAGTGCTCAGATGATGTTAATGTCCTAACTTTACTCAGTACCTGATTATAAGTTGTCTGGCACCCTTTGATTGTCTCTCCTTCTTCAGGAACAAAAGTCACTTTCTCAATGTAAATGGAAGAATACCAAATCAATTGGAATCAAAGAAGATACTTCTCAATTTTACTTAAAGGTAAAGAGGGTAAGTAGATGTAAACGACCTGAATGTACTTAGCACATGATTCTAACTTGTCTGGTACCACTTGCATGTCTGTGCTCCTTCAGGAAAAAAAGTCACTTTCTCAATGTAAATGGAAGATTACCAAATCAATTGGAATCAAAGAAGATACTTCTCAATTTTACTTAAAGGTAAAGAGGGTAAGTAGATGTAAACGACCTGAATGTACTTAGCACATGATTCTAACTTGTCTGGTACCACTTGCATGTCTGTGCTCCTTCAGGAAAAAAAGTCACTTTCTCAACGTGAATGGAACAATAGTACAGCAGTTGGAATCAAAGAAGATACTTTTCAATTTTACTCAAAGGTACAGAGTGCTCAGTTGATGTTAAGCATACTAACTTTACTCAGTACCTCATTATAACTTGTCTGGCACCCTTTGATTGTCTGTGCTTCTTCAGGAAAAAAAGTCATTTTCTCACTGTGCTCACAACAAAAGCAATGTTTTCAGATTCGAAGAATATACTATTCAATTTTACTCAGAGGTACAGAGTGCTAAGTAGATGTACACTTCCTAACATTACTCAGTACATCATTTTAAGCTGTCTGGTATCACTTGCATGTCTGTGCTCCTTCAGGAAAAAAAGTCACTTTCTCAATGTGAATGGAACAATAGCAAAGCAATTGGAATCAAAGAAGATACTTTTCAATTTTACTCAAAGGTACAGAGAGCTCAGTTGATGTAAGCATCCTAACTTTACTCAGTACCTGATTATAACTTGTCTGGCACCCTTTGATTGTCTGTGCTTCTTCAGGAAAAAAAGTCATTTTCTCACTGTGCTCACAACAAAAGCAATGTTTTCAGAATCGAAGAATATACTAATCAATTTTACTCAGAGGTACAGAGTGCTAAGTAGATGTAAACGTCCTAACTTTGCTTAGCACATGGTTCTGTGTTGTCTGGTACCACTTGCATGTCTGTTCTCCTTCAGGAAAAAAAGTTGCTTTCTCAATGTGAATGGAACAGTAGCAAAGTGATAGCAATCACAGAAGATACTTTTCAATTTTACTCAAAGGTACTGAGTACTGAGTTGATGTAAACGTCCTAACTTTACTCAGTACCTGATTCTAAGTTGTCTGGCACCCATTGATTGTCTGTACTTCTTCAGGAAAAAAAGTCATTTTCTCACTGTGCTCACAACAAAAGCAATGCTTTCAGATTCGAAGAATATACTATTCAATTTTACTCAGAGGTACAGAGTGCTAAGTAGATGTACTCTTCCTAACATTACTCAGTACATCATTTTAAGCTGTCTGGTATCACTTGCACGTCCGTGCTCCTTCAGGAAAAAAAGTCACTTTCTCAATGTGAATGGAACAATAGGAAAGCAATTGGAATCAAAGAAGATACTTTTCAATTTTACTCAAAGGTAAAGAGGGTAAGTAGAAGTAAATCTCCTAAATGTACTTAGCACATGATTCTAACTTGTCTGCTACCACTTGCATCTCCGTGCTCCTTCAGGAAAAAAAGTCACTTTCTCAATGTGAATGGAACAATAGTACAGCAGTTGGAATCAAAGAAGATACTTTTCAATTTTACTCAAAGGTACTGAGTGCTCAGTTGATGTAAACGTCCTAACTTTACTCAGTACCTGATTCTAAGTTGTCTGGCACCCTTTGATTGTCTGTGCTTCTTCAGGAAAAAAAGTCATTTTCTCGCTGTGCTCACAACAAAAGCAATGCTTTCAGATTCGAAGAATATACTATTCAATTTTACTCAGAGGTACAGAGTGCTAAGTAGATGTACACTTCCTAACATTACTCAGTACATCATTTTAAGCTGTCTGGTATCACTTGCATGTCTGTTCTCCTTCAGGAAAAAAAGTCAATTTCTCAATGTGAATGGAACAATAGCAAAGCAATTGGAATCAAAGCAGATACTTTTCTATTTTACTCAAAGGTAAAGAGGGTAAGTAGAAGTAAATCTCCTAAATGTACTTAGCACATGATTCTAACTTGTCTGCTACCACTTGCATCTCTGTGCTCCTACAGGAATAAAAGTCACTTTCTCAGCGTGAATAGAACAATAGCAAAGCAATAGCAATCACAGAAGATACTTTTCAATTTTACTCAAAGGTACTGAGTGCTCAGATGATGTTAATGTCCTAACTTTACTCAGTACCTGATTATAAGTTGTCTGGCACCCTTTGATTGTCTCTCCTTCTTCAGGAACAAAAGTCACTTTCTCAATGTAAATGGAAGAATACCAAATCAATTGGAATCAAAGAAGATACTTCTCAATTTTACTTAAAGGTAAAGAGGGTAAGTAGATGTAAACGACCTGAATGTACTTAGCACATGATTCTAACTTGTCTGGTACCACTTGCATGTCTGTGCTCCTTCAGGAAAAAAAGTCACTTTCTCAATGTAAATGGAAGATTACCAAATCAATTGGAATCAAAGAAGATACTTCTCAATTTTACTTAAAGGTAAAGAGGGTAAGTAGATGTAAACGACCTGAATGTACTTAGCACATGATTCTAACTTGTCTGGTACCACTTGCATGTCTGTGCTCCTTCAGGAAAAAAAGTCACTTTCTCAACGTGAATGGAACAATAGTACAGCAGTTGGAATCAAAGAAGATACTTTTCAATTTTACTCAAAGGTACAGAGTGCTCAGTTGATGTTAAGCATACTAACTTTACTCAGTACCTCATTATAACTTGTCTGGCACCCTTTGATTGTCTGTGCTTCTTCAGGAAAAAAAGTCATTTTCTCACTGTGCTCACAACAAAAGCAATGCTTTCAGATTCGAAGAATATACTATTCAATTTTACTCAGAGGTACAGAGTGCTAAGTCGATGTACACTTCCTAACATTACTCAGTACATCATTCTAAGCTGTCTGGTATCACTTGCATGTCTGTGCTCCTTCAGGAAAAAAAGTCACTTTCTCAACGTGAATGAAACAATAGCAGAGCATTTGGAATCAAAGAAGGTACTTTTCAATTTTTCCCAAAGGTAAACAGGGTACGTAGAAGTAAATCTCCTAAATGTACTTAGCACATGATTCTAACTTGTCTGCTACCACTTGCATCTCTGTGCTCCTTCAGGAAAAAAAGTCACTTTCTCAATGTGAATGGAACAATAGTACAGCAGTTGGAATCAAAGAAGATACTTTTCAATTTTACTCAAAGGTACAGAGAGCTCAGTTGATGTAAGCATCCTAACTTTACTCAGTACCTGATTATAACTTGTCTGGCACCGTTTGATTGTCTGTGCTTCTTCAGGAAAAAAAGTCATTTTCTCACTGTGCTCACAACAAAAGCAATGTTTTCAGATTCGAAGAATATACTATTCAATTTTACTCAGAGGTACAGAGTGCTAAGTAGATGTAAACGTCCTAACTTTGCTTAGCACATGATTCTAACTTGTCTGCTACCGCTTGCATATATGTTCTCCTTCAGGAAAAAAAGTTGCTTTCACAATGTGAATGGAACAGTAGCAAAGTGATAGCAAACACAGAAGATACTTTTCAATTTTACTCAAAGGTACTGAGTACTGAGTTGATGTAAACGTCCTAACTTTACTCAGTACCTGATTCTAAGTTGTCTGGCACCCTTTGATTGTCTGTGCTTCTTCAGGAAAAAAAGTCATTTTCTCGCTGTGCTCACAACAAAAGCAATGCTTTCAGATTCGAAGAATATACTATTCAATTTTACTCAGAGGTACAGAGTGCTAAGTAGATGTACACTTCCTAACATTACTCAGTACATCATTTTAAGCTGTCTGGTATCACTTGCATGTCTGTGCTCCTTCAGGAAAAAAAGTCACTTTCTCAATGTGAATGGAACAATAGCAAAGCAATTGGAATCAAAGAAGATACTTTTCAATTTTACTCAAAGGTACAGAGAGCTCAGTTGATGTAAGCATCCTAACTTTACTCAGTACCTGATTATAACTTGTCTGGCACCCTTTGATTGTCTGTGCTTCTTCAGGAAAAAAAGTCATTTTCTCACTGTGCTCACAACAAAAGCAATGTTTTCAGAATCGAAGAATATACTAATCAATTTTACTCAGAGGTACAGAGTGCTAAGTAGATGTAAACGTCCTAACTTTGCTTAGCACATGGTTCTGTGTTGTCTGGTACCACTTGCATGTCTGTTCTCCTTCAGGAAAAAAAGTTGCTTTCTCAATGTGAATGGAACAGTAGCAAAGTGATAGCAATCACAGAAGATACTTTTCAATTTTACTCAAAGGTACTGAGTACTGAGTTGATGTAAACGTCCTAACTTTACTCAGTACCTGATTCTAAGTTGTCTGGCACCCATTGATTGTCTGTACTTCTTCAGGGAAAAAAGTCATTTTCTCACTGTGCTCACAACAAAAGCAATGCTTTCAGATTCGAAGAATATACTATTCAATTTTACTCAGAGGTACAGAGTGCTAAGTAGATGTACACTTCCTAACATTACTCAGTACATCATTTTAAGCTGTCTGGTATCACTTGCATGTCCGTGCTCCTTCAGGAAAAAAAGTCACTTTCTCAATGTGAATGGAACAATAGCAAAGCAATTGGAATCAAAGAAGATACTTTTCAATTTTACTCAAAGGTAAAGAGGGTAAGTAGAAGTAAATCTCCTAAATGTACTTAGCACATGATTCTAACTTGTCTGCTACCACTTGCATCTCCGTGCTCCTTCAGGAAAAAAAGTCACTTTCTCAATGTGAATGGAACAATAGTACAGCAGTTGGAATCAAAGAAGATACTTTTCAATTTTACTCAAAGGTACTGAGTGCTCAGTTGATGTAAACGTCCTAACTTTACTCAGTACCTGATTCTAAGTTGTCTGGCACCCTTTGATTGTCTGTGCTTCTTCAGGAAAAAAAGTCATTTTCTCGCTGTGCTCACAACAAAAGCAATGCTTTCAGATTCGAAGAATATACTATTCAATTTTACTCAGAGGTACAGAGTGCTAAGTAGATGTACACTTCCTAACATTACTCAGTACATCATTTTAAGCTGTCTGGTATCACTTGCATGTCTGTTCTCCTTCAGGAAAAAAAGTCACTTTCTCAATGTGAATGGAACAATAGCAAAGCAATTGGAATCAAAGCAGATACTTTTCTATTTTACTCAAAGGTAAAGAGGGTAAGTAGAAGTAAATCTCCTAAATGTACTTAGCACATGATTCTAACTTGTCTGCTACCACTTGCATCTCTGTGCTCCTACAGGAATAAAAGTCACTTTCTCAGCGAGAATAGAACAATAGCAAAGCAATAGCAATCACAGAAGATACTTTTCAATTTTACTCAAAGGTACTGAGTGCTCAGATGATGTTAATGTCCTAACTTTACTCAGTACCTGATTATAAGTTGTCTGGCACCCTTTGATTGTCTCTCCTTCTTCAGGAACAAAAGTCACTTTCTCAATGTAAATGGAAGAATACCAAATCAATTGGAATCAAAGAAGATACTTCTCAATTTTACTTAAAGGTAAAGAGGGTAAGTAGATGTAAACGACCTGAATGTACTTAGCACATGATTCTAACTTGTCTGGTACCACTTGCATGTCTGTGCTCCTTCAGGAAAAAAAGTCACTTTCTCAATGTAAATGGGAGATTACCAAATCAATTGGAATCAAAGAAGATACTTCTCAATTTTACTTAAAGGTAAAGAGGGTAAGTAGATGTAAACGACCTGAATGTACTTAGCACATGATTCTAACTTGTCTGGTACCACTTGCATGTCTGTGCTCCTTCAGGAAAAAAAGTCACTTTCTCAACGTGAATGGAACAATAGTACAGCAGTTGGAATCAAAGAAGATACTTTTCAATTTTACTCAAAGGTACAGAGTGCTCAGTTGATGTTAAGCATACTAACTTTACTCAGTACCTCATTATAACTTGTCTGGCACCCTTTGATTGTCTGTGCTTCTTCAGGAAAAAAAGTCATTTTCTCACTGTGCTCACAACAAAAGCAATGCTTTCAGATTCGAAGAATATACTATTCAATTTTACTCAGAGGTACAGAGTGCTAAGTCGATGTACACTTCCTAACATTACTCAGTACATCATTCTAAGCTGTCTGGTATCACTTGCATGTCTGTGCTCCTTCAGGAAAAAAAGTCACTTTCTCAACGTGAATGAAACAATAGCAGAGCATTTGGAATCAAAGAAGGTACTTTTCAATTTTTCCCAAAGGTAAACAGGGTACGTAGAAGTAAATCTCCTAAATGTACTTAGCACATGATTCTAACTTGTCTGCTACCACTTGCATCTCTGTGCTCCTTCAGGAAAAAAAGTCACTTTCTCAATGTGAATGGAACAATAGTACAGCAGTTGGAATCAAAGAAGATACTTTTCAATTTTACTCAAAGGTACAGAGAGCTCAGTTGATGTAAGCATCCTAACTTTACTCAGTACCTGATTATAACTTGTCTGGCACCGTTTGATTGTCTGTGCTTCTTCAGGAAAAAAAGTCATTTTCTCACTGTGCTCACAACAAAAGCAATGTTTTCAGATTCGAAGAATATACTATTCAATTTTACTCAGAGGTACAGAGTGCTAAGTAGATGTAAACGTCCTAACTTTGCTTAGCACATGATTCTAACTTGTCTGCTACCGCTTGCATATATGTTCTCCTTCAGGAAAAAAAGTTGCTTTCACAATGTGAATGGAACAGTAGCAAAGTGATAGCAAACACAGAAGATACTTTTCAATTTTACTCAAAGGTACTGAGTACTGAGTTGATGTAAACGTCCTAACTTTACTCAGTACCTGATTCTAAGTTGTCTGGCACCCTTTGATTGTCTGTGCTTCTTCAGGAAAAAAAGTCATTTTCTCGCTGTGCTCACAACAAAAGCAATGCTTTCAGATTCGAAGAATATACTATTCAATTTTACTCAGAGGTACAGAGTGCTAAGTAGATGTACACTTCCTAACATTACTCAGTACATCATTTTAAGCTGTCTGGTATCACTTGCATGTCTGTGCTCCTTCAGGAAAAAAAGTCACTTTCTCAATGTGAATGGAACAATAGCAAAGCAATTGGAATCAAAGAAGATACTTTTCAATTTTACTCAAAGGTACAGAGAGCTCAGTTGATGTAAGCATCCTAACTTTACTCAGTACCTGATTATAACTTGTCTGGCACCCTTTGATTGTCTGTGCTTCTTCAGGAAAAAAAGTCATTTTCTCACTGTGCTCACAACAAAAGCAATGTTTTCAGAATCGAAGAATATACTAATCAATTTTACTCAGAGGTACAGAGTGCTAAGTAGATGTAAACGTCCTAACTTTGCTTAGCACATGGTTCTGTGTTGTCTGGTACCACTTGCATGTCTGTTCTCCTTCAGGAAAAAAAGTTGCTTTCTCAATGTGAATGGAACAGTAGCAAAGTGATAGCAATCACAGAAGATACTTTTCAATTTTACTCAAAGGTACTGAGTACTGAGTTGATGTAAACGTCCTAACTTTACTCAGTACCTGATTCTAAGTTGTCTGGCACCCATTGATTGTCTGTACTTCTTCAGGGAAAAAAGTCATTTTCTCACTGTGCTCACAACAAAAGCAATGCTTTCAGATTCGAAGAATATACTATTCAATTTTACTCAGAGGTACAGAGTGCTAAGTAGATGTACACTTCCTAACATTACTCAGTACATCATTTTAAGCTGTCTGGTATCACTTGCATGTCCGTGCTCCTTCAGGAAAAAAAGTCACTTTCTCAATGTGAATGGAACAATAGCAAAGCAATTGGAATCAAAGAAGATACTTTTCAATTTTACTCAAAGGTAAAGAGGGTAAGTAGAAGTAAATCTCCTAAATGTACTTAGCACATGATTCTAACTTGTCTGCTACCACTTGCATCTCCGTGCTCCTTCAGGAAAAAAAGTCACTTTCTCAATGTGAATGGAACAATAGTACAGCAGTTGGAATCAAAGAAGATACTTTTCAATTTTACTCAAAGGTACTGAGTGCTCAGTTGATGTAAACGTCCTAACTTTACTCAGTACCTGATTCTAAGTTGTCTGGCACCCTTTGATTGTCTGTGCTTCTTCAGGAAAAAAAGTCATTTTCTCGCTGTGCTCACAACAAAAGCAATGCTTTCAGATTCGAAGAATATACTATTCAATTTTACTCAGAGGTACAGAGTGCTAAGTAGATGTACACTTCCTAACATTACTCAGTACATCATTTTAAGCTGTCTGGTATCACTTGCATGTCTGTTCTCCTTCAGGAAAAAAAGTCACTTTCTCAATGTGAATGGAACAATAGCAAAGCAATTGGAATCAAAGCAGATACTTTTCTATTTTACTCAAAGGTAAAGAGGGTAAGTAGAAGTAAATCTCCTAAATGTACTTAGCACATGATTCTAACTTGTCTGCTACCACTTGCATCTCTGTGCTCCTACAGGAATAAAAGTCACTTTCTCAGCGAGAATAGAACAATAGCAAAGCAATAGCAATCACAGAAGATACTTTTCAATTTTACTCAAAGGTACTGAGTGCTCAGATGATGTTAATGTCCTAACTTTACTCAGTACCTGATTATAAGTTGTCTGGCACCCTTTGATTGTCTCTCCTTCTTCAGGAACAAAAGTCACTTTCTCACTGTGCTCACAACAAAAGCAATGTTTTCAGAATCGAAGAATACACTATTCAATTTTACTCAGAGGTACAGAGTGCTAAGTAGATGTAAAAGTCCGAACATTACTCAGTACATCATGTGAACAATAGCAAAGCAATTGGAATCATAGAGGATACTTTTCAATTTTACTCAAAAGTAAAGAAGGTAAGTAGAAGTAAATGTCCTAAATGTATTTAGCACATGATTCTAACTTGTCTGCTACCACTTGTATCTCTGTGCTCCTTCAGGAAAAAAAGTCACTTTCTCAATGTAAATGGAAGAATACCAAATCAATTGGAATCAAAGAAGATACTTCTCAATTTTACTTAAAGGTAAAGAGGGTAAGTAGATGTAAACGACCTGAATGTACTTAGCACATGATTCTAACTTGTCTGGTACCACTTGCATGTCTGTGCTCCTTCAGGAAAAAAAGTCACTTTCTCAATGTAAATGGAAGATTACCAAATCAATTGGAATCAAAGAAGATACTTCTCAATTTTACTTAAAGGTAAAGAGGGTAAGTAGATGTAAACGACCTGAATGTACTTAGCACATGATTCTAACTTGTCTGGTACCACTTGCATGTCTGTGCTCCTTCAGGAAAAAAAGTCACTTTCTCAACGTGAATGGAACAATAGTACAGCAGTTGGAATCAAAGAAGATACTTTTCAATTTTACTCAAAGGTACAGAGTGCTCAGTTGATGTTAAGCATCCTAACTTTACTCAGTACCTCATTATAACTTGTCTGGCACCCTTTGATTGTCTGTGCTTCTTCAGGAAAAAAAGTCATTTTCTCACTGTGCTCACAACAAAAGCAATGCTTTCAGATTCGAAGAATATACTATTCAATTTTACTCAGAGGTACAGAGTGCTAAGTCGATGTACACTTCCTAACATTACTCAGTACATCATTCTAAGCTGTCTGGTATCACTTGCATGTCTGTGCTCCTTCAGGAAAAAAAGTCACTTTCTCAACGTGAATGAAACAATAGCAGAGCATTTGGAATCAAAGAAGGTACTTTTCAATTTTTCCCAAAGGTAAACAGGGTACGTAGAAGTAAATCTCCTTAATGTACTTAGCACATGATTCTAACTTGTCTGCTACCACTTGCATCTCTGTGCTCCTTCAGGAAAAAAAGTCACTTTCTCAATGTGAATGGAACAATAGTACAGCAGTTGGAATCAAAGAAGATACTTTTCAATTTTACTCAAAGGTACAGAGAGCTCAGTTGATGTAAGCATCCTAACTTTACTCAGTACCTGATTATAACTTGTCTGGCACCCTTTGATTGTCTGTGCTTCTTCAGGAAAAAAAGTCATTTTCTCACTGTGCTCACAACAAAAGCAATGTTTTCAGATTCGAAGAATATACTAATCAATTTTACTCAGAGGTACAGAGTGCTAAGTAGATGTAAACGTCCTAACTTTGCTTAGCACATGGTTCTGTGTTGTCTGGTACCACTTGCATGTCTGTTCTCCTTCAGGAAAAAAAGTTGCTTTCTCAATGTGAATGGAACAGTAGCAAAGTGATAGCAATCACAGAAGATACTTTTCAATTTTACTCAAAGGTACTGAGTACTGAGTTGATGTAAACGTCCTAACTTTACTCAGTACCTGATTCTAAGTTGTCTGGCACCCATTGATTGTCTGTACTTCTTCAGGAAAAAAAGTCATTTTCTCACTGTGCTCACAACAAAAGCAATGCTTTCAGATTCGAAGAATATACTATTCAATTTTACTCAGAGGTACAGAGTGCTAAGTAGATGTACTCTTCCTAACATTACTCAGTACATCATTTTAAGCTGTCTGGTATCACTTGCATGTCCGTGCTCCTTCAGGAAAAAAAGTCACTTTCTCAATGTGAATGGAACAATAGGAAAGCAATTGGAATCAAAGAAGATACTTTTCAATTTTACTCAAAGGTAAAGAGGGTAAGTAGAAGTAAATCTCCTAAATGTACTTAGCACATGATTCTAACTTGTCTGCTACCACTTGCATCTCCGTGCTCCTTCAGGAAAAAAAGTCACTTTCTCAATGTGAATGGAACAATAGTACAGCAGTTGGAATCAAAGAAGATACTTTTCAATTTTACTCAAAGGTACTGAGTGCTCAGTTGATGTAAACGTCCTAACTTTACTCAGTACCTGATTCTAAGTTGTCTGGCACCCTTTGATTGTCTGTGCTTCTTCAGGAAAAAAAGTCATTTTCTCGCTGTGCTCACAACAAAAGCAATGCTTTCAGATTCGAAGAATATACTATTCAATTTTACTCAGAGGTACAGAGTGCTAAGTAGATGTACACTTCCTAACATTACTCAGTACATCATTTTAAGCTGTCTGGTATCACTTGCATGTCTGTTCTCCTTCAGGAAAAAAAGTCACTTTCTCAATGTGAATGGAACAATAGCAAAGCAATTGGAATCAAAGCAGATACTTTTCTATTTTACTCAAAGGTAAAGAGGGTAAGTAGAAGTAAATCTCCTAAATGTACTTAGCACATGATTCTAACTTGTCTGCTACCACTTGCATCTCTGTGCTCCTACAGGAATAAAAGTCACTTTCTCAGCGAGAATAGAACAATAGCAAAGCAATAGCAATCACAGAAGATACTTTTCAATTTTACTCAAAGGTACTGAGTGCTCAGATGATGTTAATGTCCTAACTTTACTCAGTACCTGATTATAAGTTGTCTGGCACCCTTTGATTGTCTCTCCTTCTTCAGGAACAAAAGTCACTTTCTCAATGTAAATGGAAGAATACCAAATCAATTGGAATCAAAGAAGATACTTCTCAATTTTACTTAAAGGTAAAGAGGGTAAGTAGATGTAAACGACCTGAATGTACTTAGCACATGATTCTAACTTGTCTGGTACCACTTGCATGTCTGTGCTCCTTCAGGAAAAAAAGTCACTTTCTCAATGTAAATGGGAGATTACCAAATCAATTGGAATCAAAGAAGATACTTCTCAATTTTACTTAAAGGTAAAGAGGGTAAGTAGATGTAAACGACCTGAATGTACTTAGCACATGATTCTAACTTGTCTGGTACCACTTGCATGTCTGTGCTCCTTCAGGAAAAAAAGTCACTTTCTCAACGTGAATGGAACAATAGTACAGCAGTTGGAATCAAAGAAGATACTTTTCAATTTTACTCAAAGGTACAGAGTGCTCAGTTGATGTTAAGCATACTAACTTTACTCAGTACCTCATTATAACTTGTCTGGCACCCTTTGATTGTCTGTGCTTCTTCAGGAAAAAAAGTCATTTTCTCACTGTGCTCACAACAAAAGCAATGCTTTCAGATTCGAAGAATATACTATTCAATTTTACTCAGAGGTACAGAGTGCTAAGTCGATGTACACTTCCTAACATTACTCAGTACATCATTCTAAGCTGTCTGGTATCACTTGCATGTCTGTGCTCCTTCAGGAAAAAAAGTCACTTTCTCAACGTGAATGAAACAATAGCAGAGCATTTGGAATCAAAGAAGGTACTTTTCAATTTTTCCCAAAGGTAAACAGGGTACGTAGAAGTAAATCTCCTAAATGTACTTAGCACATGATTCTAACTTGTCTGCTACCACTTGCATCTCTGTGCTCCTTCAGGAAAAAAAGTCACTTTCTCAATGTGAATGGAACAATAGTACAGCAGTTGGAATCAAAGAAGATACTTTTCAATTTTACTCAAAGGTACAGAGAGCTCAGTTGATGTAAGCATCCTAACTTTACTCAGTACCTGATTATAACTTGTCTGGCACCGTTTGATTGTCTGTGCTTCTTCAGGAAAAAAAGTCATTTTCTCACTGTGCTCACAACAAAAGCAATGTTTTCAGATTCGAAGAATATACTATTCAATTTTACTCAGAGGTACAGAGTGCTAAGTAGATGTAAACGTCCTAACTTTGCTTAGCACATGATTCTAACTTGTCTGCTACCGCTTGCATATATGTTCTCCTTCAGGAAAAAAAGTTGCTTTCACAATGTGAATGGAACAGTAGCAAAGTGATAGCAAACACAGAAGATACTTTTCAATTTTACTCAAAGGTACTGAGTACTGAGTTGATGTAAACGTCCTAACTTTACTCAGTACCTGATTCTAAGTTGTCTGGCACCCTTTGATTGTCTGTGCTTCTTCAGGAAAAAAAGTCATTTTCTCGCTGTGCTCACAACAAAAGCAATGCTTTCAGATTCGAAGAATATACTATTCAATTTTACTCAGAGGTACAGAGTGCTAAGTAGATGTACACTTCCTAACATTACTCAGTACATCATTTTAAGCTGTCTGGTATCACTTGCATGTCTGTGCTCCTTCAGGAAAAAAAGTCACTTTCTCAATGTGAATGGAACAATAGCAAAGCAATTGGAATCAAAGAAGATACTTTTCAATTTTACTCAAAGGTACAGAGAGCTCAGTTGATGTAAGCATCCTAACTTTACTCAGTACCTGATTATAACTTGTCTGGCACCCTTTGATTGTCTGTGCTTCTTCAGGAAAAAAAGTCATTTTCTCACTGTGCTCACAACAAAAGCAATGTTTTCAGAATCGAAGAATATACTAATCAATTTTACTCAGAGGTACAGAGTGCTAAGTAGATGTAAACGTCCTAACTTTGCTTAGCACATGGTTCTGTGTTGTCTGGTACCACTTGCATGTCTGTTCTCCTTCAGGAAAAAAAGTTGCTTTCTCAATGTGAATGGAACAGTAGCAAAGTGATAGCAATCACAGAAGATACTTTTCAATTTTACTCAAAGGTACTGAGTACTGAGTTGATGTAAACGTCCTAACTTTACTCAGTACCTGATTCTAAGTTGTCTGGCACCCATTGATTGTCTGTACTTCTTCAGGGAAAAAAGTCATTTTCTCACTGTGCTCACAACAAAAGCAATGCTTTCAGATTCGAAGAATATACTATTCAATTTTACTCAGAGGTACAGAGTGCTAAGTAGATGTACACTTCCTAACATTACTCAGTACATCATTTTAAGCTGTCTGGTATCACTTGCATGTCCGTGCTCCTTCAGGAAAAAAAGTCACTTTCTCAATGTGAATGGAACAATAGCAAAGCAATTGGAATCAAAGAAGATACTTTTCAATTTTACTCAAAGGTAAAGAGGGTAAGTAGAAGTAAATCTCCTAAATGTACTTAGCACATGATTCTAACTTGTCTGCTACCACTTGCATCTCCGTGCTCCTTCAGGAAAAAAAGTCACTTTCTCAATGTGAATGGAACAATAGTACAGCAGTTGGAATCAAAGAAGATACTTTTCAATTTTACTCAAAGGTACTGAGTGCTCAGTTGATGTAAACGTCCTAACTTTACTCAGTACCTGATTCTAAGTTGTCTGGCACCCTTTGATTGTCTGTGCTTCTTCAGGAAAAAAAGTCATTTTCTCGCTGTGCTCACAACAAAAGCAATGCTTTCAGATTCGAAGAATATACTATTCAATTTTACTCAGAGGTACAGAGTGCTAAGTAGATGTACACTTCCTAACATTACTCAGTACATCATTTTAAGCTGTCTGGTATCACTTGCATGTCTGTTCTCCTTCAGGAAAAAAAGTCACTTTCTCAATGTGAATGGAACAATAGCAAAGCAATTGGAATCAAAGCAGATACTTTTCTATTTTACTCAAAGGTAAAGAGGGTAAGTAGAAGTAAATCTCCTAAATGTACTTAGCACATGATTCTAACTTGTCTGCTACCACTTGCATCTCTGTGCTCCTACAGGAATAAAAGTCACTTTCTCAGCGAGAATAGAACAATAGCAAAGCAATAGCAATCACAGAAGATACTTTTCAATTTTACTCAAAGGTACTGAGTGCTCAGATGATGTTAATGTCCTAACTTTACTCAGTACCTGATTATAAGTTGTCTGGCACCCTTTGATTGTCTCTCCTTCTTCAGGAACAAAAGTCACTTTCTCACTGTGCTCACAACAAAAGCAATGTTTTCAGAATCGAAGAATACACTATTCAATTTTACTCAGAGGTACAGAGTGCTAAGTAGATGTAAAAGTCCGAACATTACTCAGTACATCATGTGAACAATAGCAAAGCAATTGGAATCATAGAGGATACTTTTCAATTTTACTCAAAAGTAAAGAAGGTAAGTAGAAGTAAATGTCCTAAATGTATTTAGCACATGATTCTAACTTGTCTGCTACCACTTGTATCTCTGTGCTCCTTCAGGAAAAAAAGTCACTTTCTCAATGTAAATGGAAGAATACCAAATCAATTGGAATCAAAGAAGATACTTCTCAATTTTACTTAAAGGTAAAGAGGGTAAGTAGATGTAAACGACCTGAATGTACTTAGCACATGATTCTAACTTGTCTGGTACCACTTGCATGTCTGTGCTCCTTCAGGAAAAAAAGTCACTTTCTCAATGTAAATGGAAGATTACCAAATCAATTGGAATCAAAGAAGATACTTCTCAATTTTACTTAAAGGTAAAGAGGGTAAGTAGATGTAAACGACCTGAATGTACTTAGCACATGATTCTAACTTGTCTGGTACCACTTGCATGTCTGTGCTCCTTCAGGAAAAAAAGTCACTTTCTCAACGTGAATGGAACAATAGTACAGCAGTTGGAATCAAAGAAGATACTTTTCAATTTTACTCAAAGGTACAGAGTGCTCAGTTGATGTTAAGCATCCTAACTTTACTCAGTACCTCATTATAACTTGTCTGGCACCCTTTGATTGTCTGTGCTTCTTCAGGAAAAAAAGTCATTTTCTCACTGTGCTCACAACAAAAGCAATGCTTTCAGATTCGAAGAATATACTATTCAATTTTACTCAGAGGTACAGAGTGCTAAGTCGATGTACACTTCCTAACATTACTCAGTACATCATTCTAAGCTGTCTGGTATCACTTGCATGTCTGTGCTCCTTCAGGAAAAAAAGTCACTTTCTCAACGTGAATGAAACAATAGCAGAGCATTTGGAATCAAAGAAGGTACTTTTCAATTTTTCCCAAAGGTAAACAGGGTACGTAGAAGTAAATCTCCTTAATGTACTTAGCACATGATTCTAACTTGTCTGCTACCACTTGCATCTCTGTGCTCCTTCAGGAAAAAAAGTCACTTTCTCAATGTGAATGGAACAATAGTACAGCAGTTGGAATCAAAGAAGATACTTTTCAATTTTACTCAAAGGTACAGAGAGCTCAGTTGATGTAAGCATCCTAACTTTACTCAGTACCTGATTATAACTTGTCTGGCACCCTTTGATTGTCTGTGCTTCTTCAGGAAAAAAAGTCATTTTCTCACTGTGCTCACAACAAAAGCAATGTTTTCAGATTCGAAGAATATACTAATCAATTTTACTCAGAGGTACAGAGTGCTAAGTAGATGTAAACGTCCTAACTTTGCTTAGCACATGGTTCTGTGTTGTCTGGTACCACTTGCATGTCTGTTCTCCTTCAGGAAAAAAAGTTGCTTTCTCAATGTGAATGGAACAGTAGCAAAGTGATAGCAATCACAGAAGATACTTTTCAATTTTACTCAAAGGTACTGAGTACTGAGTTGATGTAAACGTCCTAACTTTACTCAGTACCTGATTCTAAGTTGTCTGGCACCCATTGATTGTCTGTACTTCTTCAGGAAAAAAAGTCATTTTCTCACTGTGCTCACAACAAAAGCAATGCTTTCAGATTCGAAGAATATACTATTCAATTTTACTCAGAGGTACAGAGTGCTAAGTAGATGTACTCTTCCTAACATTACTCAGTACATCATTTTAAGCTGTCTGGTATCACTTGCATGTCCGTGCTCCTTCAGGAAAAAAAGTCACTTTCTCAATGTGAATGGAACAATAGGAAAGCAATTGGAATCAAAGAAGATACTTTTCAATTTTACTCAAAGGTAAAGAGGGTAAGTAGAAGTAAATCTCCTAAATGTACTTAGCACATGATTCTAACTTGTCTGCTACCACTTGCATCTCCGTGCTCCTTCAGGAAAAAAAGTCACTTTCTCAATGTGAATGGAACAATAGTACAGCAGTTGGAATCAAAGAAGATACTTTTCAATTTTACTCAAAGGTACTGAGTGCTCAGTTGATGTAAACGTCCTAACTTTACTCAGTACCTGATTCTAAGTTGTCTGGCACCCTTTGATTGTCTGTGCTTCTTCAGGAAAAAAAGTCATTTTCTCGCTGTGCTCACAACAAAAGCAATGCTTTCAGATTCGAAGAATATACTATTCAATTTTACTCAGAGGTACAGAGTGCTAAGTAGATGTACACTTCCTAACATTACTCAGTACATCATTTTAAGCTGTCTGGTATCACTTGCATGTCTGTTCTCCTTCAGGAAAAAAAGTCACTTTCTCAATGTGAATGGAACAATAGCAAAGCAATTGGAATCAAAGCAGATACTTTTCTATTTTACTCAAAGGTAAAGAGGGTAAGTAGAAGTAAATCTCCTAAATGTACTTAGCACATGATTCTAACTTGTCTGCTACCACTTGCATCTCTGTGCTCCTACAGGAATAAAAGTCACTTTCTCAGCGAGAATAGAACAATAGCAAAGCAATAGCAATCACAGAAGATACTTTTCAATTTTACTCAAAGGTACTGAGTGCTCAGATGATGTTAATGTCCTAACTTTACTCAGTACCTGATTATAAGTTGTCTGGCACCCTTTGATTGTCTCTCCTTCTTCAGGAACAAAAGTCACTTTCTCACTGTGCTCACAACAAAAGCAATGTTTTCAGAATCGAAGAATACACTATTCAATTTTACTCAGAGGTACAGAGTGCTAAGTAGATGTAAAAGTCCGAACATTACTCAGTACATCATGTGAACAATAGCAAAGCAATTGGAATCATAGAGGATACTTTTCAATTTTACTCAAAAGTAAAGAAGGTAAGTAGAAGTAAATGTCCTAAATGTATTTAGCACATGATTCTAACTTGTCTGCTACCACTTGTATCTCTGTGCTCCTTCAGGAAAAAAAGTCACTTTCTCAATGTAAATGGAAGAATACCACATCAATTGGAATCAAAGAAGATACTTCTCAATTTTACTTAAAGGTAAAGAGGGTAAGTAGATGTAAACGACCTGAATGTACTTAGCACATGATTCTAACTTGTCTGGTACCACTTGCATGTCTGTGCTCCTTCAGGAAAAAAAGTCACTTTCTCAATGTAAATGGAAGATTACCAAATCAATTGAAATCAAAGAAGATACTTCTCAATTTTACTTAAAGGTAAAGAGGGTAAGTAGATGTAAACGACCTGAATGTACTTAGCACATGATTCTAACTTGTCTGGTACCACTTGCATGTCTGTGCTCCTTCAGGAAAAAAAGTCACTTTCTCAACGTGAATGGAACAATAGTACAGCAGTTGGAATCAAAGAAGATACTTTTCAATTTTACTCAAAGGTACAGAGTGCTCAGTTGATGTTAAGCATCCTAACTTTACTCAGTACCTCATTATAACTTGTCTGGCACCCTTTGATTGTCTGTGCTTCTTCAGGAAAAAAAGTCATTTTCTCACTGTGCTCACAACAAAAGCAATGCTTTCAGATTCGAAGAATATACTATTCAATTTTACTCAGAGGTACAGAGTGCTAAGTCGATGTACACTTCCTAACATTACTCAGTACATCATTCTAAGCTGTCTGGTATCACTTGCATGTCTGTGCTCCTTCAGGAAAAAAAGTCACTTTCTCAACGTGAATGAAACAATAGCAGAGCATTTGGAATCAAAGAAGGTACTTTTCAATTTTTCCCAAAGGTAAACAGGGTACGTAGAAGTAAATCTCCTTAATGTACTTAGCACATGATTCTAACTTGTCTGCTACCACTTGCATCTCTGTGCTCCTTCAGGAAAAAAAGTCACTTTCTCAATGTGAATGGAACAATAGTACAGCAGTTGGAATCAAAGAAGATACTTTTCAATTTTACTCAAAGGTACAGAGAGCTCAGTTGATGTAAGCATCCTAACTTTACTCAGTACCTGATTATAACTTGTCTGGCACCCTTTGATTGTCTGTGCTTCTTCAGGAAAAAAAGTCATTTTCTCACTGTGCTCACAACAAAAGCAATGTTTTCAGATTCGAAGAATATACTATTCAATTTTACTCAGAGGTACAGAGTGCTAAGTAGATGTACACTTCCTAACATTACTCAGTACATCATTTTAAGCTGTCTGGTATCACTTGCATGTCCGTGCTCCTTCAGGAAAAAAAGTCACTTTCTCAATGTGAATGGAACAATAGCAAAGCAATTGGAATCAAAGAAGATACTTTTCAATTTTACTCAAAGGTAAAGAGGGTAAGTAGAAGTAAATCTCCTAAATGTACTTAGCACATGATTCTAACTTGTCTGCTACCACTTGCATCTCCGTGCTCCTTCAGGAAAAAAAGTCACTTTCTCAATGTGAATGGAACAATAGTACAGCAGTTGGAATCAAAGAAGATACTTTTCAATTTTACTCAAAGGTACTGAGTGCTCAGTTGATGTAAACGTCCTAACTTTACTCAGTACCTGATTCTAAGTTGTCTGGCACCCTTTGATTGTCTGTGCTTCTTCAGGAAAAAAAGTCATTTTCTCGCTGTGCTCACAACAAAAGCAATGCTTTCAGATTCGAAGAATATACTATTCAATTTTACTCAGAGGTACAGAGTGCTAAGTAGATGTACACTTCCTAACATTACTCAGTACATCATTTTAAGCTGTCTGGTATCACTTGCATGTCTGTTCTCCTTCAGGAAAAAAAGTCACTTTCTCAATGTGAATGGAACAATAGCAAAGCAATTGGAATCAAAGCAGATACTTTTCTATTTTACTCAAAGGTAAAGAGGGTAAGTAGAAGTAAATCTCCTAAATGTACTTAGCACATGATTCTAACTTGTCTGCTACCACTTGCATCTCTGTGCTCCTACAGGAATAAAAGTCACTTTCTCAGCGAGAATAGAACAATAGCAAAGCAATAGCAATCACAGAAGATACTTTTCAATTTTACTCAAAGGTACTGAGTGCTCAGATGATGTTAATGTCCTAACTTTACTCAGTACCTGATTATAAGTTGTCTGGCACCCTTTGATTGTCTCTCCTTCTTCAGGAACAAAAGTCACTTTCTCACTGTGCTCACAACAAAAGCAATGTTTTCAGAATCGAAGAATACACTATTCAATTTTACTCAGAGGTACAGAGTGCTAAGTAGATGTAAAAGTCCGAACATTACTCAGTACATCATGTGAACAATAGCAAAGCAATTGGAATCATAGAGGATACTTTTCAATTTTACTCAAAAGTAAAGAAGGTAAGTAGAAGTAAATGTCCTAAATGTATTTAGCACATGATTCTAACTTGTCTGCTACCACTTGTATCTCTGTGCTCCTTCAGGAAAAAAAGTCACTTTCTCAATGTAAATGGAAGAATACCAAATCAATTGGAATCAAAGAAGATACTTCTCAATTTTACTTAAAGGTAAAGAGGGTAAGTAGATGTAAACGACCTGAATGTACTTAGCACATGATTCTAACTTGTCTGGTACCACTTGCATGTCTGTGCTCCTTCAGGAAAAAAAGTCACTTTCTCAATGTAAATGGAAGATTACCAAATCAATTGGAATCAAAGAAGATACTTCTCAATTTTACTTAAAGGTAAAGAGGGTAAGTAGATGTAAACGACCTGAATGTACTTAGCACATGATTCTAACTTGTCTGGTACCACTTGCATGTCTGTGCTCCTTCAGGAAAAAAAGTCACTTTCTCAACGTGAATGGAACAATAGTACAGCAGTTGGAATCAAAGAAGATACTTTTCAATTTTACTCAAAGGTACAGAGTGCTCAGTTGATGTTAAGCATCCTAACTTTACTCAGTACCTCATTATAACTTGTCTGGCACCCTTTGATTGTCTGTGCTTCTTCAGGAAAAAAAGTCATTTTCTCACTGTGCTCACAACAAAAGCAATGCTTTCAGATTCGAAGAATATACTATTCAATTTTACTCAGAGGTACAGAGTGCTAAGTCGATGTACACTTCCTAACATTACTCAGTACATCATTCTAAGCTGTCTGGTATCACTTGCATGTCTGTGCTCCTTCAGGAAAAAAAGTCACTTTCTCAACGTGAATGAAACAATAGCAGAGCATTTGGAATCAAAGAAGGTACTTTTCAATTTTTCCCAAAGGTAAACAGGGTACGTAGAAGTAAATCTCCTTAATGTACTTAGCACATGATTCTAACTTGTCTGCTACCACTTGCATCTCTGTGCTCCTTCAGGAAAAAAAGTCACTTTCTCAATGTGAATGGAACAATAGTACAGCAGTTGGAATCAAAGAAGATACTTTTCAATTTTACTCAAAGGTACAGAGAGCTCAGTTGATGTAAGCATCCTAACTTTACTCAGTACCTGATTATAACTTGTCTGGCACCCTTTGATTGTCTGTGCTTCTTCAGGAAAAAAAGTCATTTTCTCACTGTGCTCACAACAAAAGCAATGTTTTCAGATTCGAAGAATATACTAATCAATTTTACTCAGAGGTACAGAGTGCTAAGTAGATGTAAACGTCCTAACTTTGCTTAGCACATGGTTCTGTGTTGTCTGGTACCACTTGCATGTCTGTTCTCCTTCAGGAAAAAAAGTTGCTTTCTCAATGTGAATGGAACAGTAGCAAAGTGATAGCAATCACAGAAGATACTTTTCAATTTTACTCAAAGGTACTGAGTACTGAGTTGATGTAAACGTCCTAACTTTACTCAGTACCTGATTCTAAGTTGTCTGGCACCCATTGATTGTCTGTACTTCTTCAGGAAAAAAAGTCATTTTCTCACTGTGCTCACAACAAAAGCAATGCTTTCAGATTCGAAGAATATACTATTCAATTTTACTCAGAGGTACAGAGTGCTAAGTAGATGTACTCTTCCTAACATTACTCAGTACATCATTTTAAGCTGTCTGGTATCACTTGCATGTCCGTGCTCCTTCAGGAAAAAAAGTCACTTTCTCAATGTGAATGGAACAATAGGAAAGCAATTGGAATCAAAGAAGATACTTTTCAATTTTACTCAAAGGTAAAGAGGGTAAGTAGAAGTAAATCTCCTAAATGTACTTAGCACATGATTCTAACTTGTCTGCTACCACTTGCATCTCCGTGCTCCTTCAGGAAAAAAAGTCACTTTCTCAATGTGAATGGAACAATAGTACAGCAGTTGGAATCAAAGAAGATACTTTTCAATTTTACTCAAAGGTACTGAGTGCTCAGTTGATGTAAACGTCCTAACTTTACTCAGTACCTGATTCTAAGTTGTCTGGCACCCTTTGATTGTCTGTGCTTCTTCAGGAAAAAAAGTCATTTTCTCGCTGTGCTCACAACAAAAGCAATGCTTTCAGATTCGAAGAATATACTATTCAATTTTACTCAGAGGTACAGAGTGCTAAGTAGATGTACACTTCCTAACATTACTCAGTACATCATTTTAAGCTGTCTGGTATCACTTGCATGTCTGTTCTCCTTCAGGAAAAAAAGTCAATTTCTCAATGTGAATGGAACAATAGCAAAGCAATTGGAATCAAAGCAGATACTTTTCTATTTTACTCAAAGGTAAAGAGGGTAAGTAGAAGTAAATCTCCTAAATGTACTTAGCACATGATTCTAACTTGTCTGCTACCACTTGCATCTCTGTGCTCCTACAGGAATAAAAGTCACTTTCTCAGCGTGAATAGAACAATAGCAAAGCAATAGCAATCACAGAAGATACTTTTCAATTTTACTCAAAGGTACTGAGTGCTCAGATGATGTTAATGTCCTAACTTTACTCAGTACCTGATTATAAGTTGTCTGGCACCCTTTGATTGTCTCTCCTTCTTCAGGAACAAAAGTCACTTTCTCAATGTAAATGGAAGAATACCAAATCAATTGGAATCAAAGAAGATACTTCTCAATTTTACTTAAAGGTAAAGAGGGTAAGTAGATGTAAACGACCTGAATGTACTTAGCACATGATTCTAACTTGTCTGGTACCACTTGCATGTCTGTGCTCCTTCAGGAAAAAAAGTCACTTTCTCAATGTAAATGGAAGATTACCAAATCAATTGGAATCAAAGAAGATACTTCTCAATTTTACTTAAAGGTAAAGAGGGTAAGTAGATGTAAACGACCTGAATGTACTTAGCACATGATTCTAACTTGTCTGGTACCACTTGCATGTCTGTGCTCCTTCAGGAAAAAAAGTCACTTTCTCAACGTGAATGGAACAATAGTACAGCAGTTGGAATCAAAGAAGATACTTTTCAATTTTACTCAAAGGTACAGAGTGCTCAGTTGATGTTAAGCATACTAACTTTACTCAGTACCTCATTATAACTTGTCTGGCACCCTTTGATTGTCTGTGCTTCTTCAGGAAAAAAAGTCATTTTCTCACTGTGCTCACAACAAAAGCAATGCTTTCAGATTCGAAGAATATACTATTCAATTTTACTCAGAGGTACAGAGTGCTAAGTCGATGTACACTTCCTAACATTACTCAGTACATCATTCTAAGCTGTCTGGTATCACTTGCATGTCTGTGCTCCTTCAGGAAAAAAAGTCACTTTCTCAACGTGAATGAAACAATACCAGAGCATTTGGAATCAAAGAAGGTACTTTTCAATTTTTCCCAAAGGTAAACAGGGTACGTAGAAGTAAATCTCCTAAATGTACTTAGCACATGATTCTAACTTGTCTGCTACCACTTGCATCTCTGTGCTCCTTCAGGAAAAAAAGTCACTTTCTCAATGTGAATGGAACAATAGTACAGCAGTTGGAATCAAAGAAGATACTTTTCAATTTTACTCAAAGGTACAGAGAGCTCAGTTGATGTAAGCATCCTAACTTTACTCAGTACCTGATTATAACTTGTCTGGCACCGTTTGATTGTCTGTGCTTCTTCAGGAAAAAAAGTCATTTTCTCACTGTGCTCACAACAAAAGCAATGTTTTCAGATTCGAAGAATATACTATTCAATTTTACTCAGAGGTACAGAGTGCTAAGTAGATGTAAACGTCCTAACTTTGCTTAGCACATGATTCTAACTTGTCTGCTACCGCTTGCATATATGTTCTCCTTCAGGAAAAAAAGTTGCTTTCACAATGTGAATGGAACAGTAGCAAAGTGATAGCAAACACAGAAGATACTTTTCAATTTTAC
The DNA here is from genome assembly GCF_030028105.1 of Mobula birostris. Classification (NCBI taxonomy): domain Eukaryota; kingdom Metazoa; phylum Chordata; class Chondrichthyes; order Myliobatiformes; family Myliobatidae; genus Mobula; species Mobula birostris. Next base: position 23,079,663 of record NC_092402.1, on the reverse strand, counting down.
TCAAAGGTACTGAGTACTGAGTTGATGTAAACGTCCTAACTTTACTCAGTACCTGATTCTAAGTTGTCTGGCACCCTTTGATTGTCTGTGCTTCTTCAGGAAAAAAAGTCATTTTCTCGCTGTGCTCACAACAAAAGCAATGCTTTCAGATTCGAAGAATATACTATTCAATTTTACTCAGAGGTACAGAGTGCTAAGTAGATGTACACTTCCTAACATTACTCAGTACATCATTTTAAGCTGTCTGGTATCACTTGCATGTCTGTGCTCCTTCAGGAAAAAAAGTCACTTTCTCAATGTGAATGGAACAATAGCAAAGCAATTGGAATCAAAGAAGATACTTTTCAATTTTACTCAAAGGTACAGAGAGCTCAGTTGATGTAAGCATCCTAACTTTACTCAGTACCTGATTATAACTTGTCTGGCACCCTTTGATTGTCTGTGCTTCTTCAGGAAAAAAAGTCATTTTCTCACTGTGCTCACAACAAAAGCAATGTTTTCAGAATCGAAGAATATACTAATCAATTTTACTCAGAGGTACAGAGTGCTAAGTAGATGTAAACGTCCTAACTTTGCTTAGCACATGGTTCTGTGTTGTCTGGTACCACTTGCATGTCTGTTCTCCTTCAGGAAAAAAAGTTGCTTTCTCAATGTGAACGGAACAGTAGCAAAGTGATAGCAATCACAGAAGATACTTTTCAATTTTACTCAAAGGTACTGAGTACTGAGTTGATGTAAACGTCCTAACTTTACTCAGTACCTGATTCTAAGTTGTCTGGCACCCATTGATTGTCTGTACTTCTTCAGGGAAAAAAGTCATTTTCTCACTGTGCTCACAACAAAAGCAATGCTTTCAGATTCGAAGAATATACTATTCAATTTTACTCAGAGGTACAGAGTGCTAAGTAGATGTACACTTCCTAACATTACTCAGTACATCATTTTAAGCTGTCTGGTATCACTTGCATGTCCGTGCTCCTTCAGGAAAAAAAGTCACTTTCTCAATGTGAATGGAACAATAGCAAAGCAATTGGAATCAAAGAAGATACTTTTCAATTTTACTCAAAGGTAAAGAGGGTAAGTAGAAGTAAATCTCCTAAATGTACTTAGCACATGATTCTAACTTGTCTGCTACCACTTGCATCTCCGTGCTCCTTCAGGAAAAAAAGTCACTTTCTCAATGTGAATGGAACAATAGTACAGCAGTTGGAATCAAAGAAGATACTTTTCAATTTTACTCAAAGGTACTGAGTGCTCAGTTGATGTAAACGTCCTAACTTTACTCAGTACCTGATTCTAAGTTGTCTGGCACCCTTTGATTGTCTGTGCTTCTTCAGGAAAAAAAGTCATTTTCTCGCTGTGCTCACAACAAAAGCAATGCTTTCAGATTCGAAGAATATACTATTCAATTTTACTCAGAGGTACAGAGTGCTAAGTAGATGTACACTTCCTAACATTACTCAGTACATCATTTTAAGCTGTCTGGTATCACTTGCATGTCTGTTCTCCTTCAGGAAAAAAAGTCACTTTCTCAATGTGAATGGAACAATAGCAAAGCAATTGGAATCAAAGCAGATACTTTTCTATTTTACTCAAAGGTAAAGAGGGTAAGTAGAAGTAAATCTCCTAAATGTACTTAGCACATGATTCTAACTTGTCTGCTACCACTTGCATCTCTGTGCTCCTACAGGAATAAAAGTCACTTTCTCAGCGAGAATAGAACAATAGCAAAGCAATAGCAATCACAGAAGATACTTTTCAATTTTACTCAAAGGTACTGAGTGCTCAGATGATGTTAATGTCCTAACTTTACTCAGTACCTGATTATAAGTTGTCTGGCACCCTTTGATTGTCTCTCCTTCTTCAGGAACAAAAGTCACTTTCTCACTGTGCTCACAACAAAAGCAATGTTTTCAGAATCGAAGAATATACTATTCAATTTTACTCAGAGGTACAGAGTGCTAAGTAGATGTAAAAGTCCGAACATTACTCAGTACATCATGTGAACAATAGCAAAGCAATTGGAATCATAGAGGATACTTTTCAATTTTACTCAAAAGTAAAGAAGGTAAGTAGAAGTAAATGTCCTAAATGTATTTAGCACATGATTCTAACTTGTCTGCTACCACTTGTATCTCTGTGCTCCTTCAGGAAAAAAAGTCACTTTCTCAATGTAAATGGAAGAATACCAAATCAATTGGAATCAAAGAAGATACTTCTCAATTTTACTTAAAGGTAAAGAGGGTAAGTAGATGTAAACGACCTGAATGTACTTAGCACATGATTCTAACTTGTCTGGTACCACTTGCATGTCTGTGCTCCTTCAGGAAAAAAAGTCACTTTCTCAATGTAAATGGAAGATTACCAAATCAATTGGAATCAAAGAAGATACTTCTCAATTTTACTTAAAGGTAAAGAGGGTAAGTAGATGTAAACGACCTGAATGTACTTAGCACATGATTCTAACTTGTCTGGTACCACTTGCATGTCTGTGCTCCTTCAGGAAAAAAAGTCACTTTCTCAACGTGAATGGAACAATAGTACAGCAGTTGGAATCAAAGAAGATACTTTTCAATTTTACTCAAAGGTACAGAGTGCTCAGTTGATGTTAAGCATCCTAACTTTACTCAGTACCTCATTATAACTTGTCTGGCACCCTTTGATTGTCTGTGCTTCTTCAGGAAAAAAAGTCATTTTCTCACTGTGCTCACAACAAAAGCAATGCTTTCAGATTCGAAGAATATACTATTCAATTTTACTCAGAGGTACAGAGTGCTAAGTCGATGTACACTTCCTAACATTACTCAGTACATCATTCTAAGCTGTCTGGTATCACTTGCATGTCTGTGCTCCTTCAGGAAAAAAAGTCACTTTCTCAACGTGAATGAAACAATAGCAGAGCATTTGGAATCAAAGAAGGTACTTTTCAATTTTTCCCAAAGGTAAACAGGGTACGTAGAAGTAAATCTCCTAAATGTACTTAGCACATGATTCTAACTTGTCTGCTACCACTTGCATCTCTGTGCTCCTTCAGGAAAAAAAGTCACTTTCTCAATGTGAATGGAACAATAGTACAGCAGTTGGAATCAAAGAAGATACTTTTCAATTTTACTCAAAGGTACAGAGAGCTCAGTTGATGTAAGCATCCTAACTTTACTCAGTACCTGATTATAACTTGTCTGGCACCCTTTGATTGTCTGTGCTTCTTCAGGAAAAAAAGTCATTTTCTCACTGTGCTCACAACAAAAGCAATGTTTTCAGATTCGAAGAATATACTATTCAATTTTACTCAGAGGTACAGAGTGCTAAGTAGATGTACACTTCCTAACATTACTCAGTACATCATTTTAAGCTGTCTGGTGTCACTTGCATGTCTGTGCTCCTTCAGGAAAAAAAGTCACTTTCTCAATGTGAATGGAACAATAGCAAAGCAATTGGAATCAAAGAAGATACTTTTCAATTTTACTCAAAGGTAAAGAGGGTAAGTAGAAATAAATCTCCTAAATGTACTTAGCACATGATTCTAACTTGTCTGCTACCACTTGCATCTCTGTGCTCCTTCAGGAAAAAAAGTCACTTTCTCAATGTGAATGGAACAATAGTACAGCAGTTGGAATCAAAGAAGATACTTTTCAATTTTACTCAAAGGTACTGAATGCTCAGTTGATATAAGCATCCTAACTTTACTCAGTACCTGATTATAACTTGTCTGGCACCCGTTGATTGTCTGTGCTTCTTCAGGAAAAAAAGTCATTTTCTCACTGTGCTCACAACAAAAGCAATGTTTTCAGATTCGAAGAATATACTATTCAATTTTACTCAGAGGTACAGAGTGCTAAGTAGATGTACACTTCCTAACATTACTCAGTACATCATTTTAAGCTGTCTGGTATCACTTGCATGTCTGTGCTCCTTCAGGAAAAAAAGTCACTTTCTCAATGTGAATGGAACAATAGCAAAGCAATTGGAATCAAAGAAGATACTTTTCAATTTTACTCAAAGGTACAGAGAGCTCAGTTGATGTAAGCATCCTAACTTTACTCAGTACCTGATTATAACTTGTCTGGCACCCTTTGATTGTCTGTGCTTCTTCAGGAAAAAAAGTCATTTTCTCACTGTGCTCACAACAAAAGCAATGTTTTCAGAATCGAAGAATATACTAATCAATTTTACTCAGAGGTACAGAGTGCTAAGTAGATGTAAACGTCCTAACTTTGCTTAGCACATGGTTCTGTGTTGTCTGGTACCACTTGCATGTCTGTTCTCCTTCAGGAAAAAAAGTTGCTTTCTCAATGTGAATGGAACAGTAGCAAAGTGATAGCAATCACAGAAGATACTTTTCAATTTTACTCAAAGGTACTGAGTACTGAGTTGATGTAAACGTCCTAACTTTACTCAGTACCTGATTCTAAGTTGTCTGGCACCCATTGATTGTCTGTACTTCTTCAGGAAAAAAAGTCATTTTCTCACTGTGCTCACAACAAAAGCAATGCTTTCAGATTCGAAGAATATACTATTCAATTTTACTCAGAGGTACAGAGTGCTAAGTAGATGTACACTTCCTAACATTACTCAGTACATCATTTTAAGCTGTCTGGTATCACTTGCATGTCCGTGCTCCTTCAGGAAAAAAAGTCACTTTCTCAATGTGAATGGAACAATAGCAAAGCAATTGGAATCAAAGAAGATACTTTTCAATTTTACTCAAAGGTAAAGAGGGTAAGTAGAAGTAAATCTCCTAAATGTACTTAGCACATGATTCTAACTTGTCTGCTACCACTTGCATCTCCGTGCTCCTTCAGGAAAAAAAGTCACTTTCTCAATGTGAATGGAACAATAGTACAGCAGTTGGAATCAAAGAAGATACTTTTCAATTTTACTCAAAGGTACTGAGTGCTCAGTTGATGTAAACGTCCTAACTTTACTCAGTACCTGATTCTAAGTTGTCTGGCACCCTTTGATTGTCTGTGCTTCTTCAGGAAAAAAAGTCATTTTCTCGCTGTGCTCACAACAAAAGCAATGCTTTCAGATTCGAAGAATATACTATTCAATTTTACTCAGAGGTACAGAGTGCTAAGTAGATGTACACTTCCTAACATTACTCAGTACATCATTTTAAGCTGTCTGGTATCACTTGCATGTCTGTTCTCCTTCAGGAAAAAAAGTCACTTTCTCAATGTGAATGGAACAATAGCAAAGCAATTGGAATCAAAGCAGATACTTTTCTATTTTACTCAAAGGTAAAGAGGGTAAGTAGAAGTAAATCTCCTAAATGTACTTAGCACATGATTCTAACTTGTCTGCTACCACTTGCATCTCTGTGCTCCTACAGGAATAAAAGTCACTTTCTCAGCGTGAATAGAACAATAGCAAAGCAATAGCAATCACAGAAGATACTTTTCAATTTTACTCAAAGGTACTGAGTGCTCAGATGATGTTAATGTCCTAACTTTACTCAGTACCTGATTATAAGTTGTCTGGCACCCTTTGATTGTCTCTTCTTCTTCAGGAACAAAAGTCACTTTCTCACTGTGCTCACAACAAAAGCAATGTTTTCAGAATCGAAGAATATACTATTCAATTTTACTCAGAGGTACAGAGTGCTAAGTAGATGTAAAAGTCCTAACATTACTCAGTACATCATTCTAAGCTGTCTGGTACCACTTGCATGTCTCTGTTCCTTCTGGAAATAAAGTCACTTTCACAATGTGAATGGAACAATAGCAAAGCAATTGGAATCATAGAGGATACTTTTCAATTTTACTCAAAAGTAAAGAAGGTAAGTAGAAGTAAATGTCCTAAATGTATTTAGCACATGATTCTAACTTGTCTGCTACCACTTGTATCTCTGTGCTCCTTCAGGAAAAAAAGTCACTTTCTCAATGTAAATGGAAGAATACCAAATCAATTGGAATCAAAGAAGATACTTCTCAATTTTACTTAAAGGTAAAGAGGGTAAGTAGATGTAAACGACCTGAATGTACTTAGCACATGATTCTAACTTGTCTGGTACCACTTGCATGTCTGTGCTCATTCAGGAAAAAAAGTCACTTTCTCAATGTAAATGGAAGATTACCAAATCAATTGGAATCAAAGAAGATACTTCTCAATTTTACTTAAAGGTAAAGAGGGTAAGTAGATGTAAACGACCTGAATGTACTTAGCACATGATTCTAACTTGTCTGGTACCACTTGCATGTCTGTGCTCCTTCAGGAAAAAAAGTCACTTTCTCAACGTGAATGGAACAAGAGTACAGCAGTTGGAATCAAAGAAGATACTTTTCAATTTTACTCAAAGGTACAGAGTGCTCAGTTGATGTTAAGCATCCTAACTTTACTCAGTACCTCATTATAACTTGTCTGGCACCCTTTGATTGTCTGTGCTTCTTCAGGAAAAAAAGTCATTTTCTCACTGTGCTCACAACAAAAGCAATGCTTTCAGATTCGAAGAATATACTATTCAATTTTACTCAGAGGTACAGAGTGCTAAGTCGATGTACACTTCCTAACATTACTCAGTACATCATTCTAAGCTGTCTGGTATCACTTGCATGTCTGTGCTCCTTCAGGAAAAAAAGTCACTTTCTCAACGTGAATGAAACAATAGCAGAGCATTTGGAATCAAAGAAGGTACTTTTCAATTTTTCCCAAAGGTAAACAGGGTACGTAGAAGTAAATCTCCTAAATGTACTTAGCACATGATTCTAACTTGTCTGCTACCACTTGCATCTCTGTGCTCCTTCAGGAAAAAAAGTCACTTTCTCAATGTGAATGGAACAATAGTACAGCAGTTGGAATCAAAGAAGATACTTTTCAATTTTACTCAAAGGTACAGAGAGCTCAGTTGATGTAAGCATCCTAACTTTACTCAGTACCTGATTATAACTTGTCTGGCACCCTTTGATTGTCTGTGCTTCTTCAGGAAAAAAAGTCATTTTCTCACTGTGCTCACAACAAAAGCAATGTTTTCAGAATCGAAGAATATACTAATCAATTTTACTCAGAGGTACAGAGTGCTAAGTAGATGTAAACGTCCTAACTTTGCTTAGCACATGGTTCTGTGTTGTCTGGTACCACTTGCATGTCTGTTCTCCTTCAGGAAAAAAAGTTGCTTTCTCAATGTGAATGGAACAGTAGCAAAGTGATAGCAATCACAGAAGATACTTTTCAATTTTACTCAAAGGTACTGAGTACTGAGTTGATGTAAACGTCCTAACTTTACTCAGTACCTGATTCTAAGTTGTCTGGCACCCATTGATTGTCTGTACTTATTCAGGAAAAAAAGTCATTTTCTCACTGTGCTCACAACAAAAGCAATGCTTTCAGATTCGAAGAATATACTATTCAATTTTACTCAGAGGTACAGAGTGCTAAGTAGATGTACACTTCCTAACATTACTCAGTACATCATTTTAAGCTGTCTGGTATCACTTGCATGTCCGTGCTCCTTCAGGAAAAAAAGTCACTTTCTCAATGTGAATGGAACAATAGCAAAGCAATTGGAATCAAAGAAGATACTTTTCAATTTTACTCAAAGGTAAAGAGGGTAAGTAGAAGTAAATCTCCTAAATGTATTAGCACATGATTCTAACTTGTCTGCTACCACTTGCATCTCCGTGCTCCTTCAGGAAAAAAAGTCACTTTCTCAATGTGAATGGAACAATAGTACAGCAGTTGGAATCAAAGAAGATACTTTTCAATTTTACTCAAAGGTACTGAGTGCTCAGATGATGTTAATGTCCTAACTTTACTCAGTACCTGATTATAAGTTGTCTGGCACCCTTTGATTGTCTCTCCTTCTTCAGGAACAAAAGTCACTTTCTCACTGTGCTCACAACAAAAGCAATGTTTTCAGAATCGAAGAATATACTATTCAATTTTACTCAGAGGTACAGAGTGCTAAGTAGATGTAAAAGTCCTAACATTACTCAGTACATCATTCTAAGCTGTCTGGTACCACTTGCATGTCTCTGTTCCTTCTGGAAATAAAGTCACTTTCACAAAGTGAATGGAACAATAGCAAAGCAATTGGAATCATAGAGGATACTTTTCAATTTTACTCAAAAGTAAAGAAGGTAAGTAGAAGTAAATGTCCTTAATGTATTTAGCACATGATTCTAACTTGTCTGCTACCACTTGTATCTCTGTGCTCCTTCAGGAAAAAAAGTCACTTTCTCAATGTAAATGGAAGAATACCAAATCAATTGGAATCAAAGAAGATACTTCTCAATTTTACTTAAAGGTAAAGAGGGTAAGTAGATGTAAACGACCTGAATGTACTTAGCACATGATTCTAACTTGTCTGGTACCACTTGCATGTCTGTGCTCCTTCAGGAAAAAAAGTCACTTTCTCAATGTAAATGGAAGATTACCAAATCAATTGGAATCAAAGAAGATACTTCTCAATTTTACTTAAAGGTAAAGAGGGTAAGTAGATGCAAACGACCTGAATGTACTTAGCACATGATTCTAACTTGTCTGGTACCACTTGCATGTCTGTGCTCCTTCAGGAAAAAAAGTCACTTTCTCAACGTGAATGGAACAATAGTACAGCAGTTGGAATCAAAGAAGATACTTTTCAATTTTACTCAAAGGTACTGAATGCTCAGTTGATGTAAGCATCCTAACTTTACTCAGTAACTGATTATAACTTGTCTGGCACCCTTTGATTGTCTGTGCTTCTTCAGGAAAAAAAGTCATTTTCTCACTGTGCTCACAACAAAAGCAATGTTTTCAGATTCGAAGAATATACTATTCAATTTTACTCAGAGGTACAGAGTGCTAAGTAGATGTACACTTCCTAACATTACTCAGTACATCATTTTAAGCTGTCTGGTGTCACTTGCATGTCTGTGCTCCTTCAGGAAAAAAAGTCACTTTCTCAATGTGAATGGAACAATAGCAAAGCAATTGGAATCAAAGAAGATACTTTTCAATTTTACTCAAAGGTAAAGAGGGTAAGTAGAAATAAATCTCCTAAATGTACTTAGCACATGATTCTAACTTGTCTGCTACCACTTGCATGTCTGTGCTCCTTCAGGAAAAAAAGTCACTTTCTCAACGTGAATGGAACAATAGTACAGCAGTTGGAATCAAAGAAGATACTTTTCAATTTTACTCAAAGGTACAGAGTGCTCAGTTGATGTTAAGCATCCTAACTTTACTCAGTACCTCATTATAACTTGTCTGGCACCCTTTGATTGTCTGTGCTTCTTCAGGAAAAAAAGTCATTTTCTCACTGTGCTCACAACAAAAGCAATGCTTTCAGATTCGAAGAATATACTATTCAATTTTACTCAGAGGTACAGAGTGCTAAGTCGATGTACACTTCCTAACATTACTCAGTACATCATTCTAAGCTGTCTGGTATCACTTGCATGTCTGTGCTCCTTCAGGAAAAAAAGTCACTTTCTCAACGTGAATGAAACAATAGCAGAGCATTTGGAATCAAAGAAGGTACTTTTCAATTTTTCCCAAAGGTAAACAGGGTACGTAGAAGTAAATCTCCTAAATGTACTTAGCACATGATTCTAACTTGTCTGCTACCACTTGCATCTCTGTGCTCCTTCAGGAAAAAAAGTCATTTTCTCACTGTGCTCACAACAAAAGCAATGTTTTCAGATTCGAAGAATATACTATTCAATTTTACTCAGAGGTACAGAGTGCTAAGTAGATGTACACTTCCTAACATTACTCAGTACATCATTTTAAGCTGTCTGGTATCACTTGCATGTCTGTGCTCCTTCAGGAAAAAAAGTCACTTTCTCAATGTGAATGGAACAATAGCAAAGCAATTGGAATCAAAGAAGATACTTTTCAATTTTACTCAAAGGTACAGAGAGCTCAGTTGATGTAAGCATCCTAACTTTACTCAGTACCTGATTATAACTTGTCTGGCACCCTTTGATTGTCTGTGCTTCTTCAGGAAAAAAAGTCATTTTCTCACTGTGCTCACAACAAAAGCAATGTTTTCAGAATCGAAGAATATACTAATCAATTTTACTCAGAGGTACAGAGTGCTAAGTAGATGTAAACGTCCTAACTTTGCTTAGCACATGGTTCTGTGTTGTCTGGTACCACTTGCATGTCTGTTCTCCTTCAGGAAAAAAAGTTGCTTTCTCAATGTGAATGGAACAGTAGCAAAGTGATAGCAATCACAGAAGATACTTTTCAATTTTACTCAAAGGTACTGAGTACTGAGTTGATGTAAACGTCCTAACTTTACTCAGTACCTGATTCTAAGTTGTCTGGCACCCATTGATTGTCTGTACTTCTTCAGGAAAAAAAGTCATTTTCTCACTGTGCTCACAACAAAAGCAATGCTTTCAGATTCGAAGAATATACTATTCAATTTTACTCAGAGGTACAGAGTGCTAAGTCGATGTACACTTCCTAACATTACTCAGTACATCATTCTAAGCTGTCTGGTATCACTTGCATGTCTGTGCTCCTTCAGGAAAAAAAGTCACTTTCTCAACGTGAATGAAACAATAGCAGAGCATTTGGAATCAAAGAAGGTACTTTTCAATTTTTCCCAAAGGTAAACAGGGTACGTAGAAGTAAATCTCCTAAATGTACTTAGCACATGATTCTAACTTGTCTGCTACCACTTGCATCTCTGTGCTCCTTCAGGAAAAAAAGTCACTTTCTCAATGTGAATGGAACCTTAGTACAGCAGTTGGAATCAAAGAAGATACTTTTCAATTTTACTCAAAGGTACAGAGAGCTCAGTTGATGTAAGCATCCTAACTTTACTCAGTACCTGATTATAACTTGTCTGGCACCCTTTGATTGTCTGTGCTTCTTCAGGAAAAAAAGTCATTTTCTCACTGTGCTCACAACAAAAGCAATGTTTTCAGATTCGAAGAATATACTATTCAATTTTACTCAGAGGTACAGAGTGCTAAGTAGATGTACACTTCCTAACATTACTCAGTACATCATTTTAAGCTGTCTGGTGTCACTTGCATGTCTGTGCTCCTTCAGGAAAAAAAGTCACTTTCTCAATGTGAATGGAACAATAGCAAAGCAATTGGAATCAAAAAAGATACTTTTCAATTTTACTCAAAGGTAAAGAGGGTAAGTAGAAATAAATCTCCTAAATGTACTTAGCACATGATTCTAACTTGTCTGCTACCACTTGCATCTCTGTGCTCCTTCAGGAAAAAAAGTCACTTTCTCAATGTGAATGGAACAATAGTACAGCAGTTGGAATCAAAGAAGATAGTTTTCAATTTTACTCAAAGGTACTGAATGCTCAGTTGATGTAAGCATCCTAACTTTACTCAGTAACTGATTATAACTTGTCTGGCACCCGTTGATTGTCTGTGCTTCTTCAGGAAAAAAAGTCATTTTCTCGCTGTGCTCACAACAAAAGCAATGCTTTCAGATTCGAAGAATATACTATTCAATTTTACTCAGAGGTACAGAGTGCTAAGTAGATGTACACTTCCTAACATTACTCAGTACATCATTTTAAGCTGTCTGGTATCACTTGCATGTCTGTTCTCCTTCAGGAAAAAAAGTCACTTTCTCAATGTGAATGGAACAATAGCAAAGCAATTGGAATCAAAGCAGATACTTTTCTATTTTACTCAAAGGTAAAGAGGGTAAGTAGAAGTAAATCTCCTAAATGTACTTAGCACATGATTCTAACTTGTCTGCTACCACTTGCATCTCTGTGCTCCTACAGGAATAAAAGTCACTTTCTCAGCGTGAATAGAACAATAGCAAAGCAATAGCAATCACAGAAGATACTTTTCAATTTTACTCAAAGGTACTGAGTGCTCAGATGATGTTAATGTCCTAACTTTACTCAGTACCTGATTATAAGTTGTCTGGCACCCTTTGATTGTCTCTCCTTCTTCAGGAACAAAAGTCACTTTCTCACTGTGCTCACAACAAAAGCAATGTTTTCAGAATCGAAGAATATACTATTCAATTTTACTCAGAGGTACAGAGTGCTAAGTAGATGTAAAAGTCCTAACATTACTCAGTACATCATTCTAAGCTGTCTGGTACCACTTGCATGTCTCTGTTCCTTCTGGAAATAAAGTCACTTTCACAATGTGAATGGAACAATAGCAAAGCAATTGGAATCATAGAGGATACTTTTCAATTTTACTCAAAAGTAAAGAAGGTAAGTAGAAGTAAATGTCCTAAATGTATTTAGCACATGATTCTAACTTGTCTGCTACCACTTGTATCTCTGTGCTCCTTCAGGAAAAAAAGTCACTTTCTCAATGTAAATGGAAGAATACCAAATCAATTGGAATCAAAGAAGATACTTCTCAATTTTACTTAAAGGTAAAGAGGGTAAGTAGATGTAAACGACCTGAATGTACTTAGCACATGATTCTAACTTGTCTGGTACCACTTGCATGTCTGTGCTCCTTCAGGAAAAAAAGTCACTTTCTCAATGTAAATGGAAGATTACCAAATCAATTGGAATCAAAGAAGATACTTCTCAATTTTACTTAAAGGTAAAGAGGGTAAGTAGATGTAAACGACCTGAATGTACTTAGCACATGATTCTAACTTGTCTGGTACCACTTGCATGTCTGTGCTCCTTCAGGAAAAAAAGTCACTTTCTCAACGTGAATGGAACAATAGTACAGCAGTTGGAATCAAAGAAGATACTTTTCAATTTTACTCAAAGGTACAGAGTGCTCAGTTGATGTTAAGCATCCTAACTTTACTCAGTACCTCAATATAACTTGTCTGGCACCCTTTGATTGTCTGTGCTTCTTCAGGAAAAAAAGTCATTTTCTCACTGTGCTCACAACAAAAGCAATGCTTTCAGATTCGAAGAATATACTATTCAATTTTACTCAGAGGTACAGAGTGCTAAGTCGATGTACACTTCCTAACATTACTCAGTACATCATTCTAAGCTGTCTGGTATCACTTGCATGTCTGTGCTCCTTCAGGAAAAAAAGTCACTTTCTCAACGTGAATGAAACAATAGCAGAGCATTTGGAATCAAAGAAGGTACTTTTCAATTTTTCCCAAAGGTAAACAGGGTACGTAGAAGTAAATCTCCTAAATGTACTTAGCACATGATTCTAACTTGTCTGCTACCACTTGCATCTCTGTGCTCCTTCAGGAAAAAAAGTCATTTTCTCACTGTGCTCACAACAAAAGCAATGTTTTCAGATTCGAAGAATATACTATTCAATTTTACTCAGAGGTACAGAGTGCTAAGTAGATGTACACTTCCTAACATTACTCAGTACATCATTTTAAGCTGTCTGGTATCACTTGCATGTCTGTGCTCCTTCAGGAAAAAAAGTCACTTTCTCAATGTGAATGGAACAATAGCAAAGCAATTGGAATCAAAGAAGATACTTTTCAATTTTACTCAAAGGTACAGAGAGCTCAGTTGATGTAAGCATCCTAACTTTACTCAGTACCTGATTATAACTTGTCTGGCACCCTTTGATTGTCTGTGCTTCTTCAGGAAAAAAAGTCATTTTCTCACTGTGCTCACAACAAAAGCAATGTTTTCAGAATCGAAGAATATACTAATCAATTTTACTCAGAGGTACAGAGTGCTAAGTAGATGTAAACGTCCTAACTTTGCTTAGCACATGGTTCTGTGTTGTCTGGTACCACTTGCATGTCTGTTCTCCTTCAGGAAAAAAAGTTGCTTTCTCAATGTGAATGGAACAGTAGCAAAGTGATAGCAATCACAGAAGATACTTTTCAATTTTACTCAAAGCTACTGAGTACTGAGTTGATGTAAACGTCCTAACTTTACTCAGTACCTGATTCTAAGTTGTCTGGCACCCATTGATTGTCTGTACTACTTCAGGAAAAAAAGTCATTTTCTCACTGTGCTCACAACAAAAGCAATGCTTTCAGATTCGAAGAATATACTATTCAATTTTACTCAGAGGTACAGAGTGCTAAGTCGATGTACACTTCCTAACATTACTCAGTACATCATTCTAAGCTGTCTGGTATCACTTGCATGTCTGTGCTCCTTCAGGAAAAAAAGTCACTTTCTCAACGTGAATGAAACAATAGCAGAGCATTTGGAATCAAAGAAGGTACTTTTCAATTTTTCCCAAAGGTAAACAGGGTACGTAGAAGTAAATCTCCTAAATGTACTTAGCACATGATTCTAACTTGTCTGCTACCACTTGCATCTCTGTGCTCCTTCAGGAAAAAAAGTCATTTTCTCACTGTGCTCACAACAAAAGCAATGTTTTCAGATTCGAAGAATATACTATTCAATTTTACTCAGAGGTACAGAGTGCTAAGTAGATGTACACTTCCTAACATTACTCAGTACATCATTTTAAGCTGTCTGGTATCACTTGCATGTCTGTGCTCCTTCAGGAAAAAAAGTCACTTTCTCAATGTGAATGGAACAATAGCAAAGCAATTGGAATCAAAGAAGATACTTTTCAATTTTACTCAAAGGTACAGAGAGCTCAGTTGATGTAAGCATCCTAACTTTACTCAGTACCTGATTATAACTTGTCTGGCACCCTTTGATTGTCTGTGCTTCTTCAGGAAAAAAAGTCATTTTCTCACTGTGCTCACAACAAAAGCAATGTTTTCAGAATCGAAGAATATACTAATGAATTTTACTCAGAGGTACAGAGTGCTAAGTAGATGTAAACGTCCTAACTTTGCTTAGCACATGGTTCTGTGTTGTCTGGTACCACTTGCATGTCTGTTCTCCTTCAGGAAAAAAAGTTGCTTTCTCAATGTGAATGGAACAGTAGCAAAGTGATAGCAATCACAGAAGATACTTTTCAATTTTACTCAAAGGTACTGAGTACTGAGTTGATGTAAACGTCCTAACTTTACTCAGTACCTGATTCTAAGTTGTCTGGCACCCATTGATTGTCTGTACTTCTTCAGGAAAAAAAGTCATTTTCTCACTGTGCTCACAACAAAAGCAATGCTTTCAGATTCGAAGAATATACTATTCAATTTTACTCAGAGGTACAGAGTGCTAAGTCGATGTACACTTCCTAACATTACTGAGTACATCATTCTAAGCTGTCTGGTATCACTTGCATGTCTGTGCTCCTTCAGGAAAAAAAGTCACTTTCTCAACGTGAATGAAACAATAGCAGAGCATTTGGAATCAAAGAAGGTACTTTTCAATTTTTCCCAAAGGTAAACAGGGTACGTAGAAGTAAATCTCCTAAATGTACTTAGCACATGATTCTAACTTGTCTGCTACCACTTGCATCTCTGTGCTCCTTCAGGAAAAAAAGTCATTTTCTCACTGTGCTCACAACAAAAGCAATGTTTTCAGATTCGAAGAATATACTATTCAATTTTACTCAGAGGTACAGAGTGCTAAGTAGATGTACACTTCCTAACATTACTCAGTACATCATTTTAAGCTGTCTGGTATCACTTGCATGTCTGTGCTCCTTCAGGAAAAAAAGTCACTTTCTCAATGTGAATGGAACAATAGCAAAGCAATTGGAATCAAAGAAGATACTTTTCAATTTTACTCAAAGGTACAGAGAGCTCAGTTGATGTAAGCATCCTAACTTTACTCAGTACCTGATTATAACTTGTCTGGCACCCTTTGATTGTCTGTGCTTCTTCAGGAAAAAAAGTCATTTTCTCACTGTGCTCACAACAAAAGCAATGTTTTCAGAATCGAAGAATATACTAATGAATTTTACTCAGAGGTACAGAGTGCTAAGTAGATGTAAACGTCCTAACTTTGCTTAGCACATGGTTCTGTGTTGTCTGGTACCACTTGCATGTCTGTTCTCCTTCAGGAAAAAAAGTTGCTTTCTCAATGTGAATGGAACAGTAGCAAAGTGATAGCAATCACAGAAGATACTTTTCAATTTTACTCAAAGGTACTGAGTACTGAGTTGATGTAAACGTCCTAACTTTACTCAGTACCTGATTCTAAGTTGTCTGGCACCCATTGATTGTCTGTACTTCTTCAGGAAAAAAAGTCATTTTCTCACTGTGCTCACAACAAAAGCAATGCTTTCAGATTCGAAGAATATACTATTCAATTTTACTCAGAGGTACAGAGTGCTAAGTCGATGTACACTTCCTAACATTACTGAGTACATCATTCTAAGCTGTCTGGTATCACTTGCATGTCTGTGCTCCTTCAGGAAAAAAAGTCACTTTCTCAACGTGAATGAAACAATAGCAGAGCATTTGGAATCAAAGAAGGTACTTTTCAATTTTTCCCAAAGGTAAACAGGGTACGTAGAAGTAAATCTCCTAAATGTACTTAGCACATGATTCTAACTTGTCTGCTACCACTTGCATCTCTGTGCTCCTTCAGGAAAAAAAGTCACTTTCTCAATGTGAATGGAACCTTAGTACAGCAGTTGGAATCAAAGAAGATACTTTTCAATTTTACTCAAAGGTACAGAGAGCTCAGTTGATGTAAGCATCCTAACTTTACTCAGTACCTGATTATAACTTGTCTGGCACCCTTTGATTGTCTGTGCTTCTTCAGGAAAAAAAGTCATTTTCTCACTGTGCTCACAACAAAAGCAATGTTTTCAGATTCGAAGAATATACTATTCAATTTTACTCAGAGGTACAGAGTGCTAAGTAGATGTACACTTCCTAACATTACTCAGTACATCATTTTAAGCTGTCTGGTGTCACTTGCATGTCTGTGCTCCTTCAGGAAAAAAAGTCACTTTCTCAATGTGAATGGAACAATAGCAAAGCAATTGGAATCAAAAAAGATACTTTTCAATTTTACTCAAAGGTAAAGAGGGTAAGTAGAAATAAATCTAAATGTACTTAGCACATGATTCTAACTTGTCTGCTACCACTTGCATCTCTGTGCTCCTTCAGGAAAAAAAGTCACTTTCTCAATGTGAATGGAACAATAGTACAGCAGTTGGAATCAAAGAAGATAGTTTTCAATTTTACTCAAAGGTACTGAATGCTCAGTTGATGTAAGCATCCTAACTTTACTCAGTAACTGATTATAACTTGTCTGGCACCCGTTGATTGTCTGTGCTTCTTCAGGAAAAAAAGTCATTTTCTCGCTGTGCTCACAACAAAAGCAATGCTTTCAGATTCGAAGAATATACTATTCAATTTTACTCAGAGGTACAGAGTGCTAAGTAGATGTACACTTCCTAACATTACTCAGTACATCATTTTAAGCTGTCTGGTATCACTTGCATGTCTGTTCTCCTTCAGGAAAAAAAGTCACTTTCTCAATGTGAATGGAACAATAGCAAAGCAATTGGAATCAAAGCAGATACTTTTCTATTTTACTCAAAGGTAAAGAGGGTAAGTAGAAGTAAATCTCCTAAATGTACTTAGCACATGATTCTAACTTGTCTGCTACCACTTGCATCTCTGTGCTCCTACAGGAATAAAAGTCACTTTCTCAGCGTGAATAGAACAATAGCAAAGCAATAGCAATCACAGAAGATACTTTTCAATTTTACTCAAAGGTACTGAGTGCTCAGATGATGTTAATGTCCTAACTTTACTCAGTACCTGATTATAAGTTGTCTGGCACCCTTTGATTGTCTCTCCTTCTTCAGGAACAAAAGTCACTTTCTCACTGTGCTCACAACAAAAGCAATGTTTTCAGAATCGAAGAATATACTATTCAATTTTACTCAGAGGTACAGAGTGCTAAGTAGATGTAAAAGTCCTAACATTACTCAGTACATCATTCTAAGCTGTCTGGTACCACTTGCATGTCTCTGTTCCTTCTGGAAATAAAGTCACTTTCACAATGTGAATGGAACAATAGCAAAGCAATTGGAATCATAGAGGATACTTTTCAATTTTACTCAAAAGTAAAGAAGGTAAGTAGAAGTAAATGTCCTAAATGTATTTAGCACATGATTCTAACTTGTCTGCTACCACTTGTATCTCTGTGCTCCTTCAGGAAAAAAAGTCACTTTCTCAATGTAAATGGAAGAATACCAAATCAATTGGAATCAAAGAAGATACTTCTCAATTTTACTTAAAGGTAAAGAGGGTAAGTAGATGTAAACGACCTGAATGTACTTAGCACATGATTCTAACTTGTCTGGTACCACTTGCATGTCTGTGCTCCTTCAGGAAAAAAAGTCACTTTCTCAATGTAAATGGAAGATTACCAAATCAATTGGAATCAAAGAAGATACTTCTCAATTTTACTTAAAGGTAAAGAGGGTAAGTAGATGTAAACGACCTGAATGTACTTAGCACATGATTCTAACTTGTCTGGTACCACTTGCATGTCTGTGCTCCTTCAGGAAAAAAAGTCACTTTCTCAACGTGAATGGAACAATAGTACAGCAGTTGGAATCAAAGAAGATACTTTTCAATTTTACTCAAAGGTACAGAGTGCTCAGTTGATGTTAAGCATCCTAACTTTACTCAGTACCTCAATATAACTTGTCTGGCACCCTTTGATTGTCTGTGCTTCTTCAGGAAAAAAAGTCATTTTCTCACTGTGCTCACAACAAAAGCAATGCTTTCAGATTCGAAGAATATACTATTCAATTTTACTCAGAGGTACAGAGTGCTAAGTCGATGTACACTTCCTAACATTACTCAGTACATCATTCTAAGCTGTCTGGTATCACTTGCATGTCTGTGCTCCTTCAGGAAAAAAAGTCACTTTCTCAACGTGAATGAAACAATAGCAGAGCATTTGGAATCAAAGAAGGTACTTTTCAATTTTTCCCAAAGGTAAACAGGGTACGTAGAAGTAAATCTCCTAAATGTACTTAGCACATGATTCTAACTTGTCTGCTACCACTTGCATCTCTGTGCTCCTTCAGGAAAAAAAGTCATTTTCTCACTGTGCTCACAACAAAAGCAATGTTTTCAGATTCGAAGAATATACTATTCAATTTTACTCAGAGGTACAGAGTGCTAAGTAGATGTACACTTCCTAACATTACTCAGTACATCATTTTAAGCTGTCTGGTATCACTTGCATGTCTGTGCTCCTTCAGGAAAAAAAGTCACTTTCTCAATGTGAATGGAACAATAGCAAAGCAATTGGAATCAAAGAAGATACTTTTCAATTTTACTCAAAGGTACAGAGAGCTCAGTTGATGTAAGCATCCTAACTTTACTCAGTACCTGATTATAACTTGTCTGGCACCCTTTGATTGTCTGTGCTTCTTCAGGAAAAAAAGTCATTTTCTCACTGTGCTCACAACAAAAGCAATGTTTTCAGAATCGAAGAATATACTAATCAATTTTACTCAGAGGTACAGAGTGCTAAGTAGATGTAAACGTCCTAACTTTGCTTAGCACATGGTTCTGTGTTGTCTGGTACCACTTGCATGTCTGTTCTCCTTCAGGAAAAAAAGTTGCTTTCTCAATGTGAATGGAACAGTAGCAAAGTGATAGCAATCACAGAAGATACTTTTCAATTTTACTCAAAGCTACTGAGTACTGAGTTGATGTAAACGTCCTAACTTTACTCAGTACCTGATTCTAAGTTGTCTGGCACCCATTGATTGTCTGTACTACTTCAGGAAAAAAAGTCATTTTCTCACTGTGCTCACAACAAAAGCAATGCTTTCAGATTCGAAGAATATACTATTCAATTTTACTCAGAGGTACAGAGTGCTAAGTCGATGTACACTTCCTAACATTACTCAGTACATCATTCTAAGCTGTCTGGTATCACTTGCATGTCTGTGCTCCTTCAGGAAAAAAAGTCACTTTCTCAACGTGAATGAAACAATAGCAGAGCATTTGGAATCAAAGAAGGTACTTTTCAATTTTTCCCAAAGGTAAACAGGGTACGTAGAAGTAAATCTCCTAAATGTACTTAGCACATGATTCTAACTTGTCTGCTACCACTTGCATCTCTGTGCTCCTTCAGGAAAAAAAGTCATTTTCTCACTGTGCTCACAACAAAAGCAATGTTTTCAGATTCGAAGAATATACTATTCAATTTTACTCAGAGGTACAGAGTGCTAAGTAGATGTACACTTCCTAACATTACTCAGTACATCATTTTAAGCTGTCTGGTATCACTTGCATGTCTGTGCTCCTTCAGGAAAAAAAGTCACTTTCTCAATGTGAATGGAACAATAGCAAAGCAATTGGAATCAAAGAAGATACTTTTCAATTTTACTCAAAGGTACAGAGAGCTCAGTTGATGTAAGCATCCTAACTTTACTCAGTACCTGATTATAACTTGTCTGGCACCCTTTGATTGTCTGTGCTTCTTCAGGAAAAAAAGTCATTTTCTCACTGTGCTCACAACAAAAGCAATGTTTTCAGAATCGAAGAATATACTAATGAATTTTACTCAGAGGTACAGAGTGCTAAGTAGATGTAAACGTCCTAACTTTGCTTAGCACATGGTTCTGTGTTGTCTGGTACCACTTGCATGTCTGTTCTCCTTCAGGAAAAAAAGTTGCTTTCTCAATGTGAATGGAACAGTAGCAAAGTGATAGCAATCACAGAAGATACTTTTCAATTTTACTCAAAGGTACTGAGTACTGAGTTGATGTAAACGTCCTAACTTTACTCAGTACCTGATTCTAAGTTGTCTGGCACCCATTGATTGTCTGTACTTCTTCAGGAAAAAAAGTCATTTTCTCACTGTGCTCACAACAAAAGCAATGCTTTCAGATTCGAAGAATATACTATTCAATTTTACTCAGAGGTACAGAGTGCTAAGTCGATGTACACTTCCTAACATTACTGAGTACATCATTCTAAGCTGTCTGGTATCACTTGCATGTCTGTGCTCCTTCAGGAAAAAAAGTCACTTTCTCAACGTGAATGAAACAATAGCAGAGCATTTGGAATCAAAGAAGGTACTTTTCAATTTTTCCCAAAGGTAAACAGGGTACGTAGAAGTAAATCTCCTAAATGTACTTAGCACATGATTCTAACTTGTCTGCTACCACTTGCATCTCTGTGCTCCTTCAGGAAAAAAAGTCACTTTCTCAATGTGAATGGAACCTTAGTACAGCAGTTGGAATCAAAGAAGATACTTTTCAATTTTACTCAAAGGTACAGAGAGCTCAGTTGATGTAAGCATCCTAACTTTACTCAGTACCTGATTATAACTTGTCTGGCACCCTTTGATTGTCTGTGCTTCTTCAGGAAAAAAAGTCATTTTCTCACTGTGCTCACAACAAAAGCAATGTTTTCAGATTCGAAGAATATACTATTCAATTTTACTCAGAGGTACAGAGTGCTAAGTAGATGTACACTTCCTAACATTACTCAGTACATCATTTTAAGCTGTCTGGTGTCACTTGCATGTCTGTGCTCCTTCAGGAAAAAAAGTCACTTTCTCAATGTGAATGGAACAATAGCAAAGCAATTGGAATCAAAAAAGATACTTTTCAATTTTACTCAAAGGTAAAGAGGGTAAGTAGAAATAAATCTAAATGTACTTAGCACATGATTCTAACTTGTCTGCTACCACTTGCATCTCTGTGCTCCTTCAGGAAAAAAAGTCACTTTCTCAATGTGAATGGAACAATAGTACAGCAGTTGGAATCAAAGAAGATAGTTTTCAATTTTACTCAAAGGTACTGAATGCTCAGTTGATGTAAGCATCCTAACTTTACTCAGTAACTGATTATAACTTGTCTGGCACCCGTTGATTGTCTGTGCTTCTTCAGGAAAAAAAGTCATTTTCTCGCTGTGCTCACAACAAAAGCAATGCTTTCAGATTCGAAGAATATACTATTCAATTTTACTCAGAGGTACAGAGTGCTAAGTAGATGTACACTTCCTAACATTACTCAGTACATCATTTTAAGCTGTCTGGTATCACTTGCATGTCTGTTCTCCTTCAGGAAAAAAAGTCACTTTCTCAATGTGAATGGAACAATAGCAAAGCAATTGGAATCAAAGCAGATACTTTTCTATTTTACTCAAAGGTAAAGAGGGTAAGTAGAAGTAAATCTCCTAAATGTACTTAGCACATGATTCTAACTTGTCTGCTACCACTTGCATCTCTGTGCTCCTACAGGAATAAAAGTCACTTTCTCAGCGTGAATAGAACAATAGCAAAGCAATAGCAATCACAGAAGATACTTTTCAATTTTACTCAAAGGTACTGAGTGCTCAGATGATGTTAATGTCCTAACTTTACTCAGTACCTGATTATAAGTTGTCTGGCACCCTTTGATTGTCTCTCCTTCTTCAGGAACAAAAGTCACTTTCTCACTGTGCTCACAACAAAAGCAATGTTTTCAGAATCGAAGAATATACTATTCAATTTTACTCAGAGGTACAGAGTGCTAAGTAGATGTAAAAGTCCTAACATTACTCAGTACATCATTCTAAGCTGTCTGGTACCACTTGCATGTCTCTGTTCCTTCTGGAAATAAAGTCACTTTCACAATGTGAATGGAACAATAGCAAAGCAATTGGAATCATAGAGGATACTTTTCAATTTTACTCAAAAGTAAAGAAGGTAAGTAGAAGTAAATGTCCTAAATGTATTTAGCACATGATTCTAACTTGTCTGCTACCACTTGTATCTCTGTGCTCCTTCAGGAAAAAAAGTCACTTTCTCAATGTAAATGGAAGAATACCAAATCAATTGGAATCAAAGAAGATACTTCTCAATTTTACTTAAAGGTAAAGAGGGTAAGTAGATGTAAACGACCTGAATGTACTTAGCACATGATTCTAACTTGTCTGGTACCACTTGCATGTCTGTGCTCCTTCAGGAAAAAAAGTCACTTTCTCAATGTAAATGGAAGATTACCAAATCAATTGGAATCAAAGAAGATACTTCTCAATTTTACTTAAAGGTAAAGAGGGTAAGTAGATGTAAACGACCTGAATGTACTTAGCACATGATTCTAACTTGTCTGGTACCACTTGCATGTCTGTGCTCCTTCAGGAAAAAAAGTCACTTTCTCAACGTGAATGGAACAATAGTACAGCAGTTGGAATCAAAGAAGATACTTTTCAATTTTACTCAAAGGTACAGAGTGCTCAGTTGATGTTAAGCATCCTAACTTTACTCAGTACCTCAATATAACTTGTCTGGCACCCTTTGATTGTCTGTGCTTCTTCAGGAAAAAAAGTCATTTTCTCACTGTGCTCACAACAAAAGCAATGCTTTCAGATTCGAAGAATATACTATTCAATTTTACTCAGAGGTACAGAGTGCTAAGTCGATGTACACTTCCTAACATTACTCAGTACATCATTCTAAGCTGTCTGGTATCACTTGCATGTCTGTGCTCCTTCAGGAAAAAAAGTCACTTTCTCAACGTGAATGAAACAATAGCAGAGCATTTGGAATCAAAGAAGGTACTTTTCAATTTTTCCCAAAGGTAAACAGGGTACGTAGAAGTAAATCTCCTAAATGTACTTAGCACATGATTCTAACTTGTCTGCTACCACTTGCATCTCTGTGCTCCTTCAGGAAAAAAAGTCATTTTCTCACTGTGCTCACAACAAAAGCAATGTTTTCAGATTCGAAGAATATACTATTCAATTTTACTCAGAGGTACAGAGTGCTAAGTAGATGTACACTTCCTAACATTACTCAGTACATCATTTTAAGCTGTCTGGTATCACTTGCATGTCTGTGCTCCTTCAGGAAAAAAAGTCACTTTCTCAATGTGAATGGAACAATAGCAAAGCAATTGGAATCAAAGAAGATACTTTTCAATTTTACTCAAAGGTACAGAGAGCTCAGTTGATGTAAGCATCCTAACTTTACTCAGTACCTGATTATAACTTGTCTGGCACCCTTTGATTGTCTGTGCTTCTTCAGGAAAAAAAGTCATTTTCTCACTGTGCTCACAACAAAAGCAATGTTTTCAGAATCGAAGAATATACTAATCAATTTTACTCAGAGGTACAGAGTGCTAAGTAGATGTAAACGTCCTAACTTTGCTTAGCACATGGTTCTGTGTTGTCTGGTACCACTTGCATGTCTGTTCTCCTTCAGGAAAAAAAGTTGCTTTCTCAATGTGAATGGAACAGTAGCAAAGTGATAGCAATCACAGAAGATACTTTTCAATTTTACTCAAAGCTACTGAGTACTGAGTTGATGTAAACGTCCTAACTTTACTCAGTACCTGATTCTAAGTTGTCTGGCACCCATTGATTGTCTGTACTACTTCAGGAAAAAAAGTCATTTTCTCACTGTGCTCACAACAAAAGCAATGCTTTCAGATTCGAAGAATATACTATTCAATTTTACTCAGAGGTACAGAGTGCTAAGTCGATGTACACTTCCTAACATTACTCAGTACATCATTCTAAGCTGTCTGGTATCACTTGCATGTCTGTGCTCCTTCAGGAAAAAAAGTCACTTTCTCAACGTGAATGAAACAATAGCAGAGCATTTGGAATCAAAGAAGGTACTTTTCAATTTTTCCCAAAGGTAAACAGGGTACGTAGAAGTAAATCTCCTAAATGTACTTAGCACATGATTCTAACTTGTCTGCTACCACTTGCATCTCTGTGCTCCTTCAGGAAAAAAAGTCACTTTCTCAATGTGAATGGAACCTTAGTACAGCAGTTGGAATCAAAGAAGATACTTTTCAATTTTACTCAAAGGTACAGAGAGCTCAGTTGATGTAAGCATCCTAACTTTACTCAGTACCTGATTATAACTTGTCTGGCACCCTTTGATTGTCTGTGCTTCTTCAGGAAAAAAAGTCATTTTCTCACTGTGCTCACAACAAAAGCAATGTTTTCAGATTCGAAGAATATACTATTCAATTTTACTCAGAGGTACAGAGTGCTAAGTAGATGTACACTTCCTAACATTACTCAGTACATCATTTTAAGCTGTCTGGTATCACTTGCATGTCCGTGCTCCTTCAGGAAAAAAAGTCACTTTCTCAATGTGAATGGAACAATAGCAAAGCAATTGGAATCAAAGAAGATACTTTTCAATTTTACTCAAAGGTAAAGAGGGTAAGTAGAAGTAAATCTCCTAAATGTATTAGCACATGATTCTAACTTGTCTGCTACCACTTGCATCTCCGTGCTCCTTCAGGAAAAAAAGTCACTTTCTCAATGTGAATGGAACAATAGTACAGCAGTTGGAATCAAAGAAGATACTTTTCAATTTTACTCAAAGGTACTGAGTGCTCAGTTGATGTAAACGTCCTAACTTTACTCAGTACCTGATTCTAAGTTGTCTGGCACCCTTTGATTGTCTGTGCTTCTTCAGGAAAAAAAGTCATTTTCTCGCTGTGCTCACAACAAAAGCAATGCTTTCAGATTCGAAGAATATACTATTCAATTTTACTCAGAGGTACAGAGTGCTAAGTAGATGTACACTTCCTAACATTACTCAGTACATCATTTTAAGCTGTCTGGTATCACTTGCATGTCTGTTCTCCTTCAGGAAAAAAAGTCACTTTCTCAATGTGAATGGAACAATAGCAAAGCAATTGGAATCAAAGCAGATACTTTTCTATTTTACTCAAAGGTAAAGAGGGTAAGTAGAAGTAAATCTCCTAAATGTACTTAGCACATGATTCTAACTTGTCTGCTACCACTTGCATCTCTGTGCTCCTACAGGAATAAAAGTCACTTTCTCAGCGAGAATAGAACAATAGCAAAGCAATAGCAATCACAGAAGATACTTTTCAATTTTACTCAAAGGTACTGAGTGCTCAGATGATGTTAATGTCCTAACTTTACTCAGTACCTGATTATAAGTTGTCTGGCACCCTTTGATTGTCTCTCCTTCTTCAGGAACAAAAGTCACTTTCTCACTGTGCTCACAACAAAAGCAATGTTTTCAGAATCGAAGAATATACTATTCAATTTTACTCAGAGGTACAGAGTGCTAAGTAGATGTAAAAGTCCTAACATTACTCAGTACATCATTCTAAGCTGTCTGGTACCACTTGCATGTCTCTGTTCCTTCTGGAAATAAAGTCACTTTCACAATGTGAATGGAACAATAGCAAAGCAATTGGAATCATAGAGGATACTTTTCAATTTTACTCAAAAGTAAAGAAGGTAAGTAGAAGTAAATGTCCTAAATGTATTTAGCACATGATTCTAACTTGTCTGCTACCACTTGTATCTCTGTGCTCCTTCAGGAAAAAAAGTCACTTTCTCAATGTAAATGGAAGAATACCAAATCAATTGGAATCAAAGAAGATACTTCTCAATTTTACTTAAAGGTAAAGAGGGTAAGTAGATGTAAACGACCTGAATGTACTTAGCACATGATTCTAACTTGTCTGGTACCACTTGCATGTCTGTGCTCCTTCAGGAAAAAAAGTCACTTTCTCAATGTAAATGGAAGATTACCAAATCAATTGGAATCAAAGAAGATACTTCTCAATTTTACTTAAAGGTAAAGAGGGTAAGTAGATGTAAACGACCTGAATGTACTTAGCACATGATTCTAACTTGTCTGGTACCACTTGCATGTCTGTGCTCCTTCAGGAAAAAAAGTCACTTTCTCAACGTGAATGGAACAATAGTACAGCAGTTGGAATCAAAGAAGATACTTTTCAATTTTACTCAAAGGTACAGAGTGCTCAGTTGATGTTAAGCATCCTAACTTTACTCAGTACCTCAATATAACTTGTCTGGCACCCTTTGATTGTCTGTGCTTCTTCAGGAAAAAAAGTCATTTTCTCACTGTGCTCACAACAAAAGCAATGCTTTCAGATTCGAAGAATATACTATTCAATTTTACTCAGAGGTACAGAGTGCTAAGTCGATGTACACTTCCTAACATTACTCAGTACATCATTCTAAGCTGTCTGGTATCACTTGCATGTCTGTGCTCCTTCAGGAAAAAAAGTCACTTTCTCAACGTGAATGAAACAATAGCAGAGCATTTGGAATCAAAGAAAGTACTTTTCAATTTTTCCCAAAGGTAAACAGGGTACGTAGAAGTAAATCTCCTAAATGTACTTAGCACATGATTCTAACTTGTCTGCTACCACTTGCATCTCTGTGCTCCTTCAGGAAAAAAAGTCATTTTCTCACTGTGCTCACAACAAAAGCAATGTTTTCAGATTCGAAGAATATACTATTCAATTTTACTCAGAGGTACAGAGTGCTAAGTAGATGTACACTTCCTAACATTACTCAGTACATCATTTTAAGCTGTCTGGTATCACTTGCATGTCTGTGCTCCTTCAGGAAAAAAAGTCACTTTCTCAACGTGAATGAAACAATAGCAGAGCATTTGGAATCAAAGAAGGTACTTTTCAATTTTTCCCAAAGGTAAACAGGGTACGTAGAAGTAAATCTCCTAAATGTACTTAGCACATGATTCTAACTTGTCTGCTACCACTTGCATCTCTGTGCTCCTTCAGGAAAAAAAGTCACTTTCTCAATGTGAATGGAACCTTAGTACAGCAGTTGGAATCAAAGAAGATACTTTTCAATTTTACTCAAAGGTACAGAGAGCTCAGTTGATGTAAGCATCCTAACTTTACTCAGTACCTGATTATAACTTGTCTGGCACCCTTTGATTGTCTGTGCTTCTTCAGGAAAAAAAGTCATTTTCTCACTGTGCTCACAACAAAAGCAATGTTTTCAGATTCGAAGAATATACTATTTAATTTTACTCAGAGGTACAGAGTGCTAAGTAGATGTACACTTCCTAACATTACTCAGTACATCATTTTAAGCTGTCTGGTGTCACTTGCATGTCTGTGCTCCTTCAGGAAAAAAAGTCACTTTCTCAATGTGAATGGAACAATAGCAAAGCAATTGGAATCAAAAAAGATACTTTTCAATTTTACTCAAAGGTAAAGAGGGTAAGTAGAAATAAATCTAAATGTACTTAGCACATGATTCTAACTTGTCTGCTACCACTTGCATCTCTGTGCTCCTTCAGGAAAAAAAGTCACTTTCTCAATGTGAATGGAACAATAGTACAGCAGTTGGAATCAAAGAAGATAGTTTTCAATTTTACTCAAAGGTACTGAATGCTCAGTTGATGTAAGCATCCTAACTTTACTCAGTAACTGATTATAACTTGTCTGGCACCCGTTGATTGTCTGTGCTTCTTCAGGAAAAAAAGTCATTTTCTCGCTGTGCTCACAACAAAAGCAATGCTTTCAGATTCGAAGAATATACTATTCAATTTTACTCAGAGGTACAGAGTGCTAAGTAGATGTACACTTCCTAACATTACTCAGTACATCATTTTAAGCTGTCTGGTATCACTTGCATGTCTGTTCTCCTTCAGGAAAAAAAGTCACTTTCTCAATGTGAATGGAACAATAGCAAAGCAATTGGAATCAAAGCAGATACTTTTCTATTTTACTCAAAGGTAAAGAGGGTAAGTAGAAGTAAATCTCCTAAATGTACTTAGCACATGATTCTAACTTGTCTGCTACCACTTGCATCTCTGTGCTCCTACAGGAATAAAAGTCACTTTCTCAGCGTGAATAGAACAATAGCAAAGCAATAGCAATCACAGAAGATACTTTTCAATTTTACTCAAAGGTACTGAGTGCTCAGATGATGTTAATGTCCTAACTTTACTCAGTACCTGATTATAAGTTGTCTGGCACCCTTTGATTGTCTCTCCTTCTTCAGGAACAAAAGTCACTTTCTCACTGTGCTCACAACAAAAGCAATGTTTTCAGAATCGAAGAATATACTATTCAATTTTACTCAGAGGTACAGAGTGCTAAGTAGATGTAAAAGTCCTAACATTACTCAGTACATCATTCTAAGCTGTCTGGTACCACTTGCATGTCTCTGTTCCTTCTGGAAATAAAGTCACTTTCACAATGTGAATGGAACAATAGCAAAGCAATTGGAATCATAGAGGATACTTTTCAATTTTACTCAAAAGTAAAGAAGGTAAGTAGAAGTAAATGTCCTAAATGTATTTAGCACATGATTCTAACTTGTCTGCTACCACTTGTATCTCTGTGCTCCTTCAGGAAAAAAAGTCACTTTCTCAATGTAAATGGAAGAATACCAAATCAATTGGAATCAAAGAAGATACTTCTCAATTTTACTTAAAGGTAAAGAGGGTAAGTAGATGTAAACGACCTGAATGTACTTAGCACATGATTCTAACTTGTCTGGTACCACTTGCATGTCTGTGCTCCTTCAGGAAAAAAAGTCACTTTCTCAATGTAAATGGAAGATTACCAAATCAATTGGAATCAAAGAAGATACTTCTCAATTTTACTTAAAGGTAAAGAGGGTAAGTAGATGTAAACGACCTGAATGTACTTAGCACATGATTCTAACTTGTCTGGTACCACTTGCATGTCTGTGCTCCTTCAGGAAAAAAAGTCACTTTCTCAACGTGAATGGAACAATAGTACAGCAGTTGGAATCAAAGAAGATACTTTTCAATTTTACTCAAAGGTACAGAGTGCTCAGTTGATGTTAAGCATCCTAACTTTACTCAGTACCTCAATATAACTTGTCTGGCACCCTTTGATTGTCTGTGCTTCTTCAGGAAAAAAAGTCATTTTCTCACTGTGCTCACAACAAAAGCAATGCTTTCAGATTCGAAGAATATACTATTCAATTTTACTCAGAGGTACAGAGTGCTAAGTCGATGTACACTTCCTAACATTACTCAGTACATCATTCTAAGCTGTCTGGTATCACTTGCATGTCTGTGCTCCTTCAGGAAAAAAAGTCACTTTCTCAACGTGAATGAAACAATAGCAGAGCATTTGGAATCAAAGAAGGTACTTTTCAATTTTTCCCAAAGGTAAACAGGGTACGTAGAAGTAAATCTCCTAAATGTACTTAGCACATGATTCTAACTTGTCTGCTACCACTTGCATCTCTGTGCTCCTTCAGGAAAAAAAGTCATTTTCTCACTGTGCTCACAACAAAAGCAATGTTTTCAGATTCGAAGAATATACTATTCAATTTTACTCAGAGGTACAGAGTGCTAAGTAGATGTACACTTCCTAACATTACTCAGTACATCATTTTAAGCTGTCTGGTATCACTTGCATGTGCTCCTTCAGGAAAAAAAGTCACTTTCTCAATGTGAATGGAACAATAGCAAAGCAATTGGAATCAAAGAAGATACTTTTCAATTTTACTCAAAGGTACAGAGAGCTCAGTTGATGTAAGCATCCTAACTTTACTCAGTACCTGATTATAACTTGTCTGGCACCCTTTGATTGTCTGTGCTTCTTCAGGAAAAAAAGTCATTTTCTCACTGTGCTCACAACAAAAGCAATGTTTTCAGAATCGAAGAATATACTAATCAATTTTACTCAGAGGTACAGAGTGCTAAGTAGATGTAAACGTCCTAACTTTGCTTAGCACATGGTTCTGTGTTGTCTGGTACCACTTGCATGTCTGTTCTCCTTCAGGAAAAAAAGTTGCTTTCTCAATGTGAATGGAACAGTAGCAAAGTGATAGCAATCACAGAAGATACTTTTCAATTTTACTCAAAGCTACTGAGTACTGAGTTGATGTAAACGTCCTAACTTTACTCAGTACCTGATTCTAAGTTGTCTGGCACCCATTGATTGTCTGTACTACTTCAGGAAAAAAAGTCATTTTCTCACTGTGCTCACAACAAAAGCAATGCTTTCAGATTCGAAGAATATACTATTCAATTTTACTCAGAGGTACAGAGTGCTAAGTCGATGTACACTTCCTAACATTACTCAGTACATCATTCTAAGCTGTCTGGTATCACTTGCATGTCTGTGCTCCTTCAGGAAAAAAAGTCACTTTCTCAACGTGAATGAAACAATAGCAGAGCATTTGGAATCAAAGAAGGTACTTTTCAATTTTTCCCAAAGGTAAACAGGGTACGTAGAAGTAAATCTCCTAAATGTACTTAGCACATGATTCTAACTTGTCTGCTACCACTTGCATCTCTGTGCTCCTTCAGGAAAAAAAGTCACTTTCTCAATGTGAATGGAACCTTAGTACAGCAGTTGGAATCAAAGAAGATACTTTTCAATTTTACTCAAAGGTACAGAGAGCTCAGTTGATGTAAGCATCCTAACTTTACTCAGTACCTGATTATAACTTGTCTGGCACCCTTTGATTGTCTGTGCTTCTTCAGGAAAAAAAGTCATTTTCTCACTGTGCTGACAACAAAAGCAATGTTTTCAGATTCGAAGAATATACTATTCAATTTTACTCAGAGGTACAGAGTGCTAAGTAGATGTACACTTCCTAACATTACTCAGTACATCATTTTAAGCTGTCTGGTATCACTTGCATGTCCGTGCTCCTTCAGGAAAAAAAGTCACTTTCTCAATGTGAATGGAACAATAGCAAAGCAATTGGAATCAAAGAAGATACTTTTCAATTTTACTCAAAGGTAAAGAGGGTAAGTAGAAGTAAATCTCCTAAATGTATTAGCACATGATTCTAACTTGTCTGCTACCACTTGCATCTCCGTGCTCCTTCAGGAAAAAAAGTCACTTTCTCAATGTGAATGGAACAATAGTACAGCAGTTGGAATCAAAGAAGATACTTTTCAATTTTACTCAAAGGTACTGAGTGCTCAGTTGATGTAAACGTCCTAACTTTACTCAGTACCTGATTCTAAGTTGTCTGGCACCCTTTGATTGTCTGTGCTTCTTCAGGAAAAAAAGTCATTTTCTCGCTGTGCTCACAACAAAAGCAATGCTTTCAGATTCGAAGAATATACTATTCAATTTTACTCAGAGGTACAGAGTGCTAAGTAGATGTACACTTCCTAACATTACTCAGTACATCATTTTAAGCTGTCTGGTATCACTTGCATGTCTGTTCTCCTTCAGGAAAAAAAGTCACTTTCTCAATGTGAATGGAACAATAGCAAAGCAATTGGAATCAAAGCAGATACTTTTCTATTTTACTCAAAGGTAAAGAGGGTAAGTAGAAGTAAATCTCCTAAATGTACTTAGCACATGATTCTAACTTGTCTGCTACCACTTGCATCTCTGTGCTCCTACAGGAATAAAAGTCACTTTCTCAGCGAGAATAGAACAATAGCAAAGCAATAGCAATCACAGAAGATACTTTTCAATTTTACTCAAAGGTACTGAGTGCTCAGATGATGTTAATGTCCTAACTTTACTCAGTACCTGATTATAAGTTGTCTGGCACCCTTTGATTGTCTCTCCTTCTTCAGGAACAAAAGTCACTTTCTCACTGTGCTCACAACAAAAGCAATGTTTTCAGAATCGAAGAATATACTATTCAATTTTACTCAGAGGTACAGAGTGCTAAGTAGATGTAAAAGTCCTAACATTACTCAGTACATCATTCTAAGCTGTCTGGTACCACTTGCATGTCTCTGTTCCTTCTGGAAATAAAGTCACTTTCACAAAGTGAATGGAACAATAGCAAAGCAATTGGAATCATAGAGGATACTTTTCAATTTTACTCAAAAGTAAAGAAGGTAAGTAGAAGTAAATGTCCTTAATGTATTTAGCACATGATTCTAACTTGTCTGCTACCACTTGTATCTCTGTGCTCCTTCAGGAAAAAAAGTCACTTTCTCAATGTAAATGGAAGAATACCAAATCAATTGGAATCAAAGAAGATACTTCTCAATTTTACTTAAAGGTAAAGAGGGTAAGTAGACGTAAACGACCTGAATGTACTTAGCACATGATTCTAACTTGTCTGGTACCACTTGCATGTCTGTGCTCCTTCAGGAAAAAAAGTCACTTTCTCAATGTGAATGGAACAATAGTACAGCAGTTGGAATCAAAGAAGATACTTTTCAATTTTACTCAAAGGTACTGAATGCTCAGTTGATGTAAGCATCCTAACTTTACTCAGTAACTGATTATAACTTGTCTGGCACCCGTTGATTGTCTGTGCTTCTTCAGGAAAAAAAGTCATTTTCTCACTGTGCTCACAACAAAAGCAATGTTTTCAGATTCGAAGAATATACTATTCAATTTTCCTCAGAGGTACAGAGTGCTAAGTAGATGTACACTTCCTAACATTACTCAGTACATCATTTTAAGCTGTCTGGTATCACTTGCATGTCTGTGCTCCTTCAGGAAAAAAAGTCACTTTCTCAATGTGAATGGAACAATAGCAAAGCAATTGGAATCAAAGAAGATACTTTTCAATTTTACTCAAAGGTACAGAGAGCTCAGTTGATGTAAGCATCCTAACTTTACTCAGTACCTGATTATAACTTGTCTGGCACCCTTTGATTGTCTGTGCTTCTTCAGGAAAAAAAGTCATTTTCTCACTGTGCTCACAACAAAAGCAATGTTTTCAGAATCGAAGAATATACTAATCAATTTTACTCAGAGGTACAGAGTGCTAAGTAGATGTAAACGTCCTAACTTTGCTTAGCACATGGTTCTGTGTTGTCTGGTACCACTTGCATGTCTGTTCTCCTTCAGGAAAAAAAGTTGCTTTCTCAATGTGAATGGAACAGTAGCAAAGTGATAGCAATCACAGAAGATACTTTTCAATTTTACTCAAAGGTACTGAGTACTGAGTTGATGTAAACGTCCTAACTTTACTCAGTACCTGATTCTAAGTTGTCTGGCACCCATTGATTGTCTGTACTTCAGGAAAAAAAGTCATTTTCTCACTGTGCTCACAACAAAAGCAATGCTTTCAGATTCGAAGAATATACTATTCAATTTTACTCAGAGGTACAGAGTGCTAAGTCGATGTACACTTCCTAACATTACTCAGTACATCATTCTAAGCTGTCTGGTATCACTTGCATGTCTGTGCTCCTTCAGGAAAAAAAGTCACTTTCTCAACGTGAATGAAACAATAGCAGAGCATTTGGAATCAAAGAAGGTACTTTTCAATTTTTCCCAAAGGTAAACAGGGTACGTAGAAGTAAATCTCCTAAATGTACTTAGCACATGATTCTAACTTGTCTGCTACCACTTGCATCTCTGTGCTCCTTCAGGAAAAAAAGTCACTTTCTCAATGTGAATGGAACAATAGTACAGCAGATGGAATCAAAGAAGATACTTTTCAATTTTACTCAAAGGTACAGAGAGCTCAGTTGATGTAAGCATCCTAACTTTACTCAGTACCTGATTATAACTTGTCTGGCACCCTTTGATTGTCTGTGCTTCTTCAGGAAAAAAAGTCATTTTCTCACTGTGCTCACAACAAAAGCAATGTTTTCAGAATCGAAGAATATACTAATCAATTTTACTCAGAGGTACAGAGTGCTAAGTAGATGTAAACGTCCTAACTTTGCTTAGCACATGGTTCTGTGTTGTCTGGTACCACTTGCATGTCTGTTCTCCTTCAGGAAAAAAAGTTGCTTTCTCAATGTGAATGGAACAGTAGCAAAGTGATAGCAATCACAGAAGATACTTTTCAATTTTACTCAAAGGTACTGAGTACTGAGTTGATGTAAACGTCCTAACTTTACTCAGTACCTGATTCTAAGTTGTCTGGCACCCATTGATTGTCTGTACTTCTTCAGGAAAAAAAGTCATTTTCTCACTGTGCTCACAACAAAAGCAATGCTTTCAGATTCGAAGAATATACTATTCAATTTTACTCAGAGGTACAGAGTGCTAAGTAGATGTACACTTCCTAACATTACTCAGTACATCATTTTAAGCTGTCTGGTATCACTTGCATGTCCGTGCTCCTTCAGGAAAAAAAGTCACTTTCTCAATGTGAATGGAACAATAGCAAAGCAATTGGAATCAAAGAAGATACTTTTCAATTTTACTCAAAGGTAAAGAGGGTAAGTAGAAATAAATCTCCTAAATGTACTTAGCACATGATTCTAACTTGTCTGCTACCACTTGCATCTCTGTGCTCCTTCAGGAAAAAAAGTCACTTTCTCAATGTGAATGGAACAATAGTACAGCAGTTGGAATCAAAGAAGATACTTTTCAATTTTACTCAAAGGTACTGAATGCTCAGTTGATGTAAGCATCCTAACTTTACTCAGTAACTGATTATAACTTGTCTGGCACCCGTTGATTGTCTGTGCTTCTTCAGGAAAAAAAGTCATTTTCTCACTGTGCTCACAACAAAAGCAATGTTTTCAGATTCGAAGAATATACTATTCAATTTTCCTCAGAGGTACAGAGTGCTAAGTAGATGTACACTTCCTAACATTACTCAGTACATCATTTTAAGCTGTCTGGTATCACTTGCATGTCTGTGCTCCTTCAGGAAAAAAAGTCACTTTCTCAATGTGAATGGAACAATAGCAAAGCAATTGGAATCAAAGAAGATACTTTTCAATTTTACTCAAAGGTACAGAGAGCTCAGTTGATGTAAGCATCCTAACTTTACTCAGTACCTGATTATAACTTGTCTGGCACCCTTTGATTGTCTGTGCTTCTTCAGGAAAAAAAGTCATTTTCTCACTGTGCTCACAACAAAAGCAATGTTTTCAGAATCGAAGAATATACTAATCAATTTTACTCAGAGGTACAGAGTGCTAAGTAGATGTAAACGTCCTAACTTTGCTTAGCACATGGTTCTGTGTTGTCTGGTACCACTTGCATGTCTGTGTCTCCTTCAGGAAAAAAAGTTGCTTTCTCAATGTGAATGGAACAGTAGCAAAGTGATAGCAATCACAGAAGATACTTTTCAATTTTACTCAAAGGTACTGAGTACTGAGTTGATGTAAACGTCCTAACTTTACTCAGTACCTGATTCTAAGTTGTCTGGCACCCATTGATTGTCTGTACTTCTTCAGGAAAAAAAGTCATTTTCTCACTGTGCTCACAACAAAAGCAATGCTTTCAGATTCGAAGAATATACTATTCAATTTTACTCAGAGGTACAGAGTGCTAAGTCGATGTACACTTCCTAACATTACTCAGTACATCATTCTAAGCTGTCTGGTATCACTTGCATGTCTGTGCTCCTTCAGGAAAAAAAGTCACTTTCTCAACGTGAATGAAACAATAGCAGAGCATTTGGAATCAAAGAAGGTACTTTTCAATTTTTCCCAAAGGTAAACAGGGTACGTAGAAGTAAATCTCCTAAATGTACTTAGCACATGATTCTAACTTGTCTGCTACCACTTGCATCTCTGTGCTCCTTCAGGAAAAAAAGTCACTTTCTCAATGTGAATGGAACCTTAGTACAGCAGTTGGAATCAAAGAAGATACTTTTCAATTTTACTCAAAGGTACAGAGAGCTCAGTTGATGTAAGCATCCTAACTTTACTCAGTACCTGATTATAACTTGTCTGGCACCCTTTGATTGTCTGTGCTTCTTCAGGAAAAAAAGTCATTTTCTCACTGTGCTCACAACAAAAGCAATGTTTTCAGATTCGAAGAATATACTATTCAATTTTACTCAGAGGTACAGAGTGCTAAGTAGATGTACACTTCCTAACATTACTCAGTACATCATTTTAAGCTGTCTGGTGTCACTTGCATGTCTGTGCTCCTTCAGGAAAAAAAGTCACTTTCTCAATGTGAATGGAACAATAGCAAAGCAATTGGAATCAAAAAAGATACTTTTCAATTTTACTCAAAGGTAAAGAGGGTAAGTAGAAATAAATCTCCTAAATGTACTTAGCACATGATTCTAACTTGTCTGCTACCACTTGCATCTCTGTGCTCCTTCAGGAAAAAAAGTCACTTTCTCAATGTGAATGGAACAATAGTACAGCAGTTGGAATCAAAGAAGATAGTTTTCAATTTTACTCAAAGGTACTGAATGCTCAGTTGATGTAAGCATCCTAACTTTACTCAGTAACTGATTATAACTTGTCTGGCACCCGTTGATTGTCTGTGCTTCTTCAGGAAAAAAAGTCATTTTCTCGCTGTGCTCACAACAAAAGCAATGCTTTCAGATTCGAAGAATATACTATTCAATTTTACTCAGAGGTACAGAGTGCTAAGTAGATGTACACTTCCTAACATTACTCAGTACATCATTTTAAGCTGTCTGGTATCACTTGCATGTCTGTTCTCCT
Organism: Mobula birostris; assembly: GCF_030028105.1. NCBI lineage: Eukaryota > Metazoa > Chordata > Chondrichthyes > Myliobatiformes > Myliobatidae > Mobula > Mobula birostris. The sequence continues at coordinate 23,042,897 of NC_092402.1, read as the reverse complement.
TCAGGAAAAAAAGTCACTTTCTCAATGTGAATGGAACAGTAGCAAAGCAATTGGAATCAAAGCAGATACTTTTCTATTTTACTCAAAGGTAAAGAGGGTAAGTAGAAGTAAATCTCCTAAATGTACTTAGCACATGATTCTAACTTGTCTGCTACCACTTGCATCTCTGTGCTCCTACAGGAATAAAAGTCACTTTCTCAGCGTGAATAGAACAATAGCAAAGCAATAGCAATCACAGAAGATACTTTTCAATTTTACTCAAAGGTACTGAGTGCTCAGATGATGTTAATGTCCTAACTTTACTCAGTACCTGATTATAAGTTGTCTGGCACCCTTTGATTGTCTCTCCTTCTTCAGGAACAAAAGTCACTTTCTCACTGTGCTCACAACAAAAGCAATGTTTTCAGAATCGAAGAATATACTATTCAATTTTACTCAGAGGTACAGAGTGCTAAGTAGATGTAAAAGTCCTAACATTACTCAGTACATCATTCTAAGCTGTCTGGTACCACTTGCATGTCTCTGTTCCTTCTGGAAATAAAGTCACTTTCACAATGTGAATGGAACAATAGCAAAGCATTTGGAATCATAGAGGATACTTTTCAATTTTACTCAAAAGTAAAGAAGGTAAGTAGAAGTAAATGTCCTAAATGTATTTAGCACATGATTCTAACTTGTCTGCTACCACTTGTATCTCTGTGCTCCTTCAGGAAAAAAAGTCACTTTCTCAATGTAAATGGAAGAATACCAAATCAATTGGAATCAAAGAAGATACTTCTCAATTTTACTTAAAGGTAAAGAGGGTAAGTAGATGTAAACGACCTGAATGTACTTAGCACATGATTCTAACTTGTCTGGTACCACTTGCATGTCTGTGCTCCTTCAGGAAAAAAAGTCACTTTCTCAATGTAAATGGAAGATTACCAAATCAATTGGAATCAAAGAAGATACTTCTCAATTTTACTTAAAGGTAAAGAGGGTAAGTAGATGTAAACGACCTGAATGTACTTAGCACATGATTCTAACTTGTCTGGTACCACTTGCATGTCTGTGCTCCTTCAGGAAAAAAAGTCACTTTCTCAACGTGAATGGAACAATAGTACAGCAGTTGGAATCAAAGAAGATACTTTTCAATTTTACTCAAAGGTACAGAGTGCTCAGTTGATGTTAAGCATCCTAACTTTACTCAGTACCTCAATATAACTTGTCTGGCACCCTTTGATTGTCTGTGCTTCTTCAGGAAAAAAAGTCATTTTCTCACTGTGCTCACAACAAAAGCAATGCTTTCAGATTCGAAGAATATACTATTCAATTTTACTCAGAGGTACAGAGTGCTAAGTCGATGTACACTTCCTAACATTACTCAGTACATCATTCTAAGCTGTCTGGTATCACTTGCATGTCTGTGCTCCTTCAGGAAAAAAAGTCACTTTCTCAACGTGAATGAAACAATAGCAGAGCATTTGGAATCAAAGAAGGTACTTTTCAATTTTTCCCAAAGGTAAACAGGGTACGTAGAAGTAAATCTCCTAAATGTACTTAGCACATGATTCTAACTTGTCTGCTACCACTTGCATCTCTGTGCTCCTTCAGGAAAAAAAGTCATTTTCTCACTGTGCTCACAACAAAAGCAATGTTTTCAGATTCGAAGAATATACTATTCAATTTTACTCAGAGGTACAGAGTGCTAAGTAGATGTACACTTCCTAACATTACTCAGTACATCATTTTAAGCTGTCTGGTATCACTTGCATGTCTGTGCTCCTTCAGGAAAAAAAGTCACTTTCTCAATGTGAATGGAACAATAGCAAAGCAATTGGAATCAAAGAAGATACTTTTCAATTTTACTCAAAGGTACAGAGAGCTCAGTTGATGTAAGCATCCTAACTTTACTCAGTACCTGATTATAACTTGTCTGGCACCCTTTGATTGTCTGTGCTTCTTCAGGAAAAAAAGTCATTTTCTCACTGTGCTCACAACAAAAGCAATGTTTTCAGAATCGAAGAATATACTAATCAATTTTACTCAGAGGTACAGAGTGCTAAGTAGATGTAAACGTCCTAACTTTGCTTAGCACATGGTTCTGTGTTGTCTGGTACCACTTGCATGTCTGTTCTCCTTCAGGAAAAAAAGTTGCTTTCTCAATGTGAATGGAACAGTAGCAAAGTGATAGCAATCACAGAAGATACTTTTCAATTTTACTCAAAGCTACTGAGTACTGAGTTGATGTAAACGTCCTAACTTTACTCAGTACCTGATTCTAAGTTGTCTGGCACCCATTGATTGTCTGTACTACTTCAGGAAAAAAAGTCATTTTCTCACTGTGCTCACAACAAAAGCAATGCTTTCAGATTCGAAGAATATACTATTCAATTTTACTCAGAGGTACAGAGTGCTAAGTCGATGTACACTTCCTAACATTACTCAGTACATCATTCTAAGCTGTCTGGTATCACTTGCATGTCTGTGCTCCTTCAGGAAAAAAAGTCACTTTCTCAACGTGAATGAAACAATAGCAGAGCATTTGGAATCAAAGAAGGTACTTTTCAATTTTTCCCAAAGGTAAACAGGGTACGTAGAAGTAAATCTCCTAAATGTACTTAGCACATGATTCTAACTTGTCTGCTACCACTTGCATCTCTGTGCTCCTTCAGGAAAAAAAGTCACTTTCTCAATGTGAATGGAACCTTAGTACAGCAGTTGGAATCAAAGAAGATACTTTTCAATTTTACTCAAAGGTACAGAGAGCTCAGTTGATGTAAGCATCCTAACTTTACTCAGTACCTGATTATAACTTGTCTGGCACCCTTTGATTGTCTGTGCTTCTTCAGGAAAAAAAGTCATTTTCTCACTGTGCTCACAACAAAAGCAATGTTTTCAGATTCGAAGAATATACTATTCAATTTTACTCAGAGGTACAGAGTGCTAAGTAGATGTACACTTCCTAACGTTACTCAGTACATCATTTTAAGCTGTCTGGTGTCACTTGCATGTCTGTGCTCCTTCAGGAAAAAAAGTCACTTTCTCAATGTGAATGGAACAATAGCAAAGCAATTGGAATCAAAAAAGATACTTTTCAATTTTACTCAAAGGTAAAGAGGGTAAGTAGAAATAAATCTCCTAAATGTACTTAGCACATGATTCTAACTTGTCTGCTACCACTTGCATCTCTGTGCTCCTTCAGGAAAAAAAGTCACTTTCTCAATGTGAATGGAACAATAGTACAGCAGTTGGAATCAAAGAAGATACTTTTCAATTTTACTCAAAGGTACTGAATGCTCAGTTGATGTAAGCATCCTAACTTTACTCAGTAACTGATTATAACTTGTCTGGCACCCGTTGATTGTCTGTGCTTCTTCAGGAAAAAAAGTCATTTTCTCACTGTGCTCACAACAAAAGCAATGTTTTCAGATTCGAAGAATATACTATTCAATTTTACTCAGAGGTACAGAGTGCTAAGTAGATGTACACTTCCTAACATTACTCAGTACATCATTTTAAGCTGTCTGGTATCACTTGCATGTCCGTGCTCCTTCAGGAAAAAAAGTCACTTTCTCAATGTGAATGGAACAATAGCAAAGCAATTGGAATCAAAGAAGATACTTTTCAATTTTACTCAAAGGTAAAGAGGGTAAGTAGAAATAAATCTCCTAAATGTACTTAGCACATGATTCTAACTTGTCTGCTACCACTTGCATCTCTGTGCTCCTTCAGGAAAAAAAGTCACTTTCTCAATGTGAATGGAACAATAGTACAGCAGTTGGAATCAAAGAAGATACTTTTCAATTTTACTCAAAGGTACTGAATGCTCAGTTGATGTAAGCATCCTAACTTTACTCAGTAACTGATTATAACTTGTCTGGCACCCGTTGATTGTCTGTGCTTCTTCAGGAAAAAAAGTCATTTTCTCACTGTGCTCACAACAAAAGCAATGTTTTCAGATTCGAAGAATATACTATTCAATTTTACTCAGAGGTACAGAGTGCTAAGTAGATGTACACTTCCTAACATTACTCAGTACATCATTTTAAGCTGTCTGGTATCACTTGCATGTCTGTGCTCCTTCAGGAAAAAAAGTCACTTTCTCAATGTGAATGGAACAATAGCAAAGCAATTGGAATCAAAGAAGATACTTTTCAATTTTACTCAAAGGTACAGAGAGCTCAGTTGATGTAAGCATCCTAACTTTACTCAGTACCTGATTATAACTTGTCTGGCACCCTTTGATTGTCTGTGCTTCTTCAGGAAAAAAAGTCATTTTCTCACTGTGCTCACAACAAAAGCAATGTTTTCAGAATCGAAGAATATACTAATCAATTTTACTCAGAGGTACAGAGTGCTAAGTAGATGTAAACGTCCTAACTTTGCTTAGCACATGGTTCTGTGTTGTCTGGTACCACTTGCATGTCTGTTCTCCTTCAGGAAAAAAAGTTGCTTTCTCAATGTGAATGGAACAGTAGCAAAGTGATAGCAATCACAGAAGATACTTTTCAATTTTACTCAAAGGTACTGAGTACTGAGTTGATGTAAACGTCCTAACTTTACTCAGTACCTGATTCTAAGTTGTCTGGCACCCATTGATTGTCTGTACTTCTTCAGGAAAAAAAGTCATTTTCTCACTGTGCTCACAACAAAAGCAATGCTTTCAGATTCGAAGAATATACTATTCAATTTTACTCAGAGGTACAGAGTGCTAAGTAGATGTACACTTCCTAACATTACTCAGTACATCATTTTAAGCTGTCTGGTATCACTTGCATGTCCGTGCTCCTTCAGGAAAAAAAGTCACTTTCTCAATGTGAATGGAACAATAGCAAAGCAATTGGAATCAAAGAAGATACTTTTCAATTTTACTCAAAGGTAAAGAGGGTAAGTAGAAATAAATCTCCTAAATGTACTTAGCACATGATTCTAACTTGTCTGCTACCACTTGCATCTCTGTGCTCCTTCAGGAAAAAAAGTCACTTTCTCAATGTGAATGGAACAATAGTACAGCAGTTGGAATCAAAGAAGATACTTTTCAATTTTACTCAAAGGTACTGAATGCTCAGTTGATGTAAGCATCCTAACTTTACTCAGTAACTGATTATAACTTGTCTGGCACCCGTTGATTGTCTGTGCTTCTTCAGGAAAAAAAGTCATTTTCTCACTGTGCTCACAACAAAAGCAATGTTTTCAGATTCGAAGAATATACTATTCAATTTTCCTCAGAGGTACAGAGTGCTAAGTAGATGTACACTTCCTAACATTACTCAGTACATCATTTTAAGCTGTCTGGTATCACTTGCATGTCTGTGCTCCTTCAGGAAAAAAAGTCACTTTCTCAATGTGAATGGAACAATAGCAAAGCAATTGGAATCAAAGAAGATACTTTTCAATTTTACTCAAAGGTACAGAGAGCTCAGTTGATGTAAGCATCCTAACTTTACTCAGTACCTGATTATAACTTGTCTGGCACCCTTTGATTGTCTGTGCTTCTTCAGGAAAAAAAGTCATTTTCTCACTGTGCTCACAACAAAAGCAATGTTTTCAGAATCGAAGAATATACTAATCAATTTTACTCAGAGGTACAGAGTGCTAAGTAGATGTAAACGTCCTAACTTTGCTTAGCACATGGTTCTGTGTTGTCTGGTACCACTTGCATGTCTGTTCTCCTTCAGGAAAAAAAGTTGCTTTCTCAATGTGAATGGAACAGTAGCAAAGTGATAGCAATCACAGAAGATACTTTTCAATTTTACTCAAAGGTACTGAGTACTGAGTTGATGTAAACGTCCTAACTTTACTCAGTACCTGATTCTAAGTTGTCTGGCACCCATTGATTGTCTGTACTTCAGGAAAAAAAGTCATTTTCTCACTGTGCTCACAACAAAAGCAATGCTTTCAGATTCGAAGAATATACTATTCAATTTTACTCAGAGGTACAGAGTGCTAAGTCGATGTACACTTCCTAACATTACTCAGTACATCATTCTAAGCTGTCTGGTATCACTTGCATGTCTGTGCTCCTTCAGGAAAAAAAGTCACTTTCTCAACGTGAATGAAACAATAGCAGAGCATTTGGAATCAAAGAAGGTACTTTTCAATTTTTCCCAAAGGTAAACAGGGTACGTAGAAGTAAATCTCCTAAATGTACTTAGCACATGATTCTAACTTGTCTGCTACCACTTGCATCTCTGTGCTCCTTCAGGAAAAAAAGTCACTTTCTCAATGTGAATGGAACAATAGTACAGCAGATGGAATCAAAGAAGATACTTTTCAATTTTACTCAAAGGTACAGAGAGCTCAGTTGATGTAAGCATCCTAACTTTACTCAGTACCTGATTATAACTTGTCTGGCACCCTTTGATTGTCTGTGCTTCTTCAGGAAAAAAAGTCATTTTCTCACTGTGCTCACAACAAAAGCAATGTTTTCAGAATCGAAGAATATACTAATCAATTTTACTCAGAGGTACAGAGTGCTAAGTAGATGTAAACGTCCTAACTTTGCTTAGCACATGGTTCTGTGTTGTCTGGTACCACTTGCATGTCTGTTCTCCTTCAGGAAAAAAAGTTGCTTTCTCAATGTGAATGGAACAGTAGCAAAGTGATAGCAATCACAGAAGATACTTTTCAATTTTACTCAAAGGTACTGAGTACTGAGTTGATGTAAACGTCCTAACTTTACTCAGTACCTGATTCTAAGTTGTCTGGCACCCATTGATTGTCTGTACTTCTTCAGGAAAAAAAGTCATTTTCTCACTGTGCTCACAACAAAAGCAATGCTTTCAGAATCGAAGAATATACTATTCAATTTTACTCAGAGGTACAGAGTGCTAAGTAGATGTACACTTCCTAACATTACTCAGTACATCATTTTAAGCTGTCTGGTATCACTTGCATGTCCGTGCTCCTTCAGGAAAAAAAGTCACTTTCTCAATGTGAATGGAACAATAGCAAAGCAATTGGAATCAAAGAAGATACTTTTCAATTTTACTCAAAGGTAAAGAGGGTAAGTAGAAATAAATCTCCTAAATGTACTTAGCACATGATTCTAACTTGTCTGCTACCACTTGCATCTCTGTGCTCCTTCAGGAAAAAAAGTCACTTTCTCAATGTGAATGGAACAATAGTACAGCAGTTGGAATCAAAGAAGATACTTTTCAATTTTACTCAAAGGTACTGAATGCTCAGTTGATGTAAGCATCCTAACTTTACTCAGTAACTGATTATAACTTGTCTGGCACCCGTTGATTGTCTGTGCTTCTTCAGGAAAAAAAGTCATTTTCTCACTGTGCTCACAACAAAAGCAATGTTTTCAGATTCGAAGAATATACTATTCAATTTTCCTCAGAGGTACAGAGTGCTAAGTAGATGTACACTTCCTAACATTACTCAGTACATCATTTTAAGCTGTCTGGTATCACTTGCATGTCTGTGCTCCTTCAGGAAAAAAAGTCACTTTCTCAATGTGAATGGAACAATAGCAAAGCAATTGGAATCAAAGAAGATACTTTTCAATTTTACTCAAAGGTACAGAGAGCTCAGTTGATGTAAGCATCCTAACTTTACTCAGTACCTGATTATAACTTGTCTGGCACCCTTTGATTGTCTGTGCTTCTTCAGGAAAAAAAGTCATTTTCTCACTGTGCTCACAACAAAAGCAATGTTTTCAGAATCGAAGAATATACTAATCAATTTTACTCAGAGGTACAGAGTGCTAAGTAGATGTAAACGTCCTAACTTTGCTTAGCACATGGTTCTGTGTTGTCTGGTACCACTTGCATGTCTGTTCTCCTTCAGGAAAAAAAGTTGCTTTCTCAATGTGAATGGAACAGTAGCAAAGTGATAGCAATCACAGAAGATACTTTTCAATTTTACTCAAAGGTACTGAGTACTGAGTTGATGTAAACGTCCTAACTTTACTCAGTACCTGATTCTAAGTTGTCTGGCACCCATTGATTGTCTGTACTTCAGGAAAAAAAGTCATTTTCTCACTGTGCTCACAACAAAAGCAATGCTTTCAGATTCGAAGAATATACTATTCAATTTTACTCAGAGGTACAGAGTGCTAAGTAGATGTACACTTCCTAACATTACTCAGTACATCATTTTAAGCTGTCTGGTATCACTTGCATGTCCGTGCTCCTTCAGGAAAAAAAGTCACTTTCTCAATGTGAATGGAACAATAGCAAAGCAATTGGAATCAAAGAAGATACTTTTCAATTTTACTCAAAGGTAAAGAGGGTAAGTAGAAGTAAATCTCCTAAATGTACTTAGCACATGATTCTAACTTGTCTGCTACCACTTGCATCTCCGTGCTCCTTCAGGAAAAAAAGTCACTTTCTCAATGTGAATGGAACAATAGTACAGCAGTTGGAATCAAAGAAGATACTTTTCAATTTTACTCAAAGGTACTGAATGCTCAGTTGATGTAAGCATCCTAACTTTACTCAGTAACTGATTATAACTTGTCTGGCACCCGTTGATTGTCTGTGCTTCTTCAGGAAAAAAAGTCATTTTCTCACTGTGCTCACAACAAAAGCAATGTTTTCAGATTCGAAGAATATACTATTCAATTTTACTCAGAGGTACAGAGTGCTAAGTAGATGTACACTTCCTAACATTACTCAGTACATCATTTTAAGCTGTCTGGTATCACTTGCATGTCCGTGCTCCTTCAGGAAAAAAAGTCACTTTCTCAATGTGAATGGAACAATAGCAAAGCAATTGGAATCAAAGAAGATACTTTTCAATTTTACTCAAAGGTAAAGAGGGTAAGTAGAAATAAATCTCCTAAATGTACTTAGCACATGATTCTAACTTGTCTGCTACCACTTGCATCTCTGTGCTCCTTCAGGAAAAAAAGTCACTTTCTCAATGTGAATGGAACAATAGTACAGCAGTTGGAATCAAAGAAGATACTTTTCAATTTTACTCAAAGGTACTGAATGCTCAGTTGATGTAAGCATCCTAACTTTACTCAGTAACTGATTATAACTTGTCTGGCACCCGTTGATTGTCTGTGCTTCTTCAGGAAAAAAAGTCATTTTCTCACTGTGCTCACAACAAAAGCAATGTTTTCAGATTCGAAGAATATACTATTCAATTTTCCTCAGAGGTACAGAGTGCTAAGTAGATGTACACTTCCTAACATTACTCAGTACATCATTTTAAGCTGTCTGGTATCACTTGCATGTCTGTGCTCCTTCAGGAAAAAAAGTCACTTTCTCAATGTGAATGGAACAATAGCAAAGCAATTGGAATCAAAGAAGATACTTTTCAATTTTACTCAAAGGTACAGAGAGCTCAGTTGATGTAAGCATCCTAACTTTACTCAGTACCTGATTATAACTTGTCTGGCACCCTTTGATTGTCTGTGCTTCTTCAGGAAAAAAAGTCATTTTCTCACTGTGCTCACAACAAAAGCAATGTTTTCAGAATCGAAGAATATACTAATCAATTTTACTCAGAGGTACAGAGTGCTAAGTAGATGTAAACGTCCTAACTTTGCTTAGCACATGGTTCTGTGTTGTCTGGTACCACTTGCATGTCTGTTCTCCTTCAGGAAAAAAAGTTGCTTTCTCAATGTGAATGGAACAGTAGCAAAGTGATAGCAATCACAGAAGATACTTTTCAATTTTACTCAAAGGTACTGAGTACTGAGTTGATGTAAACGTCCTAACTTTACTCAGTACCTGATTCTAAGTTGTCTGGCACCCATTGATTGTCTGTACTTCAGGAAAAAAAGTCATTTTCTCACTGTGCTCACAACAAAAGCAATGCTTTCAGATTCGAAGAATATACTATTCAATTTTACTCAGAGGTACAGAGTGCTAAGTCGATGTACACTTCCTAACATTACTCAGTACATCATTCTAAGCTGTCTGGTATCACTTGCATGTCTGTGCTCCTTCAGGAAAAAAAGTCACTTTCTCAACGTGAATGAAACAATAGCAGAGCATTTGGAATCAAAGAAGGTACTTTTCAATTTTTCCCAAAGGTAAACAGGGTACGTAGAAGTAAATCTCCTAAATGTACTTAGCACATGATTCTAACTTGTCTGCTACCACTTGCATCTCTGTGCTCCTTCAGGAAAAAAGTCACTTTCTCAATGTGAATGGAACAATAGTACAGCAGATGGAATCAAAGAAGATACTTTTCAATTTTACTCAAAGGTACAGAGAGCTCAGTTGATGTAAGCATCCTAACTTTACTCAGTACCTGATTATAACTTGTCTGGCACCCTTTGATTGTCTGTGCTTCTTCAGGAAAAAAAGTCATTTTCTCACTGTGCTCACAACAAAAGCAATGTTTTCAGAATCGAAGAATATACTAATCAATTTTACTCAGAGGTACAGAGTGCTAAGTAGATGTAAACGTCCTAACTTTGCTTAGCACATGGTTCTGTGTTGTCTGGTACCACTTGCATGTCTGTTCTCCTTCAGGAAAAAAAGTTGCTTTCTCAATGTGAATGGAACAGTAGCAAAGTGATAGCAATCACAGAAGATACTTTTCAATTTTACTCAAAGGTACTGAGTACTGAGTTGATGTAAACGTCCTAACTTTACTCAGTACCTGATTCTAAGTTGTCTGGCACCCATTGATTGTCTGTACTTCTTCAGGAAAAAAAGTCATTTTCTCACTGTGCTCACAACAAAAGCAATGCTTTCAGAATCGAAGAATATACTATTCAATTTTACTCAGAGGTACAGAGTGCTAAGTAGATGTACACTTCCTAACATTACTCAGTACATCATTTTAAGCTGTCTGGTATCACTTGCATGTCCGTGCTCCTTCAGGAAAAAAAGTCACTTTCTCAATGTGAATGGAACAATAGCAAAGCAATTGGAATCAAAGAAGATACTTTTCAATTTTACTCAAAGGTAAAGAGGGTAAGTAGAAATAAATCTCCTAAATGTACTTAGCACATGATTCTAACTTGTCTGCTACCACTTGCATCTCTGTGCTCCTTCAGGAAAAAAAGTCACTTTCTCAATGTGAATGGAACAATAGTACAGCAGTTGGAATCAAAGAAGATACTTTTCAATTTTACTCAAAGGTACTGAATGCTCAGTTGATGTAAGCATCCTAACTTTACTCAGTAACTGATTATAACTTGTCTGGCACCCGTTGATTGTCTGTGCTTCTTCAGGAAAAAAAGTCATTTTCTCACTGTGCTCACAACAAAAGCAATGTTTTCAGATTCGAAGAATATACTATTCAATTTTCCTCAGAGGTACAGAGTGCTAAGTAGATGTACACTTCCTAACATTACTCAGTACATCATTTTAAGCTGTCTGGTATCACTTGCATGTCTGTGCTCCTTCAGGAAAAAAAGTCACTTTCTCAATGTGAATGGAACAATAGCAAAGCAATTGGAATCAAAGAAGATACTTTTCAATTTTACTCAAAGGTACAGAGAGCTCAGTTGATGTAAGCATCCTAACTTTACTCAGTACCTGATTATAACTTGTCTGGCACCCTTTGATTGTCTGTGCTTCTTCAGGAAAAAAAGTCATTTTCTCACTGTGCTCACAACAAAAGCAATGTTTTCAGAATCGAAGAATATACTAATCAATTTTACTCAGAGGTACAGAGTGCTAAGTAGATGTAAACGTCCTAACTTTGCTTAGCACATGGTTCTGTGTTGTCTGGTACCACTTGCATGTCTGTTCTCCTTCAGGAAAAAAAGTTGCTTTCTCAATGTGAATGGAACAGTAGCAAAGTGATAGCAATCACAGAAGATACTTTTCAATTTTACTCAAAGGTACTGAGTACTGAGTTGATGTAAACGTCCTAACTTTACTCAGTACCTGATTCTAAGTTGTCTGGCACCCATTGATTGTCTGTACTTCAGGAAAAAAAGTCATTTTCTCACTGTGCTCACAACAAAAGCAATGCTTTCAGATTCGAAGAATATACTATTCAATTTTACTCAGAGGTACAGAGTGCTAAGTAGATGTACACTTCCTAACATTACTCAGTACATCATTTTAAGCTGTCTGGTATCACTTGCATGTCCGTGCTCCTTCAGGAAAAAAAGTCACTTTCTCAATGTGAATGGAACAATAGCAAAGCAATTGGAATCAAAGAAGATACTTTTCAATTTTACTCAAAGGTAAAGAGGGTAAGTAGAAGTAAATCTCCTAAATGTACTTAGCACATGATTCTAACTTGTCTGCTACCACTTGCATCTCCGTGCTCCTTCAGGAAAAAAAGTCACTTTCTCAATGTGAATGGAACAATAGTACAGCAGTTGGAATCAAAGAAGATACTTTTCAATTTTACTCAAAGGTACTGAATGCTCAGTTGATGTAAGCATCCTAACTTTACTCAGTAACTGATTATAACTTGTCTGGCACCCGTTGATTGTCTGTGCTTCTTCAGGAAAAAAAGTCATTTTCTCACTGTGCTCACAACAAAAGCAATGTTTTCAGATTCGAAGAATATACTATTCAATTTTACTCAGAGGTACAGAGTGCTAAGTAGATGTACACTTCCTAACATTACTCAGTACATCATTTTAAGCTGTCTGGTATCACTTGCATGTCCGTGCTCCTTCAGGAAAAAAAGTCACTTTCTCAATGTGAATGGAACAATAGCAAAGCAATTGGAATCAAAGAAGATACTTTTCAATTTTACTCAAAGGTAAAGAGGGTAAGTAGAAATAAATCTCCTAAATGTACTTAGCACATGATTCTAACTTGTCTGCTACCACTTGCATCTCTGTGCTCCTTCAGGAAAAAAAGTCACTTTCTCAATGTGAATGGAACAATAGTACAGCAGTTGGAATCAAAGAAGATACTTTTCAATTTTACTCAAAGGTACTGAATGCTCAGTTGATGTAAGCATCCTAACTTTACTCAGTAACTGATTATAACTTGTCTGGCACCCGTTGATTGTCTGTGCTTCTTCAGGAAAAAAAGTCATTTTCTCACTGTGCTCACAACAAAAGCAATGTTTTCAGATTCGAAGAATATACTATTCAATTTTACTCAGAGGTACAGAGTGCTAAGTAGATGTACACTTCCTAACATTACTCAGTACATCATTTTAAGCTGTCTGGTATCACTTGCATGTCTGTGCTCCTTCAGGAAAAAAAGTCACTTTCTCAATGTGAATGGAACAATAGCAAAGCAATTGGAATCAAAGAAGATACTTTTCAATTTTACTCAAAGGTACAGAGAGCTCAGTTGATGTAAGCATCCTAACTTTACTCAGTACCTGATTATAACTTGTCTGGCACCCTTTGATTGTCTGTGCTTCTTCAGGAAAAAAAGTCATTTTCTCACTGTGCTCACAACAAAAGCAATGTTTTCAGAATCGAAGAATATACTAATCAATTTTACTCAGAGGTACAGAGTGCTAAGTAGATGTAAACGTCCTAACTTTGCTTAGCACATGGTTCTGTGTTGTCTGGTACCACTTGCATGTCTGTTCTCCTTCAGGAAAAAAAGTTGCTTTCTCAATGTGAATGGAACAGTAGCAAAGTGATAGCAATCACAGAAGATACTTTTCAATTTTACTCAAAGGTACTGAGTACTGAGTTGATGTAAACGTCCTAACTTTACTCAGTACCTGATTCTAAGTTGTCTGGCACCCATTGATTGTCTGTACTTCTTCAGGAAAAAAAGTCATTTTCTCACTGTGCTCACAACAAAAGCAATGCTTTCAGATTCGAAGAATATACTATTCAATTTTACTCAGAGGTACAGAGTGCTAAGTAGATGTACACTTCCTAACATTACTCAGTACATCATTTTAAGCTGTCTGGTATCACTTGCATGTCCGTGCTCCTTCAGGAAAAAAAGTCACTTTCTCAATGTGAATGGAACAATAGCAAAGCAATTGGAATCAAAGAAGATACTTTTCAATTTTACTCAAAGGTAAAGAGGGTAAGTAGAAATAAATCTCCTAAATGTACTTAGCACATGATTCTAACTTGTCTGCTACCACTTGCATCTCTGTGCTCCTTCAGGAAAAAAAGTCACTTTCTCAATGTGAATGGAACAATAGTACAGCAGTTGGAATCAAAGAAGATACTTTTCAATTTTACTCAAAGGTACTGAATGCTCAGTTGATGTAAGCATCCTAACTTTACTCAGTAACTGATTATAACTTGTCTGGCACCCGTTGATTGTCTGTGCTTCTTCAGGAAAAAAAGTCATTTTCTCACTGTGCTCACAACAAAAGCAATGTTTTCAGATTCGAAGAATATACTATTCAATTTTCCTCAGAGGTACAGAGTGCTAAGTAGATGTACACTTCCTAACATTACTCAGTACATCATTTTAAGCTGTCTGGTATCACTTGCATGTCTGTGCTCCTTCAGGAAAAAAAGTCACTTTCTCAATGTGAATGGAACAATAGCAAAGCAATTGGAATCAAAGAAGATACTTTTCAATTTTACTCAAAGGTACAGAGAGCTCAGTTGATGTAAGCATCCTAACTTTACTCAGTACCTGATTATAACTTGTCTGGCACCCTTTGATTGTCTGTGCTTCTTCAGGAAAAAAAGTCATTTTCTCACTGTGCTCACAACAAAAGCAATGTTTTCAGAATCGAAGAATATACTAATCAATTTTACTCAGAGGTACAGAGTGCTAAGTAGATGTAAACGTCCTAACTTTGCTTAGCACATGGTTCTGTGTTGTCTGGTACCACTTGCATGTCTGTTCTCCTTCAGGAAAAAAAGTTGCTTTCTCAATGTGAATGGAACAGTAGCAAAGTGATAGCAATCACAGAAGATACTTTTCAATTTTACTCAAAGGTACTGAGTACTGAGTTGATGTAAACGTCCTAACTTTACTCAGTACCTGATTCTAAGTTGTCTGGCACCCATTGATTGTCTGTACTTCAGGAAAAAAAGTCATTTTCTCACTGTGCTCACAACAAAAGCAATGCTTTCAGATTCGAAGAATATACTATTCAATTTTACTCAGAGGTACAGAGTGCTAAGTCGATGTACACTTCCTAACATTACTCAGTACATCATTCTAAGCTGTCTGGTATCACTTGCATGTCTGTGCTCCTTCAGGAAAAAAAGTCACTTTCTCAACGTGAATGAAACAATAGCAGAGCATTTGGAATCAAAGAAGGTACTTTTCAATTTTTCCCAAAGGTAAACAGGGTACGTAGAAGTAAATCTCCTAAATGTACTTAGCACATGATTCTAACTTGTCTGCTACCACTTGCATCTCTGTGCTCCTTCAGGAAAAAAAGTCACTTTCTCAATGTGAATGGAACAATAGTACAGCAGATGGAATCAAAGAAGATACTTTTCAATTTTACTCAAAGGTACAGAGAGCTCAGTTGATGTAAGCATCCTAACTTTACTCAGTACCTGATTATAACTTGTCTGGCACCCTTTGATTGTCTGTGCTTCTTCAGGAAAAAAAGTCATTTTCTCACTGTGCTCACAACAAAAGCAATGTTTTCAGAATCGAAGAATATACTAATCAATTTTACTCAGAGGTACAGAGTGCTAAGTAGATGTAAACGTCCTAACTTTGCTTAGCACATGGTTCTGTGTTGTCTGGTACCACTTGCATGTCTGTTCTCCTTCAGGAAAAAAAGTTGCTTTCTCAATGTGAATGGAACAGTAGCAAAGTGATAGCAATCACAGAAGATACTTTTCAATTTTACTCAAAGGTACTGAGTACTGAGTTGATGTAAACGTCCTAACTTTACTCAGTACCTGATTCTAAGTTGTCTGGCACCCATTGATTGTCTGTACTTCTTCAGGAAAAAAAGTCATTTTCTCACTGTGCTCACAACAAAAGCAATGCTTTCAGAATCGAAGAATATACTATTCAATTTTACTCAGAGGTACAGAGTGCTAAGTAGATGTACACTTCCTAACATTACTCAGTACATCATTTTAAGCTGTCTGGTATCACTTGCATGTCCGTGCTCCTTCAGGAAAAAAAGTCACTTTCTCAATGTGAATGGAACAATAGCAAAGCAATTGGAATCAAAGAAGATACTTTTCAATTTTACTCAAAGGTAAAGAGGGTAAGTAGAAATAAATCTCCTAAATGTACTTAGCACATGATTCTAACTTGTCTGCTACCACTTGCATCTCTGTGCTCCTTCAGGAAAAAAAGTCACTTTCTCAATGTGAATGGAACAATAGTACAGCAGTTGGAATCAAAGAAGATACTTTTCAATTTTACTCAAAGGTACTGAATGCTCAGTTGATGTAAGCATCCTAACTTTACTCAGTAACTGATTATAACTTGTCTGGCACCCGTTGATTGTCTGTGCTTCTTCAGGAAAAAAAGTCATTTTCTCACTGTGCTCACAACAAAAGCAATGTTTTCAGATTCGAAGAATATACTATTCAATTTTCCTCAGAGGTACAGAGTGCTAAGTAGATGTACACTTCCTAACATTACTCAGTACATCATTTTAAGCTGTCTGGTATCACTTGCATGTCTGTGCTCCTTCAGGAAAAAAAGTCACTTTCTCAATGTGAATGGAACAATAGCAAAGCAATTGGAATCAAAGAAGATACTTTTCAATTTTACTCAAAGGTACAGAGAGCTCAGTTGATGTAAGCATCCTAACTTTACTCAGTACCTGATTATAACTTGTCTGGCACCCTTTGATTGTCTGTGCTTCTTCAGGAAAAAAAGTCATTTTCTCACTGTGCTCACAACAAAAGCAATGTTTTCAGAATCGAAGAATATACTAATCAATTTTACTCAGAGGTACAGAGTGCTAAGTAGATGTAAACGTCCTAACTTTGCTTAGCACATGGTTCTGTGTTGTCTGGTACCACTTGCATGTCTGTTCTCCTTCAGGAAAAAAAGTTGCTTTCTCAATGTGAATGGAACAGTAGCAAAGTGATAGCAATCACAGAAGATACTTTTCAATTTTACTCAAAGGTACTGAGTACTGAGTTGATGTAAACGTCCTAACTTTACTCAGTACCTGATTCTAAGTTGTCTGGCACCCATTGATTGTCTGTACTTCAGGAAAAAAAGTCATTTTCTCACTGTGCTCACAACAAAAGCAATGCTTTCAGATTCGAAGAATATACTATTCAATTTTACTCAGAGGTACAGAGTGCTAAGTAGATGTACACTTCCTAACATTACTCAGTACATCATTTTAAGCTGTCTGGTATCACTTGCATGTCCGTGCTCCTTCAGGAAAAAAAGTCACTTTCTCAATGTGAATGGAACAATAGCAAAGCAATTGGAATCAAAGAAGATACTTTTCAATTTTACTCAAAGGTAAAGAGGGTAAGTAGAAGTAAATCTCCTAAATGTACTTAGCACATGATTCTAACTTGTCTGCTACCACTTGCATCTCCGTGCTCCTTCAGGAAAAAAAGTCACTTTCTCAATGTGAATGGAACAATAGTACAGCAGTTGGAATCAAAGAAGATACTTTTCAATTTTACTCAAAGGTACTGAATGCTCAGTTGATGTAAGCATCCTAACTTTACTCAGTAACTGATTATAACTTGTCTGGCACCCGTTGATTGTCTGTGCTTCTTCAGGAAAAAAAGTCATTTTCTCACTGTGCTCACAACAAAAGCAATGTTTTCAGATTCGAAGAATATACTATTCAATTTTACTCAGAGGTACAGAGTGCTAAGTAGATGTACACTTCCTAACATTACTCAGTACATCATTTTAAGCTGTCTGGTATCACTTGCATGTCTGTGCTCCTTCAGGAAAAAAAGTCACTTTCTCAATGTGAATGGAACAATAGCAAAGCAATTGGAATCAAAGAAGATACTTTTCAATTTTACTCAAAGGTACAGAGAGCTCAGTTGATGTAAGCATCCTAACTTTACTCAGTACCTGATTATAACTTGTCTGGCACCCTTTGATTGTCTGTGCTTCTTCAGGAAAAAAAGTCATTTTCTCACTGTGCTCACAACAAAAGCAATGTTTTCAGAATCGAAGAATATACTAATCAATTTTACTCAGAGGTACAGAGTGCTAAGTAGATGTAAACGTCCTAACTTTGCTTAGCACATGGTTCTGTGTTGTCTGGTACCACTTGCATGTCTGTTCTCCTTCAGGAAAAAAAGTT
Source organism: Mobula birostris (assembly GCF_030028105.1). Classification (NCBI taxonomy): domain Eukaryota; kingdom Metazoa; phylum Chordata; class Chondrichthyes; order Myliobatiformes; family Myliobatidae; genus Mobula; species Mobula birostris. The sequence goes on along the minus strand of NC_092402.1, from coordinate 23,024,867 downwards.
GCTTTCTCAATGTGAATGGAACAGTAGCAAAGTGATAGCAATCACAGAAGATACTTTTCAATTTTACTCAAAGGTACTGAGTACTGAGTTGATGTAAACGTCCTAACTTTACTCAGTACCTGATTCTAAGTTGTCTGGCACCCATTGATTGTCTGTACTTCAGGAAAAAAAGTCATTTTCTCACTGTGCTCACAACAAAAGCAATGCTTTCAGATTCGAAGAATATACTATTCAATTTTACTCAGAGGTACAGAGTGCTAAGTAGATGTACACTTCCTAACATTACTCAGTACATCATTTTAAGCTGTCTGGTATCACTTGCATGTCCGTGCTCCTTCAGGAAAAAAAGTCACTTTCTCAATGTGAATGGAACAATAGCAAAGCAATTGGAATCAAAGAAGATACTTTTCAATTTTACTCAAAGTTAAAGAGGGTAAGTAGAAGTAAATCTCCTAAATGTATTAGCACATGATTCTAACTTGTCTGCTACCACTTGCATCTCCGTGCTCCTTCAGGAAAAAAAGTCACTTTCTCAATGTGAATGGAACAATAGTACAGCAGTTGGAATCAAAGAAGATACTTTTCAATTTTACTCAAAGGTACTGAGTGCTCAGTTGATGTAAACGTCCTAACTTTACTCAGTAACTGATTATAACTTGTCTGGCACCCGTTGATTGTCTGTGCTTCTTCAGGAAAAAAAGTCATTTTCTCGCTGTGCTCACAACAAAAGCAATGCTTTCAGATTCGAAGAATATACTATTCAATTTTACTCAGAGGTACAGAGTGCTAAGTAGATGTACACTTCCTAACATTACTCAGTACATCATTTTAAGCTGTCTGGTATCACTTGCATGTCTGTTCTCCTTCAGGAAAAAAAGTCACTTTCTCAATGTGAATGGAACAATAGCAAAGCAATTGGAATCAAAGCAGATACTTTTCTATTTTACTCAAAGGTAAAGAGGGTAAGTAGAAGTAAATCTCCTAAATGTACTTAGCACATGATTCTAACTTGTCTGCTACCACTTGCATCTCTGTGCTCCTACAGGAATAAAAGTCACTTTCTCAGCGTGAATAGAACAATAGCAAAGCAATAGCAATCACAGAAGATACTTTTCAATTTTACTCAAAGGTACTGAGTGCTCAGATGATGTTAATGTCCTAACTTTACTCAGTACCTGATTATAAGTTGTCTGGCACCCTTTGATTGTCTCTCCTTCTTCAGGAACAAAAGTCACTTTCTCACTGTGCTCACAACAAAAGCAATGTTTTCAGAATCGAAGAATATACTATTCAATTTTACTCAGAGGTACAGAGTGCTAAGTAGATGTAAAAGTCCTAACATTACTCAGTACATCATTCTAAGCTGTCTGGTACCACTTGCATGTCTCTGTTCCTTCTGGAAATAAAGTCACTTTCACAATGTGAATGGAACAATAGCAAAGCATTTGGAATCATAGAGGATACTTTTCAATTTTACTCAAAAGTAAAGAAGGTAAGTAGAAGTAAATGTCCTAAATGTATTTAGCACATGATTCTAACTTGTCTGCTACCACTTGTATCTCTGTGCTCCTTCAGGAAAAAAAGTCACTTTCTCAATGTAAATGGAAGAATACCAAATCAATTGGAATCAAAGAAGATACTTCTCAATTTTACTTAAAGGTAAAGAGGGTAAGTAGATGTAAACGACCTGAATGTACTTAGCACATGATTCTAACTTGTCTGGTACCACTTGCATGTCTGTGCTCCTTCAGGAAAAAAAGTCACTTTCTCAATGTAAATGGAAGATTACCAAATCAATTGGAATCAAAGAAGATACTTCTCAATTTTACTTAAAGGTAAAGAGGGTAAGTAGATGTAAACGACCTGAATGTACTTAGCACATGATTCTAACTTGTCTGGTACCACTTGCATGTCTGTGCTCCTTCAGGAAAAAAAGTCACTTTCTCAACGTGAATGGAACAATAGTACAGCAGTTGGAATCAAAGAAGATACTTTTCAATTTTACTCAAAGGTACAGAGTGCTCAGTTGATGTTAAGCATCCTAACTTTACTCAGTACCTCAATATAACTTGTCTGGCACCCTTTGATTGTCTGTGCTTCTTCAGGAAAAAAAGTCATTTTCTCACTGTGCTCACAACAAAAGCAATGCTTTCAGATTCGAAGAATATACTATTCAATTTTACTCAGAGGTACAGAGTGCTAAGTCGATGTACACTTCCTAACATTACTCAGTACATCATTCTAAGCTGTCTGGTATCACTTGCATGTCTGTGCTCCTTCAGGAAAAAAAGTCACTTTCTCAACGTGAATGAAACAATAGCAGAGCATTTGGAATCAAAGAAGGTACTTTTCAATTTTTCCCAAAGGTAAACAGGGTACGTAGAAGTAAATCTCCTAAATGTACTTAGCACATGATTCTAACTTGTCTGCTACCACTTGCATCTCTGTGCTCCTTCAGGAAAAAAAGTCATTTTCTCACTGTGCTCACAACAAAAGCAATGTTTTCAGATTCGAAGAATATACTATTCAATTTTACTCAGAGGTACAGAGTGCTAAGTAGATGTACACTTCCTAACATTACTCAGTACATCATTTTAAGCTGTCTGGTATCACTTGCATGTCTGTGCTCCTTCAGGAAAAAAAGTCACTTTCTCAATGTGAATGGAACAATAGCAAAGCAATTGGAATCAAAGAAGATACTTTTCAATTTTACTCAAAGGTACAGAGAGCTCAGTTGATGTAAGCATCCTAACTTTACTCAGTACCTGATTATAACTTGTCTGGCACCCTTTGATTGTCTGTGCTTCTTCAGGAAAAAAAGTCATTTTCTCACTGTGCTCACAACAAAAGCAATGTTTTCAGAATCGAAGAATATACTAATCAATTTTACTCAGAGGTACAGAGTGCTAAGTAGATGTAAACGTCCTAACTTTGCTTAGCACATGGTTCTGTGTTGTCTGGTACCACTTGCATGTCTGTTCTCCTTCAGGAAAAAAAGTTGCTTTCTCAATGTGAATGGAACAGTAGCAAAGTGATAGCAATCACAGAAGATACTTTTCAATTTTACTCAAAGCTACTGAGTACTGAGTTGATGTAAACGTCCTAACTTTACTCAGTACCTGATTCTAAGTTGTCTGGCACCCATTGATTGTCTGTACTACTTCAGGAAAAAAAGTCATTTTCTCACTGTGCTCACAACAAAAGCAATGCTTTCAGATTCGAAGAATATACTATTCAATTTTACTCAGAGGTACAGAGTGCTAAGTCGATGTACACTTCCTAACATTACTCAGTACATCATTCTAAGCTGTCTGGTATCACTTGCATGTCTGTGCTCCTTCAGGAAAAAAAGTCACTTTCTCAACGTGAATGAAACAATAGCAGAGCATTTGGAATCAAAGAAGGTACTTTTCAATTTTTCCCAAAGGTAAACAGGGTACGTAGAAGTAAATCTCCTAAATGTACTTAGCACATGATTCTAACTTGTCTGCTACCACTTGCATCTCTGTGCTCCTTCAGGAAAAAAAGTCACTTTCTCAATGTGAATGGAACCTTAGTACAGCAGTTGGAATCAAAGAAGATACTTTTCAATTTTACTCAAAGGTACAGAGAGCTCAGTTGATGTAAGCATCCTAACTTTACTCAGTACCTGATTATAACTTGTCTGGCACCCTTTGATTGTCTGTGCTTCTTCAGGAAAAAAAGTCATTTTCTCACTGTGCTCACAACAAAAGCAATGTTTTCAGATTCGAAGAATATACTATTCAATTTTACTCAGAGGTACAGAGTGCTAAGTAGATGTACACTTCCTAACATTACTCAGTACATCATTTTAAGCTGTCTGGTGTCACTTGCATGTCTGTGCTCCTTCAGGAAAAAAAGTCACTTTCTCAATGTGAATGGAACAATAGCAAAGCAATTGGAATCAAAAAAGATACTTTTCAATTTTACTCAAAGGTAAAGAGGGTAAGTAGAAATAAATCTCCTAAATGTACTTAGCACATGATTCTAACTTGTCTGCTACCACTTGCATCTCTGTGCTCCTTCAGGAAAAAAAGTCACTTTCTCAATGTGAATGGAACAATAGTACAGCAGTTGGAATCAAAGAAGATACTTTTCAATTTTACTCAAAGGTACTGAATGCTCAGTTGATGTAAGCATCCTAACTTTACTCAGTAACTGATTATAACTTGTCTGGCACCCGTTGATTGTCTGTGCTTCTTCAGGAAAAAAAGTCATTTTCTCACTGTGCTCACAACAAAAGCAATGTTTTCAGATTCGAAGAATATACTATTCAATTTTACTCAGAGGTACAGAGTGCTAAGTAGATGTACACTTCCTAACATTACTCAGTACATCATTTTAAGCTGTCTGGTATCACTTGCATGTCTGTGCTCCTTCAGGAAAAAAAGTCACTTTCTCAATGTGAATGGAACAATAGCAAAGCAATTGGAATCAAAGAAGATACTTTTCAATTTTACTCAAAGGTACAGAGAGCTCAGTTGATGTAAGCATCCTAACTTTACTCAGTACCTGATTATAACTTGTCTGGCACCCTTTGATTGTCTGTGCTTCTTCAGGAAAAAAAGTCATTTTCTCACTGTGCTCACAACAAAAGCAATGTTTTCAGAATCGAAGAATATACTAATCAATTTTACTCAGAGGTACAGAGTGATAAGTAGATGTAAACGTCCTAACTTTGCTTAGCACATGGTTCTGTGTTGTCTGGTACCACTTGCATGTCTGTTCTCCTTCAGGAAAAAAAGTTGCTTTCTCAATGTGAATGGAACAGTAGCAAAGTGATAGCAATCACAGAAGATACTTTTCAATTTTACTCAAAGGTACTGAGTACTGAGTTGATGTAAACGTCCTAACTTTACTCAGTACCTGATTCTAAGTTGTCTGGCACCCATTGATTGTCTGTACTTCTTCAGGAAAAAAAGTCATTTTCTCACTGTGCTCACAACAAAAGCAATGCTTTCAGATTCGAAGAATATACTATTCAATTTTACTCAGAGGTACAGAGTGCTAAGTAGATGTACACTTCCTAACATTACTCAGTACATCATTTTAAGCTGTCTGGTATCACTTGCATGTCCGTGCTCCTTCAGGAAAAAAAGTCACTTTCTCAATGTGAATGGAACAATAGCAAAGCAATTGGAATCAAAGAAGATACTTTTCAATTTTACTCAAAGGTAAAGAGGGTAAGTAGAAATAAATCTCCTAAATGTACTTAGCACATGATTCTAACTTGTCTGCTACCACTTGCATCTCTGTGCTCCTTCAGGAAAAAAAGTCACTTTCTCAATGTGAATGGAACAATAGTACAGCAGTTGGAATCAAAGAAGATACTTTTCAATTTTACTCAAAGGTACTGAATGCTCAGTTGATGTAAGCATCCTAACTTTACTCAGTAACTGATTATAACTTGTCTGGCACCCGTTGATTGTCTGTGCTTCTTCAGGAAAAAAAGTCATTTTCTCACTGTGCTCACAACAAAAGCAATGTTTTCAGATTCGAAGAATATACTATTCAATTTTACTCAGAGGTACAGAGTGCTAAGTAGATGTACACTTCCTAACATTACTCAGTACATCATTTTAAGCTGTCTGGTATCACTTGCATGTCTGTGCTCCTTCAGGAAAAAAAGTCACTTTCTCAATGTGAATGGAACAATAGCAAAGCAATTGGAATCAAAGAAGATACTTTTCAATTTTACTCAAAGGTACAGAGAGCTCAGTTGATGTAAGCATCCTAACTTTACTCAGTACCTGATTATAACTTGTCTGGCACCCTTTGATTGTCTGTGCTTCTTCAGGAAAAAAAGTCATTTTCTCACTGTGCTCACAACAAAAGCAATGTTTTCAGAATCGAAGAATATACTAATCAATTTTACTCAGAGGTACAGAGTGCTAAGTAGATGTAAACGTCCTAACTTTGCTTAGCACATGGTTCTGTGTTGTCTGGTACCACTTGCATGTCTGTTCTCCTTCAGGAAAAAAAGTTGCTTTCTCAATGTGAATGGAACAGTAGCAAAGTGATAGCAATCACAGAAGATACTTTTCAATTTTACTCAAAGGTACTGAGTACTGAGTTGATGTAAACGTCCTAACTTTACTCAGTACCTGATTCTAAGTTGTCTGGCACCCATTGATTGTCTGTACTTCTTCAGGAAAAAAAGTCATTTTCTCACTGTGCTCACAACAAAAGCAATGCTTTCAGATTCGAAGAATATACTATTCAATTTTACTCAGAGGTACAGAGTGCTAAGTAGATGTACACTTCCTAACATTACTCAGTACATCATTTTAAGCTGTCTGGTATCACTTGCATGTCCGTGCTCCTTCAGGAAAAAAAGTCACTTTCTCAATGTGAATGGAACAATAGCAAAGCAATTGGAATCAAAGAAGATACTTTTCAATTTTACTCAAAGGTAAAGAGGGTAAGTAGAAATAAATCTCCTAAATGTACTTAGCACATGATTCTAACTTGTCTGCTACCACTTGCATCTCTGTGCTCCTTCAGGAAAAAAAGTCACTTTCTCAATGTGAATGGAACAATAGTACAGCAGTTGGAATCAAAGAAGATACTTTTCAATTTTACTCAAAGGTACTGAATGCTCAGTTGATGTAAGCATCCTAACTTTACTCAGTAACTGATTATAACTTGTCTGGCACCCGTTGATTGTCTGTGCTTCTTCAGGAAAAAAAGTCATTTTCTCACTGTGCTCACAACAAAAGCAATGTTTTCAGATTCGAAGAATATACTATTCAATTTTCCTCAGAGGTACAGAGTGCTAAGTAGATGTACACTTCCTAACATTACTCAGTACATCATTTTAAGCTGTCTGGTATCACTTGCATGTCTGTGCTCCTTCAGGAAAAAAAGTCACTTTCTCAATGTGAATGGAACAATAGCAAAGCAATTGGAATCAAAGAAGATACTTTTCAATTTTACTCAAAGGTACAGAGAGCTCAGTTGATGTAAGCATCCTAACTTTACTCAGTACCTGATTATAACTTGTCTGGCACCCTTTGATTGTCTGTGCTTCTTCAGGAAAAAAAGTCATTTTCTCACTGTGCTCACAACAAAAGCAATGTTTTCAGAATCGAAGAATATACTAATCAATTTTACTCAGAGGTACAGAGTGCTAAGTAGATGTAAACGTCCTAACTTTGCTTAGCACATGGTTCTGTGTTGTCTGGTACCACTTGCATGTCTGTTCTCCTTCAGGAAAAAAAGTTGCTTTCTCAATGTGAATGGAACAGTAGCAAAGTGATAGCAATCACAGAAGATACTTTTCAATTTTACTCAAAGGTACTGAGTACTGAGTTGATGTAAACGTCCTAACTTTACTCAGTACCTGATTCTAAGTTGTCTGGCACCCATTGATTGTCTGTACTTCAGGAAAAAAAGTCATTTTCTCACTGTGCTCACAACAAAAGCAATGCTTTCAGATTCGAAGAATATACTATTCAATTTTACTCAGAGGTACAGAGTGCTAAGTCGATGTACACTTCCTAACATTACTCAGTACATCATTCTAAGCTGTCTGGTATCACTTGCATGTCTGTGCTCCTTCAGGAAAAAAAGTCACTTTCTCAACGTGAATGAAACAATAGCAGAGCATTTGGAATCAAAGAAGGTACTTTTCAATTTTTCCCAAAGGTAAACAGGGTACGTAGAAGTAAATCTCCTAAATGTACTTAGCACATGATTCTAACTTGTCTGCTACCACTTGCATCTCTGTGCTCCTTCAGGAAAAAAAGTCACTTTCTCAATGTGAATGGAACAATAGTACAGCAGATGGAATCAAAGAAGATACTTTTCAATTTTACTCAAAGGTACAGAGAGCTCAGTTGATGTAAGCATCCTAACTTTACTCAGTACCTGATTATAACTTGTCTGGCACCCTTTGATTGTCTGTGCTTCTTCAGGAAAAAAAGTCATTTTCTCACTGTGCTCACAACAAAAGCAATGTTTTCAGAATCGAAGAATATACTAATCAATTTTACTCAGAGGTACAGAGTGCTAAGTAGATGTAAACGTCCTAACTTTGCTTAGCACATGGTTCTGTGTTGTCTGGTACCACTTGCATGTCTGTTCTCCTTCAGGAAAAAAAGTTGCTTTCTCAATGTGAATGGAACAGTAGCAAAGTGATAGCAATCACAGAAGATACTTTTCAATTTTACTCAAAGGTACTGAGTACTGAGTTGATGTAAACGTCCTAACTTTACTCAGTACCTGATTCTAAGTTGTCTGGCACCCATTGATTGTCTGTACTTCTTCAGGAAAAAAAGTCATTTTCTCACTGTGCTCACAACAAAAGCAATGCTTTCAGATTCGAAGAATATACTATTCAATTTTACTCAGAGGTACAGAGTGCTAAGTAGATGTACACTTCCTAACATTACTCAGTACATCATTTTAAGCTGTCTGGTATCACTTGCATGTCCGTGCTCCTTCAGGAAAAAAAGTCACTTTCTCAATGTGAATGGAACAATAGCAAAGCAATTGGAATCAAAGAAGATACTTTTCAATTTTACTCAAAGGTAAAGAGGGTAAGTAGAAATAAATCTCCTAAATGTACTTAGCACATGATTCTAACTTGTCTGCTACCACTTGCATCTCTGTGCTCCTTCAGGAAAAAAAGTCACTTTCTCAATGTGAATGGAACAATAGTACAGCAGTTGGAATCAAAGAAGATACTTTTCAATTTTACTCAAAGGTACTGAATGCTCAGTTGATGTAAGCATCCTAACTTTACTCAGTAACTGATTATAACTTGTCTGGCACCCGTTGATTGTCTGTGCTTCTTCAGGAAAAAAAGTCATTTTCTCACTGTGCTCACAACAAAAGCAATGTTTTCAGATTCGAAGAATATACTATTCAATTTTCCTCAGAGGTACAGAGTGCTAAGTAGATGTACACTTCCTAACATTACTCAGTACATCATTTTAAGCTGTCTGGTATCACTTGCATGTCTGTGCTCCTTCAGGAAAAAAAGTCACTTTCTCAATGTGAATGGAACAATAGCAAAGCAATTGGAATCAAAGAAGATACTTTTCAATTTTACTCAAAGGTACAGAGAGCTCAGTTGATGTAAGCATCCTAACTTTACTCAGTACCTGATTATAACTTGTCTGGCACCCTTTGATTGTCTGTGCTTCTTCAGGAAAAAAAGTCATTTTCTCACTGTGCTCACAACAAAAGCAATGTTTTCAGAATCGAAGAATATACTAATCAATTTTACTCAGAGGTACAGAGTGCTAAGTAGATGTAAACGTCCTAACTTTGCTTAGCACATGGTTCTGTGTTGTCTGGTACCACTTGCATGTCTGTTCTCCTTCAGGAAAAAAAGTTGCTTTCTCAATGTGAATGGAACAGTAGCAAAGTGATAGCAATCACAGAAGATACTTTTCAATTTTACTCAAAGGTACTGAGTACTGAGTTGATGTAAACGTCCTAACTTTACTCAGTACCTGATTCTAAGTTGTCTGGCACCCATTGATTGTCTGTACTTCAGGAAAAAAAGTCATTTTCTCACTGTGCTCACAACAAAAGCAATGCTTTCAGATTCGAAGAATATACTATTCAATTTTACTCAGAGGTACAGAGTGCTAAGTAGATGTACACTTCCTAACATTACTCAGTACATCATTTTAAGCTGTCTGGTATCACTTGCATGTCCGTGCTCCTTCAGGAAAAAAAGTCACTTTCTCAATGTGAATGGAACAATAGCAAAGCAATTGGAATCAAAGAAGATACTTTTCAATTTTACTCAAAGGTAAAGAGGGTAAGTAGAAGTAAATCTCCTAAATGTACTTAGCACATGATTCTAACTTGTCTGCTACCACTTGCATCTCCGTGCTCCTTCAGGAAAAAAAGTCACTTTCTCAATGTGAATGGAACAATAGTACAGCAGTTGGAATCAAAGAAGATACTTTTCAATTTTACTCAAAGGTACTGAATGCTCAGTTGATGTAAGCATCCTAACTTTACTCAGTAACTGATTATAACTTGTCTGGCACCCGTTGATTGTCTGTGCTTCTTCAGGAAAAAAAGTCATTTTCTCACTGTGCTCACAACAAAAGCAATGTTTTCAGATTCGAAGAATATACTATTCAATTTTACTCAGAGGTACAGAGTGCTAAGTAGATGTACACTTCCTAACATTACTCAGTACATCATTTTAAGCTGTCTGGTATCACTTGCATGTCTGTGCTCCTTCAGGAAAAAAAGTCACTTTCTCAATGTGAATGGAACAATAGCAAAGCAATTGGAATCAAAGAAGATACTTTTCAATTTTACTCAAAGGTACAGAGAGCTCAGTTGATGTAAGCATCCTAACTTTACTCAGTACCTGATTATAACTTGTCTGGCACCCTTTGATTGTCTGTGCTTCTTCAGGAAAAAAAGTCATTTTCTCACTGTGCTCACAACAAAAGCAATGTTTTCAGAATCGAAGAATATACTAATCAATTTTACTCAGAGGTACAGAGTGCTAAGTAGATGTAAACGTCCTAACTTTGCTTAGCACATGGTTCTGTGTTGTCTGGTACCACTTGCATGTCTGTTCTCCTTCAGGAAAAAAAGTTGCTTTCTCAATGTGAATGGAACAGTAGCAAAGTGATAGCAATCACAGAAGATACTTTTCAATTTTACTCAAAGGTACTGAGTACTGAGTTGATGTAAACGTCCTAACTTTACTCAGTACCTGATTCTAAGTTGTCTGGCACCCATTGATTGTCTGTACTTCAGGAAAAAAAGTCATTTTCTCACTGTGCTCACAACAAAAGCAATGCTTTCAGATTCGAAGAATATACTATTCAATTTTACTCAGAGGTACAGAGTGCTAAGTAGATGTACACTTCCTAACATTACTCAGTACATCATTTTAAGCTGTCTGGTATCACTTGCATGTCCGTGCTCCTTCAGGAAAAAAAGTCACTTTCTCAATGTGAATGGAACAATAGCAAAGCAATTGGAATCAAAGAAGATACTTTTCAATTTTACTCAAAGGTAAAGAGGGTAAGTAGAAGTAAATCTCCTAAATGTATTAGCACATGATTCTAACTTGTCTGCTACCACTTGCATCTCCGTGCTCCTTCAGGAAAAAAAGTCACTTTCTCAATGTGAATGGAACAATAGTACAGCAGTTGGAATCAAAGAAGATACTTTTCAATTTTACTCAAAGGTACTGAGTGCTCAGTTGATGTAAACGTCCTAACTTTACTCAGTACCTGATTCTAAGTTGTCTGGCACCCTTTGATTGTCTGTGCTTCTTCAGGAAAAAAAGTCATTTTCTCGCTGTGCTCACAACAAAAGCAATGCTTTCAGATTCGAAGAATATACTATTCAATTTTACTCAGAGGTACAGAGTGCTAAGTAGATGTACACTTCCTAACATTACTCAGTACATCATTTTAAGCTGTCTGGTATCACTTGCATGTCTGTTCTCCTTCAGGAAAAAAAGTCACTTTCTCAATGTGAATGGAACAATAGCAAAGCAATTGGAATCAAAGCAGATACTTTTCTATTTTACTCAAAGGTAAAGAGGGTAAGTAGAAGTAAATCTCCTAAATGTACTTAGCACATGATTCTAACTTGTCTGCTACCACTTGCATCTCTGTGCTCCTACAGGAATAAAAGTCACTTTCTCAGCGAGAATAGAACAATAGCAAAGCAATAGCAATCACAGAAGATACTTTTCAATTTTACTCAAAGGTACTGAGTGCTCAGATGATGTTAATGTCCTAACTTTACTCAGTACCTGATTATAAGTTGTCTGGCACCCTTTGATTGTCTCTCCTTCTTCAGGAACAAAAGTCACTTTCTCACTGTGCTCACAACAAAAGCAATGTTTTCAGAATCGAAGAATATACTATTCAATTTTACTCAGAGGTACAGAGTGCTAAGTAGATGTAAAAGTCCTAACATTACTCAGTACATCATTCTAAGCTGTCTGGTACCACTTGCATGTCTCTGTTCCTTCTGGAAATAAAGTCACTTTCACAAAGTGAATGGAACAATAGCAAAGCAATTGGAATCATAGAGGATACTTTTCAATTTTACTCAAAAGTAAAGAAGGTAAGTAGAAGTAAATGTCCTTAATGTATTTAGCACATGATTCTAACTTGTCTGCTACCACTTGTATCTCTGTGCTCCTTCAGGAAAAAAAGTCACTTTCTCAATGTAAATGGAAGAATACCAAATCAATTGGAATCAAAGAAGATACTTCTCAATTTTACTTAAAGGTAAAGAGGGTAAGTAGACGTAAACGACCTGAATGTACTTAGCACATGATTCTAACTTGTCTGGTACCACTTGCATGTCTGTGCTCCTTCAGGAAAAAAAGTCACTTTCTCAATGTGAATGGAACAATAGTACAGCAGTTGGAATCAAAGAAGATACTTTTCAATTTTACTCAAAGGTACTGAATGCTCAGTTGATGTAAGCATCCTAACTTTACTCAGTAACTGATTATAACTTGTCTGGCACCCGTTGATTGTCTGTGCTTCTTCAGGAAAAAAAGTCATTTTCTCACTGTGCTCACAACAAAAGCAATGTTTTCAGATTCGAAGAATATACTATTCAATTTTCCTCAGAGGTACAGAGTGCTAAGTAGATGTACACTTCCTAACATTACTCAGTACATCATTTTAAGCTGTCTGGTATCACTTGCATGTCTGTGCTCCTTCAGGAAAAAAAGTCACTTTCTCAATGTGAATGGAACAATAGCAAAGCAATTGGAATCAAAGAAGATACTTTTCAATTTTACTCAAAGGTACAGAGAGCTCAGTTGATGTAAGCATCCTAACTTTACTCAGTACCTGATTATAACTTGTCTGGCACCCTTTGATTGTCTGTGCTTCTTCAGGAAAAAAAGTCATTTTCTCACTGTGCTCACAACAAAAGCAATGTTTTCAGAATCGAAGAATATACTAATCAATTTTACTCAGAGGTACAGAGTGCTAAGTAGATGTAAACGTCCTAACTTTGCTTAGCACATGGTTCTGTGTTGTCTGGTACCACTTGCATGTCTGTTCTCCTTCAGGAAAAAAAGTTGCTTTCTCAATGTGAATGGAACAGTAGCAAAGTGATAGCAATCACAGAAGATACTTTTCAATTTTACTCAAAGGTACTGAGTACTGAGTTGATGTAAACGTCCTAACTTTACTCAGTACCTGATTCTAAGTTGTCTGGCACCCATTGATTGTCTGTACTTCAGGAAAAAAAGTCATTTTCTCACTGTGCTCACAACAAAAGCAATGCTTTCAGATTCGAAGAATATACTATTCAATTTTACTCAGAGGTACAGAGTGCTAAGTCGATGTACACTTCCTAACATTACTCAGTACATCATTCTAAGCTGTCTGGTATCACTTGCATGTCTGTGCTCCTTCAGGAAAAAAAGTCACTTTCTCAACGTGAATGAAACAATAGCAGAGCATTTGGAATCAAAGAAGGTACTTTTCAATTTTTCCCAAAGGTAAACAGGGTAAGTAGAAGTAAATCTCCTAAATGTACTTAGCACATGATTCTAACTTGTCTGCTACCACTTGCATCTCTGTGCTCCTTCAGGAAAAAAAGTCACTTTCTCAATGTGAATGGAACAATAGTACAGCAGATGGAATCAAAGAAGATACTTTTCAATTTTACTCAAAGGTACAGAGAGCTCAGTTGATGTAAGCATCCTAACTTTACTCAGTACCTGATTATAACTTGTCTGGCACCCTTTGATTGTCTGTGCTTCTTCAGGAAAAAAAGTCATTTTCTCACTGTGCTCACAACAAAAGCAATGTTTTCAGAATCGAAGAATATACTAATCAATTTTACTCAGAGGTACAGAGTGCTAAGTAGATGTAAACGTCCTAACTTTGCTTAGCACATGGTTCTGTGTTGTCTGGTACCACTTGCATGTCTGTTCTCCTTCAGGAAAAAAAGTTGCTTTCTCAATGTGAATGGAACAGTAGCAAAGTGATAGCAATCACAGAAGATACTTTTCAATTTTACTCAAAGGTACTGAGTACTGAGTTGATGTAAACGTCCTAACTTTACTCAGTACCTGATTCTAAGTTGTCTGGCACCCATTGATTGTCTGTACTTCTTCAGGAAAAAAAGTCATTTTCTCACTGTGCTCACAACAAAAGCAATGCTTTCAGATTCGAAGAATATACTATTCAATTTTACTCAGAGGTACAGAGTGCTAAGTAGATGTACACTTCCTAACATTACTCAGTACATCATTTTAAGCTGTCTGGTATCACTTGCATGTCCGTGCTCCTTCAGGAAAAAAAGTCACTTTCTCAATGTGAATGGAACAATAGCAAAGCAATTGGAATCAAAGAAGATACTTTTCAATTTTACTCAAAGGTAAAGAGGGTAAGTAGAAATAAATCTCCTAAATGTACTTAGCACATGATTCTAACTTGTCTGCTACCACTTGCATCTCTGTGCTCCTTCAGGAAAAAAAGTCACTTTCTCAATGTGAATGGAACAATAGTACAGCAGTTGGAATCAAAGAAGATACTTTTCAATTTTACTCAAAGGTACTGAATGCTCAGTTGATGTAAGCATCCTAACTTTACTCAGTAACTGATTATAACTTGTCTGGCACCCGTTGATTGTCTGTGCTTCTTCAGGAAAAAAAGTCATTTTCTCACTGTGCTCACAACAAAAGCAATGTTTTCAGATTCGAAGAATATACTATTCAATTTTCCTCAGAGGTACAGAGTGCTAAGTAGATGTACACTTCCTAACATTACTCAGTACATCATTTTAAGCTGTCTGGTATCACTTGCATGTCTGTGCTCCTTCAGGAAAAAAAGTCACTTTCTCAATGTGAATGGAACAATAGCAAAGCAATTGGAATCAAAGAAGATACTTTTCAATTTTACTCAAAGGTACAGAGAGCTCAGTTGATGTAAGCATCCTAACTTTACTCAGTACCTGATTATAACTTGTCTGGCACCCTTTGATTGTCTGTGCTTCTTCAGGAAAAAAAGTCATTTTCTCACTGTGCTCACAACAAAAGCAATGTTTTCAGAATCGAAGAATATACTAATCAATTTTACTCAGAGGTACAGAGTGCTAAGTAGATGTAAACGTCCTAACTTTGCTTAGCACATGGTTCTGTGTTGTCTGGTACCACTTGCATGTCTGTGTCTCCTTCAGGAAAAAAAGTTGCTTTCTCAATGTGAATGGAACAGTAGCAAAGTGATAGCAATCACAGAAGATACTTTTCAATTTTACTCAAAGGTACTGAGTACTGAGTTGATGTAAACGTCCTAACTTTACTCAGTACCTGATTCTAAGTTGTCTGGCACCCATTGATTGTCTGTACTTCTTCAGGAAAAAAAGTCATTTTCTCACTGTGCTCACAACAAAAGCAATGCTTTCAGATTCGAAGAATATACTATTCAATTTTACTCAGAGGTACAGAGTGCTAAGTCGATGTACACTTCCTAACATTACTCAGTACATCATTCTAAGCTGTCTGGTATCACTTGCATGTCTGTGCTCCTTCAGGAAAAAAAGTCACTTTCTCAACGTGAATGAAACAATAGCAGAGCATTTGGAATCAAAGAAGGTACTTTTCAATTTTTCCCAAAGGTAAACAGGGTACGTAGAAGTAAATCTCCTAAATGTACTTAGCACATGATTCTAACTTGTCTGCTACCACTTGCATCTCTGTGCTCCTTCAGGAAAAAAAGTCACTTTCTCAATGTGAATGGAACCTTAGTACAGCAGTTGGAATCAAAGAAGATACTTTTCAATTTTACTCAAAGGTACAGAGAGCTCAGTTGATGTAAGCATCCTAACTTTACTCAGTACCTGATTATAACTTGTCTGGCACCCTTTGATTGTCTGTGCTTCTTCAGGAAAAAAAGTCATTTTCTCACTGTGCTCACAACAAAAGCAATGTTTTCAGATTCGAAGAATATACTATTCAATTTTACTCAGAGGTACAGAGTGCTAAGTAGATGTACACTTCCTAACATTACTCAGTACATCATTTTAAGCTGTCTGGTGTCACTTGCATGTCTGTGCTCCTTCAGGAAAAAAAGTCACTTTCTCAATGTGAATGGAACAATAGCAAAGCAATTGGAATCAAAAAAGATACTTTTCAATTTTACTCAAAGGTAAAGAGGGTAAGTAGAAATAAATCTCCTAAATGTACTTAGCACATGATTCTAACTTGTCTGCTACCACTTGCATCTCTGTGCTCCTTCAGGAAAAAAAGTCACTTTCTCAATGTGAATGGAACAATAGTACAGCAGTTGGAATCAAAGAAGATAGTTTTCAATTTTACTCAAAGGTACTGAATGCTCAGTTGATGTAAGCATCCTAACTTTACTCAGTAACTGATTATAACTTGTCTGGCACCCGTTGATTGTCTGTGCTTCTTCAGGAAAAAAAGTCATTTTCTCGCTGTGCTCACAACAAAAGCAATGCTTTCAGATTCGAAGAATATACTATTCAATTTTACTCAGAGGTACAGAGTGCTAAGTAGATGTACACTTCCTAACATTACTCAGTACATCATTTTAAGCTGTCTGGTATCACTTGCATGTCTGTTCTCCTTCAGGAAAAAAAGTCACTTTCTCAATGTGAATGGAACAATAGCAAAGCAATTGGAATCAAAGAAGATACTTTTCAATTTTACTCAAAGGTACAGAGAGCTCAGTTGATGTAAGCATCCTAACTTTACTCAGTACCTGATTATAACTTGTCTGGCACCCTTTGATTGTCTGTGCTTCTTCAGGAAAAAAAGTCATTTTCTCACTGTGCTCACAACAAAAGCAATGTTTTCAGAATCGAAGAATATACTAATCAATTTTACTCAGAGGTACAGAGTGCTAAGTAGATGTAAACGTCCTAACTTTGCTTAGCACATGGTTCTGTGTTGTCTGGTACCACTTGCATGTCTGTTCTCCTTCAGGAAAAAAAGTTGCTTTCTCAATGTGAATGGAACAGTAGCAAAGTGATAGCAATCACAGAAGATACTTTTCAATTTTACTCAAAGGTACTGAGTACTGAGTTGATGTAAACGTCCTAACTTTACTCAGTACCTGATTCTAAGTTGTCTGGCACCCATTGATTGTCTGTACTTCAGGAAAAAAAGTCATTTTCTCACTGTGCTCACAACAAAAGCAATGCTTTCAGATTCGAAGAATATACTATTCAATTTTACTCAGAGGTACAGAGTGCTAAGTAGATGTACACTTCCTAACATTACTCAGTACATCATTTTAAGCTGTCTGGTATCACTTGCATGTCCGTGCTCCTTCAGGAAAAAAAGTCACTTTCTCAATGTGAATGGAACAATAGCAAAGCAATTGGAATCAAAGAAGATACTTTTCAATTTTACTCAAAGGTAAAGAGGGTAAGTAGAAGTAAATCTCCTAAATGTATTAGCACATGATTCTAACTTGTCTGCTACCACTTGCATCTCCGTGCTCCTTCAGGAAAAAAAGTCACTTTCTCAATGTGAATGGAACAATAGTACAGCAGTTGGAATCAAAGAAGATACTTTTCAATTTTACTCAAAGGTACTGAGTGCTCAGTTGATGTAAACGTCCTAACTTTACTCAGTACCTGATTCTAAGTTGTCTGGCACCCTTTGATTGTCTGTGCTTCTTCAGGAAAAAAAGTCATTTTCTCGCTGTGCTCACAACAAAAGCAATGCTTTCAGATTCGAAGAATATACTATTCAATTTTACTCAGAGGTACAGAGTGCTAAGTAGATGTACACTTCCTAACATTACTCAGTACATCATTTTAAGCTGTCTGGTATCACTTGCATGTCTGTTCTCCTTCAGGAAAAAAAGTCACTTTCTCAATGTGAATGGAACAATAGCAAAGCAATTGGAATCAAAGCAGATACTTTTCTATTTTACTCAAAGGTAAAGAGGGTAAGTAGAAGTAAATCTCCTAAATGTACTTAGCACATGATTCTAACTTGTCTGCTACCACTTGCATCTCTGTGCTCCTACAGGAATAAAAGTCACTTTCTCAGCGAGAATAGAACAATAGCAAAGCAATAGCAATCACAGAAGATACTTTTCAATTTTACTCAAAGGTACTGAGTGCTCAGATGATGTTAATGTCCTAACTTTACTCAGTACCTGATTATAAGTTGTCTGGCACCCTTTGATTGTCTCTCCTTCTTCAGGAACAAAAGTCACTTTCTCACTGTGCTCACAACAAAAGCAATGTTTTCAGAATCGAAGATTATACTATTCAATTTTACTCAGAGGTACAGAGTGCTAAGTAGATGTAAAAGTCCTAACATTACTCAGTACATCATTCTAAGCTGTCTGGTACCACTTGCATGTCTCTGTTCCTTCTGGAAATAAAGTCACTTTCACAAAGTGAATGGAACAATAGCAAAGCAATTGGAATCATAGAGGATACTTTTCAATTTTACTCAAAAGTAAAGAAGGTAAGTAGAAGTAAATGTCCTTAATGTATTTAGCACATGATTCTAACTTGTCTGCTACCACTTGTATCTCTGTGCTCCTTCAGGAAAAAAAGTCACTTTCTCAATGTAAATGGAAGAATACCAAATCAATTGGAATCAAAGAAGATACTTCTCAATTTTACTTAAAGGTAAAGAGGGTAAGTAGACGTAAACGACCTGAATGTACTTAGCACATGATTCTAACTTGTCTGGTACCACTTGCATGTCTGTGCTCCTTCAGGAAAAAAAGTCACTTTCTCAATGTGAATGGAACAATAGTACAGCAGTTGGAATCAAAGAAGATACTTTTCAATTTTACTCAAAGGTACTGAATGCTCAGTTGATGTAAGCATCCTAACTTTACTCAGTAACTGATTATAACTTGTCTGGCACCCGTTGATTGTCTGTGCTTCTTCAGGAAAAAAAGTCATTTTCTCACTGTGCTCACAACAAAAGCAATGTTTTCAGATTCGAAGAATATACTATTCAATTTTCCTCAGAGGTACAGAGTGCTAAGTAGATGTACACTTCCTAACATTACTCAGTACATCATTTTAAGCTGTCTGGTATCACTTGCATGTCTGTGCTCCTTCAGGAAAAAAAGTCACTTTCTCAATGTGAATGGAACAATAGCAAAGCAATTGGAATCAAAGAAGATACTTTTCAATTTTACTCAAAGGTACAGAGAGCTCAGTTGATGTAAGCATCCTAACTTTACTCAGTACCTGATTATAACTTGTCTGGCACCCTTTGATTGTCTGTGCTTCTTCAGGAAAAAAAGTCATTTTCTCACTGTGCTCACAACAAAAGCAATGTTTTCAGAATCGAAGAATATACTAATCAATTTTACTCAGAGGTACAGAGTGCTAAGTAGATGTAAACGTCCTAACTTTGCTTAGCACATGGTTCTGTGTTGTCTGGTACCACTTGCATGTCTGTTCTCCTTCAGGAAAAAAAGTTGCTTTCTCAATGTGAATGGAACAGTAGCAAAGTGATAGCAATCACAGAAGATACTTTTCAATTTTACTCAAAGGTACTGAGTACTGAGTTGATGTAAACGTCCTAACTTTACTCAGTACCTGATTCTAAGTTGTCTGGCACCCATTGATTGTCTGTACTTCAGGAAAAAAAGTCATTTTCTCACTGTGCTCACAACAAAAGCAATGCTTTCAGATTCGAAGAATATACTATTCAATTTTACTCAGAGGTACAGAGTGCTAAGTCGATGTACACTTCCTAACATTACTCAGTACATCATTCTAAGCTGTCTGGTATCACTTGCATGTCTGTGCTCCTTCAGGAAAAAAAGTCACTTTCTCAACGTGAATGAAACAATAGCAGAGCATTTGGAATCAAAGAAGGTACTTTTCAATTTTTCCCAAAGGTAAACAGGGTACGTAGAAGTAAATCTCCTAAATGTACTTAGCACATGATTCTAACTTGTCTGCTACCACTTGCATCTCTGTGCTCCTTCAGGAAAAAAAGTCACTTTCTCAATGTGAATGGAACAATAGTACAGCAGATGGAATCAAAGAAGATACTTTTCAATTTTACTCAAAGGTACAGAGAGCTCAGTTGATGTAAGCATCCTAACTTTACTCAGTACCTGATTATAACTTGTCTGGCACCCTTTGATTGTCTGTGCTTCTTCAGGAAAAAAAGTCATTTTCTCACTGTGCTCACAACAAAAGCAATGTTTTCAGAATCGAAGAATATACTAATCAATTTTACTCAGAGGTACAGAGTGCTAAGTAGATGTAAACGTCCTAACTTTGCTTAGCACATGGTTCTGTGTTGTCTGGTACCACTTGCATGTCTGTTCTCCTTCAGGAAAAAAAGTTGCTTTCTCAATGTGAATGGAACAGTAGCAAAGTGATAGCAATCACAGAAGATACTTTTCAATTTTACTCAAAGGTACTGAGTACTGAGTTGATGTAAACGTCCTAACTTTACTCAGTACCTGATTCTAAGTTGTCTGGCACCCATTGATTGTCTGTACTTCTTCAGGAAAAAAAGTCATTTTCTCACTGTGCTCACAACAAAAGCAATGCTTTCAGATTCGAAGAATATACTATTCAATTTTACTCAGAGGTACAGAGTGCTAAGTAGATGTACACTTCCTAACATTACTCAGTACATCATTTTAAGCTGTCTGGTATCACTTGCATGTCCGTGCTCCTTCAGGAAAAAAAGTCACTTTCTCAATGTGAATGGAACAATAGCAAAGCAATTGGAATCAAAGAAGATACTTTTCAATTTTACTCAAAGGTAAAGAGGGTAAGTAGAAATAAATCTCCTAAATGTACTTAGCACATGATTCTAACTTGTCTGCTACCACTTGCATCTCTGTGCTCCTTCAGGAAAAAAAGTCACTTTCTCAATGTGAATGGAACAATAGTACAGCAGTTGGAATCAAAGAAGATACTTTTCAATTTTACTCAAAGGTACTGAATGCTCAGTTGATGTAAGCATCCTAACTTTACTCAGTAACTGATTATAACTTGTCTGGCACCCGTTGATTGTCTGTGCTTCTTCAGGAAAAAAAGTCATTTTCTCACTGTGCTCACAACAAAAGCAATGTTTTCAGATTCGAAGAATATACTATTCAATTTTCCTCAGAGGTACAGAGTGCTAAGTAGATGTACACTTCCTAACATTACTCAGTACATCATTTTAAGCTGTCTGGTATCACTTGCATGTCTGTGCTCCTTCAGGAAAAAAAGTCACTTTCTCAATGTGAATGGAACAATAGCAAAGCAATTGGAATCAAAGAAGATACTTTTCAATTTTACTCAAAGGTACAGAGAGCTCAGTTGATGTAAGCATCCTAACTTTACTCAGTACCTGATTATAACTTGTCTGGCACCCTTTGATTGTCTGTGCTTCTTCAGGAAAAAAAGTCATTTTCTCACTGTGCTCACAACAAAAGCAATGTTTTCAGAATCGAAGAATATACTAATCAATTTTACTCAGAGGTACAGAGTGCTAAGTAGATGTAAACGTCCTAACTTTGCTTAGCACATGGTTCTGTGTTGTCTGGTACCACTTGCATGTCTGTGTCTCCTTCAGGAAAAAAAGTTGCTTTCTCAATGTGAATGGAACAGTAGCAAAGTGATAGCAATCACAGAAGATACTTTTCAATTTTACTCAAAGGTACTGAGTACTGAGTTGATGTAAACGTCCTAACTTTACTCAGTACCTGATTCTAAGTTGTCTGGCACCCATTGATTGTCTGTACTTCTTCAGGAAAAAAAGTCATTTTCTCACTGTGCTCACAACAAAAGCAATGCTTTCAGATTCGAAGAATATACTATTCAATTTTACTCAGAGGTACAGAGTGCTAAGTCGATGTACACTTCCTAACATTACTCAGTACATCATTCTAAGCTGTCTGGTATCACTTGCATGTCTGTGCTCCTTCAGGAAAAAAAGTCACTTTCTCAACGTGAATGAAACAATAGCAGAGCATTTGGAATCAAAGAAGGTACTTTTCAATTTTTCCCAAAGGTAAACAGGGTACGTAGAAGTAAATCTCCTAAATGTACTTAGCACATGATTCTAACTTGTCTGCTACCACTTGCATCTCTGTGCTCCTTCAGGAAAAAAAGTCACTTTCTCAATGTGAATGGAACCTTAGTACAGCAGTTGGAATCAAAGAAGATACTTTTCAATTTTACTCAAAGGTACAGAGAGCTCAGTTGATGTAAGCATCCTAACTTTACTCAGTACCTGATTATAACTTGTCTGGCACCCTTTGATTGTCTGTGCTTCTTCAGGAAAAAAAGTCATTTTCTCACTGTGCTCACAACAAAAGCAATGTTTTCAGATTCGAAGAATATACTATTCAATTTTACTCAGAGGTACAGAGTGCTAAGTAGATGTACACTTCCTAACATTACTCAGTACATCATTTTAAGCTGTCTGGTGTCACTTGCATGTCTGTGCTCCTTCAGGAAAAAAAGTCACTTTCTCAATGTGAATGGAACAATAGCAAAGCAATTGGAATCAAAAAAGATACTTTTCAATTTTACTCAAAGGTAAAGAGGGTAAGTAGAAATAAATCTCCTAAATGTACTTAGCACATGATTCTAACTTGTCTGCTACCACTTGCATCTCTGTGCTCCTTCAGGAAAAAAAGTCACTTTCTCAATGTGAATGGAACAATAGTACAGCAGTTGGAATCAAAGAAGATAGTTTTCAATTTTACTCAAAGGTACTGAATGCTCAGTTGATGTAAGCATCCTAACTTTACTCAGTAACTGATTATAACTTGTCTGGCACCCGTTGATTGTCTGTGCTTCTTCAGGAAAAAAAGTCATTTTCTCGCTGTGCTCACAACAAAAGCAATGCTTTCAGATTCGAAGAATATACTATTCAATTTTACTCAGAGGTACAGAGTGCTAAGTAGATGTACACTTCCTAACATTACTCAGTACATCATTTTAAGCTGTCTGGTATCACTTGCATGTCTGTTCTCCTTCAGGAAAAAAAGTCACTTTCTCAATGTGAATGGAACAATAGCAAAGCAATTGGAATCAAAGCAGATACTTTTCTATTTTACTCAAAGGTAAAGAGGGTAAGTAGAAGTAAATCTCCTAAATGTACTTAGCACATGATTCTAACTTGTCTGCTACCACTTGCATCTCTGTGCTCCTACAGGAATAAAAGTCACTTTCTCAGCGTGAATAGAACAATAGCAAAGCAATAGCAATCACAGAAGATACTTTTCAATTTTACTCAAAGGTACTGAGTGCTCAGATGATGTTAATGTCCTAACTTTACTCAGTACCTGATTATAAGTTGTCTGGCACCCTTTGATTGTCTCTCCTTCTTCAGGAACAAAAGTCACTTTCTCACTGTGCTCACAACAAAAGCAATGTTTTCAGAATCGAAGAATATACTATTCAATTTTACTCAGAGGTACAGAGTGCTAAGTAGATGTAAAAGTCCTAACATTACTCAGTACATCATTCTAAGCTGTCTGGTACCACTTGCATGTCTCTGTTCCTTCTGGAAATAAAGTCACTTTCACAATGTGAATGGAACAATAGCAAAGCATTTGGAATCATAGAGGATACTTTTCAATTTTACTCAAAAGTAAAGAAGGTAAGTAGAAGTAAATGTCCTAAATGTATTTAGCACATGATTCTAACTTGTCTGCTACCACTTGTATCTCTGTGCTCCTTCAGGAAAAAAAGTCACTTTCTCAATGTAAATGGAAGAATACCAAATCAATTGGAATCAAAGAAGATACTTCTCAATTTTACTTAAAGGTAAAGAGGGTAAGTAGATGTAAACGACCTGAATGTACTTAGCACATGATTCTAACTTGTCTGGTACCACTTGCATGTCTGTGCTCCTTCAGGAAAAAAAGTCACTTTCTCAATGTAAATGGAAGATTACCAAATCAATTGGAATCAAAGAAGATACTTCTCAATTTTACTTAAAGGTAAAGAGGGTAAGTAGATGTAAACGACCTGAATGTACTTAGCACATGATTCTAACTTGTCTGGTACCACTTGCATGTCTGTGCTCCTTCAGGAAAAAAAGTCACTTTCTCAACGTGAATGGAACAATAGTACAGCAGTTGGAATCAAAGAAGATACTTTTCAATTTTACTCAAAGGTACAGAGTGCTCAGTTGATGTTAAGCATCCTAACTTTACTCAGTACCTCAATATAACTTGTCTGGCACCCTTTGATTGTCTGTGCTTCTTCAGGAAAAAAAGTCATTTTCTCACTGTGCTCACAACAAAAGCAATGCTTTCAGATTCGAAGAATATACTATTCAATTTTACTCAGAGGTACAGAGTGCTAAGTCGATGTACACTTCCTAACATTACTCAGTACATCATTCTAAGCTGTCTGGTATCACTTGCATGTCTGTGCTCCTTCAGGAAAAAAAGTCACTTTCTCAACGTGAATGAAACAATAGCAGAGCATTTGGAATCAAAGAAGGTACTTTTCAATTTTTCCCAAAGGTAAACAGGGTACGTAGAAGTAAATCTCCTAAATGTACTTAGCACATGATTCTAACTTGTCTGCTACCACTTGCATCTCTGTGCCCCTTCAGGAAAAAAAGTCATTTTCTCACTGTGCTCACAACAAAAGCAATGTTTTCAGATTCGAAGAATATACTATTCAATTTTACTCAGAGGTACAGAGTGCTAAGTAGATGTACACTTCCTAACATTACTCAGTACATCATTTTAAGCTGTCTGGTATCACTTGCATGTCTGTGCTCCTTCAGGAAAAAAAGTCACTTTCTCAATGTGAATGGAACAATAGCAAAGCAATTGGAATCAAAGAAGATACTTTTCAATTTTACTCAAAGGTACAGAGAGCTCAGTTGATGTAAGCATCCTAACTTTACTCAGTACCTGATTATAACTTGTCTGGCACCCTTTGATTGTCTGTGCTTCTTCAGGAAAAAAAGTCATTTTCTCACTGTGCTCACAACAAAAGCAATGTTTTCAGAATCGAAGAATATACTAATCAATTTTACTCAGAGGTACAGAGTGCTAAGTAGATGTAAACGTCCTAACTTTGCTTAGCACATGGTTCTGTGTTGTCTGGTACCACTTGCATGTCTGTTCTCCTTCAGGAAAAAAAGTTGCTTTCTCAATGTGAATGGAACAGTAGCAAAGTGATAGCAATCACAGAAGATACTTTTCAATTTTACTCAAAGCTACTGAGTACTGAGTTGATGTAAACGTCCTAACTTTACTCAGTACCTGATTCTAAGTTGTCTGGCACCCATTGATTGTCTGTACTACTTCAGGAAAAAAAGTCATTTTCTCACTGTGCTCACAACAAAAGCAATGCTTTCAGATTCGAAGAATATACTATTCAATTTTACTCAGAGGTACAGAGTGCTAAGTCGATGTACACTTCCTAACATTACTCAGTACATCATTCTAAGCTGTCTGGTATCACTTGCATGTCTGTGCTCCTTCAGGAAAAAAAGTCACTTTCTCAACGTGAATGAAACAATAGCAGAGCATTTGGAATCAAAGAAGGTACTTTTCAATTTTTCCCAAAGGTAAACAGGGTACGTAGAAGTAAATCTCCTAAATGTACTTAGCACATGATTCTAACTTGTCTGCTACCACTTGCATCTCTGTGCTCCTTCAGGAAAAAAAGTCACTTTCTCAATGTGAATGGAACCTTAGTACAGCAGTTGGAATCAAAGAAGATACTTTTCAATTTTACTCAAAGGTACAGAGAGCTCAGTTGATGTAAGCATCCTAACTTTACTCAGTACCTGATTATAACTTGTCTGGCACCCTTTGATTGTCTGTGCTTCTTCAGGAAAAAAAGTCATTTTCTCACTGTGCTCACAACAAAAGCAATGTTTTCAGATTCGAAGAATATACTATTCAATTTTACTCAGAGGTACAGAGTGCTAAGTAGATGTACACTTCCTAACATTACTCAGTACATCATTTTAAGCTGTCTGGTGTCACTTGCATGTCTGTGCTCCTTCAGGAAAAAAAGTCACTTTCTCAATGTGAATGGAACAATAGCAAAGCAATTGGAATCAAAAAAGATACTTTTCAATTTTACTCAAAGGTAAAGAGGGTAAGTAGAAATAAATCTCCTAAATGTACTTAGCACATGATTCTAACTTGTCTGCTACCACTTGCATCTCTGTGCTCCTTCAGGAAAAAAAGTCACTTTCTCAATGTGAATGGAACAATAGTACAGCAGTTGGAATCAAAGAAGATACTTTTCAATTTTACTCAAAGGTACTGAATGCTCAGTTGATGTAAGCATCCTAACTTTACTCAGTAACTGATTATAACTTGTCTGGCACCCGTTGATTGTCTGTGCTTCTTCAGGAAAAAAAGTCATTTTCTCACTGTGCTCACAACAAAAGCAATGTTTTCAGATTCGAAGAATATACTATTCAATTTTACTCAGAGGTACAGAGTGCTAAGTAGATGTACACTTCCTAACATTACTCAGTACATCATTTTAAGCTGTCTGGTATCACTTGCATGTCTGTGCTCCTTCAGGAAAAAAAGTCACTTTCTCAATGTGAATGGAACAATAGCAAAGCAATTGGAATCAAAGAAGATACTTTTCAATTTTACTCAAAGGTACAGAGAGCTCAGTTGATGTAAGCATCCTAACTTTACTCAGTACCTGATTATAACTTGTCTGGCACCCTTTGATTGTCTGTGCTTCTTCAGGAAAAAAAGTCATTTTCTCACTGTGCTCACAACAAAAGCAATGTTTTCAGAATCGAAGAATATACTAATCAATTTTACTCAGAGGTACAGAGTGCTAAGTAGATGTAAACGTCCTAACTTTGCTTAGCACATGGTTCTGTGTTGTCTGGTACCACTTGCATGTCTGTTCTCCTTCAGGAAAAAAAGTTGCTTTCTCAATGTGAATGGAACAGTAGCAAAGTGATAGCAATCACAGAAGATACTTTTCAATTTTACTCAAAGGTACTGAGTACTGAGTTGATGTAAACGTCCTAACTTTACTCAGTACCTGATTCTAAGTTGTCTGGCACCCATTGATTGTCTGTACTTCTTCAGGAAAAAAAGTCATTTTCTCACTGTGCTCACAACAAAAGCAATGCTTTCAGATTCGAAGAATATACTATTCAATTTTACTCAGAGGTACAGAGTGCTAAGTAGATGTACACTTCCTAACATTACTCAGTACATCATTTTAAGCTGTCTGGTATCACTTGCATGTCCGTGCTCCTTCAGGAAAAAAAGTCACTTTCTCAATGTGAATGGAACAATAGCAAAGCAATTGGAATCAAAGAAGATACTTTTCAATTTTACTCAAAGGTAAAGAGGGTAAGTAGAAATAAATCTCCTAAATGTACTTAGCACATGATTCTAACTTGTCTGCTACCACTTGCATCTCTGTGCTCCTTCAGGAAAAAAAGTCACTTTCTCAATGTGAATGGAACAATAGTACAGCAGTTGGAATCAAAGAAGATACTTTTCAATTTTACTCAAAGGTACTGAATGCTCAGTTGATGTAAGCATCCTAACTTTACTCAGTAACTGATTATAACTTGTCTGGCACCCGTTGATTGTCTGTGCTTCTTCAGGAAAAAAAGTCATTTTCTCACTGTGCTCACAACAAAAGCAATGTTTTCAGATTCGAAGAATATACTATTCAATTTTCCTCAGAGGTACAGAGTGCTAAGTAGATGTACACTTCCTAACATTACTCAGTACATCATTTTAAGCTGTCTGGTATCACTTGCATGTCTGTGCTCCTTCAGGAAAAAAAGTCACTTTCTCAATGTGAATGGAACAATAGCAAAGCAATTGGAATCAAAGAAGATACTTTTCAATTTTACTCAAAGGTACAGAGAGCTCAGTTGATGTAAGCATCCTAACTTTACTCAGTACCTGATTATAACTTGTCTGGCACCCTTTGATTGTCTGTGCTTCTTCAGGAAAAAAAGTCATTTTCTCACTGTGCTCACAACAAAAGCAATGTTTTCAGAATCGAAGAATATACTAATCAATTTTACTCAGAGGTACAGAGTGCTAAGTAGATGTAAACGTCCTAACTTTGCTTAGCACATGGTTCTGTGTTGTCTGGTACCACTTGCATGTCTGTTCTCCTTCAGGAAAAAAAGTTGCTTTCTCAATGTGAATGGAACAGTAGCAAAGTGATAGCAATCACAGAAGATACTTTTCAATTTTACTCAAAGGTACTGAGTACTGAGTTGATGTAAACGTCCTAACTTTACTCAGTACCTGATTCTAAGTTGTCTGGCACCCATTGATTGTCTGTACTTCAGGAAAAAAAGTCATTTTCTCACTGTGCTCACAACAAAAGCAATGCTTTCAGATTCGAAGAATATACTATTCAATTTTACTCAGAGGTACAGAGTGCTAAGTCGATGTACACTTCCTAACATTACTCAGTACATCATTCTAAGCTGTCTGGTATCACTTGCATGTCTGTGCTCCTTCAGGAAAAAAAGTCACTTTCTCAACGTGAATGAAACAATAGCAGAGCATTTGGAATCAAAGAAGGTACTTTTCAATTTTTCCCAAAGGTAAACAGGGTACGTAGAAGTAAATCTCCTAAATGTACTTAGCACATGATTCTAACTTGTCTGCTACCACTTGCATCTCTGTGCTCCTTCAGGAAAAAAAGTCACTTTCTCAATGTGAATGGAACAATAGTACAGCAGATGGAATCAAAGAAGATACTTTTCAATTTTACTCAAAGGTACAGAGAGCTCAGTTGATGTAAGCATCCTAACTTTACTCAGTACCTGATTATAACTTGTCTGGCACCCTTTGATTGTCTGTGCTTCTTCAGGAAAAAAAGTCATTTTCTCACTGTGCTCACAACAAAAGCAATGTTTTCAGAATCGAAGAATATACTAATCAATTTTACTCAGAGGTACAGAGTGCTAAGTAGATGTAAACGTCCTAACTTTGCTTAGCACATGGTTCTGTGTTGTCTGGTACCACTTGCATGTCTGTTCTCCTTCAGGAAAAAAAGTTGCTTTCTCAATGTGAATGGAACAGTAGCAAAGTGATAGCAATCACAGAAGATACTTTTCAATTTTACTCAAAGGTACTGAGTACTGAGTTGATGTAAACGTCCTAACTTTACTCAGTACCTGATTCTAAGTTGTCTGGCACCCATTGATTGTCTGTACTTCTTCAGGAAAAAAAGTCATTTTCTCACTGTGCTCACAACAAAAGCAATGCTTTCAGATTCGAAGAATATACTATTCAATTTTACTCAGAGGTACAGAGTGCTAAGTAGATGTACACTTCCTAACATTACTCAGTACATCATTTTAAGCTGTCTGGTATCACTTGCATGTCCGTGCTCCTTCAGGAAAAAAAGTCACTTTCTCAATGTGAATGGAACAATAGCAAAGCAATTGGAATCAAAGAAGATACTTTTCAATTTTACTCAAAGGTAAAGAGGGTAAGTAGAAATAAATCTCCTAAATGTACTTAGCACATGATTCTAACTTGTCTGCTACCACTTGCATGTCTGTGCTCCTTCAGGAAAAAAAGTCACTTTCTCAATGTGAATGGAACAATAGCAAAGCAATTGGAATCAAAGAAGATACTTTTCAATTTTACTCAAAGGTACAGAGAGCTCAGTTGATGTAAGCATCCTAACTTTACTCAGTACCTGATTATAACTTGTCTGGCACCCTTTGATTGTCTGTGCTTCTTCAGGAAAAAAAGTCATTTTCTCACTGTGCTCACAACAAAAGCAATGTTTTCAGAATCGAAGAATATACTAATCAATTTTACTCAGAGGTACAGAGTGCTAAGTAGATGTAAACGTCCTAACTTTGCTTAGCACATGGTTCTGTGTTGTCTGGTACCACTTGCATGTCTGTTCTCCTTCAGGAAAAAAAGTTGCTTTCTCAATGTGAATGGAACAGTAGCAAAGTGATAGCAATCACAGAAGATACTTTTCAATTTTACTCAAAGGTACTGAGTACTGAGTTGATGTAAACGTCCTAACTTTACTCAGTACCTGATTCTAAGTTGTCTGGCACCCATTGATTGTCTGTACTTCAGGAAAAAAAGTCATTTTCTCACTGTGCTCACAACAAAAGCAATGCTTTCAGATTCGAAGAATATACTATTCAATTTTACTCAGAGGTACAGAGTGCTAAGTAGATGTACACTTCCTAACATTACTCAGTACATCATTTTAAGCTGTCTGGTATCACTTGCATGTCCGTGCTCCTTCAGGAAAAAAAGTCACTTTCTCAATGTGAATGGAACAATAGCAAAGCAATTGGAATCAAAGAAGATACTTTTCAATTTTACTCAAAGGTAAAGAGGGTAAGTAGAAATAAATCTCCTAAATGTACTTAGCACATGATTCTAACTTGTCTGCTACCACTTGCATCTCTGTGCTCCTTCAGGAAAAAAAGTCACTTTCTCAATGTGAATGGAACAATAGTACAGCAGTTGGAATCAAAGAAGATACTTTTCAATTTTACTCAAAGGTACTGAATGCTCAGTTGATGTAAGCATCCTAACTTTACTCAGTAACTGATTATAACTTGTCTGGCACCCGTTGATTGTCTGTGCTTCTTCAGGAAAAAAAGTCATTTTCTCACTGTGCTCACAACAAAAGCAATGTTTTCAGATTCGAAGAATATACTATTCAATTTTCCTCAGAGGTACAGAGTGCTAAGTAGATGTACACTTCCTAACATTACTCAGTACATCATTTTAAGCTGTCTGGTATCACTTGCATGTCTGTGCTCCTTCAGGAAAAAAAGTCACTTTCTCAATGTGAATGGAACAATAGCAAAGCAATTGGAATCAAAGAAGATACTTTTCAATTTTACTCAAAGGTACAGAGAGCTCAGTTGATGTAAGCATCCTAACTTTACTCAGTACCTGATTATAACTTGTCTGGCACCCTTTGATTGTCTGTGCTTCTTCAGGAAAAAAAGTCATTTTCTCACTGTGCTCACAACAAAAGCAATGTTTTCAGAATCGAAGAATATACTAATCAATTTTACTCAGAGGTACAGAGTGCTAAGTAGATGTAAACGTCCTAACTTTGCTTAGCACATGGTTCTGTGTTGTCTGGTACCACTTGCATGTCTGTTCTCCTTCAGGAAAAAAAGTTGCTTTCTCAATGTGAATGGAACAGTAGCAAAGTGATAGCAATCACAGAAGATACTTTTCAATTTTACTCAAAGGTACTGAGTACTGAGTTGATGTAAACGTCCTAACTTTACTCAGTACCTGATTCTAAGTTGTCTGGCACCCATTGATTGTCTGTACTTCAGGAAAAAAAGTCATTTTCTCACTGTGCTCACAACAAAAGCAATGCTTTCAGATTCGAAGAATATACTATTCAATTTTACTCAGAGGTACAGAGTGCTAAGTCGATGTACACTTCCTAACATTACTCAGTACATCATTCTAAGCTGTCTGGTATCACTTGCATGTCTGTGCTCCTTCAGGAAAAAAAGTCACTTTCTCAACGTGAATGAAACAATAGCAGAGCATTTGGAATCAAAGAAGGTACTTTTCAATTTTTCCCAAAGGTAAACAGGGTACGTAGAAGTAAATCTCCTAAATGTACTTAGCACATGATTCTAACTTGTCTGCTACCACTTGCATCTCTGTGCTCCTTCAGGAAAAAAAGTCACTTTCTCAATGTGAATGGAACAATAGTACAGCAGATGGAATCAAAGAAGATACTTTTCAATTTTACTCAAAGGTACAGAGAGCTCAGTTGATGTAAGCATCCTAACTTTACTCAGTACCTGATTATAACTTGTCTGGCACCCTTTGATTGTCTGTGCTTCTTCAGGAAAAAAAGTCATTTTCTCACTGTGCTCACAACAAAAGCAATGTTTTCAGAATCGAAGAATATACTAATCAATTTTACTCAGAGGTACAGAGTGCTAAGTAGATGTAAACGTCCTAACTTTGCTTAGCACATGGTTCTGTGTTGTCTGGTACCACTTGCATGTCTGTTCTCCTTCAGGAAAAAAAGTTGCTTTCTCAATGTGAATGGAACAGTAGCAAAGTGATAGCAATCACAGAAGATACTTTTCAATTTTACTCAAAGGTACTGAGTACTGAGTTGATGTAAACGTCCTAACTTTACTCAGTACCTGATTCTAAGTTGTCTGGCACCCATTGATTGTCTGTACTTCTTCAGGAAAAAAAGTCATTTTCTCACTGTGCTCACAACAAAAGCAATGCTTTCAGATTCGAAGAATATACTATTCAATTTTACTCAGAGGTACAGAGTGCTAAGTAGATGTACACTTCCTAACATTACTCAGTACATCATTTTAAGCTGTCTGGTATCACTTGCATGTCCGTGCTCCTTCAGGAAAAAAAGTCACTTTCTCAATGTGAATGGAACAATAGCAAAGCAATTGGAATCAAAGAAGATACTTTTCAATTTTACTCAAAGGTAAAGAGGGTAAGTAGAAATAAATCTCCTAAATGTACTTAGCACATGATTCTAACTTGTCTGCTACCACTTGCATGTCTGTGCTCCTTCAGGAAAAAAAGTCACTTTCTCAATGTGAATGGAACAATAGCAAAGCAATTGGAATCAAAGAAGATACTTTTCAATTTTACTCAAAGGTACAGAGAGCTCAGTTGATGTAAGCATCCTAACTTTACTCAGTACCTGATTATAACTTGTCTGGCACCCTTTGATTGTCTGTGCTTCTTCAGGAAAAAAAGTCATTTTCTCACTGTGCTCACAACAAAAGCAATGTTTTCAGAATCGAAGAATATACTAATCAATTTTACTCAGAGGTACAGAGTGCTAAGTAGATGTAAACGTCCTAACTTTGCTTAGCACATGGTTCTGTGTTGTCTGGTACCACTTGCATGTCTGTTCTCCTTCAGGAAAAAAAGTTGCTTTCTCAATGTGAATGGAACAGTAGCAAAGTGATAGCAATCACAGAAGATACTTTTCAATTTTACTCAAAGGTACTGAGTACTGAGTTGATGTAAACGTCCTAACTTTATCAGTACCTGATTCTAAGTTGTCTGGCACCCATTGATTGTCTGTACTTCAGGAAAAAAAGTCATTTTCTCACTGTGCTCACAACAAAAGCAATGCTTTCAGATTCGAAGAATATACTATTCAATTTTACTCAGAGGTACAGAGTGCTAAGTAGATGTACACTTCCTAACATTACTCAGTACATCATTTTAAGCTGTCTGGTATCACTTGCATGTCCGTGCTCCTTCAGGAAAAAAAGTCACTTTCTCAATGTGAATGGAACAATAGCAAAGCAATTGGAATCAAAGAAGATACTTTTCAATTTTACTCAAAGGTAAAGAGGGTAAGTAGAAGTAAATCTCCTAAATGTACTTAGCACATGATTCTAACTTGTCTGCTACCACTTGCATCTCCGTGCTCCTTCAGGAAAAAAAGTCACTTTCTCAATGTGAATGGAACAATAGTACAGCAGTTGGAATCAAAGAAGATACTTTTCAATTTTACTCAAAGGTACTGAATGCTCAGTTGATGTAAGCATCCTAACTTTACTCAGTAACTGATTATAACTTGTCTGGCACCCGTTGATTGTCTGTGCTTCTTCAGGAAAAAAAGTCATTTTCTCACTGTGCTCACAACAAAAGCAATGTTTTCAGATTCGAAGAATATACTATTCAATTTTACTCAGAGGTACAGAGTGCTAAGTAGATGTACACTTCCTAACATTACTCAGTACATCATTTTAAGCTGTCTGGTATCACTTGCATGTCTGTGCTCCTTCAGGAAAAAAAGTCACTTTCTCAATGTGAATGGAACAATAGCAAAGCAATTGGAATCAAAGAAGATACTTTTCAATTTTACTCAAAGGTACAGAGAGCTCAGTTGATGTAAGCATCCTAACTTTACTCAGTACCTGATTATAACTTGTCTGGCACCCTTTGATTGTCTGTGCTTCTTCAGGAAAAAAAGTCATTTTCTCACTGTGCTCACAACAAAAGCAATGTTTTCAGAATCGAAGAATATACTAATCAATTTTACTCAGAGGTACAGAGTGCTAAGTAGATGTAAACGTCCTAACTTTGCTTAGCACATGGTTCTGTGTTGTCTGGTACCACTTGCATGTCTG
The DNA here is from genome assembly GCF_030028105.1 of Mobula birostris. Classification (NCBI taxonomy): domain Eukaryota; kingdom Metazoa; phylum Chordata; class Chondrichthyes; order Myliobatiformes; family Myliobatidae; genus Mobula; species Mobula birostris. The sequence goes on along the minus strand of NC_092402.1, from coordinate 22,990,804 downwards.
TTCTCCTTCAGGAAAAAAAGTTGCTTTCTCAATGTGAATGGAACAGTAGCAAAGTGATAGCAATCACAGAAGATACTTTTCAATTTTACTCAAAGGTACTGAGTACTGAGTTGATGTAAACGTCCTAACTTTACTCAGTACCTGATTCTAAGTTGTCTGGCACCCATTGATTGTCTGTACTTCAGGAAAAAAAGTCATTTTCTCACTGTGCTCACAACAAAAGCAATGCTTTCAGATTCGAAGAATATACTATTCAATTTTACTCAGAGGTACAGAGTGCTAAGTCGATGTACACTTCCTAACATTACTCAGTACATCATTCTAAGCTGTCTGGTATCACTTGCATGTCTGTGCTCCTTCAGGAAAAAAAGTCACTTTCTCAACGTGAATGAAACAATAGCAGAGCATTTGGAATCAAAGAAGGTACTTTTCAATTTTTCCCAAAGGTAAACAGGGTACGTAGAAGTAAATCTCCTAAATGTACTTAGCACATGATTCTAACTTGTCTGCTACCACTTGCATCTCTGTGCTCCTTCAGGAAAAAAAGTCACTTTCTCAATGTGAATGGAACAATAGTACAGCAGATGGAATCAAAGAAGATACTTTTCAATTTTACTCAAAGGTACAGAGAGCTCAGTTGATGTAAGCATCCTAACTTTACTCAGTACCTGATTATAACTTGTCTGGCACCCTTTGATTGTCTGTGCTTCTTCAGGAAAAAAAGTCATTTTCTCACTGTGCTCACAACAAAAGCAATGTTTTCAGAATCGAAGAATATACTAATCAATTTTACTCAGAGGTACAGAGTGCTAAGTAGATGTAAACGTCCTAACTTTGCTTAGCACATGGTTCTGTGTTGTCTGGTACCACTTGCATGTCTGTTCTCCTTCAGGAAAAAAAGTTGCTTTCTCAATGTGAATGGAACAGTAGCAAAGTGATAGCAATCACAGAAGATACTTTTCAATTTTACTCAAAGGTACTGAGTACTGAGTTGATGTAAACGTCCTAACTTTACTCAGTACCTGATTCTAAGTTGTCTGGCACCCATTGATTGTCTGTACTTCTTCAGGAAAAAAAGTCATTTTCTCACTGTGCTCACAACAAAAGCAATGCTTTCAGATTCGAAGAATATACTATTCAATTTTACTCAGAGGTACAGAGTGCTAAGTAGATGTACACTTCCTAACATTACTCAGTACATCATTTTAAGCTGTCTGGTATCACTTGCATGTCCGTGCTCCTTCAGGAAAAAAAGTCACTTTCTCAATGTGAATGGAACAATAGCAAAGCAATTGGAATCAAAGAAGATACTTTTCAATTTTACTCAAAGGTAAAGAGGGTAAGTAGAAATAAATCTCCTAAATGTACTTAGCACATGATTCTAACTTGTCTGCTACCACTTGCATGTCTGTGCTCCTTCAGGAAAAAAAGTCACTTTCTCAATGTGAATGGAACAATAGCAAAGCAATTGGAATCAAAGAAGATACTTTTCAATTTTACTCAAAGGTACAGAGAGCTCAGTTGATGTAAGCATCCTAACTTTACTCAGTACCTGATTATAACTTGTCTGGCACCCTTTGATTGTCTGTGCTTCTTCAGGAAAAAAAGTCATTTTCTCACTGTGCTCACAACAAAAGCAATGTTTTCAGAATCGAAGAATATACTAATCAATTTTACTCAGAGGTACAGAGTGCTAAGTAGATGTAAACGTCCTAACTTTGCTTAGCACATGGTTCTGTGTTGTCTGGTACCACTTGCATGTCTGTTCTCCTTCAGGAAAAAAAGTTGCTTTCTCAATGTGAATGGAACAGTAGCAAAGTGATAGCAATCACAGAAGATACTTTTCAATTTTACTCAAAGGTACTGAGTACTGAGTTGATGTAAACGTCCTAACTTTATCAGTACCTGATTCTAAGTTGTCTGGCACCCATTGATTGTCTGTACTTCAGGAAAAAAAGTCATTTTCTCACTGTGCTCACAACAAAAGCAATGCTTTCAGATTCGAAGAATATACTATTCAATTTTACTCAGAGGTACAGAGTGCTAAGTAGATGTACACTTCCTAACATTACTCAGTACATCATTTTAAGCTGTCTGGTATCACTTGCATGTCCGTGCTCCTTCAGGAAAAAAAGTCACTTTCTCAATGTGAATGGAACAATAGCAAAGCAATTGGAATCAAAGAAGATACTTTTCAATTTTACTCAAAGGTAAAGAGGGTAAGTAGAAGTAAATCTCCTAAATGTACTTAGCACATGATTCTAACTTGTCTGCTACCACTTGCATCTCCGTGCTCCTTCAGGAAAAAAAGTCACTTTCTCAATGTGAATGGAACAATAGTACAGCAGTTGGAATCAAAGAAGATACTTTTCAATTTTACTCAAAGGTACTGAATGCTCAGTTGATGTAAGCATCCTAACTTTACTCAGTAACTGATTATAACTTGTCTGGCACCCGTTGATTGTCTGTGCTTCTTCAGGAAAAAAAGTCATTTTCTCACTGTGCTCACAACAAAAGCAATGTTTTCAGATTCGAAGAATATACTATTCAATTTTACTCAGAGGTACAGAGTGCTAAGTAGATGTACACTTCCTAACATTACTCAGTACATCATTTTAAGCTGTCTGGTATCACTTGCATGTCTGTGCTCCTTCAGGAAAAAAAGTCACTTTCTCAATGTGAATGGAACAATAGCAAAGCAATTGGAATCAAAGAAGATACTTTTCAATTTTACTCAAAGGTACAGAGAGCTCAGTTGATGTAAGCATCCTAACTTTACTCAGTACCTGATTATAACTTGTCTGGCACCCTTTGATTGTCTGTGCTTCTTCAGGAAAAAAAGTCATTTTCTCACTGTGCTCACAACAAAAGCAATGTTTTCAGAATCGAAGAATATACTAATCAATTTTACTCAGAGGTACAGAGTGCTAAGTAGATGTAAACGTCCTAACTTTGCTTAGCACATGGTTCTGTGTTGTCTGGTACCACTTGCATGTCTGTTCTCCTTCAGGAAAAAAAGTTGCTTTCTCAATGTGAATGGAACAGTAGCAAAGTGATAGCAATCACAGAAGATACTTTTCAATTTTACTCAAAGGTACTGAGTACTGAGTTGATGTAAACGTCCTAACTTTACTCAGTACCTGATTCTAAGTTGTCTGGCACCCATTGATTGTCTGTACTTCAGGAAAAAAAGTCATTTTCTCACTGTGCTCACAACAAAAGCAATGCTTTCAGATTCGAAGAATATACTATTCAATTTTACTCAGAGGTACAGAGTGCTAAGTAGATGTACACTTCCTAACATTACTCAGTACATCATTTTAAGCTGTCTGGTATCACTTGCATGTCCGTGCTCCTTCAGGAAAAAAAGTCACTTTCTCAATGTGAATGGAACAATAGCAAAGCAATTGGAATCAAAGAAGATACTTTTCAATTTTACTCAAAGGTAAAGAGGGTAAGTAGAAGTAAATCTCCTAAATGTACTTAGCACATGATTCTAACTTGTCTGCTACCACTTGCATCTCCGTGCTCCTTCAGGAAAAAAAGTCACTTTCTCAATGTGAATGGAACAATAGTACAGCAGTTGGAATCAAAGAAGATACTTTTCAATTTTACTCAAAGGTACTGAATGCTCAGTTGATGTAAGCATCCTAACTTTACTCAGTAACTGATTATAACTTGTCTGGCACCCGTTGATTGTCTGTGCTTCTTCAGGAAAAAAAGTCATTTTCTCACTGTGCTCACAACAAAAGCAATGTTTTCAGATTCGAAGAATATACTATTCAATTTTACTCAGAGGTACAGAGTGCTAAGTAGATGTACACTTCCTAACATTACTCAGTACATCATTTTAAGCTGTCTGGTATCACTTGCATGTCTGTGCTCCTTCAGGAAAAAAAGTCACTTTCTCAATGTGAATGGAACAATAGCAAAGCAATTGGAATCAAAGAAGATACTTTTCAATTTTACTCAAAGGTACAGAGAGCTCAGTTGATGTAAGCATCCTAACTTTACTCAGTACCTGATTATAACTTGTCTGGCACCCTTTGATTGTCTGTGCTTCTTCAGGAAAAAAAGTCATTTTCTCACTGTGCTCACAACAAAAGCAATGTTTTCAGAATCGAAGAATATACTAATCAATTTTACTCAGAGGTACAGAGTGCTAAGTAGATGTAAACGTCCTAACTTTGCTTAGCACATGGTTCTGTGTTGTCTGGTACCACTTGCATGTCTGTTCTCCTTCAGGAAAAAAAGTTGCTTTCTCAATGTGAATGGAACAGTAGCAAAGTGATAGCAATCACAGAAGATACTTTTCAATTTTACTCAAAGGTACTGAGTACTGAGTTGATGTAAACGTCCTAACTTTACTCAGTACCTGATTCTAAGTTGTCTGGCACCCATTGATTGTCTGTACTTCAGGAAAAAAAGTCATTTTCTCACTGTGCTCACAACAAAAGCAATGCTTTCAGATTCGAAGAATATACTATTCAATTTTACTCAGAGGTACAGAGTGCTAAGTAGATGTACACTTCCTAACATTACTCAGTACATCATTTTAAGCTGTCTGGTATCACTTGCATGTCCGTGCTCCTTCAGGAAAAAAAGTCACTTTCTCAATGTGAATGGAACAATAGCAAAGCAATTGGAATCAAAGAAGATACTTTTCAATTTTACTCAAAGGTAAAGAGGGTAAGTAGAAGTAAATCTCCTAAATGTACTTAGCACATGATTCTAACTTGTCTGCTACCACTTGCATCTCCGTGCTCCTTCAGGAAAAAAAGTCACTTTCTCAATGTGAATGGAACAATAGTACAGCAGTTGGAATCAAAGAAGATACTTTTCAATTTTACTCAAAGGTACTGAGTGCTCAGTTGATGTAAACGTCCTAACTTTACTCAGTACCTGATTCTAAGTTGTCTGGCACCCTTTGATTGTCTGTGCTTCTTCAGGAAAAAAAGTCATTTTCTCGCTGTGCTCACAACAAAAGCAATGCTTTCAGATTCGAAGAATATACTATTCAATTTTACTCAGAGGTACAGAGTGCTAAGTAGATGTACACTTCCTAACATTACTCAGTACATCATTTTAAGCTGTCTGGTATCACTTGCATGTCTGTTCTCCTTCAGGAAAAAAAGTCACTTTCTCAATGTGAATGGAACAATAGCAAAGCAATTGGAATCAAAGCAGATACTTTTCTATTTTACTCAAAGGTAAAGAGGGTAAGTAGAAGTAAATCTCCTAAATGTACTTAGCACATGATTCTAACTTGTCTGCTACCACTTGCATCTCTGTGCTCCTACAGGAATAAAAGTCACTTTCTCAGCGTGAATAGAACAATAGCAAAGCAATAGCAATCACAGAAGATACTTTTCAATTTTACTCAAAGGTACTGAGTGCTCAGATGATGTTAATGTCCTAACTTTACTCAGTACCTGATTATAAGTTGTCTGGCACCCTTTGATTGTCTCTCCTTCTTCAGGAACAAAAGTCACTTTCTCACTGTGCTCACAACAAAAGCAATGTTTTCAGAATCGAAGAATATACTATTCAATTTTACTCAGAGGTACAGAGTGCTAAGTAGATGTAAAAGTCCTAACATTACTCAGTACATCATTCTAAGCTGTCTGGTACCACTTGCATGTCTCTGTTCCTTCTGGAAATAAAGTCACTTTCACAATGTGAATGGAACAATAGCAAAGCAATTGGAATCATAGAGGATACTTTTCAATTTTACTCAAAAGTAAAGAAGGTAAGTAGAAGTAAATGTCCTAAATGTATTTAGCACATGATTCTAACTTGTCTGCTACCACTTGTATCTCTGTGCTCCTTCAGGAAAAAAAGTCACTTTCTCAATGTAAATGGAAGAATACCAAATCAATTGGAATCAAAGAAGATACTTCTCAATTTTACTTAAAGGTAAAGAGGGTAAGTAGATGTAAACGACCTGAATGTACTTAGCACATGATTCTAACTTGTCTGGTACCACTTGCATGTCTGTGCTCCTTCAGGAAAAAAAGTCACTTTCTCAATGTAAATGGAAGATTACCAAATCAATTGGAATCAAAGAAGATACTTCTCAATTTTACTTAAAGGTAAAGAGGGTAAGTAGATGTAAACGACCTGAATGTACTTAGCACATGATTCTAACTTGTCTGGTACCACTTGCATGTCTGTGCTCCTTCAGGAAAAAAAGTCACTTTCTCAACGTGAATGGAACAATAGTACAGCAGTTGGAATCAAAGAAGATACTTTTCAATTTTACTCAAAGGTACAGAGTGCTCAGTTGATGTTAAGCATACTAACTTTACTCAGTACCTCATTATAACTTGTCTGGCACCCTTTGATTGTCTGTGCTTCTTCAGGAAAAAAAGTCATTTTCTCACTGTGCTCACAACAAAAGCAATGCTTTCAGATTCGAAGAATATACTATTCAATTTTACTCAGAGGTACAGAGTGCTAAGTCGATGTACACTTCCTAACATTACTCAGTACATCATTCTAAGCTGTCTGGTATCACTTGCATGTCTGTGCTCCTTCAGGAAAAAAAGTCACTTTCTCAACGTGAATGAAACAATAGCAGAGCATTTGGAATCAAAGAAGGTACTTTTCAATTTTTCCCAAAGGTAAACAGGGTACGTAGAAGTAAATCTCCTAAATGTACTTAGCACATGATTCTAACTTGTCTGCTACCACTTGCATCTCTGTGCTCCTTCAGGAAAAAAAGTCACTTTCTCAATGTGAATGGAACAATAGCAAAGCAATTGGAATCAAAGCAGATACTTTTCTATTTTACTCAAAGGTAAAGAGGGTAAGTAGAAGTAAATCTCCTAAATGTACTTAGCACATGATTCTAACTTGTCTGCTACCACTTGCATCTCTGTGCTCCTACAGGAATAAAAGTCACTTTCTCAGCGTGAATAGAACAATAGCAAAGCAATAGCAATCACAGAAGATACTTTTCAATTTTACTCAAAGGTACTGAGTGCTCAGATGATGTTAATGTCCTAACTTTACTCAGTACCTGATTATAAGTTGTCTGGCACCCTTTGATTGTCTCTCCTTCTTCAGGAACAAAAGTCACTTTCTCACTGTGCTCACAACAAAAGCAATGTTTTCAGAATCGAAGAATATACTATTCAATTTTACTCAGAGGTACAGAGTGCTAAGTAGATGTAAAAGTCCTAACATTACTCAGTACATCATTCTAAGCTGTCTGGTACCACTTGCATGTCTCTGTTCCTTCTGGAAATAAAGTCACTTTCACAATGTGAATGGAACAATAGCAAAGCAATTGGAATCATAGAGGATACTTTTCAATTTTACTCAAAAGTAAAGAAGGTAAGTAGAAGTAAATGTCCTAAATGTATTTAGCACATGATTCTAACTTGTCTGCTACCACTTGTATCTCTGTGCTCCTTCAGGAAAAAAAGTCACTTTCTCAATGTAAATGGAAGAATACCAAATCAATTGGAATCAAAGAAGATACTTCTCAATTTTACTTAAAGGTAAAGAGGGTAAGTAGATGTAAACGACCTGAATGTACTTAGCACATGATTCTAACTTGTCTGGTACCACTTGCATGTCTGTGCTCCTTCAGGAAAAAAAGTCACTTTCTCAATGTAAATGGAAGATTACCAAATCAATTGGAATCAAAGAAGATACTTCTCAATTTTACTTAAAGGTAAAGAGGGTAAGTAGATGTAAACGACCTGAATGTACTTAGCACATGATTCTAACTTGTCTGGTACCACTTGCATGTCTGTGCTCCTTCAGGAAAAAAAGTCACTTTCTCAACGTGAATGGAACAATAGTACAGCAGTTGGAATCAAAGAAGATACTTTTCAATTTTACTCAAAGGTACAGAGTGCTCAGTTGATGTTAAGCATACTAACTTTACTCAGTACCTCATTATAACTTGTCTGGCACCCTTTGATTGTCTGTGCTTCTTCAGGAAAAAAAGTCATTTTCTCACTGTGCTCACAACAAAAGCAATGCTTTCAGATTCGAAGAATATACTATTCAATTTTACTCAGAGGTACAGAGTGCTAAGTCGATGTACACTTCCTAACATTACTCAGTACATCATTCTAAGCTGTCTGGTATCACTTGCATGTCTGTGCTCCTTCAGGAAAAAAAGTCACTTTCTCAACGTGAATGAAACAATAGCAGAGCATTTGGAATCAAAGAAGGTACTTTTCAATTTTTCCCAAAGGTAAACAGGGTACGTAGAAGTAAATCTCCTAAATGTACTTAGCACATGATTCTAACTTGTCTGCTACCACTTGCATCTCTGTGCTCCTTCAGGAAAAAAAGTCACTTTCTCATGTGAATGGAACAATAGTACAGCAGTTGGAATCAAAGAAGATACTTTTCAATTTTACTCAAAGGTACAGAGAGCTCAGTTGATGTAAGCATCCTAACTTTACTCAGTACCTGATTATAACTTGTCTGGCACCCTTTGATTGTCTGTGCTTCTTCAGGAAAAAAAGTCATTTTCTCACTGTGCTCACAACAAAAGCAATGTTTTCAGATTCGAAGAATATACTATTCAATTTTACTCAGAGGTACAGAGTGCTAAGTAGATGTAAACGTCCTAACTTTGCTTAGCACATGATTCTAACTTGTCTGCTACCGCTTGCATATATGTTCTCCTTCAGGAAAAAAAGTTGCTTTCACAATGTGAATGGAACAGTAGCAAAGTGATAGCAAACACAGAAGATACTTTTCAATTTTACTCAAAGGTACTGAGTACTGAGTTGATGTAAACGTCCTAACTTTACTCAGTACCTGATTCTAAGTTGTCTGGCACCCTTTGATTGTCTGTGCTTCTTCAGGAAAAAAAGTCATTTTCTCGCTGTGCTCACAACAAAAGCAATGCTTTCAGATTCGAAGAATATACTATTCAATTTTACTCAGAGGTACAGAGTGCTAAGTAGATGTACACTTCCTAACATTACTCAGTACATCATTTTAAGCTGTCTGGTATCACTTGCATGTCTGTGCTCCTTCAGGAAAAAAAGTCACTTTCTCAATGTGAATGGAACAATAGCAAAGCAATTGGAATCAAAGAAGATACTTTTCAATTTTACTCAAAGGTACAGAGAGCTCAGTTGATGTAAGCATCCTAACTTTACTCAGTACCTGATTATAACTTGTCTGGCACCCTATGATTGTCTGTGCTTCTTCAGGAAAAAAAGTCATTTTCTCACTGTGCTCACAACAAAAGCAATGTTTTCAGAATCGAAGAATATACTAATCAATTTTACTCAGAGGTACAGAGTGCTAAGTAGATGTAAACGTCCTAACTTTGCTTAGCACATGGTTCTGTGTTGTCTGGTACCACTTGCATGTCTGTTCTCCTTCAGGAAAAAAAGTTGCTTTCTCAATGTGAATGGAACAGTAGCAAAGTGATAGCAATCACAGAAGATACTTTTCAATTTTACTCAAAGGTACTGAGTACTGAGTTGATGTAAACGTCCTAACTTTACTCAGTACCTGATTCTAAGTTGTCTGGCACCCATTGATTGTCTGTACTTCTTCAGGGAAAAAAGTCATTTTCTCACTGTGCTCACAACAAAAGCAATGCTTTCAGATTCGAAGAATATACTATTCAATTTTACTCAGAGGTACAGAGTGCTAAGTAGATGTACACTTCCTAACATTACTCAGTACATCATTTTAAGCTGTCTGGTATCACTTGCATGTCCGTGCTCCTTCAGGAAAAAAAGTCACTTTCTCAATGTGAATGGAACAATAGCAAAGCAATTGGAATCAAAGAAGATACTTTTCAATTTTACTCAAAGGTAAAGAGGGTAAGTAGAAGTAAATCTCCTAAATGTACTTAGCACATGATTCTAACTTGTCTGCTACCACTTGCATCTCCGTGCTCCTTCAGGAAAAAAAGTCACTTTCTCAATGTGAATGGAACAATAGTACAGCAGTTGGAATCAAAGAAGATACTTTTCAATTTTACTCAAAGGTACTGAGTGCTCAGTTGATGTAAACGTCCTAACTTTACTCAGTACCTGATTCTAAGTTGTCTGGCACCCTTTGATTGTCTGTGCTTCTTCAGGAAAAAAAGTCATTTTCTCGCTGTGCTCACAACAAAAGCAATGCTTTCAGATTCGAAGAATATACTATTCAATTTTACTCAGAGGTACAGAGTGCTAAGTAGATGTACACTTCCTAACATTACTCAGTACATCATTTTAAGCTGTCTGGTATCACTTGCATGTCTGTTCTCCTTCAGGAAAAAAAGTCACTTTCTCAATGTGAATGGAACAATAGCAAAGCAATTGGAATCAAAGCAGATACTTTTCTATTTTACTCAAAGGTAAAGAGGGTAAGTAGAAGTAAATCTCCTAAATGTACTTAGCACATGATTCTAACTTGTCTGCTACCACTTGCATCTCTGTGCTCCTACAGGAATAAAAGTCACTTTCTCAGCGAGAATAGAACAATAGCAAAGCAATAGCAATCACAGAAGATACTTTTCAATTTTACTCAAAGGTACTGAGTGCTCAGATGATGTTAATGTCCTAACTTTACTCAGTACCTGATTATAAGTTGTCTGGCACCCTTTGATTGTCTCTCCTTCTTCAGGAACAAAAGTCACTTTCTCACTGTGCTCACAACAAAAGCAATGTTTTCAGAATCGAAGAATATACTATTCAATTTTACTCAGAGGTACAGAGTGCTAAGTAGATGTAAAAGTCCGAACATTACTCAGTACATCATGTGAACAATAGCAAAGCAATTGGAATCATAGAGGATACTTTTCAATTTTACTCAAAAGTAAAGAAGGTAAGTAGAAGTAAATGTCCTAAATGTATTTAGCACATGATTCTAACTTGTCTGCTACCACTTGTATCTCTGTGCTCCTTCAGGAAAAAAAGTCACTTTCTCAATGTAAATGGAAGAATACCAAATCAATTGGAATCAAAGAAGATTCTTCTCAATTTTACTTAAAGGTAAAGAGGGTAAGTAGATGTAAACGACCTGAATGTACTTAGCACATGATTCTAACTTGTCTGGTACCACTTGCATGTCTGTGCTCCTTCAGGAAAAAAAGTCACTTTCTCAATGTAAATGGAAGATTACCAAATCAATTGGAATCAAAGAAGATACTTCTCAATTTTACTTAAAGGTAAAGAGGGTAAGTAGATGTAAACGACCTGAATGTACTTAGCACATGATTCTAACTTGTCTGGTACCACTTGCATGTCTGTGCTCCTTCAGGAAAAAAAGTCACTTTCTCAACGTGAATGGAACAATAGTACAGCAGTTGGAATCAAAGAAGATACTTTTCAATTTTACTCAAAGGTACAGAGTGCTCAGTTGATGTTAAGCATCCTAACTTTACTCAGTACCTAATTATAACTTGTCTGGCACCCTTTGATTGTCTGTGCTTCTTCAGGAAAAAAAGTCATTTTCTCACTGTGCTCACAACAAAAGCAATGCTTTCAGATTCGAAGAATATACTATTCAATTTTACTCAGAGGTACAGAGTGCTAAGTCGATGTACACTTCCTAACATTACTCAGTACATCATTCTAAGCTGTCTGGTATCACTTGCATGTCTGTGCTCCTTCAGGAAAAAAAGTCACTTTCTCAACGTGAATGAAACAATAGCAGAGCATTTGGAATCAAAGAAGGTACTTTTCAATTTTTCCCAAAGGTAAACAGGGTACGTAGAAGTAAATCTCCTAAATGTACTTAGCACATGATTCTAACTTGTCTGCTACCACTTGCATCTCTGTGCTCCTTCAGGAAAAAAAGTCACTTTCTCAATGTGAATGGAACAATAGTACAGCAGTTGGAATCAAAGAAGATACTTTTCAATTTTACTCAAAGGTACAGAGAGCTCAGTTGATGTAAGCATCCTAACTTTACTCAGTACCTGATTATAACTTGTCTGGCACCCTTTGATTGTCTGTGCTTCTTCAGGAAAAAAAGTCATTTTCTCACTGTGCTCACAACAAAAGCAATGTTTTCAGATTCGAAGAATATACTATTCAATTTTACTCAGAGGTACAGAGTGCTAAGTAGATGTACACTTCCTAACATTACTCAGTACATCATTTTAAGCTGTCTGGTGTCACTTGCATGTCTGTGCTCCTTCAGGAAAAAAAGTCACTTTCTCAATGTGAATGGAACAATAGCAAAGCAATTGGAATCAAAGAAGATACTTTTCAATTTTACTCAAAGGTAAAGAGGGTAAGTAGAAATAAATCTCCTAAATGTACTTAGCACATGATTCTAACTTGTCTGCTACCACTTGCATCTCTGTGCTCCTTCAGGAAAAAAAGTCACTTTCTCAATGTGAATGGAACAATAGTACAGCAGTTGGAATCAAAGAAGATACTTTTCAATTTTACTCAAAGGTACTGAATGCTCAGTTGATGTAAGCATCCTAACTTTACTCAGTACCTGATTATAACTTGTCTGGCACCCGTTGATTGTCTGTGCTTCTTCAGGAAAAAAAGTCATTTTCTCACTGTGCTCACAACAAAAGCAATGTTTTCAGATTCGAAGAATATACTATTCAATTTTACTCAGAGGTACAGAGTGCTAAGTAGATGTACACTTCCTAACATTACTCAGTACATCATTTTAAGATGTCTGGTATCACTTGCATGTCTGTGCTCCTTCAGGAAAAAAAGTCACTTTCTCAATGTGAATGGAACAATAGCAAAGCAATTGGAATCAAAGAAGATCCTTTCAATTTTACTCAAAGGTACAGAGAGCTCAGTTGATGTAAGCATCCTAACTTTACTCAGTACCTGATTATAACTTGTCTGGCACCCTTTGATTGTCTGTGCTTCTTCAGGAAAAAAAGTCATTTTCTCACTGTGCTCACAACAAAAGCAATGTTTTCAGAATCGAAGAATATACTAATCAATTTTACTCAGAGGTACAGAGTGCTAAGTAGATGTAAACGTCCTAACTTTGCTTAGCACATGGTTCTGTGTTGTCTGGTACCACTTGCATGTCTGTTCTCCTTCAGGAAAAAAAGTTGCTTTCTCAATGTGAATGGAACAGTAGCAAAGTGATAGCAATCACAGAAGATACTTTTCAATTTTACTCAAAGGTACTGAGTACTGAGTTGATGTAAACGTCCTAACTTTACTCAGTACCTGATTCTAAGTTGTCTGGCACCCATTGATTGTCTGTACTTCTTCAGGAAAAAAAGTCATTTTCTCACTGTGCTCACAACAAAAGCAATGCTTTCAGATTCGAAGAATATACTATTCAATTTTACTCAGAGGTACAGAGTGCTAAGTAGATGTACACTTCCTAACATTACTCAGTACATCATTTTAAGCTGTCTGGTATCACTTGCATGTCCGTGCTCCTTCAGGAAAAAAAGTCACTTTCTCAATGTGAATGGAACAATAGCAAAGCAATTGGAATCAAAGAAGATACTTTTCAATTTTACTCAAAGGTAAAGAGGGTAAGTAGAAGTAAATCTCCTAAATGTACTTAGCACATGATTCTAACTTGTCTGCTACCACTTGCATCTCCGTGCTCCTTCAGGAAAAAAAGTCACTTTCTCAATGTGAATGGAACAATAGTACAGCAGTTGGAATCAAAGAAGATACTTTTCAATTTTACTCAAAGGTACTGAGTGCTCAGTTGATGTAAACGTCCTAACTTTACTCAGTACCTGATTCTAAGTTGTCTGGCACCCTTTGATTGTCTGTGCTTCTTCAGGAAAAAAAGTCATTTTCTCGCTGTGCTCACAACAAAAGCAACGCTTTCAGATTCGAAGAATATACTATTCAATTTTACTCAGAGGTACAGAGTGCGAAGTAGATGTACACTTCCTAACATTACTCAGTACATCATTTTAAGCTGTCTGGTATCACTTGCATGTCTGTTCTCCTTCAGGAAAAAAAGTCACTTTCTGAATGTGAATGGAACAATAGCAAAGCAATTGGAATCAAAGCAGATACTTTTCTATTTTACTCAAAGGTAAAGAGGGTAAGTAGAAGTAAATCTCCTAAATGTACTTAGCACATGATTCTAACTTGTCTGCTACCACTTGCATCTCTGTGCTCCTACAGGAATAAAAGTCACTTTCTCAGCGTGAATAGAACAATAGCAAAGCAATAGCAATCACAGAAGATACTTTTCAATTTTACTCAAAGGTACTGAGTGCTCAGATGATGTTAATGTCCTAACTTTACTCAGTACCTGATTATAAGTTGTCTGGCACCCTTTGATTGTCTCTCCTTCTTCAGGAACAAAAGTCACTTTCTCACTGTGCTCACAACAAAAGCAATGTTTTCAGAATCGAAGAATATACTATTCAATTTTACTCAGAGGTACAGAGTGCTAAGTAGATGTAAAAGTCCTAACATTACTCAGTACATCATTCTAAGCTGTCTGGTACCACTTGCATGTCTCTGTTCCTTCTGGAAATGAAGTCACTTTCACAATGTGAATGGAACAATAGCAAAGCAATTGGAATCATAGAGGATACTTTTCAATTTTACTCAAAAGTAAAGAAGGTAAGTAGAAGTAAATGTCCTAAATGTATTTAGCACATGATTCTAACTTGTCTGCTACCACTTGTATCTCTGTGCTCCTTCAGGAAAAAAAGTCACTTTCTCAATGTAAATGGAAGAATACCAAATCAATTGGAATCAAAGAAGATACTTCTCAATTTTACTTAAAGGTAAAGAGGGTAAGTAGATGTAAACGACCTGAATGTACTTAGCACATGATTCTAACTTGTCTGGTACCACTTGCATGTCTGTGCTCCTTCAGGAAAAAAAGTCACTTTCTCAATGTAAATGGAAGATTACTAAATCAATTGGAATCAAAGAAGATACTTCTCAATTTTACTTAAAGGTAAAGAGGGTAAGTAGATGTAAACGACCTGAATGTACTTAGCACATGATTCTAACTTGTCTGGTACCACTTGCATGTCTGTGCTCCTTCAGGAAAAAAAGTCACTTTCTCAACGTGAATGGAACAATAGTACAGCAGTTGGAATCAAAGAAGATACTTTTCAATTTTACTCAAAGGTACAGAGTGCTCAGTTGATGTTAAGCATCCTAACTTTACTCAGTACCTCATTATAACTTGTCTGGCACCCTTTGATTGTCTGTGCTTCTTCAGGAAAAAAAGTCATTTTCTCACTGTGCTCACAACAAAAGCAATGCTTTCAGATTCGAAGAATATACTATTCAATTTTACTCAGAGGTACAGAGTGCTAAGTCGATGTACACTTCCTAACATTACTCAGTACATCATTCTAAGCTGTCTGGTATCACTTGCATGTCTGTGCTCCTTCAGGAAAAAAAGTCACTTTCTCAACGTGAATGAAACAATAGCAGAGCATTTGGAATCAAAGAAGGTACTTTTCAATTTTTCCCAAAGGTAAACAGGGTACGTAGAAGTAAATCTCCTAAATGTACTTAGCACATGATTCTAACTTGTCTGCTACCACTTGCATCTCTGTGCTCCTTCAGGAAAAAAAGTCACTTTCTCAATGTGAATGGAACAATAGTACAGCAGTTGGAATCAAAGAAGATACTTTTCAATTTTACTCAAAGGTACAGAGAGCTCAGTTGATGTAAGCATCCTAACCTTACTCAGTACCTGATTATAACTTGTCTGGCACCCTTTGATTGTCTGTGCTTCTTCAGGAAAAAAAGTCATTTTCTCACTGTGCTCACAACAAAAGCAATGTTTTCAGATTCGAAGAATATACTATTCAATTTTACTCAGAGGTACAGAGTGCTAAGTAGATGTACACTTCCTAACATTACTCAGTACATCATTTTAAGCTGTCTGGTGTCACTTGCATGTCTGTGCTCCTTCAGGAAAAAAAGTCACTTTCTCAATGTGAATGGAACAATAGCAAAGCAATTGGAATCAAAGAAGATACTTTTCAATTTTACTCAAAGGTAAAGAGGGTAAGTAGAAATAAATCTCCTAAATGTACTTAGCACATGATTCTAACTTGTCTGCTACCACTTGCATCTCTGTGCTCCTTTAGGAAAAAAAGTCACTTACTCAATGTGAATGGAACAATAGTACAGCAGTTGGAATCAAAGAAGATCCTTTTCAATTTTACTCAGAGGTACTGAATGCTCAGTTGATGTAAGCATCCTAACTTTACTCAGTACCTGATTATAACTTGTCTGGCACCCGTTGATTGTCTGTGCTTCTTCAGGAAAAAAAGTCATTTTCTCACTGTGCTCACAACAAAAGCAATGTTTTCAGATTCGAAGAATATACTATTCAATTTTACTCAGAGGTACAGAGTGCTAAGTAGATGTACACTTCCTAACATTACTCAGTACATCATTTTAAGCTGTCTGGTATCACTTGCATGTCTGTGCTCCTTCAGGAAAAAAAGTCACTTTCTCAATGTGAATGGAACAATAGCAAAGCAATTGGAATCAAAGAAGATACTTTTCAATTTTACTCAAAGGTACAGAGAGCTCAGTTGATGTAAGCATCCTAACTTTACTCAGTACCTGATTATAACTTGTCTGGCACCCTTTGATTGTCTGTGCTTCTTCAGGAAAAAAAGTCATTTTCTCACTGTGCTCACAACAAAAGCAATGTTTTCAGAATCGAAGAATATACTAATCAATTTTACTCAGAGGTACAGAGTGCTAAGTAGATGTAAACGTCCTAACTTTGCTTAGCACATGGTTCTGTGTTGTCTGGTACCACTTGCATGTCTGTTCTCCTTCAGGAAAAAAAGTTGCTTTCTCAATGTGAATGGAACAGTAGCAAAGTGATAGCAATCACAGAAGATACTTTTCAATTTTACTCAAAGGTACTGAGTACTGAGTTGATGTAAACGTCCTAACTTTACTCAGTACCTGATTCTAAGTTGTCTGGCACCCATTGATTGTCTGTACTTCTTCAGGGAAAAAAGTCATTTTCTCACTGTGCTCACAACAAAAGCAATGCTTTCAGATTCGAAGAATATACTATTCAATTTTACTCAGAGGTACAGAGTGCTAAGTAGATGTACACTTCCTAACATTACTCAGTACATCATTTTAAGCTGTCTGGTATCACTTGCATGTCCGTGCTCCTTCAGGAAAAAAAGTCACTTTCTCAATGTGAATGGAACAATAGCAAAGCAATTGGAATCAAAGAAGATACTTTTCAATTTTACTCAAAGGTAAAGAGGGTAAGTAGAAGTAAATCTCCTAAATGTACTTAGCACATGATTCTAACTTGTCTGCTAGCACTTGCATCTCCGTGCTCCTTCAGGAAAAAAAGTCACTTTCTCAATGTGAATGGAACAATAGTACAGCAGTTGGAATCAAAGAAGATACTTTTCAATTTTACTCAAAGGTACTGAGTGCTCAGTTGATGTAAACGTCCTAACTTTACTCAGTACCTGATTCTAAGTTGTCTGGCACCCTTTGATTGTCTGTGCTTCTTCAGGAAAAAAAGTCATTCTCTCGCTGTGCTCACAACAAAAGCAATGCTTTCAGATTCGAAGAATATACTATTCAATTTTACTCAGAGGTACAGAGTGCTAAGTAGATGTACACTTCCTAACATTACTCAGTACATCATTTTAAGCTGTCTGGTATCACTTGCATGTCTGTTCTCCTTCAGGAAAAAAAGTCACTTTCTCAATGTGAATGGAACAATAGCAAAGCAATTGGAATCAAAGCAGATACTTTTCTATTTTACTCAAAGGTAAAGAGGGTAAGTAGAAGTAAATCTCCTAAATGTACTTAGCACATGATTCTAACTTGTCTGCTACCACTTGCATCTCTGTGCTCCTACAGGAATAAAAGTCACTTTCTCAGCGAGAATAGAACAATAGCAAAGCAATAGCAATCACAGAAGATACTTTTCAATTTTACTCAAAGGTACTGAGTGCTCAGATGATGTTAATGTCCTAACTTTACTCAGTACCTGATTATAAGTTGTCTGGCACCCTTTGATTGTCTCTCCTTCTTCAGGAACAAAAGTCACTTTCTCACTGTGCTCACAACAAAAGCAATGTTTTCAGAATCGAAGAATATACTATTCAATTTTACTCAGAGGTACAGAGTGCTAAGTAGATGTAAAAGTCCGAACATTACTCAGTACATCATGTGAACAATAGCAAAGCAATTGGAATCATAGAGGATACTTTTCAATTTTACTCAAAAGTAAAGAAGGTAAGTAGAAGTAAATGTCCTAAATGTATTTAGCACATGATTCTAACTTGTCTGCTACCACTTGTATCTCTGTGCTCCTTCAGGAAAAAAAGTCACTTTCTCAATGTAAATGGAAGAATACCAAATCAATTGGAATCAAAGAAGATTCTTCTCAATTTTACTTAAAGGTAAAGAGGGTAAGTAGATGTAAACGACCTGAATGTACTTAGCACATGATTCTAACTTGTCTGGTACCACTTGCATGTCTGTGCTCCTTCAGGAAAAAAAGTCACTTTCTCAATGTAAATGGAAGATTACCAAATCAATTGGAATCAAAGAAGATACTTCTCAATTTTACTTAAAGGTAAAGAGGGTAAGTAGATGTAAACGACCTGAATGTACTTAGCACATGATTCTAACTTGTCTGGTACCACTTGCATGTCTGTGCTCCTTCAGGAAAAAAAGTCACTTTCTCAACGTGAATGGAACAATAGTACAGCAGTTGGAATCAAAGAAGATACTTTTCAATTTTACTCAAAGGTACAGAGTGCTCAGTTGATGTTAAGCATCCTAACTTTACTCAGTACCTAATTATAACTTGTCTGGCACCCTTTGATTGTCTGTGCTTCTTCAGGAAAAAAAGTCATTTTCTCACTGTGCTCACAACAAAAGCAATGCTTTCAGATTCGAAGAATATACTATTCAATTTTACTCAGAGGTACAGAGTGCTAAGTCGATGTACACTTCCTAACATTACTCAGTACATCATTCTAAGCTGTCTGGTATCACTTGCATGTCTGTGCTCCTTCAGGAAAAAAAGTCACTTTCTCAACGTGAATGAAACAATAGCAGAGCATTTGGAATCAAAGAAGGTACTTTTCAATTTTTCCCAAAGGTAAACAGGGTACGTAGAAGTAAATCTCCTAAATGTACTTAGCACATGATTCTAACTTGTCTGCTACCACTTGCATCTCTGTGCTCCTTCAGGAAAAAAAGTCACTTTCTCAATGTGAATGGAACAATAGTACAGCAGTTGGAATCAAAGAAGATACTTTTCAATTTTACTCAAAGGTACAGAGAGCTCAGTTGATGTAAGCATCCTAACTTTACTCAGTACCTGATTATAACTTGTCTGGCACCCTTTGATTGTCTGTGCTTCTTCAGGAAAAAAAGTCATTTTCTCACTGTGCTCACAACAAAAGCAATGTTTTCAGATTCGAAGAATATACTATTCAATTTTACTCAGAGGTACAGAGTGCTAAGTAGATGTACACTTCCTAACATTACTCAGTACATCATTTTAAGCTGTCTGGTGTCACTTGCATGTCTGTGCTCCTTCAGGAAAAAAAGTCACTTTCTCAATGTGAATGGAACAATAGCAAAGCAATTGGAATCAAAGAAGATACTTTTCAATTTTACTCAAAGGTAAAGAGGGTAAGTAGAAATAAATCTCCTTAATGTACTTAGCACATGATTCTAACTTGTCTGCTACCACTTGCATCTCTGTGCTCCTTCAGGAAAAAAAGTCACTTTCTCAATGTGAATGGAACAATAGTACAGCAGTTGGAATCAAAGAAGATACTTTTCAATTTTACTCAAAGGTACTGAATGCTCAGTTGATGTAAGCATCCTAACTTTACTCAGTACCTGATTATAACTTGTCTGGCACCCGTTGATTGTCTGTGCTTCTTCAGGAAAAAAAGTCATTTTCTCACTGTGCTCACAACAAAAGCAATGTTTTCAGATTCGAAGAATATACTATTCAATTTTACTCAGAGGTACAGAGTGCTAAGTAGATGTACACTTCCTAACATTACTCAGTACATCATTTTAAGCTGTCTGGTATCACTTGCATGTCTGTGCTCCTTCAGGAAAAAAAGTCACTTTCTCAATGTGAATGGAACAATAGCAAAGCAATTGGAAACAAAGAAGATACTTTTCAATTTTACTCAAAGGTACAGAGAGCTCAGTTGATGTAAGCATCCTAACTTTACTCAGTACCTGATTATAACTTGTCTGGCACCCTTTGATTGTCTGTGCTTCTTCAGGAAAAAAAGTCATTTTCTCACTGTGCTCACAACAAAAGCAATGTTTTCAGAATCGAAGTATATACTAATCAATTTTACTCAGAGGTACAGAGTGCTAAGTAGATGTAAACGTCCTAACTTTGCTTAGCACATGGTTCTGTGTTGTCTGGTACCACTTGCATGTCTGTTCTCCTTCAGGAAAAAAAGTTGCTTTCTCAATGTGAATGGAACAGTAGCAAAGTGATAGCAATCACAGAAGATACTTTTCAATTTTACTCAAAGGTACTGAGTACTGAGTTGATGTAAACGTCCTAACTTTACTCAGTACCTGATTCTAAGTTGTCTGGCACCCATTGATTGTCTGTACTTCTTCAGGAAAAAAAGTCATTTTCTCACTGTGCTCACAACAAAAGCAATGCTTTCAGATTCGAAGAATATACTATTCAATTTTACTCAGAGGTACAGAGTGCTAAATAGATGTACACTTCCTAACATTACTCAGTACATCATTTTAAGCTGTCTGGTATCACTTGCATGTCCGTGCTCCTTCAGGAAAAAAAGTCACTTTCTCAATGTGAATGGAACAATAGCAAATCAATTGGAATCAAAGAAGATACTTTTCAATTTTACTCAAAGGTAAAGAGGGTAAGTAGAAGTAAATCTCCTAAATGTACTTAGCACATGATTCTAACTTGTCTGCTACCACTTGCATCTCCGTGCTCCTTCAGGAAAAAAAGTCACTTTCTCAATGTGAATGGAACAATAGTACAGCAGTTGGAATCAAAGAAGATACTTTTCAATTTTACTCAAAGGTACTGAGTGCTCAGTTGATGTAAACGTCCTAACTTTACTCAGTACCTGATTCTAAGTTGTCTGGCACCCTTTGATTGTCTGTGCTTCTTCAGGAAAAAAAGTCATTTTCTCGCTGTGCTCACAACAAAAGCAATGCTTTCAGATTCGAAGAATATACTATTCAATTTTACTCAGAGGTACAGAGTGCTAAGTAGATGTACACTTCCTAACATTACTCAGTACATCATTTTAAGCTGTCTGGTATCACTTGCATGTCTGTTCTCCTTCAGGAAAAAAAGTCACTTTCTCAATGTGAATGGAACAATAGCAAAGCAATTGGAATCAAAGCAGATACTTTTCTATTTTACTCAAAGGTAAAGAGGGTAAGTAGAAGTAAATCTCCTAAATGTACTTAGCACATGATTCTAACTTGTCTGCTACCACTTGCATCTCTGTGCTCCTACAGGAATAAAAGTCACTTTCTCAGCGTGAATAGAACAATAGCAAAGCAATAGCAATCACAGAAGATACTTTTCAATTTTACTCAAAGGTACTGAGTGCTCAGATGATGTTAATGTCCTAACTTTACTCAGTACCTGATTATAAGTTGTCTGGCACCCTTTGATTGTCTCTCCTTCTTCAGGAACAAAAGTCACTTTCTCACTGTGCTCACAACAAAAGCAATGTTTTCAGAATCGAAGAATATACTATTCAATTTTACTCAGAGGTACAGAGTGCTAAGTAGATGTAAAAGTCCTAACATTACTCAGTACATCATTCTAAGCTGTCTGGTACCACTTGCATGTCTCTGTTCCTTCTGGAAATAAAGTCACTTTCACAATGTGAATGGAACTATGGCAAAGCAATTGGAATCATAGAGGATACTTTTCAATTTTACTCAAAAGTAAAGAAGGTAAGTAGAAGTAAATGTCCTAAATGTATTTAGCACATGATTCTAACTTGTCTGCTACCACTTGTATCTCTGTGCTCCTTCAGGAAAAAAAGTCACTTTCTCAATGTAAATGGAAGAATACCAAATCAATTGGAATCAAAGAAGATACTTCTCAATTTTACTTAAAGGTAAAGAGGGTAAGTAGATGTAAACGACCTGAATGTACTTAGCACATGATTCTAACTTGTCTGGTACCACTTGCATGTCTGTGCTCCTTCAGGAAAAAAAGTCACTTTCTCAATGTAAATGGAAGATTACCAAATCAATTGGAATCAAAGAAGATACTTCTCAATTTTACTTAAAGGTAAAGAGGGTAAGTAGATGTAAACGACCTGAATGTACTTAGCACATGATTCTAACTTGTCTGGTACCACTTGCATGTCTGTGCTCCTTCAGGAAAAAAAGTCACTTTCTCAACGTGAATGGAACAATAGTACAGCAGTTGGAATCAAAGAAGATACTTTTCAATTTTACTCAAAGGTACAGAGTGCTCAGTTGATGTTAAGCATCCTAACTTTACTCAGTACCTCATTATAACTTGTCTGGCACCCTTTGATTGTCTGTGCTTCTTCAGGAAAAAAAGTCATTTTCTCACTGTGCTCACAACAAAAGCAATGCTTTCAGATTCGAAGAATATACTATTCAATTTTACTCAGAGGTACAGAGTGCTAAGTCGATGTACACTTCCTAACATTACTCAGTACATCATTCTAAGCTGTCTGGTATCACTTGCATGTCTGTGCTCCTTCAGGAAAAAAAGTCACTTTCTCAACGTGAATGAAACAATAGCAGAGCATTTGGAATCAAAGAAGGTACTTTTCAATTTTTCCCAAAGGTAAACAGGGTACGTAGAAGTAAATCTCCTAAATGTACTTAGCACATGATTCTAACTTGTCTGCTACCACTTGCATCTCTGTGCTCCTTCAGGAAAAAAAGTCACTTTCTCAATGTGAATGGAACAATAGTACAGCAGTTGGAATCAAAGAAGATACTTTTCAATTTTACTCAAAGGTACAGAGAGCTCAGTTGATGTAAGCATCCTAACTTTACTCAGTACCTGATTATAACTTGTCTGGCACCCTTTGATTGTCTGTGCTTCTTCAGGAAAAAAAGTCATTTTCTCACTGTGCTCACAACAAAAGCAATGTTTTCAGTTTCGAAGAATATACTATTCAATTTTACTCAGAGGTACAGAGTGCTAAGTAGATGTACACTTCCTAACATTACTCAGTACATCATTTTAAGCTGTCTGGTGTCACTTGCATGTCTGTGCTCCTTCAGGAAAAAAAGTCACTTTCTCAATGTGAATGGAACAATAGCAAAGCAATTGGAATCAAAGAAGATACTTTTCAATTTTACTCAAAGGTACAGAGAGCTCAGTTGATGTAAGCATCCTAACTTTACTCAGTACCTGATTATAACTTGTCTGGCACCCTTTGATTGTCTGTGCTTCTTCAGGAAAAAAAGTCATTTTCTCACTGTGCTCACAACAAAAGCAATGTTTTCAGAATCGAAGAATATACTAATCAATTTTACTCAGAGGTACAGAGTGCTAAGTAGATTTAAACGTCCTAACTTTGCTTAGCACATGGTTCTGTGTTGTCTGGTACCACTTGCATGTCTGTTCTCCTTCAGGAAAAAAAGTTGCTTTCTCAATGTGAATGGAACAGTAGCAAAGTGATAGCAATCACAGAAGATACTTTTCAATTTTACTCAAAGGTACTGAGTACTGAGTTGATGTAAACGTCCTAACTTTACTCAGTACCTGATTCTAAGTTGTCTGGCACCCATTGATTGTCTGTACTTCTTCAGGAAAAAAAGTCATTTTCTCACTGTGCTCACAACAAAAGCAATGCTTTCAGATTCGAAGAATATACTATTCAATTTTACTCAGAGGTACAGAGTGCTAAGTAGATGTACACTTCCTAACATTACTCAGTACATCATTTTAAGCTGTCTGGTATCACTTGCATGTCCGTGCTCCTTCAGGAAAAAAAGTCACTTTCTCAATGTGAATGGAACAATAGCAAAGCAATTGGAATCAAAGAAGATACTTTTCAATTTTACTCAAAGGTAAAGAGGGTAAGTAGAAGTAAATCTCCTAAATGTATTAGCACATGATTCTAACTTGTCTGCTACCACTTGCATCTCCGTGCTCCTTCAGGAAAAAAAGTCACTTTCTCAATGTGAATGGAACAATAGTACAGCAGTTGGAATCAAAGAAGATACTTTTCAATTTTACTCAAAGGTACTGAGTGCTCAGTTGATGTAAACGTCCTAACTTTACTCAGTACCTGATTCTAAGTTGTCTGGCACCCTTTGATTGTCTGTGCTTCTTCAGGAAAAAAAGTCATTTTCTCGCTGTGCTCACAACAAAAGCAATGCTTTCAGATTCGAAGAATATACTATTCAATTTTACTCAGAGGTACAGAGTGCTAAGTAGATGTACACTTCCTAACATTACTCAGTACATCATTTTAAGCTGTCTGGTATCACTTGCATGTCTGTTCTCCTTCAGGAAAAAAAGTCACTTTCTCAATGTGAATGGAACAATAGCAAAGCAATTGGAATCAAAGCAGATACTTTTCTATTTTACTCAAAGGTAAAGAGGGTAAGTAGAAGTAAATCTCCTAAATGTACTTAGCACATGATTCTAACTTGTCTGCTACCACTTGCATCTCTGTGCTCCTACAGGAATAAAAGTCACTTTCTCAGCGAGAATAGAACAATAGCAAAGCAATAGCAATCACAGAAGATACTTTTCAATTTTACTCAAAGGTACTGAGTGCTCAGATGATGTTAATGTCCTAACTTTACTCAGTACCTGATTATAAGTTGTCTGGCACCCTTTGATTGTCTCTCCTTCTTCAGGAACAAAAGTCACTTTCTCACTGTGCTCACAACAAAAGCAATGTTTTCAGAATCGAAGAATATACTATTCAATTTTACTCAGAGGTACAGAGTGCTAAGTAGATGTAAAAGTCCTAACATTACTCAGTACATCATTCTAAGCTGTCTGGTACCACTTGCATGTCTCTGTTCCTTCTGGAAATAAAGTCACTTTCACAAAGTGAATGGAACAATAGCAAAGCAATTGGAATCATAGAGGATACTTTTCAATTTTACTCAAAAGTAAAGAAGGTAAGTAGAAGTAAATGTCCTT
This sequence comes from Mobula birostris, assembly GCF_030028105.1. NCBI lineage: Eukaryota > Metazoa > Chordata > Chondrichthyes > Myliobatiformes > Myliobatidae > Mobula > Mobula birostris. Next base: position 22,965,736 of record NC_092402.1, on the reverse strand, counting down.
AATGTATTTAGCACATGATTCTAACTTGTCTGCTACCACTTGTATCTCTGTGCTCCTTCAGGAAAAAAAGTCACTTTCTCAATGTAAATGGAAGAATACCAAATCAATTGGAATCAAAGAAGATACTTCTCAATTTTACTTAAAGGTAAAGAGGGTAAGTAGATGTAAACGACCTGAATGTACTTAGCACATGATTCTAACTTGTCTGGTACCACTTGCATGTCTGTGCTCCTTCAGGAAAAAAAGTCACTTTCTCAATGTAAATGGCAGATTACCAAATCAATTGGAATCAAAGAAGATACTTCTCAATTTTACTTAAAGGTAAAGAGGGTAAGTAGATGCAAACGACCTGAATGTACTTAGCACATGATTCTAACTTGTCTGGTACCACTTGCATGTCTGTGCTCCTTCAGGAAAAAAAGTCACTTTCTCAGCGTGAATGGAACAATAGTACAGCAGATGGAATCAAAGAAGATACTTTTCAATTTTACTCAAAGGTACAGAGAGCTCAGTTGATGTAAGCATCCTAACTTTACTCAGTACCTGATTATAACTTGTCTGGCACCCTTTGATTGTCTGTGCTTCTTCAGGAAAAAAAGTCATTTTCTCACTGTGCTCACAACAAAAGCAATGTTTTCAGATTCGAAGAATATACTATTCAATTTTACTCAGAGGTACAGAGTGCTAAGTAGATGTACACTTCCTAACATTACTCAGTACATCATTTTAAGCTGTCTGGTGTCACTTGCATGTCTGTGCTCCTTCAGGACAAAAAGTCACTTTCTCAATGTGAATGGAACAATAGCAAAGCAATTGGAATCAAAGAAGATACTTTTCAATTTTACTCAAAGGTAAAGAGGGTAAGTAGAAATAAATCTCCTAAATGTACTTAGCACATGATTCTAACTTGTCTGCTACCACTTGCATCTCTGTGCTCCTTCAGGAAAAAAAGTCACTTTCTCAATGTGAATGGAACAATAGTACAGCAGTTGGAATCAAAGAAGATACTTTTCAATTTTACTCAAAGGTACTGAATGCTCAGTTGATGTAAGCATCCTAACTTTACTCAGTACCTGATTATAACTTGTCTGGCACCCGTTGATTGTCTGTGCTTCTTCAGGAAAAAAAGTCATTTTCTCACTGTGCTCACAACAAAAGCAATGTTTTCAGATTCGAAGAATATACTATTCAATTTTACTCAGAGGTACAGAGTGCTAAGTAGATGTACACTTCCTAACATTACTCAGTACATCATTTTAAGCTGTCTGGTATCACTTGCATGTCTGTGCTCCTTCAGGAAAAAAAGTCACTTTCTCAATGTGAATGGAACAATAGCAAAGCAATTGGAATCAAAGAAGATACTTTTCAATTTTACTCAAAGGTACAGAGAGCTCAGTTGATGTAAGCATCCTAACTTTACTCAGTACCTGATTATAACTTGTCTGGCACCCTTTGATTGTCTGTGCTTCTTCAGGAAAAAAAGTCATTTTCTCACTGTGCTCACAACAAAAGCAATGTTTTCAGAATCGAAGAATATACTAATCAATTTTACTCAGAGGTACAGAGTGCTAAGTAGATGTAAACGTCCTAACTTTGCTTAGCACATGGTTCTGTGTTGTCTGGTACCACTTGCATGTCTGTTCTCCTTCAGGAAAAAAAGTTGCTTTCTCAATGTGAATGGAACAGTAGCAAAGTGATAGCAATCACAGAAGATACTTTTCAATTTTACTCAAAGGTACTGAGTACTGAGTTGATGTAAACGTCCTAACTTTACTCAGTACCTGATTCTAAGTTGTCTGGCACCCATTGATTGTCTGTACTTCTTCAGGAAAAAAAGTCATTTTCTCACTGTGCTCACAACAAAAGCAATGCTTTCACATTCGAAGAATATACTATTCAATTTTACTCAGAGGTACAGAGTGCTAAGTAGATGTACTCTTCCTAACATTACTCAGTACATCATTCTAAGCTGTCTGGTATCACTTGCATGTCTGTGCTCCTTCAGGAAAAAAAGTCACTTTCTCAACGTGAATGAAACAATAGCAGAGCATTTGGAATCAAAGAAGGTACTTTTCAATTTTTCCCAAAGGTAAACAGGGTACGTAGAAGTAAATCTCCTAAATGTACTTAGCACATGATTCTAACTTGTCTGCTACCACTTGCATCTCTGTGCTCCTTCAGGAAAAAAAGTCACTTTCTCAATGTGAATGGAACAATAGTACAGCAGATGGAATCAAAGAAGATACTTTTCAATTTTACTCAAAGGTACAGAGAGCTCAGTTGATGTAAGCATCCTAACTTTACTCAGTACCTGATTATAACTTGTCTGGCACCCTTTGATTGTCTGTGCTTCTTCAGGAAAAAAAGTCATTTTCTCACTGTGCTCACAACAAAAGCAATGTTTTCAGATTCGAAGAATATACTATTCAATTTTACTCAGAGGTACAGAGTGCTAAGTAGATGTACACTTCCTAACATTACTCAGTACATCATTTTAAGCTGTCTGGTGTCACTTGCATGTCTGTGCTCCTTCAGGAAAAAAAGTCACTTTCTCAATGTGAATGGAACAATAGCAAAGCAATTGGAATCAAAGAAGATACTTTTCAATTTTACTCAAAGGTAAAGAGGGTAAGTAGAAATAAATCTCCTAAATGTACTTAGCACATGATTCTAACTTGTCTGCTACCACTTGCATCTCTGTGCTCCTTCAGGAAAAAAAGTCACTTTCTCAATGTGAATGGAACAATAGTACAGCAGTTGGAATCAAAGAAGATACTTTTCAATTTTACTCAAAGGTACTGAATGCTCAGTTGATGTAAGCATCCTAACTTTACTCAGTACCTGATTATAACTTGTCTGGCACCCGTTGATTGTCTGTGCTTCTTCAGGAAAAAAAGTCATTTTCTCACTGTGCTCACAACAAAAGCAATGTTTTCAGATTCGAAGAATATACTATTCAATTTTACTCAGAGGTACAGAGTGCTAAGTAGATGTACACTTCCTAACATTACTCAGTACATCATTTTAAGCTGTCTGGTATCACTTGCATGTCTGTTCTCCTTCAGGAAAAAAAGTCACTTTCTCAATGTGAATGGAACAATAGCAAAGCAATTGGAATCAAAGAAGATACTTTTCAATTTTACTCAAAGGTACAGAGAGCTCAGTTGATGTAAGCATCCTAACTTTACTCAGTACCTGATTATAACTTGTCTGGCACCCTTTGATTGTCTGTGCTTCTTCAGGAAAAAAAGTCATTTTCTCACTGTGCTCACAACAAAAGCAATGTTTTCAGAATCGAAGAATATACTAATCAATTTTACTCAGAGGTACAGAGTGCTAAGTAGATGTAAACGTCCTAACTTTGCTTAGCACATGGTTCTGTGTTGTCTGGTACCACTTGCATGTCTGTTCTCCTTCAGGAAAAAAAGTTGCTTTCTCAATGTGAATGGAACAGTAGCAAAGTGATAGCAATCACAGAAGATACTTTTCAATTTTACTCAAAGGTACTGAGTACTGAGTTGATGTAAACGTCCTAACTTTACTCAGTACCTGATTCTAAGTTGTCTGGCACCCATTGATTGTCTGTACTTCTTCAGGAAAAAAAGTCATTTTCTCACTGTGCTCACAACAAAAGCAATGCTTTCAGATTCGAAGAATATACTATTCAATTTTACTCAGAGGTACAGAGTGCTAAGTAGATGTACTCTTCCTAACATTACTCAGTACATCATTTTAAGCTGTCTGGTATCACTTGCATGTCCGTGCTCCTTCAGGAAAAAAAGTCACTTTCTCAATGTGAATGGAACAATAGGAAAGCAATTGGAATCAAAGAAGATACTTTTCAATTTTACTCAAAGGTAAAGAGGGTAAGTAGAAGTAAATCTCCTAAATGTACTTAGCACATGATTCTAACTTGTCTGCTACCACTTGCATCTCCGTGCTCCTTCAGGAAAAAAAGTCACTTTCTCAATGTGAATGGAACAATAGTACAGCAGTTGGAATCAAAGAAGATACTTTTCAATTTTACTCAAAGGTACTGAGTGCTCAGTTGATGTAAACGTCCTAACTTTACTCAGTACCTGATTCTAAGTTGTCTGGCACCCTTTGATTGTCTGTGCTTCTTCAGGAAAAAAAGTCATTTTCTCGCTGTGCTCACAACAAAAGCAATGCTTTCAGATTCGAAGAATATACTATTCAATTTTACTCAGAGGTACAGAGTGCTAAGTAGATGTACACTTCCTAACATTACTCAGTACATCATTTTAAGCTGTCTGGTATCACTTGCATGTCTGTTCTCCTTCAGGAAAAAAAGTCACTTTCTCAATGTGAATGGAACAATAGCAAAGCAATTGGAATCAAAGCAGATACTTTTCTATTTTACTCAAAGGTAAAGAGGGTAAGTAGAAGTAAATCTCCTAAATGTACTTAGCACATGATTCTAACTTGTCTGCTACCACTTGCATCTCTGTGCTCCTACAGGAATAAAAGTCACTTTCTCAGCGTGAATAGAACAATAGCAAAGCAATAGCAATCACAGAAGATACTTTTCAATTTTACTCAAAGGCACTGAGTGCTCAGATGATGTTAATGTCCTAACTTTACTCAGTACCTGATTATAAGTTGTCTGGCACCCTTTGATTGTCTCTCCTTCTTCAGGAACAAAAGTCACTTTCTCACTGTGCTCACAACAAAAGCAATGTTTTCAGAATCGAAGAATATACTATTCAATTTTACTCAGAGGTACAGAGTGCTAAGTAGATGTAAAAGTCCTAACATTACTCAGTACATCATTCTAAGCTGTCTGGTACCACTTGCATGTCTCTGTTCCTTCTGGAAATAAAGTCACTTTCACAATGTGAATGGAACTATGGCAAAGCAATTGGAATCATAGAGGATACTTTTCAATTTTACTCAAAAGTAAAGAAGGTAAGTAGAAGTAAATGTCCTAAATGTATTTAGCACATGATTCTAACTTGTCTGCTACCACTTGTATCTCTGTGCTCCTTCAGGAAAAAAAGTCACTTTCTCAATGTAAATGGAAGAATACCAAATCAATTGGAATCAAAGAAGATACTTCTCAATTTTACTTAAAGGTAAAGAGGGTAAGTAGATGTAAACGACCTGAATGTACTTAGCACATGATTCTAACTTGTCTGGTACCACTTGCATGTCTGTGCTCCTTCAGGAAAAAAAGTCACTTTCTCAATGTAAATGGAAGATTACCAAATCAATTGGAATCAAAGAAGATACTTCTCAATTTTACTTAAAGGTAAAGAGGGTAAGTAGATGTAAACGACCTGAATGTACTTAGCACATGATTCTAACTTGTCTGGTACCACTTGCATGTCTGTGCTCCTTCAGGAAAAAAAGTCACTTTCTCAACGTGAATGAAACAATAGTACAGCAGTTGGAATCAAAGAAGATACTTTTCAATTTTACTCAAAGGTATAGAGTGCTCAGTTGATGTTAAGCATCCTAACTTTACTCAGTACCTAATTATAACTTGTCTGGCACCCTTTGATTGTCTGTGCTTCTTCAGGAAAAAAAGTCATTTTCTCACTGTGCTCACAACAAAAGCAATGCTTTCAGATTCGAAGAATATACTATTCAATTTTACTCAGAGGTACAGAGTGCTAAGTCGATGTACACTTCCTAACATTACTCAGTACATCATTCTAAGCTGTCTGGTATCACTTGCATGTCTGTGCTCCTTCAGGAAAAAAAGTCACTTTCTCAACGTGAATGAAACAATAGCAGAGCATTTGGAATCAAAGAAGGTACTTTTCAATTTTTCCCAAAGGTAAACAGGGTACGTAGAAGTAAATCTCCTAAATGTACTTAGCACATGATTCTAACTTGTCTGCTACCACTTGCATCTCTGTGCTCCTTCAGGAAAAAAAGTCACTTTCTCAATGTGAATGGAACAATAGTACAGCAGTTGGAATCAAAGAAGATACTTTTCAATTTTACTCAAAGGTACAGAGAGCTCAGTTGATGTAAGCATCCTAACTTTACTCAGTACCTGATTATAACTTGTCTGGCACCCTTTGATTGTCTGTGCTTCTTCAGGAAAAAAAGTCATTTTCTCACTGTGCTCACAACAAAAGCAATGTTTTCAGATTCGAAGAATATACTATTCAATTTTACTCAGAGGTACAGAGTGCTAAGTAGATGTACACTTCCTAACATTACTCAGTACATCATTTTAAGCTGTCTGGTGTCACTTGCATGTCTGTGCTCCTTCAGGAAAAAAAGTCACTTTCTCAATGTGAATGGAACAATAGCAAAGCAATTGGAATCAAAGAAGATACGTTTCAATTTTACTCAAAGGTAAAGAGGGTAAGTAGAAATAAATCTCCTAAATGTACTTAGCACATGATTCTAACTTGTCTGCTACCACTTGCATCTCTGTGCTCCTTCAGGAAAAAAAGTCACTTTCTCAATGTGAATGGAACAATAGTACAGCAGTTGGAATCAAAGAAGATACTTTTCAATTTTACTCAAAGGTACTGAATGCTCAGTTGATGTAAGCATCCTAACTTTACTCAGTACCTGATTATAACTTGTCTGGCACCCGTTGATTGTCTGTGCTTCTTCAGGAAAAAAAGTCATTTTCTCACTGTGCTCACAACAAAAGCAATGTTTTCAGATTCGAAGAATATACTATTCAATTTTACTCAGAGGTACAGAGTGCTAAGTAGATGTACACTTCCTAACATTACTCAGTACATCATTTTAAGCTGTCTGGTATCACTTGCATGTCTGTGCTCCTTCAGGAAAAAAAGTCACTTTCTCAATGTGAATGGAACAATAGCAAAGCAATTGGAATCAAAGAAGATACTTTTCAATTTTACTCAAAGGTACAGAGAGCTCAGTTGATGTAAGCATCCTAATTTACTCAGTACCTGATTATAACTTGTCTGGCACCCTTTGATTGTCTGTGCTTCTTCAGGAAAAAAAGTCATTTTCTCACTGTGCTCACAACAAAAGCAATGTTTTCAGAATCGAAGAATATACTAATCAATTTTACTCAGAGGTACAGAGTGCTAAGTAGATGTAAACGTCCTAACTTTGCTTAGCACATGGTTCTGTGTTGTCTGGTACCACTTGCATGTCTGTTCTCCTTCAGGAAAAAAAGTTGCTTTCTCAATGTGAATGGAACAGTAGCAAAGTGATAGCAATCACAGAAGATACTTTTCAATTTTACTCAAAGGTACTGAGTACTGAGTTGATGTAAACGTCCTAACTTTACTCAGTACCTGATTCTAAGTTGTCTGGCACCCATTGATTGTCTGTACTTCTTCAGGAAAAAAAGTCATTTTCTCACTGTGCTCACAACAAAAGCAATGCTTTCAGATTCGAAGAATATACTATTCAATTTTACTCAGAGGTACAGAGTGCTAAGTAGATGTACACTTCCTAACATTACTCAGTACATCATTTTAAGCTGTCTGGTATCACTTGCATGTCCGTGCTCCTTCAGGAAAAAAAGTCACTTTCTCAATGTGAATGGAACAATAGCAAAGCAATTGGAATCAAAGAAGATACTTTTCAATTTTACTCAAAGGTAAAGAGGGTAAGTAGAAGTAAATCTCCTAAATGTACTTAGCACATGATTCTAACTTGTCTGCTACCACTTGCATCTCCGTGCTCCTTCAGGAAAAAAAGTCACTTTCTCAATGTGAATGGAACAATAGTACAGCAGTTGGAATCAAAGAAGATACTTTTCAATTTTACTCAAAGGTACTGAGTGCTCAGTTGATGTAAACGTCCTAACTTTACTCAGTACCTGATTCTAAGTTGTCTGGCACCCTTTGATTGTCTGTGCTTCTTCAGGAAAAAAAGTCATTTTCTCGCTGTGCTCACAACAAAAGCAATGCTTTCAGATTCGAAGAATATACTATTCAATTTTACTCAGAGGTACAGAGTGCTAAGTAGATGTACACTTCCTAACATTACTCAGTACATCATTTTAAGCTGTCTGGTATCACTTGCATGTCTGTTCTCCTTCAGGAAAAAAAGTCACTTTCTCAATGTGAATGGAACAATAGCAAAGCAATTGGAATCAAAGCAGATACTTTTCTATTTTACTCAAAGGTAAAGAGGGTAAGTAGAAGTAAATCTCCTAAATGTACTTAGCACATGATTCTAACTTGTCTGCTACCACTTGCATCTCTGTGCTCCTACAGGAATAAAAGTCACTTTCTCAGCGTGAATAGAACAATAGCAAAGCAATAGCAATCACAGAAGATACTTTTCAATTTTACTCAAAGGTACTGAGTGCTCAGATGATGTTAATGTCCTAACTTTACTCAGTACCTGATTATAAGTTGTCTGGCACCCTTTGATTGTCTCTTCTTCTTCAGGAACAAAAGTCACTTTCTCACTGTGCTCACAACAAAAGCAATGTTTTCAGAATCGAAGAATATACTATTCAATTTTACTCAGAGGTACAGAGTGCTAAGTAGATGTAAAAGTCCTAACATTACTCAGTACATCATTCTAAGCTGTCTGGTACCACTTGCATGTCTCTGTTCCTTCTGGAAATAAAGTCACTTTCACAATGTGAATGGAACAATAGCAAAGCAATTGGAATCATAGAGGATACTTTTCAATTTTACTCAAAAGTAAAGAAGGTAAGTAGAAGTAAATGTCCTAAATGTATTTAGCACATGATTCTAACTTGTCTGCTACCACTTGTAGCTCTGTGCTCCTTCAGGAAAAAAAGTCACTTTCTCAATGTAAATGGAAGAATACCAAATCAATTGGAATCAAAGAAGATACTTCTCAATTTTACTTAAAGGTAAAGAGGGTAAGTAGATGTAAACGACCTGAATGTACTTAGCACATGATTCTAACTTGTCTGGTACCACTTGCATGTCTGTGCTCCTTCAGGAAAAAAAGTCACTTTCTCAATGTAAATGGAAGATTACCAAATCAATTGGAATCAAAGAAGATACTTCTCAATTTTACTTAAAGGTAAAGAGGGTAAGTAGATGTAAACGACCTGAATGTACTTAGCACATGATTCTAACTTGTCTGGTACCACTTGCATGTCTGTGCTCCTTCAGGAAAAAAAGTCACTTTCTCAACGTGAATGGAACAAGAGTACAGCAGTTGGAATCAAAGAAGATACTTTTCAATTTTACTCAAAGGTACAGAGTGCTCAGTTGATGTTAAGCATCCTAACTTTACTCAGTACCTCATTATAACTTGTCTGGCACCCTTTGATTGTCTGTGCTTCTTCAGGAAAAAAAGTCATTTTCTCACTGTGCTCACAACAAAAGCAATGCTTTCAGATTCGAAGAATATACTATTCAATTTTACTCAGAGGTACAGAGTGATAAGTCGATGTACACTTCCTAACATTACTCAGTACATCATTCTAAGCTGTCTGGTATCACTTGCATGTCTGTGCTCCTTCAGGAAAAAAAGTCACTTTCTCAACGTGAATGAAACAATAGCAGAGCATTTGGAATCAAAGAAGGTACTTTTCAATTTTTCCCAAAGGTAAACAGGGTACGTAGAAGTAAATCTCCTAAATGTACTTAGCACATGATTCTAACTTGTCTGCTACCACTTGCATCTCTGTGCTCCTTCAGGAAAAAAAGTCACTTTCTCAATGTGAATGGAACAATAGTACAGCAGATGGAATCAAAGAAGATACTTTTCAATTTTACTCAAAGGTGCAGAGAGCTCAGTTGATGTAAGCATCCTAACTTTACTCAGTACCTGATTATAACTTGTCTGGCACCCTTTGATTGTCTGTGCTTCTTCAGGAAAAAAAGTCATTTTCTCACTGTGCTCACAACAAAAGCAATGTTTTCAGATTCGAAGAATATACTATTCAATTTTACTCAGAGGTACAGAGTGCTAAGTAGATGTACACTTCCTAACATTACTCAGTACATCATTTTAAGCTGTCTGGTGTCACTTGCATGTCTGTGCTCCTTCAGGAAAAAAAGTCACTTTCTCAATGTGAATGGAACAATAGCAAAGCAATTGGAATCAAAGAAGATACTTTTCAATTTTACTCAAAGGTAAAGAGGGTAAGTAGAAATAAATCTCCTAAATGTACTTAGCACATGATTCTAACTTGTCTGCTACCACTTGCATCTCTGTGCTCCTTCAGGAAAAAAAGTCACTTACTCAATGTGAATGGAACAATAGTACAGCAGTTGGAATCAAAGAAGATCCTTTTCAATTTTACTCAAAGGTACTGAATGCTCAGTTGATGTAAGCATCCTAACTTTACTCAGTACCTGATTATAACTTGTCTGGCACCCGTTGATTGTCTGTGCTTCTTCAGGAAAAAAAGTCATTTTCTCACTGTGCTCACAACAAAAGCAATGTTTTCAGATTCGAAGAATATACTATTCAATTTTACTCAGAGGTACAGAGTGCTAAGTAGATGTACACTTCCTAACATTACTCAGTACATCATTTTAAGCTGTCTGGTATCACTTGCATGTCTGTTCTCCTTCAGGAAAAAAAGTCACTTTCTCAATGTGAATGGAACAATAGCAAAGCAATTGGAATCAAAGAAGATACTTTTCAATTTTACTCAAAGGTACAGAGAGCTCAGTTGATGTAAGCATCCTAACTTTACTCAGTACCTGATTATAACTTGTCTGGCACCCTTTGATTGTCTGTGCTTCTTCAGGAAAAAAAGTCATTTTCTCACTGTGCTCACAACAAAAGCAATGTTTTCAGAATCGAAGAATATACTAATCAATTTTACTCAGAGGTACAGAGTGCTAAGTAGATGTAAACGTCCTAACTTTGCTTAGCACATGGTTCTGTGTTGTCTGGTACCACTTGCATGTCTGTTCTCCTTCAGGAAAAAAAGTTGCTTTCTCAATGTGAATGGAACAGTAGCAAAGTGATAGCAATCACAGAAGATACTTTTCAATTTTACTCAAAGGTACTGAGTACTGAGTTGATGTAAACGTCCTAACTTTACTCAGTACCTGATTCTAAGTTGTCTGGCACCCATTGATTGTCTGTACTTCTTCAGGAAAAAAAGTCATTTTCTCACTGTGCTCACAACAAAAGCAATGCTTTCAGATTCGAAGAATATACTATTCAATTTTACTCAGAGGTACAGAGTGCTAAGTAGATGTACTCTTCCTAACATTACTCAGTACATCATTTTAAGCTGTCTGGTATCACTTGCATGTCCGTGCTCCTTCAGGAAAAAAAGTCACTTTCTCAATGTGAATGGAACAATAGGAAAGCAATTGGAATCAAAGAAGATACTTTTCAATTTTACTCAAAGGTAAAGAGGGTAAGTAGAAGTAAATCTCCTAAATGTACTTAGCACATGATTCTAACTTGTCTGCTACCACTTGCATCTCCGTGCTCCTTCAGGAAAAAAAGTCACTTTCTCAATGTGAATGGAACAATAGTACAGCAGTTGGAATCAAAGAAGATACTTTTCAATTTTACTCAAAGGTACTGAGTGCTCAGTTGATGTAAACGTCCTAACTTTACTCAGTACCTGATTCTAAGTTGTCTGGCACCCTTTGATTGTCTGTGCTTCTTCAGGAAAAAAAGTCATTTTCTCGCTGTGCTCACAACAAAAGCAATGCTTTCAGATTCGAAGAATATACTATTCAATTTTACTCAGAGGTACAGAGTGCTAAGTAGATGTACACTTCCTAACATTACTCAGTACATCATTTTAAGCTGTCTGGTATCACTTGCATGTCTGTTCTCCTTCAGGAAAAAAAGTCAATTTCTCAATGTGAATGGAACAATAGCAAAGCAATTGGAATCAAAGCAGATACTTTTCTATTTTACTCAAAGGTAAAGAGGGTAAGTAGAAGTAAATCTCCTAAATGTACTTAGCACATGATTCTAACTTGTCTGCTACCACTTGCATCTCTGTGCTCCTACAGGAATAAAAGTCACTTTCTCAGCGTGAATAGAACAATAGCAAAGCAATAGCAATCACAGAAGATACTTTTCAATTTTACTCAAAGGTACTGAGTGCTCAGATGATGTTAATGTCCTAACTTTACTCAGTACCTGATTATAAGTTGTCTGGCACCCTTTGATTGTCTCTCCTTCTTCAGGAACAAAAGTCACTTTCTCAATGTAAATGGAAGAATACCAAATCAATTGGAATCAAAGAAGATACTTCTCAATTTTACTTAAAGGTAAAGAGGGTAAGTAGATGTAAACGACCTGAATGTACTTAGCACATGATTCTAACTTGTCTGGTACCACTTGCATGTCTGTGCTCCTTCAGGAAAAAAAGTCACTTTCTCAACGTGAATGGAACAATAGTACAGCAGTTGGAATCAAAGAAGATACTTTTCAATTTTACTCAAAGGTACAGAGTGCTCAGTTGATGTTAAGCATACTAACTTTACTCAGTACCTCATTATAACTTGTCTGGCACCCTTTGATTGTCTGTGCTTCTTCAGGAAAAAAAGACATTTTCTCACTGTGCTCACAACAAAAGCAATGCTTTCAGATTCGAAGAATATACTATTCAATTTTACTCAGAGGTACAGAGTGCTAAGTCGATGTACACTTCCTAACATTACTCAGTACATCATTCTAAGCTGTCTGGTATCACTTGCATGTCTGTGCTCCTTCAGGAAAAAAAGTCACTTTCTCAACGTGAATGAAACAATAGCAGAGCATTTGGAATCAAAGAAGGTACTTTTCAATTTTTCCCAAAGGTAAACAGGGTACGTAGAAGTAAATCTCCTAAATGTACTTAGCACATGATTCTAACTTGTCTGCTACCACTTGCATCTCTGTGCTCCTTCAGGAAAAAAAGTCACTTTCTCAATGTGAATGGAACAATAGTACAGCAGTTGGAATCAAAGAAGATACTTTTCAATTTTACTCAAAGGTACAGAGAGCTCAGTTGATGTAAGCATCCTAACTTTACTCAGTACCTGATTATAACTTGTCTGGCACCCTTTGATTGTCTGTGCTTCTTCAGGAAAAAAAGTCATTTTCTCACTGTGCTCACAACAAAAGCAATGTTTTCAGATTCGAAGAATATACTATTCAATTTTACTCAGAGGTACAGAGTGCTAAGTAGATGTAAACGTCCTAACTTTGCTTAGCACATGATTCTAACTTGTCTGCTACCGCTTGCATATATGTTCTCCTTCAGGAAAAAAAGTTGCTTTCACAATGTGAATGGAACAGTAGCAAAGTGATAGCAAACACAGAAGATACTTTTCAATTTTACTCAAAGGTACTGAGTACTGAGTTGATGTAAACGTCCTAACTTTACTCAGTACCTGATTCTAAGTTGTCTGGCACCCTTTGATTGTCTGTGCTTCTTCAGGAAAAAAAGTCATTTTCTCGCTGTGCTCACAACAAAAGCAATGCTTTCAGATTCGAAGAATATACTATTCAATTTTACTCAGAGGTACAGAGTGCTAAGTAGATGTACACTTCCTAACATTACTCAGTACATCATTTTAAGCTGTCTGGTATCACTTGCATGTCTGTGCTCCTTCAGGAAAAAAAGTCACTTTCTCAATGTGAATGGAACAATAGCAAAGCAATTGGAATCAAAGAAGATACTTTTCAATTTTACTCAAAGGTACAGAGAGCTCAGTTGATGTAAGCATCCTAACTTTACTCAGTACCTGATTATAACTTGTCTGGCACCCTTTGATTGTCTGTGCTTCTTCAGGAAAAAAAGTCATTTTCTCACTGTGCTCACAACAAAAGCAATGTTTTCAGAATCGAAGAATATACTAATCAATTTTACTCAGAGGTACAGAGTGCTAAGTAGATGTAAACGTCCTAACTTTGCTTAGCACATGGTTCTGTGTTGTCTGGTACCACTTGTATCTCTGTGCTCCTTCAGGAAAAAAAGTCACTTTCTCAATGTAAATGGAAGAATACCAAATCAATTGGAATCAAAGAAGATACTTCTCAATTTTACTTAAAGGTAAAGAGGGTAAGTAGATGTAAACGACCTGAATGTACTTAGCACATGATTCTAACTTGTCTGGTACCACTTGCATGTCTGTGCTCCTTCAGGAAAAAAAGTCACTTTCTCAATGTAAATGGAAGATTACCAAATCAATTGGAATCAAAGAAGATACTTCTCAATTTTACTTAAAGGTAAAGAGGGTAAGTAGATGTAAACGACCTGAATGTACTTAGCACATGATTCTAACTTGTCTGGTACCACTTGCATGTCTGTGCTCCTTCAGGAAAAAAAGTCACTTTCTCAACGTGAATGAAACAATAGTACAGCAGTTGGAATCAAAGAAGATACTTTTCAATTTTACTCAAAGGTATAGAGTGCTCAGTTGATGTTAAGCATCCTAACTTTACTCAGTACCTAATTATAACTTGTCTGGCACCCTTTGATTGTCTGTGCTTCTTCAGGAAAAAAAGTCATTTTCTCACTGTGCTCACAACAAAAGCAATGCTTTCAGATTCGAAGAATATACTATTCAATTTTACTCAGAGGTACAGAGTGCTAAGTCGATGTACACTTCCTAACATTACTCAGTACATCATTCTAAGCTGTCTGGTATCACTTGCATGTCTGTGCTCCTTCAGGAAAAAAAGTCACTTTCTCAACGTGAATGAAACAATAGCAGAGCATTTGGAATCAAAGAAGGTACTTTTCAATTTTTCCCAAAGGTAAACAGGGTACGTAGAAGTAAATCTCCTAAATGTACTTAGCACATGATTCTAACTTGTCTGCTACCACTTGCATCTCTGTGCTCCTTCAGGAAAAAAAGTCACTTTCTCAATGTGAATGGAACAATAGTACAGCAGTTGGAATCAAAGAAGATACTTTTCAATTTTACTCAAAGGTACAGAGAGCTCAGTTGATGTAAGCATCCTAACTTTACTCAGTACCTGATTATAACTTGTCTGGCACCCTTTGATTGTCTGTGCTTCTTCAGGAAAAAAAGTCATTTTCTCACTGTGCTCACAACAAAAGCAATGTTTTCAGATTCGAAGAATATACTATTCAATTTTACTCAGAGGTACAGAGTGCTAAGTAGATGTACACTTCCTAACATTACTCAGTACATCATTTTAAGCTGTCTGGTGTCACTTGCATGTCTGTGCTCCTTCAGGAAAAAAAGTCACTTTCTCAATGTGAATGGAACAATAGCAAAGCAATTGGAATCAAAGAAGATACGTTTCAATTTTACTCAAAGGTAAAGAGGGTAAGTAGAAATAAATCTCCTAAATGTACTTAGCACATGATTCTAACTTGTCTGCTACCACTTGCATCTCTGTGCTCCTTCAGGAAAAAAAGTCACTTTCTCAATGTGAATGGAACAATAGTACAGCAGTTGGAATCAAAGAAGATACTTTTCAATTTTACTCAAAGGTACTGAATGCTCAGTTGATGTAAGCATCCTAACTTTACTCAGTACCTGATTATAACTTGTCTGGCACCCGTTGATTGTCTGTGCTTCTTCAGGAAAAAAAGTCATTTTCTCACTGTGCTCACAACAAAAGCAATGTTTTCAGATTCGAAGAATATACTATTCAATTTTACTCAGAGGTACAGAGTGCTAAGTAGATGTACACTTCCTAACATTACTCAGTACATCATTTTAAGCTGTCTGGTATCACTTGCATGTCTGTGCTCCTTCAGGAAAAAAAGTCACTTTCTCAATGTGAATGGAACAATAGCAAAGCAATTGGAATCAAAGAAGATACTTTTCAATTTTACTCAAAGGTACAGAGAGCTCAGTTGATGTAAGCATCCTAATTTACTCAGTACCTGATTATAACTTGTCTGGCACCCTTTGATTGTCTGTGCTTCTTCAGGAAAAAAAGTCATTTTCTCACTGTGCTCACAACAAAAGCAATGTTTTCAGAATCGAAGAATATACTAATCAATTTTACTCAGAGGTACAGAGTGCTAAGTAGATGTAAACGTCCTAACTTTGCTTAGCACATGGTTCTGTGTTGTCTGGTACCACTTGCATGTCTGTTCTCCTTCAGGAAAAAAAGTTGCTTTCTCAATGTGAATGGAACAGTAGCAAAGTGATAGCAATCACAGAAGATACTTTTCAATTTTACTCAAAGGTACTGAGTACTGAGTTGATGTAAACGTCCTAACTTTACTCAGTACCTGATTCTAAGTTGTCTGGCACCCATTGATTGTCTGTACTTCTTCAGGAAAAAAAGTCATTTTCTCACTGTGCTCACAACAAAAGCAATGCTTTCAGATTCGAAGAATATACTATTCAATTTTACTCAGAGGTACAGAGTGCTAAGTAGATGTACACTTCCTAACATTACTCAGTACATCATTTTAAGCTGTCTGGTATCACTTGCATGTCCGTGCTCCTTCAGGAAAAAAAGTCACTTTCTCAATGTGAATGGAACAATAGCAAAGCAATTGGAATCAAAGAAGATACTTTTCAATTTTACTCAAAGGTAAAGAGGGTAAGTAGAAGTAAATCTCCTAAATGTACTTAGCACATGATTCTAACTTGTCTGCTACCACTTGCATCTCCGTGCTCCTTCAGGAAAAAAAGTCACTTTCTCAATGTGAATGGAACAATAGTACAGCAGTTGGAATCAAAGAAGATACTTTTCAATTTTACTCAAAGGTACTGAGTGCTCAGTT
This sequence comes from Mobula birostris, assembly GCF_030028105.1. Lineage (NCBI taxonomy): Eukaryota > Metazoa > Chordata > Chondrichthyes > Myliobatiformes > Myliobatidae > Mobula > Mobula birostris. The sequence goes on along the minus strand of NC_092402.1, from coordinate 22,949,139 downwards.
GATGTAAACGTCCTAACTTTACTCAGTACCTGATTCTAAGTTGTCTGGCACCCTTTGATTGTCTGTGCTTCTTCAGGAAAAAAAGTCATTCTCTCGCTGTGCTCACAACAAAAGCAATGCTTTCAGATTCGAAGAATATACTATTCAATTTTACTCAGAGGTACAGAGTGCTAAGTAGATGTACACTTCCTAACATTACTCAGTACATCATTTTAAGCTGTCTGGTATCACTTGCATGTCTGTTCTCCTTCAGGAAAAAAAGTCACTTTCTCAATGTGAATGGAACAATAGCAAAGCAATTGGAATCAAAGCAGATACTTTTCTATTTTACTCAAAGGTAAAGAGGGTAAGTAGAAGTAAATCTCCTAAATGTACTTAGCACATGATTCTAACTTGTCTGCTACCACTTGCATCTCTGTGCTCCTACAGGAATAAAAGTCACTTTCTCAGCGTGAATAGAACAATAGCAAAGCAATAGCAATCACAGAAGATACTTTTCAATTTTACTCAAAGGTACTGAGTGCTCAGATGATGTTAATGTCCTAACTTTACTCAGTACCTGATTATAAGTTGTCTGGCACCCTTTGATTGTCTCTTCTTCTTCAGGAACAAAAGTCACTTTCTCACTGTGCTCACAACAAAAGCAATGTTTTCAGAATCGAAGAATATACTATTCAATTTTACTCAGAGGTACAGAGTGCTAAGTAGATGTAAAAGTCCTAACATTACTCAGTACATCATTCTAAGCTGTCTGGTACCACTTGCATGTCTCTGTTCCTTCTGGAAATAAAGTCACTTTCGCAATGTGAATGGAACAATAGCAAAGCAATTGGAATCATAGAGGATACTTTTCAATTTTACTCAAAAGTAAAGAAGGTAAGTAGAAGTAAATGTCCTAAATGTATTTAGCACATGATTCTAACTTGTCTGCTACCACTTGTAGCTCTGTGCTCCTTCAGGAAAAAAAGTCACTTTCTCAATGTAAATGGAAGAATACCAAATCAATTGGAATCAAAGAAGATACTTCTCAATTTTACTTAAAGGTAAAGAGGGTAAGTAGATGTAAACGACCTGAATGTACTTAGCACATGATTCTAACTTGTCTGGTACCACTTGCATGTCTGTGCTCCTTCAGGAAAAAAAGTCACTTTCTCAATGTAAATGGAAGATTACCAAATCAATTGGAATCAAAGAAGATACTTCTCAATTTTACTTAAAGGTAAAGAGGGTAAGTAGATGTAAACGACCTGAATGTACTTAGCACATGATTCTAACTTGTCTGGTACCACTTGCATGTCTGTGCTCCTTCAGGAAAAAAAGTCACTTTCTCAACGTGAATGGAACAAGAGTACAGCAGTTGGAATCAAAGAAGATACTTTTCAATTTTACTCAAAGGTACAGAGTGCTCAGTTGATGTTAAGCATCCTAACTTTACTCAGTACCTCATTATAACTTGTCTGGCACCCTTTGATTGTCTGTGCTTCTTCAGGAAAAAAAGTCATTTTCTCACTGTGCTCACAACAAAAGCAATGCTTTCAGATTCGAAGAATATACTATTCAATTTTACTCAGAGGTACAGAGTGATAAGTCGATGTACACTTCCTAACATTACTCAGTACATCATTCTAAGCTGTCTGGTATCACTTGCATGTCTGTGCTCCTTCAGGAAAAAAAGTCACTTTCTCAACGTGAATGAAACAATAGCAGAGCATTTGGAATCAAAGAAGGTACTTTTCAATTTTTCCCAAAGGTAAACAGGGTACGTAGAAGTAAATCTCCTAAATGTACTTAGCACATGATTCTAACTTGTCTGCTACCACTTGCATCTCTGTGCTCCTTCAGGAAAAAAAGTCACTTTCTCAATGTGAATGGAACAATAGTACAGCAGATGGAATCAAAGAAGATACTTTTCAATTTTACTCAAAGGTGCAGAGAGCTCAGTTGATGTAAGCATCCTAACTTTACTCAGTACCTGATTATAACTTGTCTGGCACCCTTTGATTGTCTGTGCTTCTTCAGGAAAAAAAGTCATTTTCTCACTGTGCTCACAACAAAAGCAATGTTTTCAGATTCGAAGAATATACTATTCAATTTTACTCAGAGGTACAGAGTGCTAAGTAGATGTACACTTCCTAACATTACTCAGTACATCATTTTAAGCTGTCTGGTGTCACTTGCATGTCTGTGCTCCTTCAGGAAAAAAAGTCACTTTCTCAATGTGAATGGAACAATAGCAAAGCAATTGGAATCAAAGAAGATACTTTTCAATTTTACTCAAAGGTAAAGAGGGTAAGTAGAAATAAATCTCCTAAATGTACTTAGCACATGATTCTAACTTGTCTGCTACCACTTGCATCTCTGTGCTCCTTCAGGAAAAAAAGTCACTTACTCAATGTGAATGGAACAATAGTACAGCAGTTGGAATCAAAGAAGATCCTTTTCAATTTTACTCAAAGGTACTGAATGCTCAGTTGATGTAAGCATCCTAACTTTACTCAGTACCTGATTATAACTTGTCTGGCACCCGTTGATTGTCTGTGCTTCTTCAGGAAAAAAAGTCATTTTCTCACTGTGCTCACAACAAAAGCAATGTTTTCAGATTCGAAGAATATACTATTCAATTTTACTCAGAGGTACAGAGTGCTAAGTAGATGTACACTTCCTAACATTACTCAGTACATCATTTTAAGCTGTCTGGTATCACTTGCATGTCTGTGCTCCTTCAGGAAAAAAAGTCACTTTCTCAATGTGAATGGAACAATAGCAAAGCAATTGGAATCAAAGAAGATACTTTTCAATTTTACTCAAAGGTACAGAGAGCTCAGTTGATGTAAGCATCCTAACTTTACTCAGTACCTGATTATAACTTGTCTGGCACCCTTTGATTGTCTGTGCTTCTTCAGGAAAAAAAGTCATTTTCTCACTGTGCTCACAACAAAAGCAATGTTTTCAGAATCGAAGAATATACTAATCAATTTTACTCAGAGGTACAGAGTGCTAAGTAGATGTAAACGTCCTAACTTTGCTTAGCACATGGTTCTGTGTTGTCTGGTACCACTTGCATGTCTGTTCTCCTTCAGGAAAAAAAGTTGCTTTCTCAATGTGAATGGAACAGTAGCAAAGTGATAGCAATCACAGAAGATACTTTTCAATTTTACTCAAAGGTACTGAGTACTGAGTTGATGTAAACGTCCTAACTTTACTCAGTACCTGATTCTAAGTTGTCTGGCACCCATTGATTGTCTGTACTTCTTCAGGAAAAAAAGTCATTTTCTCACTGTGCTCACAACAAAAGCAATGCTTTCAGATTCGAAGAATATACTATTCAATTTTACTCAGAGGTACAGAGTGCTAAGTAGATGTACACTTCCTAACATTACTCAGTACATCATTTTAAGCTGTCTGGTATCACTTGCATGTCCGTGCTCCTTCAGGAAAAAAAGTCACTTTCTCAATGTGAATGGAACAATAGCAAAGCAATTGGAATCAAAGAAGATACTTTTCAATTTTACTCAAAGGTAAAGAGGGTAAGTAGAAGTAAATCTCCTAAATGTATTAGCACATGATTCTAACTTGTCTGCTACCACTTGCATCTCCGTGCTCCTTCAGGAAAAAAAGTCACTTTCTCAATGTGAATGGAACAATAGTACAGCAGTTGGAATCAAAGAAGATACTTTTCAATTTTACTCAAAGGTACTGAGTGCTCAGTTGATGTAAACGTCCTAACTTTACTCAGTACCTGATTCTAAGTTGTCTGGCACCCTTTGATTGTCTGTGCTTCTTCAGGAAAAAAAGTCATTTTCTCGCTGTGCTCACAACAAAAGCAATGCTTTCAGATTCGAAGAATATACTATTCAATTTTACTCAGAGGTACAGAGTGCTAAGTAGATGTACACTTCCTAACATTACTCAGTACATCATTTTAAGCTGTCTGGTATCACTTGCATGTCTGTTCTCCTTCAGGAAAAAAAGTCACTTTCTCAATGTGAATGGAACAATAGCAAAGCAATTGGAATCAAAGCAGATACTTTTCTATTTTACTCAAAGGTAAAGAGGGTAAGTAGAAGTAAATCTCCTAAATGTACTTAGCACATGATTCTAACTTGTCTGCTACCACTTGCATCTCTGTGCTCCTACAGGAATAAAAGTCACTTTCTCAGCGAGAATAGAACAATAGCAAAGCAATAGCAATCACAGAAGATACTTTTCAATTTTACTCAAAGGTACTGAGTGCTCAGATGATGTTAATGTCCTAACTTTACTCAGTACCTGATTATAAGTTGTCTGGCACCCTTTGATTGTCTCTCCTTCTTCAGGAACAAAAGTCACTTTCTCACTGTGCTCACAACAAAAGCAATGTTTTCAGAATCGAAGAATATACTATTCAATTTTACTCAGAGGTACAGAGTGCTAAGTAGATGTAAAAGTCCTAACATTACTCAGTACATCATTCTAAGCTGTCTGGTACCACTTGCATGTCTCTGTTCCTTCTGGAAATAAAGTCACTTTCACAAAGTGAATGGAACAATAGCAAAGCAATTGGAATCATAGAGGATACTTTTCAATTTTACTCAAAAGTAAAGAAGGTAAGTAGAAGTAAATGTCCTTAATGTATTTAGCACATGATTCTAACTTGTCTGCTACCACTTGTATCTCTGTGCTCCTTCAGGAAAAAAAGTCACTTTCTCAATGTAAATGGAAGAATACCAAATCAATTGGAATCAAAGAAGATACTTCTCAATTTTACTTAAAGGTAAAGAGGGTAAGTAGATGTAAACGACCTGAATGTACTTAGCACATGATTCTAACTTGTCTGGTACCACTTGCATGTCTGTGCTCCTTCAGGAAAAAAAGTCACTTTGTCAACGTGAATGGAACAATAGTACAGCAGTTGGAATCAAAGAAGATACTTTTCAATTTTACTCAAAGGTACTGAATGCTCAGTTGATGTAAGCATCCTAACTTTACTCAGTAACTGATTATAACTTGTCTGGCACCCTTTGATTGTCTGTGCTTCTTCAGGAAAAAAAGTCATTTTCTCACTGTGCTCACAACAAAAGCAATGCTTTCAGATTCGAAGAATATACTATTCAATTTTACTCAGAGGTACAGAGTGCTAAGTAGATGTACACTTCCTAACATTACTCAGTACATCATTTTAAGCTGTCTGGTGTCACTTGCATGTCTGTGCTCCTTCAGGAAAAAAAGTCACTTTCTCAATGTGAATGGAACAATAGCAAAGCAATTGGAATCAAAGAAGATACTTTTCAATTTTACTCAAAGGTAAAGAGGGTAAGTAGAAATAAATCTCCTAAATGTACTTAGCACATGATTCTAACTTGTCTGCTACCACTTGCATGTCTGTGCTCCTTCAGGAAAAAAAGTCACTTTCTCAACGTGAATGGAACAATAGTACAGCAGTTGGAATCAAAGAAGATACTTTTCAATTTTACTCAAAGGTACAGAGTGCTCAGTTGATGTTAAGCATCCTAACTTTACTCAGTACCTCATTATAACTTGTCTGGCACCCTTTGATTGTCTGTGCTTCTTCAGGAAAAAAAGTCATTTTCTCACTGTGCTCACAACAAAAGCAATGCTTTCAGATTCGAAGAATATACTATTCAATTTTACTCAGAGGTACAGAGTGCTAAGTCGATGTACACTTCCTAACATTACTCAGTACATCATTCTAAGCTGTCTGGTATCACTTGCATGTCTGTGCTCCTTCAGGAAAAAAAGTCACTTTCTCAACGTGAATGAAACAATAGCAGAGCATTTGGAATCAAAGAAGGTACTTTTCAATTTTTCCCAAAGGTAAACAGGGTACGTAGAAGTAAATCTCCTTAATGTACTTAGCACATGATTCTAACTTGTCTGCTACCACTTGCATCTCTGTGCTCCTTCAGGAAAAAAAGTCACTTACTCAATGTGAATGGAACAATAGTACAGCAGTTGGAATCAAAGAAGATCCTTTTCAATTTTACTCAAAGGTACTGAATGCTCAGTTGATGTAAGCATCCTAACTTTACTCAGTACCTGATTATAACTTGTCTGGCACCCGTTGATTGTCTGTGCTTCTTCAGGAAAAAAAGTCATTTTCTCACTGTGCTCACAACAAAAGCAATGTTTTCAGATTCGAAGAATATACTATTCAATTTTACTCAGAGGTACAGAGTGCTAAGTAGATGTACACTTCCTAACATTACTCAGTACATCATTTTAAGCTGTCTGGTATCACTTGCATGTCTGTGCTCCTTCAGGAAAAAAAGTCACTTTCTCAATGTGAATGGAACAATAGCAAAGCAATTGGAATCAAAGAAGATACTTTTCAATTTTACTCAAAGGTAAAGAGGGTAAGTAGAAGTAAATCTCCTAAATGTACTTAGCACATGATTCTAACTTGTCTGCTACCACTTGCATCTCCGTGCTCCTTCAGGAAAAAAAGTCACTTTCTCAATGTGAATGGAACAATAGTACAGCAGTTGGAATCAAAGAAGATACTTTTCAATTTTACTCAAAGGTACTGAGTGCTCAGTTGATGTAAACGTCCTAACTTTACTCAGTACCTGATTCTAAGTTGTCTGGCACCCTTTGATTGTCTGTGCTTCTTCAGGAAAAAAAGTCATTTTCTCGCTGTGCTCACAACAAAAGCAATGCTTTCAGATTCGAAGAATATACTATTCAATTTTACTCAGAGGTACAGAGTGCTAAGTAGATGTACACTTCCTAACATTACTCAGTACATCATTTTAAGCTGTCTGGTATCACTTGCATGTCTGTTCTCCTTCAGGAAAAAAAGTCAATTTCTCAATGTGAATGGAACAATAGCAAAGCAATTGGAATCAAAGCAGATACTTTTCTATTTTACTCAAAGGTAAAGAGGGTAAGTAGAAGTAAATCTCCTAAATGTACTTAGCACATGATTCTAACTTGTCTGCTACCACTTGCATCTCTGTGCTCCTACAGGAATAAAAGTCACTTTCTCAGCGTGAATAGAACAATAGCAAAGCAATAGCAATCACAGAAGATACTTTTCAATTTTACTCAAAGGTACTGAGTGCTCAGATGATGTTAATGTCCTAACTTTACTCAGTACCTGATTATAAGTTGTCTGGCACCCTTTGATTGTCTCTCCTTCAGGAACAAAAGTCACTTTCTCACTGTGCTCACAACAAAAGCAATGTTTTCAGAATCGAAGAATATACTATTCAATTTTACTCAGAGGTACAGAGTGCTAAGTAGATGTAAAAGTCCTAACATTACTCAGTACATCATTCTAAGCTGTCTGGTACCACTTGCATGTCTCTGTTCCTTCTGGAAATAAAGTCACTTTCACAATGTGAATGGAACAATAGCAAAGCAATTGGAATCATAGAGGATACTTTTCAATTTTACTCAAAAGTAAAGAAGGTAAGTAGAAGTAAATGTCCTAAATGTATTTAGCACATGATTCTAACTTGTCTGCTACCACTTGTATCTCTGTGCTCCTTCAGGAAAAAAAGTCACTTTCTCAATGTAAATGGAAGAATACCAAATCAATTGGAATCAAAGAAGATACTTCTCAATTTTACTTAAAGGTAAAGAGGGTAAGTAGATGTAAACGACCTGAATGTACTTAGCACATGATTCTAACTTGTCTGGTACCACTTGCATGTCTGTGCTCCTTCAGGAAAAAAAGTCACTTTCTCAATGTAAATGGAAGATTACCAAATCAATTGGAATCAAAGAAGATACTTCTCAATTTTACTTAAAGGTAAAGAGGGTAAGTAGATGTAAACGACCTGAATGTACTTAGCACATGATTCTAACTTGTCTGGTACCACTTGCATGTCTGTGCTCCTTCAGGAAAAAAAGTCACTTTCTCAACGTGAATGGAACAATAGTACAGCAGTTGGAATCAAAGAAGATACTTTTCAATTTTACTCAAAGGTACAGAGTGCTCAGTTGATGTTAAGCATCCTAACTTTACTCAGTACCTCATTATAACTTTTCTGGCACCCTTTGATTGTCTGTGCTTCTTCAGGAAAAAAAGTCATTTTCTCACTGTGCTCACAACAAAAGCAATGCTTTCAGATTCGAAGAATATACTATTCAATTTTACTCAGAGGTACAGAGTGCTAAGTCGATGTACACTTCCTAACATTACTCAGTACATCATTCTAAGCTGTCTGGTATCACTTGCATGTCTGTGCTCCTTCAGGAAAAAAAGTCACTTTCTCAACGTGAATGAAACAATAGCAGAGCATTTGGAATCAAAGAAGGTACTTTTCAATTTTTCCCAAAGGTAAACAGGGTACGTAGAAGTAAATCTCCTTAATGTACTTAGCACATGATTCTAACTTGTCTGCTACCACTTGCATCTCTGTGCTCCTTCAGGAAAAAAAGTCACTTTCTCAATGTGAATGGAACAATAGTACAGCAGTTGGAATCAAAGAAGATACTTTTCAATTTTACTCAAAGGTACAGAGAGCTCAGTTGATGTAAGCATCCTAACTTTACTCAGTACCTGATTATAACTTGTCTGGCACCCTTTGATTGTCTGTGCTTCTTCAGGAAAAAAAGTCATTTTCTCACTGTGCTCACAACAAAAGCAATGTTTTCAGATTCGAAGAATATACTATTCAATTTTACTCAGAGGTACAGAGTGCTAAGTAGATGTACACTTCCTAACATTACTCAGTACATCATTTTAAGCTGTCTGGTGTCACTTGCATGTCTGTGCTCCTTCAGGAAAAAAAGTCACTTTCTCAATGTGAATGGAACAATAGCAAAGCAATTGGAATCAAAGAAGATACTTTTCAATTTTACTCAAAGGTAAAGAGGGTAAGTAGAAATAAATCTCCTAAATGTACTTAGCACATGATTCTAACTTGTCTGCTACCACTTGCATCTCTGTGCTCCTTCAGGAAAAAAAGTCACTTTCTCAATGTGAATGGAACAATAGTACAGCAGTTGGAATCAAAGAAGATACTTTTCAATTTTACTCAAAGGTACTGAATGCTCAGTTGATGTAAGCATCCTAACTTTACTCAGTAACTGATTATAACTTGTCTGGCACCCTTTGATTGTCTGTGCTTCTTCAGGAAAAAAAGTCATTTTCTCACTGTGCTCACAACAAAAGCAATGTTTTCAGATTCGAAGAATATACTATTCAATTTTACTCAGAGGTACAGAGTGCTAAGTAGATGTACACTTCCTAACATTACTCAGTACATCATTTTAAGCTGTCTGGTGTCACTTGCATGTCTGTGCTCCTTCAGGAAAAAAAGTCACTTTCTCAATGTGAATGGAACAATAGCAAAGCAATTGGAATCAAAGAAGATACTTTTCAATTTTACTCAAAGGTAAAGAGGGTAAGTAGAAATAAATCTCCTAAATGTACTTAGCACATGATTCTAACTTGTCTGCTACCACTTGCATGTCTGTGCTCCTTCAGGAAAAAAAGTCACTTTCTCAACGTGAATGGAACAATAGTACAGCAGTTGGAATCAAAGAAGATACTTTTCAATTTTACTCAAAGGTACAGAGTGCTCAGTTGATGTTAAGCATCCTAACTTTACTCAGTACCTCATTATAACTTGTCTGGCACCCTTTGATTGTCTGTGCTTCTTCAGGAAAAAAAGTCATTTTCTCACTGTGCTCACAACAAAAGCAATGCTTTCAGATTCGAAGAATATACTATTCAATTTTACTCAGAGGTACAGAGTGCTAAGTCGATGTACACTTCCTAACATTACTCAGAACATCATTCTAAGCTGTCTGGTATCACTTGCATGTCTGTGCTCCTTCAGGAAAAAAAGTCACTTTCTCAACGTGAATGAAACAATAGCAGAGCATTTGGAATCAAAGAAGGTACTTTTCAATTTTTCCCAAAGGTAAACAGGGTACGTAGAAGTAAATCTCCTAAATGTACTTAGCACATGATTCTAACTTGTCTGCTACCACTTGCATCTCTGTGCTCCTTCAGGAAAAAAAGTCACTTTCTCAATGTGAATGGAACAATAGTACAGCAGATGGAATCAAAGAAGATACTTTTCAATTTTACTCAAAGGTACAGAGAGCTCAGTTGATGTAAGCATCCTAACTTTACTCAGTACCTGATTATAACTTGTCTGGCACCCTTTGATTGTCTGTGCTTCTTCAGGAAAAAAAGTCATTTTCTCACTGTGCTCACAACAAAAGCAATGTTTTCAGATTCGAAGAATATACTATTCAATTTTACTCAGAGGTACAGAGTGCTAAGTAGATGTACACTTCCTAACATTACTCAGTACATCATTTTAAGCTGTCTGGTGTCACTTGCATGTCTGTGCTCCTTCAGGAAAAAAAGTCACTTTCTCAATGTGAATGGAACAATAGCAAAGCAATTGGAATCAAAGAAGATACTTTTCAATTTTACTCAAAGGTAAAGAGGGTAAGTAGAAATAAATCTCCTAAATGTACTTAGCACATGATTCTAACTTGTCTGCTACCACTTGCATCTCTGTGCTCCTTCAGGAAAAAAAGTCACTTACTCAATGTGAATGGAACAATAGTACAGCAGTTGGAATCAAAGAAGATCCTTTTCAATTTTACTCAAAGGTACTGAATGCTCAGTTGATGTAAGCATCCTAACTTTACTCAGTACCTGATTATAACTTGTCTGGCACCCGTTGATTGTCTGTGCTTCTTCAGGAAAAAAAGTCATTTTCTCACTGTGCTCACAACAAAAGCAATGTTTTCAGATTCGAAGAATATACTATTCAATTTTACTCAGAGGTACAGAGTGCTAAGTAGATGTACACTTCCTAACATTACTCAGTACATCATTTTAAGCTGTCTGGTATCACTTGCATGTCTGTGCTCCTTCAGGAAAAAAAGTCACTTTCTCAATGTGAATGGAACAATAGCAAAGCAATTGGAATCAAAGAAGATACTTTTCAATTTTACTCAAAGGTACAGAGAGCTCAGTTGATGTAAGCATCCTAACTTTACTCAGTACCTGATTATAACTTGTCTGGCACCCTTTGATTGTCTGTGCTTCTTCAGGAAAAAAAGTCATTTTCTCACTGTGCTCACAACAAAAGCAATGTTTTCAGAATCGAAGAATATACTAATCAATTTTACTCAGAGGTACAGAGTGCTAAGTAGATGTAAACGTCCTAACTTTGCTTAGCACATGGTTCTGTGTTGTCTGGTACCACTTGCATGTCTGTTCTCCTTCAGGAAAAAAAGTTGCTTTCTCAATGTGAATGGAACAGTAGCAAAGTGATAGCAATCACAGAAGATACTTTTCAATTTTACTCAAAGGTACTGAGTACTGAGTTGATGTAAACGTCCTAACTTTACTCAGTACCTGATTCTAAGTTGTCTGGCACCCATTGATTGTCTGTACTTCTTCAGGAAAAAAAGTCATTTTCTCACTGTGCTCACAACAAAAGCAATGCTTTCAGATTCGAAGAATATACTATTCAATTTTACTCAGAGGTACAGAGTGCTAAGTAGATGTACTCTTCCTAACATTACTCAGTACATCATTTTAAGCTGTCTGGTATCACTTGCATGTCCGTGCTCCTTCAGGAAAAAAAGTCACTTTCTCAATGTGAATGGAACAATAGCAAAGCAATTGGAATCAAAGAAGATACTTTTCAATTTTACTCAAAGGTAAAGAGGGTAAGTAGAAGTAAATCTCCTAAATGTACTTAGCACATGATTCTAACTTGTCTGCTACCACTTGCATCTCCGTGCTCCTTCAGGAAAAAAAGTCACTTTCTCAATGTGAATGGAACAATAGTACAGCAGTTGGAATCAAAGAAGATACTTTTCAATTTTACTCAAAGGTACTGAGTGCTCAGTTGATGTAAACGTCCTAACTTTACTCAGTACCTGATTCTAAGTTGTCTGGCACCCTTTGATTGTCTGTGCTTCTTCAGGAAAAAAAGTCATTTTCTCGCTGTGCTCACAACAAAAGCAATGCTTTCAGATTCGAAGAATATACTATTCAATTTTACTCAGAGGTACAGAGTGCTAAGTAGATGTACACTTCCTAACATTACTCAGTACATCATTTTAAGCTGTCTGGTATCACTTGCATCTCTGTGCTCCTACAGGAATAAAAGTCACTTTCTCAGCGTGAATAGAACAATAGCAAAGCAATAGCAATCACAGAAGATACTTTTCAATTTTACTCAAAGGTACTGAGTGCTCAGATGATGTTAATGTCCTAACTTTACTCAGTACCTGATTATAAGTTGTCTGGCACCCTTTGATTGTCTCTCCTTCTTCAGGAACAAAAGTCACTTTCTCACTGTGCTCACAACAAAAGCAATGTTTTCAGAATCGAAGAATATACTATTCAATTTTACTCAGAGGTACAGAGTGCTAAGTAGATGTAAAAGTCCTAACATTACTCAGTACATCATTCTAAGCTGTCTGGTACCACTTGCATGTCTCTGTTCCTTCTGGAAATAAAGTCACTTTCACAATGTGAATGGAACAATAGCAAAGCAATTGGAATCATAGAGGATACTTTTCAATTTTACTCAAAAGTAAAGAAGGTAAGTAGAAGTAAATGTCCTAAATGTATTTAGCACATGATTCTAACTTGTCTGCTACCACTTGTATCTCTGTGCTCCTTCAGGAAAAAAAGTCACTTTCTCAATGTAAATGGAAGAATACCAAATCAATTGGAATCAAAGAAGATACTTCTCAATTTTACTTAAAGGTAAAGAGGGTAAGTAGATGTAAACGACCTGAATGTACTTAGCACATGATGCTAACTTGTCTGGTACCACTTGCATGTCTGTGCTCCTTCAGGAAAAAAAGTCACTTTCTCAATGTAAATGGAAGATTACCAAATCAATTGGAATCAAAGAAGATACTTCTCAATTTTACTTAAAGGTAAAGAGGGTAAGTAGATGTAAACGACCTGAATGTACTTAGCACATGATTCTAACTTGTCTGGTACCACTTGCATGTCTGTGCTCCTTCAGGAAAAAAAGTCACTTTCTCAACGTGAATGGAACAATAGTACAGCAGTTGGAATCAAAGAAGATACTTTTCAATTTTACTCAAAGGTACAGAGTGCTCAGTTGATGTTAAGCATCCTAACTTTACTCAGTACCTCATTATAACTTGTCTGGCACCCTTTGATTGTCTGTGCTTCTTCAGGAAAAAAAGTCATTTTCTCACTGTGCTCACAACAAAAGCAATGCTTTCAGATTCGAAGAATATACTATTCAATTTTACTCAGAGGTACAGAGTGCTAAGTCGATGTACACTTCCTAACATTACTCAGTACATCATTCTAAGCTGTCTGGTATCACTTGCATGTCTGTGCTCCTTCAGGAAAAAAAGTCACTTTCTCAACGTGAATGAAACAATAGCAGAGCATTTGGAATCAAAGAAGGTACTTTTCAATTTTTCCCAAAGGTAAACAGGGTACGTAGAAGTAAATCTCCTTAATGTACTTAGCACATGATTCTAACTTGTCTGCTACCACTTGCATCTCTGTGCTCCTTCAGGAAAAAAAGTCACTTTCTCAATGTGAATGGAACAATAGTACAGCAGTTGGAATCAAAGAAGATACTTTTCAATTTTACTCAAAGGTACAGAGAGCTCAGTTGATGTAAGCATCCTAACTTTACTCAGTACCTGATTATAACTTGTCTGGCACCCTTTGATTGTCTGTGCTTCTTCAGGAAAAAAAGTCATTTTCTCACTGTGCTCACAACAAAAGCAATGTTTTCAGATTCGAAGAATATACTATTCAATTTTACTCAGAGGTACAGAGTGCTAAGTAGATGTACACTTCCTAACATTACTCAGTACATCATTTTAAGCTGTCTGGTGTCACTTGCATGTCTGTGCTCCTTCAGGAAAAAAAGTCACTTTCTCAATGTGAATGGAACAATAGCAAAGCAATTGGAATCAAAGAAGATACTTTTCAATTTTACTCAAAGGTAAAGAGGGTAAGTAGAAATAAATCTCCTAAATGTACTTAGCACATGATTCTAACTTGTCTGCTACCACTTGCATCTCTGTGCTCCTTCAGGAAAAAAAGTCACTTTCTCAATGTGAATGGAACAATAGTACAGCAGTTGGAATCAAAGAAGATACTTTTCAATTTTACTCAAAGGTACTGAATGCTCAGTTGATGTAAGCATCCTAACTTTACTCAGTACCTGATTATAACTTGTCTGGCACCCGTTGATTGTCTGTGCTTCTTCAGGAAAAAAAGTCATTTTCTCACTGTGCTCACAACAAAAGCAATGTTTTCAGATTCGAAGAATATACTATTCAATTTTACTCAGAGGTACAGAGTGCTAAGTAGATGTACACTTCCTAACATTACTCAGTACATCATTTTAAGCTGTCTGGTATCACTTGCATGTCTGTGCTCCTTCAGGAAAAAAAGTCACTTTCTCAATGTGAATGGAACAATAGCAAAGCAATTGGAATCAAAGAAGATACTTTTCAATTTTACTCAAAGGTACAGAGAGCTCAGTTGATGTAAGCATCCTAACTTTACTCAGTACCTGATTATAACTTGTCTGGCACCCTTTGATTGTCTGTGCTTCTTCAGGAAAAAAAGTCATTTTCTCACTGTGCTCACAACAAAAGCAATGTTTTCAGAATCGAAGAATATACTAATCAATTTTACTCAGAGGTACAGAGTGCTAAGTAGATGTAAACGTCCTAACTTTGCTTAGCACATGGTTCTGTGTTGTCTGGTACCACTTGCATGTCTGTTCTCCTTCAGGAAAAAAAGTTGCTTTCTCAATGTGAATGGAACAGTAGCAAAGTGATAGCAATCACAGAAGATACTTTTCAATTTTACTCAAAGGTACTGAGTACTGAGTTGATGTAAACGTCCTAACTTTACTCAGTACCTGATTCTAAGTTGTCTGGCACCCATTGATTGTCTGTACTTCTTCAGGAAAAAAAGTCATTTTCTCACTGTGCTCACAACAAAAGCAATGCTTTCAGATTCGAAGAATATACTATTCAATTTTACTCAGAGGTACAGAGTGCTAAGTAGATGTACTCTTCCTAACATTACTCAGTACATCATTTTAAGCTGTCTGGTATCACTTGCATGTCCGTGCTCCTTCAGGAAAAAAAGTCACTTTCTCAATGTGAATGGAACAATAGCAAAGCAATTGGAATCAAAGAAGATACTTTTCAATATTACTCAAAGGTAAAGAGGGTAAGTAGAAGTAAATCTCCTAAATGTACTTAGCACATGATTCTAACTTGTCTGCTACCACTTGCATCTCCGTGCTCCTTCAGGAAAAAAAGTCACTTTCTCAATGTGAATGGAACAATAGTACAGCAGTTGGAATCAAAGAAGATACTTTTCAATTTTACTCAAAGGTACTGAGTGCTCAGTTGATGTAAACGTCCTAACTTTACTCAGTACCTGATTCTAAGTTGTCTGGCACCCTTTGATTGTCTGTGCTTCTTCAGGAAAAAAAGTCATTTTCTCGCTGTGCTCACAACAAAAGCAATGCTTTCAGATTCGAAGAATATACTATTCAATTTTACTCAGAGGTACAGAGTGCTAAGTAGATGTACACTTCCTAACATTACTCAGTACATCATTTTAAGCTGTCTGGTATCACTTGCATGTCTGTTCTCCTTCAGGAAAAAAAGTCAATTTCTCAATGTGAATGGAACAATAGCAAAGCAATTGGAATCAAAGCAGATACTTTTCTATTTTACTCAAAGGTAAAGAGGGTAAGTAGAAGTAAATCTCCTAAATGTACTTAGCACATGATTCTAACTTGTCTGCTACCACTTGCATCTCTGTGCTCCTAAAGGAATAAAAGTCACTTTCTCAGCGTGAATAGAACAATAGCAAAGCAATAGCAATCACAGAAGATACTTTTCAATTTTACTCAAAGGTACTGAGTGCTCAGATGATGTTAATGTCCTAACTTTACTCAGTACCTGATTATAAGTTGTCTGGCACCCTTTGATTGTCTCTCCTTCTTCAGGAACAAAAGTCACTTTCTCACTGTGCTCACAACAAAAGCAATGTTTTCAGAATCGAAGAATATACTATTCAATTTTACTCAGAGGTACAGAGTGCTAAGTAGATGTAAAAGTCCTAACATTACTCAGTACATCATTCTAAGCTGTCTGGTACCACTTGCATGTCTCTGTTCCTTCTGGAAATAAAGTCACTTTCACAATGTGAATGGAACAATAGCAAAGCAATTGGAATCATAGAGGATACTTTTCAATTTTACTCAAAAGTAAAGAAGGTAAGTAGAAGTAAATGTCCTAAATGTATTTAGCACATGATTCTAACTTGTCTGCTACCACTTGTATCTCTGTGCTCCTTCAGGAAAAAAAGTCACTTTCTCAATGTAAATGGAAGAATACCAAATCAATTGGAATCAAAGAAGATACTTCTCAATTTTACTTAAAGGTAAAGAGGGTAAGTAGATGTAAACGACCTGAATGTACTTAGCACATGATTCTAACTTGTCTGGTACCACTTGCATGTCTGTGCTCCTTCAGGAAAAAAAGTCACTTTCTCAATGTAAATGGAAGATTACCAAATCAATTGGAATCAAAGAAGATACTTCTCAATTTTACTTAAAGGTAAAGAGGGTAAGTAGATGTAAACGACCTGAATGTACTTAGCACATGATTCTAACTTGTCTGGTACCACTTGCATGTCTGTGCTCCTTCAGGAAAAAAAGTCACTTTCTCAACGTGAATGGAACAATAGTACAGCAGTTGGAATCAAAGAAGATACTTTTCAATTTTACTCAAAGGTACAGAGTGCTCAGTTGATGTTAAGCATCCTAACTTTACTCAGTACCTCATTATAACTTGTCTGGCACCCTTTGATTGTCTGTGCTTCTTCAGGAAAAAAAGTCATTTTCTCACTGTGCTCACAACAAAAGCAATGCTTTCAGATTCGAAGAATATACTATTCAATTTTACTCAGAGGTACAGAGTGCTAAGTCGATGTACACTTCCTAACATTACTCAGTACATCATTCTAAGCTGTCTGGTATCACTTGCATGTCTGTGCTCCTTCAGGAAAAAAAGTCACTTTCTCAACGTGAATGAAACAGTAGCAGAGCATTTGGAATCGAAGAAGGTACTTTTCAATTTTTCCCAAAGGTAAACAGGGTACGTAGAAGTAAATCTCCTTAATGTACTTAGCACATGATTCTAACTTGTCTGCTACCACTTGCATCTCTGTGCTCCTTCAGGAAAAAAAGTCACTTTCTCAATGTGAATGGAACAATAGTACAGCAGTTGGAATCAAAGAAGATACTTTTCAATTTTACTCAAAGGTACAGAGAGCTCAGTTGATGTAAGCATCCTAACTTTACTCAGTACCTGATTATAACTTGTCTGGCACCCTTTGATTGTCTGTGCTTCTTCAGGAAAAAAAGTCATTTTCTCACTGTGCTCACAACAAAAGCAATGTTTTCAGATTCGAAGAATATACTATTCAATTTTACTCAGAGGTACAGAGTGCTAAGTAGATGTACACTTCCTAACATTACTCAGTACATCATTTTAAGCTGTCTGGTGTCACTTGCATGTCTGTGCTCCTTCAGGAAAAAAAGTCACTTTCTCAATGTGAATGGAACAATAGCAAAGCAATTGGAATCAAAGAAGATACTTTTCAATTTTACTCAAAGGTAAAGAGGGTAAGTAGAAATAAATCTCCTAAATGTACTTAGCACATGATTCTAACTTGTCTGCTACCACTTGCATCTCTGTGCTCCTTCAGGAAAAAAAGTCACTTTCTCAATGTGAATGGAACAATAGTACAGCAGTTGGAATCAAAGAAGATACTTTTCAATTTTACTCAAAGGTACTGAATGCTCAGTTGATGTAAGCATCCTAACTTTACTCAGTAACTGATTATAACTTGTCTGGCACCCGTTGATTGTCTGTGCTTCTTCAGGAAAAAAAGTCATTTTCTCACTGTGCTCACAACAAAAGCAATGTTTTCAGATTCGAAGAATATACTATTCAATTTTACTCAGAGGTACAGAGTGCTAAGTAGATGTACACTTCCTAACATTACTCAGTACATCATTTTAAGCTGTCTGGTATCACTTGCATGTCTGTGCTCCTTCAGGAAAAAAAGTCACTTTCTCAATGTGAATGGAACAATAGCAAAGCAATTGGAATCAAAGAAGATACTTTTCAATTTTACTCAAAGGTACAGAGAGCTCAGTTGATGTAAGCATCCTAACTTTACTCAGTACCTGATTATAACTTGTCTGGCACCCTTTGATTGTCTGTGCTTCTTCAGGAAAAAAAGTCATTTTCTCACTGTGCTCACAACAAAAGCAATGTTTTCAGAATCGAAGAATATACTAATCAATTTTACTCAGAGGTACAGAGTGCTAAGTAGATGTAAACGTCCTAACTTTGCTTAGCACATGGTTCTGTGTTGTCTGGTACCACTTGCATGTCTGTTCTCCTTCAGGAAAAAAAGTTGCTTTCTCAATGTGAATGGAACAGTACCAAAGTGATAGCAATCACAGAAGATACTTTTCAATTTTCCTCAAAGGTACTGAGTACTGAGTTGATGTAAACGTCCTAACTTTACTCAGTACCTGATTCTAAGTTGTCTGGCACCCTTTGATTGTCTGTGCTTCTTCAGGAAAAAAAGTGATTTTCTCACTGTGCTCACAACAAAAGCAATGCTTTCAGATTCGAAGAATATACTATTCAATTTTACTCAGAGGTACAGAGTGCTAAGTTGATGTACACTTCCTAACATTACTCAGTACATCATTTTAAGCTGTCTGGTATCACTTGCATGTCTGTGCTCCTTCAGGAAATAAAGGCACTTTCTCAATGTGAATGGAACAATAGCAAAGCAATTGGAATCAAAGCAGATACTTTTCAATTTTACTCAAAAGTAAAGAGGGTAAGTAGAAGTAAATCTCCTAAATGTACTTAGCACATGATTCTAACTTGTCTGGTACCACTTGCATCTCTGTGCTCCTTCAGGAATAAAAGTCACTTTCTCAACGTGAATAGAACAATAGCAAAGCAATAGCAATCACATAAGATACTTTTCAATTTTACTCAAAGGTACTGAGTGCTCAGATGATGTTAATGTCTTAACTTTACTCAGTACCTGATTATAAGTTGTCTGGCACCCTTTGATTGTCTCTCCTTCTTCAGGAACAAAAGTCACTTTCTCACTGTGCTCACAACAAAAGCAATGTTTTCAGAATCGAAGAATATACTATTCAATTTTACTCAGAGGTACAGAGTGCTAAGTAGATGTAAAAGTCCTAACATTACTCAGTACATCATTCTAAGCTGTCTGGTACCACTTGCATGTCTCTGTTCCTTCTGGAAATAAAGTCACTTTCACAATGTGAATGGAACAATAGCAAAGCAATTGGAATCATAGAGGATACTTTTCAATTTTACTCAAAAGTAAAGAAGGTAAGTAGAAGTAAATGTCCTAAATGTATTTAGCACATGATTCTAACTTGTCTGCTACCACTTGTATCTCTGTGCTCCTTCAGGAAAAAAAGTCACTTTCTCAATGTAAATGGAAGATTACCAAATCAATTGGAATCAAAGAAGATACTTCTCAATTTTACTTAAAGGTAAAGAGGGTAAGTAGATGCAAACGACCTGAATGTACTTAGCACATGATTCTAACTTGTCTGGTACCACTTGCATGTCTGTGCTCCTTCAGGAAAAAAAGTCACTTTCTCAACGTGAATGGAACAATAGTACAGCAGTTGGAATCAAAGAAGATACTTTTCAATTTTACTCAAAGGTACTGAATGCTCAGTTGATGTAAGCATCCTAACTTTACTCAGTAACTGATTATAACTTGTCTGGCACCCTTTGATTGTCTGTGCTTCTTCAGGAAAAAAAGTCATTTTCTCACTGTGCTCACAACAAAAGCAATGTTTTCAGATTCGAAGAATATACTATTCAATTTTACTCAGAGGTACAGAGTGCTAAGTAGATGTACACTTCCTAACATTACTCAGTACATCATTTTAAGCTGTCTGGTGTCACTTGCATGTCTGTGCTCCTTCAGGAAAAAAAGTCACTTTCTCAATGTGAATGGAACAATAGCAAAGCAATTGGAATCAAAGAAGATACTTTTCAATTTTACTCAAAGGTAAAGAGGGTAAGTAGAAATAAATCTCCTAAATGTACTTAGCAC
Source organism: Mobula birostris (assembly GCF_030028105.1). Taxonomy (NCBI): domain Eukaryota; kingdom Metazoa; phylum Chordata; class Chondrichthyes; order Myliobatiformes; family Myliobatidae; genus Mobula; species Mobula birostris. Next base: position 22,928,969 of record NC_092402.1, on the reverse strand, counting down.
ATGATTCTAACTTGTCTGCTACCACTTGCATCTCTGTGCTCCTTCAGGAAAAAAAGTCACTTTCTCAATGTGAATGGAACAATAGTACAGCAGTTGGAATCAAAGAAGATACTTTTCAATTTTACTCAAAGGTACTGAATGCTCAGTTGATGTAAGCATCCTAACTTTACTCAGTAACTGATTATAACTTGTCTGGCACCCTTTGATTGTCTGTGCTTCTTCAGGAAAAAAAGTCATTTTCTCACTGTGCTCACAACAAAAGCAATGTTTTCAGATTCGAAGAATATACTATTCAATTTTACTCAGAGGTACAGAGTGCTAAGTAGATGTACACTTCCTAACATTACTCAGTACATCATTTTAAGCTGTCTGGTATCACTTGCATGTCTGTGCTCCTTCAGGAAAAAAAGTCACTTTCTCAATGTGAATGGAACAATAGCAAAGCAATTGGAATCAAAGAAGATACTTTTCAATTTTACTCAAAGGTACAGAGAGCTCAGTTGATGTAAGCATCCTAACTTTACTCAGTACCTGATTATAACTTGTCTGGCACCCTTTGATTGTCTGTGCTTCTTCAGGAAAAAAAGTCATTTTCTCACTGTGCTCACAACAAAAGCAATGTTTTCAGAATCGAAGAATATACTAATCAATTTTACTCAGAGGTACAGAGTGCTAAGTAGATGTAAACGTCCTAACTTTGCTTAGCACATGGTTCTGTGTTGTCTGGTACCACTTGCATGTCTGTTCTCCTTCAGGAAAAAAAGTTGCTTTCTCAATGTGAATGGAACAGTACCAAAGTGATAGCAATCACAGAAGATACTTTTCAATTTTACTCAAAGGTACTGAGTACTGAGTTGATGTAAACGTCCTAACTTTACTCAGTACCTGATTCTAAGTTGTCTGGCACCCTTTGATTGTCTGTGCTTCTTCAGGAAAAAAAGTGATTTTCTCACTGTGCTCACAACAAAAGCAATGCTTTCAGATTCGAAGAATATACTATTCAATTTTACTCAGAGGTACAGAGTGCTAAGTTGATGTACACTTCCTAACATTACTCAGTACATCATTTTAAGCTGTCTGGTATCACTTGCATGTCTGTGCTCCTTCAGGAAATAAAGGCACTTTCTCAATGTGAATGGAACAATAGCAAAGCAATTGGAATCAAAGCAGATACTTTTCAATTTTACTCAAAAGTAAAGAGGGTAAGTAGAAGTAAATCTCCTAAATGTACTTAGCACATGATTCTAACTTGTCTGGTACCACTTGCATCTCTGTGCTCCTTCAGGAATAAAAGTCACTTTCTCAACGTGAATAGAACAATAGCAAAGCAATAGCAATCACATAAGATACTTTTCAATTTTACTCAAAGGTACTGAGTGCTCAGATGATGTTAATGTCTTAACTTTACTCAGTACCTGATTATAAGTTGTCTGGCACCCTTTGATTGTCTCTCCTTCTTCAGGAACAAAAGTCACTTTCTCACTGTGCTCACAACAAAAGCAATGTTTTCAGAATCGAAGAATATACTATTCAATTTTACTCAGAGGTACAGAGTGCTAAGTAGATGTAAAAGTCCTAACATTACTCAGTACATCATTCTAAGCTGTCTGGTACCACTTGCATGTCTCTGTTCCTTCTGGAAATAAAGTCACTTTCACAATGTGAATGGAACAATAGCAAAGCAATTGGAATCATAGAGGATACTTTTCAATTTTACTCAAAAGTAAAGAAGGTAAGTAGAAGTAAATGTCCTAAATGTATTTAGCACATGATTCTAACTTGTCTGCTACCACTTGTATCTCTGTGCTCCTTCAGGAAAAAAAGTCACTTTCTCAATGTGAATGGAACAATAGCAAAGCAATTGGAATCAAAGAAGATACTTTTCAATTTTACTCAAAGGCAAAGAGGGTAAGTAGAAGTAAATCTCCTAAATGTACTTAGCACATGATTCTAACTTGTCTGCTACCACTTGCATCTCCGTGCTCCTTCAGGAAAAAAAGTCACTTTCTCAATGTGAATGGAACAATAGTACAGCAGTTGGAATCAAAGAAGATACTTTTCAATTTTACTCAAAGGTACAGAGAGCTCAGTTGATGTAAGCATCCTAACTTTACTCAGTACCTGATTATAACTTGTCTGGCACCCTTTGATTGTCTGCGCTTCTTCAGGAAAAAAAGTGATTTTCTCACTGTGCTCACAACAAAAGCAATGCTTTCAGATTCGAAGAATATACTATTCAATTTTACTCAGAGGTACAGAGTGCTAAGTTGATGTACACTTCCTAACATTACTCAGTACATCATTTTAAGCTGTCTGGTATCACTTGCATGTCTGTGCTCCTTCAGGAAATAAAGGCACTTTCTCAATGTGAATGGAACAATAGCAAAGCAATTGGAATCAAAGCAGATACTTTTCAATTTTACTCAAAAGTAAAGAGGGTAAGTAGAAGTAAATCTCCTAAATGTACTTAGCACATGATTCTAACTTGTCTGGTACCACTTGCATCTCTGTGCTCCTTCAGGAATAAAAGTCACTTTCTCAACGTGAATAGAACAATAGCAAAGCAATAGCAATCACATAAGATACTTTTCAATTTTACTCAAAGGTACTGAGTGCTCAGATGATGTTAATGTCTTAACTTTACTCAGTACCTGATTATAAGTTGTCTGGCACCCTTTGATTGTCTCTCCTTCTTCAGGAACAAAAGTCACTTTCTCACTGTGCTCACAACAAAAGCAATGTTTTCAGAATCGAAGAATATACTATTCAATTTTACTCAGAGGTACAGAGTGCTAAGTAGATGTAAAAGTCCTAACATTACTCAGTACATCATTCTAAGCTGTCTGGTACCACTTGCATGTCTCTGTTCCTTCTGGAAATAAAGTCACTTTCACAATGTGAATGGAACAATAGCAAAGCAATTGGAATCATAGAGGATACTTTTCAATTTTACTCAAAAGTAAAGAAGGTAAGTAGAAGTAAATGTCCTAAATGTATTTAGCACATGATTCTAACTTGTCTGCTACCACTTGTATCTCTGTGCTCCTTCAGGAAAAAAAGTCACTTTCTCAATGTAAATGGAAGATTACCAAATCAATTGGAATCAAAGAAGATACTTCTCAATTTTACTTAAAGGTAAAGAGGGTAAGTAGATGCAAACGACCTGAATGTACTTAGCACATGATTCTAACTTGTCTGGTACCACTTGCATGTCTGTGCTCCTTCAGGAAAAAAAGTCACTTTCTCAACGTGAATGGAACAATAGTACAGCAGTTGGAATCAAAGAAGATACTTTTCAATTTTACTCAAAGGTACTGAATGCTCAGTTGATGTAAGCATCCTAACTTTACTCAGTAACTGATTATAACTTGTCTGGCACCCTTTGATTGTCTGTGCTTCTTCAGGAAAAAAAGTCATTTTCTCACTGTGCTCACAACAAAAGCAATGTTTTCAGATTCGAAGAATATACTATTCAATTTTACTCAGAGGTACAGAGTGCTAAGTAGATGTACACTTCCTAACATTACTCAGTACATCATTTTAAGCTGTCTGGTGTCACTTGCATGTCTGTGCTCCTTCAGGAAAAAAAGTCACTTTCTCAATGTGAATGGAACAATAGCAAAGCAATTGGAATCAAAGAAGATACTTTTCAATTTTACTCAAAGGTAAAGAGGGTAAGTAGAAATAAATCTCCTAAATGTACTTAGCACATGATTCTAACTTGTCTGCTACCACTTGCATCTCTGTGCTCCTTCAGGAAAAAAAGTCACTTTCTCAATGTGAATGGAACAATAGTACAGCAGTTGGAATCAAAGAAGATACTTTTCAATTTTACTCAAAGGTACTGAATGCTCAGTTGATGTAAGCATCCTAACTTTACTCAGTAACTGATTATAACTTGTCTGGCACCCTTTGATTGTCTGTGCTTCTTCAGGAAAAAAAGTCATTTTCTCACTGTGCTCACAACAAAAGCAATGTTTTCAGATTCGAAGAATATACTATTCAATTTTACTCAGAGGTACAGAGTGCTAAGTAGATGTACACTTCCTAACATTACTCAGTACATCATTTTAAGCTGTCTGGTGTCACTTGCATGTCTGTGCTCCTTCAGGAAAAAAAGTCACTTTCTCAATGTGAATGGAACAATAGCAAAGCAATTGGAATCAAAGAAGATACTTTTCAATTTTACTCAAAGGTAAAGAGGGTAAGTAGAAATAAATCTCCTAAATGTACTTAGCACATGATTCTAACTTGTCTGCTACCACTTGCATCTCTGTGCTCCTTCAGGAAAAAAAGTCACTTTCTCAATGTGAATGGAACAATAGTACAGCAGTTGGAATCAAAGAAGATACTTTTCAATTTTACTCAAAGGTACTGAATGCTCAGTTGATGTAAGCATCCTAACTTTACTCAGTAACTGATTATAACTTGTCTGGCACCCGTTGATTGTCTGTGCTTCTTCAGGAAAAAAAGTCATTTTCTCACTGTGCTCACAACAAAAGCAATGTTTTCAGATTCGAAGAATATACTATTCAATTTTACTCAGAGGTACAGAGTGCTAAGTAGATGTACACTTCCTAACATTACTCAGTACATCATTTTAAGCTGTCTGGTATCACTTGCATGTCTGTGCTCCTTCAGGAAAAAAAGTCACTTTCTCAATGTGAATGGAACAATAGCAAAGCAATTGGAATCAAAGAAGATACTTTTCAATTTTACTCAAAGGTACAGAGAGCTCAGTTGATGTAAGCATCCTAACTTTACTCAGTACCTGATTATAACTTGTCTGGCACCCTTTGATTGTCTGTGCTTCTTCAGGAAAAAAAGTCATTTTCTCACTGTGCTCACAACAAAAGCAATGTTTTCAGAATCGAAGAATATACTAATCAATTTTACTCAGAGGTACAGAGTGCTAAGTAGATGTAAACGTCCTAACTTTGCTTAGCACATGGTTCTGTGTTGTCTGGTACCACTTGCATGTCTGTTCTCCTTCAGGAAAAAAAGTTGCTTTCTCAATGTGAATGGAACAGTACCAAAGTGATAGCAATCACAGAAGATACTTTTCAATTTTACTCAAAGGTACTGAGTACTGAGTTGATGTAAACGTCCTAACTTTACTCAGTACCTGATTCTAAGTTGTCTGGCACCCTTTGATTGTCTGTGCTTCTTCAGGAAAAAAAGTGATTTTCTCACTGTGCTCACAACAAAAGCAATGCTTTCAGATTCGAAGAATATACTATTCAATTTTACTCAGAGGTACAGAGTGCTAAGTTGATGTACACTTCCTAACATTACTCAGTACATCATTTTAAGCTGTCTGGTATCACTTGCATGTCTGTGCTCCTTCAGGAAATAAAGGCACTTTCTCAATGTGAATGGAACAATAGCAAAGCAATTGGAATCAAAGCAGATACTTTTCAATTTTACTCAAAAGTAAAGAGGGTAAGTAGAAGTAAATCTCCTAAATGTACTTAGCACATGATTCTAACTTGTCTGCTACCACTTGCATCTCTGTGCTCCTTCAGGAATAAAAGTCACTTTCTCAACGTGAATAGAACAATAGCAAAGCAATAGCAATCACATAAGATACTTTTCAATTTTACTCAAAGGTACTGAGTGCTCAGATGATGTTAATGTCTTAACTTTACTCAGTACCTGATTATAAGTTGTCTGGCACCCTTTGATTGTCTCTCCTTCTTCAGGAACAAAAGTCACTTTCTCACTGTGCTCACAACAAAAGCAATGTTTTCAGAATCGAAGAATATACTATTCAATTTTACTCAGAGGTACAGAGTGCGAAGTAGATGTAAAAGTCCTAACATTACTCAGTACATCATTCTAAGCTGTCTGGTACCACTTGCATGTCTCTGTTCCTTCTGGAAATAAAGTCACTTTCACAATGTGAATGGAACAATAGCAAAGCAATTGGAATCATAGAGGATACTTTTCAATTTTACTCAAAAGTAAAGAAGGTAAGTAGAAGTAAATGTCCTAAATGTATTTAGCACATGATTCTAACTTGTCTGCTACCACTTGTATCTCTGTGCTCCTTCAGGAAAAAAAGTCACTTTCTCAATGTGAATGGAACAATAGCAAAGCAATTGGAATCAAAGAAGATACTTTTCAATTTTACTCAAAGGCAAAGAGGGTAAGTAGAAGTAAATCTCCTAAATGTACTTAGCACATGATTCTAACTTGTCTGCTACCACTTGCATCTCCGTGCTCCTTCAGGAAAAAAAGTCACTTTCTCAATGTGAATGGAACAATAGTACAGCAGTTGGAATCAAAGAAGATACTTTTCAATTTTACTCAAAGGTACAGAGAGCTCAGTTGATGTAAGCATCCTAACTTTACTCAGTACCTGATTATAACTTGTCTGGCACCCTTTGATTGTCTGCGCTTCTTCAGGAAAAAAAGTCATTTTCTCACTGTGCTCACAACAAAAGCAATGTTTTCAGAATCGAAGAATATACTAATCAATTTTACTCAGAGGTACAGAGTGCTAAGTAGATATAAACGTCCTAACTTTGCTTAGCACATGGTTCTGTGTTGTCTGGTACCACTTGCATCTCTGTTCTTCTTCAGGAAAAAAAGTTGCTTTCTCAAAGTGAATGGAACAGTAGCAAAGTGATAGCAATCACAGAAGATACTTTTCAATTTTACTCAAAGGTACTGAGTACTGAGTTGATGTAAACGTCCTAACTTTACTCAGTACCTGATTCTAAGTTGTCTGGCACCCATTGATTGTCTGTACTTCTTCAGGAAAAAAAGTCATTTTCTCACTGTGCTCAGAACAAAAGCAATGCTTTCAGATTCGAAGAATACACTATTCAATTTTACTCAGAGGTACAGAGTGCTAAGTAGATGTACACTTCCTAACATTACTCAGTACATCATTTTAAGCTGTCTGGTATCACTTGCATGTCCGTGCTCCTTCAGGAAAAACAGTCACTTTCTCAATGTGAATGGAAGAATAGCAAAGCATTTGGAATCAAAGAAGATACTTTTCAATTTTACTCAAAGGTAAAGAGGGTAAGTAGAAGTAAATCTCCTAAATGTACTTAGCACATGATTCTAACTTGTCTGCTACCACTTGCATCTCTGTGCTCCTTCAGGAAAAAAAGTCACTTCCCCAATGTGAATGGAACAATAGTACAGCAGTTGGAATCAAAGAAGATACTTTTCAATTTTACTCAAAGGTACTGAGCGCTCAGTTGATGTAAGCATCCTAACTTTACTCAGTACCTGATTAGAACTTGTCTGGCACCCGTTGATTGTCTGTGCTTCTTCAGGAAAAAAAGTCATTTTCTCACTGTGCTCACAACAAATGCAATGTTTTCAGAATCGTAGAATATACTATTCAATTTTACTCAGAGGTACAGAGTGCTAAGTAGATGTAAACGTCCTAACTTTGCTTAGCACATGGTTCTGTGTTGTCTGGTACCACTTGCATGTCTGTGCTCCTTCAGGAAAAAAAGGCACTTTCTCAATGTGAATGGAACAATAGCAAAGCAACTGGAATCAAAGAAGATACTTTTCAATTTTACTCAAAGGTAAAGAGGTTAAGCAGAAGTAGACGTTCTCAATGTATTTAGCACATGATTCTAACTTGTCTGCTACCGCTTGCATATATGTTCTCCTTCAGGAAAAAAAGTCATTTTCTCACTGTGCTCACAACAAAAGCAATGCTTTCAGATTCGAAGAATATACTATTCAATTTTACTCAGAGGTACAGAGTGCTAACTTGATGTACACTTCCTAACATTACTCAGTACATCATTTTAAGCTGTCTGGTATCACTTGCATGTCTGCGCTCCTTCAGGAAAAAAAGGCACTTTCTCAATGTGAATGGAACAATAGCAAAGCAATTGGAATCAAAGCAGATACTTTTCAATTTTACTCAAAGGTAAAGAGGGTAAGTAGAAGTAAATCTCCTAAATGTACTTAGCACATGATTCTAACTTGTCTGGTACCACTTGCATCTCTGTGCTCCTTCAGGAATAAAAGTCACTTTCTCAACGTGAATAGAACAATAGCAAAGCAATAGCAATCACAGAAGATACTTTTCAATTTTACTCAAAGGTACTGAGTGCTCAGATGATGTTAATGTCCTAACTTTACTCAGTACCTGATTATAAGTTGTCTGGCACCCTTTGATTGTCTCTCCTTCTTCAGGAACAAAAGTCACTTTCTCACTGTGCTCACAACAAAAGCAATGTTTTCAGAATCGAAGAATATACTATTCAATTTTACTCAGAGGTACAGAGTGCTAAGCAGATGTAAAAGTCCTAACATTACTCAGTACATCATTCTGAGCTGTCTGGTACCACTTGCATGTCTCTGTTCCTTCTGGAAATAAAGTCACTTTCACAATGTGAATGGAACAATAGCAAAGCAATTGGAATCATAGAGGATACTTTTCAATTTTACTCAAAAGTAAAGAAGGTAAGTAGAAGTAAATGTCCTAAATGTATTTAGCACATGAGTCTAAGTTGTCTGCTACCACTTGTATCTCTGTGCTCCTTCAGGAAAGAAAGTCACTTTCTCAATGTAAATGGAAGAATACCAAATCAATTGGAATCAAAGAAGATACTTCTCAATTTTACTTAAAGGTAAAGAGGGTAAGTAGATGTAAACGACCTGAATGTACTTCGCACATGATTCTAACTTGTCTGGTACCACTTGCATGTCTGTGCTCCTTCAGGAAAAAAAGTCACTTTCTCAATGTGAATGGAACAATAGTACAGCAGTTGGAATCAAAGAAGATACTTTTCAATTTTACTCAAAGGTACTGAGTGCTCAGTTGATGTAAGCATCCTAACTTTACTCAGTACCTGATTATAACATGTCTGGCACCCGTTGATTGTCTGTGCTTCTTCAGGAAAAAAAGTCATTTTCTCACTGTGGTCACAACAAATGCAATGTTTTCAGAATCGTAGAATATCCTATTCAATTTTAGTCAGAGGTACAGAGTGCTAAGTAGATGTAAACGTCCTAACTTTGCTTAGCACATGGTTCTGTGTTGTCTGGTACCACTTGCATGTCTGTGCTCCTTCAGGAAAAAAAGGCACTTTCTCAATGTGAATGGAACAATAGCAAAGCAATTGGAATCAAAGAAGATACTTTTCAATTTTACTCAAAGGTAAAGAGGGTAAGCAGAAGTAAATGTCCTCAATGTATTTAGCACATGATTCTAACTGGTCTGCTACCGCTTGCATATATGTTCTCCTTCAGGAAAAAAAGTTGCTTTCTCAATGTGAATGGAACAGTACCAAAGTGATAGCAATCACAGAAGATACTTTTCAATTTTACTCAAAGGTACTGAGTACTGAGTTGATGTAAACGTCCTAACTTTACTCAGTACCTGATTCTAAGTTGTCTGGCACCCTTTGATTGTCTGTGCTTCTTCAGGAAAAAAAGTGATTTTCTCACTGTGCTCACAACAAAAGCAATGCTTTCAGATTCGAAGAATATACTATTCAATTTTACTCAGAGGTACAGAGTGCTAAGTTGATGTACACTTCCTAACATTACTCAGTACATCATTTTAAGCTGTCTGGTATCACTTGCATGTCTGTGCTCCTTCAGGAAAAAAAGGCACTTTCTCAATGTGAATGGAACAATAGCAAAGCAATTGGAATCAAAGCAGATACTTTTCAATTTTACTCAAAAGTAAAGAGGGTAAGTAGAAGTAAATCTCCTAAATGTACTTAGCACATGATTCTAACTTGTCTGGTACCACTTGCATCTCTGTGCTCCTTCAGGAATAAAAGTCACTTTCTCAACGTGAATAGAACAATAGCAAAGCAATAGCAATCACAGAAGATACCTTTCAATTTTACTCAAAGGTACTGAGTGCTCAGATGATGTTAATGTCTTAACTTTACTCAGTACCTGATTATAAGTTGTCTGGCACCCTTTGATTGTCTCTCCTTCTTCAGGAACAAAAGTCACTTTCTCACTGTGCTCACAACAAAAGCAATGTTTTCAGAATCGAAGAATATACTATTCAATTTTACTCAGAGGTACAGAGTGCTAAGTAGATGTAAAAGTCCTAACATTACTCAGTACATCATTCTAAGCTGTCTGGTACCACTTGCATGTCTCTGTTCCTTCTGGAAATAAAGTCACTTTCACAATGTGAATGGAACAATAGCAAAGCAATTGGAATCATAGAGGATACTTTTCAATTTTACTCAAAAGTAAAGAAGGTAAGTAGAAGTAAATGTCCTAAATGTATTTAGCACATGATTCTAACTTGTCTACTACCACTTGTATCTCTGTGCTCCTTCAGGAAAAAAAGTCACTTTCTCAATGTGAATGGAACAATAGCAAAGCAATTGGAATCAAAGAAGATACTTTTCAATTTTACTCAAAGGCAAAGAGGGTAAGTAGAAGTAAATCTCCTAAATGTACTTAGCACATGATTCTAACTTGTCTGCTACCACTTGCATCTCCGTGCTCCTTCAGGAAAAAAAGTCACTTTCTCAATGTGAATGGAACAATAGTACAGCAGTTGGAATCAAAGAAGATACTTTTCAATTTTACTCAAAGGTACAGAGAGCTCAGTTGATGTAAGCACCCTAACTTTACTCAGTACCTGATTATAACTTGTCTGGCACCCTTTGATTGTCTGCGCTTCTTCAGGAAAAAAAGTCATTTTCTCACTGTGCTCACAACAAAAGCAATGTTTTCAGAATCGAAGAATATACTAATCAATTTTACTCAGAGGTACAGAGTGCTAAGTAGATATAAACGTCCTAACTTTGCTTAGCACATGGTTCTGTGTTGTCTGGTACCACTTGCATCTCTGTTCTTCTTCAGGAAAAAAAGTTGCTTTCTCAAAGTGAATGGAACAGTAGCAAAGTGATAGCAATCACAGAAGATACTTTTCAATTTTACTCAAAGGTACTGAGTACTGAGTTGATGTAAACGTCCTAACTTTACTCAGTACCTGATTCTAAGTTGTCTGGCACCCATTGATTGTCTGTACTTCTTCAGGAAAAAAAGTCATTTTCTCACTGTGCTCAGAACAAAAGCAATGCTTTCAGATTCGAAGAATACACTATTCAATTTTACTCAGAGGTACAGAGTGCTAAGTAGATGTACACTTCCTAACATTACTCAGTACATCATTTTAAGCTGTCTGGTATCACTTGCATGTCCGTGCTCCTTCAGGAAAAACAGTCACTTTCTCAATGTGAACGGAAGAATAGCAAAGCATTTGGAATCAAAGAAGATACTTTTCAATTTTACTCAAAGGTAAAGAGGGTAAGTAGAAGTAAATCTCCTAAATGTACTTAGCACATGATTCTAACTTGTCTGCTACCACTTGCATCTCTGTGCTCCTTCAGGAAAAAAAGTCACTTCCCCAATGTGAATGGAACAATAGTACAGCAGTTGGAATCAAAGAAGATACTTTTCAATTTTACTCAAAGGTACTGAGCGCTCAGTTGATGTAAGCATCCTAACTTTACTCAGTACCTGATTAGAACTTGTCTGGCACCCGTTGATTGTCTGTGCTTCTTCAGGAAAAAAAGTCATTTTCTCACTGTGCTCACAACAAATGCAATGTTTTCAGAATCGTAGAATATACTATTCAATTTTACTCAGAGGTACAGAGTGCTAAGTAGATGTAAACGTCCTAACTTTGCTTAGCACATGGTTCTGTGTTGTCTGGTACCACTTGCATGTCTGTTCTCCTTCAGGAAAAAAAGTCATTTTCTCACTGTGCTCACAACAAAAGCAATGCTTTCAGATTCGAAGAATATACTATTCAATTTTACTCAGAGGTACAGAGTGCTAACTTGATGTACACTTCCTAACATTACTCAGTACATCATTTTAAGCTGTCTGGTATCACTTGCATGTCTGCGCTCCTTCAGGAAAAAAAGGCACTTTCTCAATGTGAATGGAACAATAGCAAAGCAATTGGAATCAAAGCAGATACTTTTCAATTTTACTCAAAGGTAAAGAGGGTAAGTAGAAGTAAATCTCCTAAATGTACTTAGCACATGATTCTAACTTGTCTGGTACCACTTGCATCTCTGTGCTCCTTCAGGAATAAAAGTCACTTTCTCAACGTGAATAGAACAATAGCAAAGCAATAGCAATCACAGAAGATACTTTTCAATTTTACTCAAAGGTACTGAGTGCTCAGATGATGTTAATGTCCTAACTTTACTCAGTACCTGATTATAAGTTGTCTGGCACCCTTTGATTGTCTCTCCTTCTTCAGGAACAAAAGTCACTTTCTCACTGTGCTCACAACAAAAGCAATGTTTTCAGAATCGAAGAATATACTATTCAATTTTACTCAGAGGTACAGAGTGCTAAGCAGATGTAAAAGTCCTAACATTACTCAGTACATCATTCTGAGCTGTCTGGTACCACTTGCATGTCTCTGTTCCTTCTGGAAATAAAGTCACTTTCACAATGTGAATGGAACAATAGCAAAGCAATTGGAATCATAGAGGATACTTTTCAATTTTACTCAAAAGTAAAGAAGGTAAGTAGAAGTAAATGTCCTAAATGTATTTAGCACATGAGTCTAAGTTGTCTGCTACCACTTGTATCTCTGTGCTCCTTCAGGAAAGAAAGTCACTTTCTCAATGTAAATGGAAGAATACCAAATCAATTGGAATCAAAGAAGATACTTCTCAATTTTACTTAAAGGTAAAGAGGGTAAGTAGATGTAAACGACCTGAATGTACTTAGCACATGATTCTAACTTGTCTGGTACCACTTGCATGTCTGTGCTCCTTCAGGAAAAAAAGTCACTTTCTCAATGTGAATGGAACAATAGTACAGCAGTTGGAATGAAAGAAGATACTTTTCAATTTTACTCAAAGGTACTGAGTGCTCAGTTGATGTAAGCATCCTAACTTTACCCAGTACCTGATTATAACATGTCTGGCACCCGTTGATTGTCTGTGCTTCTTCAGGAAAAAAAGTCATTTTCTCACTGTGGTCACAACAAATGCAATGTTTTCAGAATCGTAGAATATCCTATTCAATTTTAGTCAGAGGTACAGAGTGCTAAGTAGATGTAAACGTCCTAACTTTGCTTAGCACATGGTTCTGTGTTGTCTGGTACCACTTGCATGTCTGTGCTCCTTCAGGAAAAAAAGGCACTTTCTCAATGTGAATGGAACAATAGCAAAGCAACTGGAATCAAAGAAGATACTTTTCAATTTTACTCAAAGGTAAAGAGGGTAAGCAGAAGTAGACGTTCTCAATGTATATAGCACATGATTCTAACTTGTCTGCTACCGCTTGCATATATGTTCTCCTTCAGGAAAAAAAGTTGCTTTCTCAATGTGAATGGAACAGTAGCAAAGTGATAGCAATCACAGAAGATACTTTTCAATTTTACTCAAAGGTACTGAGTACTGAGTTGATGTAAACGTCCTAACTTTACTCAGTACCTGATTCTAAGTTGTCTGGCACCCTTTGATTGTCTGTGCTTCTGCAGGAAAAAAAGTCATTTTCTCACTGTGCTCACAACAAAAGCAATGCTTTCAGATTCGAAGAATATACTATTCAATTTTACTCAGAGGTACAGAGTGCTAAGTAGATGTACACTTCCTAACATTACTCAGTACATCATTCTAAGCTGTCTGGTATCACTTGCATGTCTGTGCTCCTTCAGGAAAAAAAGTCACTTTCTCAACGTGAATGAAACAATAGCAAAGCATTTTCGAATCAAAGAAGATACTTTTCAATTTTACTAAAGGTAAAGAGGGTAAGTAGATGTAAACGACCTGAATGTACTTAGCACATGATTCTAACTTGTCTGGTACCACTTGCATGTCTGTGCTCCTTCAGGAAAAAAAGTCACTTTCTCAATGTGAATGGAACAATAGTACAGCAGTTGGAATCAAAGAAGACTCTTTTCAATTTTACTCAAAGGTACTGAGTGCTCAGTTGATGTAAGCATCCTAACTTTACTCAGTACCTGATTATAACTTGTCTGGCACCCGTTGATTGTCTGTGCTTCTTCAGGAAAAAAAGTCATTTTCTCACTGTGGTCACAACAAATGCAATGTTTTCAGAATCGTAGAATATCCTATTCAATTTTAGTCAGAGGTACAGAGTGCTAAGTAGATGTAAACGTCCTAACTTTGCTTAGCACATGGTTCTGTGTTGTCTGGTACCACTTGCATGTCTGTGCTCCTTCAGGAAAAAAAGGCACTTTCTCAATGTGAATGGAACAATAGCAAAGCAACTGGAATCAAAGAAGATACTTTTCAATTTTACTCAAAGGTAAAGAGGGTAAGCAGAAGTAGACGTTCTCAATGTATTTAGCACATGATTCTAACTTGTCTGCTACCGCTTGCATATATGTTCTCCTTCAGGAAAAAAAGTTGCTTTCTCAATGTGAATGGAACAGTAGCAAAGTGATAGCAATCAGAGAAGATACTTTTCAATTTTACTCAAAGGTACTGAGTACTGAGTTGATGTAAACGTCCTAACTTTACTCAGTACCTGATTCTAAGTTGTCTGGCACCCTTTGATTGTCTGTGCTTCTTCAGGAAAAAAAGTCACTTTCTCAATGTGAATGGAACAATAGTACAGCAGTTGGAATCAAAGAAGATACTTTTCAATTTTACTCAAAGGTACTGAGTGCTCAGTTGATGTAAGCATCCTAACTTTACTCAGTACCTGATTATAACTTGTCTGGCACCCGTTGATTGTCTGTGCTCCTTCAGGAAAAAAAGTCATTTTCTCACTGTGCTCACAACAAATGCAATGTTTTCAGAATCGTAGAATATACTATTCAATTTTACTCAGAGGTACAGAGTGCTAAGTAGATGTAAACGTCCTAACTTTGCTTAGCACATGGTTCTGTGTTGTCTGGTACCACTTGCATGTCTGTGCTCCTTCAGGAAAAAAAGGCACTTTCTCAATGTGAATGGAACAATAGCAAAGCAACTGGAATCAAAGAAGATACTTTTCAATTTTACTCAAAGGTAAAGAGGGTAAGCAGAAGTAGACATTCTCAATGTATTTAGCACATGATTCTAACTTGTCTGCTACCGCTTGCATATATGTTCTCCTTCAGGAAAAAAAGTTGCTTTCACAATGTGAATGGAACAGTAGCAAAGTGATAGCAATCACAGAAGATACTGTTCAATTTTACTCAAAGGTACTGAGTACTGAGTTGATGTAAACGTCCTAACTTTACTCAGTACCTGATTCTAAGTTGTCTGGCACCCTTTGATTGTCTGTGCTTCTTCAGGAAAAAAAGTCATTTTCTCGCTGTGCTCACAACAAAAGCAATGCTTTCAGATTCGAAGAATATACTATTCAATTTTACTCAGAGGTACAGAGTGCTAAGTAGATGTACACTTCCTAACATTACTCAGTACATCATTTTAAGCTGTCTGGTATCACTTGCATGTCTGTTCTCCTTCAGGAAAAAAAGTCACTTTCTCAATGTGAATGGAACAATAGCAAAGCAATTGGAATCAAAGCAGATACTTTTCTATTTTACTCAAAGGTAAAGAGGGTAAGTAGAAGTAAATCTCCTAAATGTACTTAGCACATGATTCTAACTTGTCTGCTACCACTTGCATCTCTGTGCTCCTACAGGAATAAAAGTCACTTTCTCAGCGTGAATAGAACAATAGCAAAGCAATAGCAATCACAGAAGATACTTTTCAATTTTACTCAAAGGTACTGAGTGCTCAGATGATGTTAATGTCCTAACTTTACTCAGTACCTGATTATAAGTTGTCTGGCACCCTTTGATTGTCTCTCCTTCTTCAGGAACAAAAGTCACTTTCTCACTGTGCTCACAACAAAAGCAATGTTTTCAGAATCGAAGAATATACTATTCAATTTTACTCAGAGGTACAGAGTGCTAAGTAGATGTAAAAGTCCTAACATTACTCAGTACATCATTCTAAGCTGTCTGGTACCACTTGCATGTCTCTGTTCCTTCTGGAAATAAAGTCACTTTCACAATGTGAATGGAACAATAGCAAAGCAATTGGAATCATAGAGGATACTTTTCAATTTTACTCAAAAGTAAAGAAGGTAAGTAGAAGTAAATGTCCTAAATGTATTTAGCACATGATTCTAACTTGTCTGCTACCACTTGTATCTCTGTGCTCCTTCAGGAAAAAAAGTCACTTTCTCAATGTAAATGGAAGAATACCAAATCAATTGGAATCCAAGAAGATACTTCTCAATTTTACTTAATGGTAAAGAGGGTAAGTAGATGTAAACGACCTGAATGTACTTAGCACATGATTCTAACTTGTCTGGTACCACTTGCATGTCTGTGCTCCTTCAGGAAAAAAAGTCACTTTCTCAACGTGAATGGAACAATAGTACAGCAGTTGGAATCAAAGAAGATACTTTTCAATTTTACTCAAAGGTACAGAGTGCTCAGTTGATGTAAGCATCCTAACTTTACTCAGTACCGCATTATAAGTTGTCTGGCACCCTTAGATTGTCTCTCCTTCTTCAGGAACAAAAGTCATTTTCTCACTGTGCTCACATCAAAAGCAATGCTTTCAGATTCGAAGAATATACTATTCAATTTTACTCAGAGGTACAGAGTGCTAAGTAGATGTACACTTCCTAACATTACTCAGTACATCATTTTAAGCTGTCTGGTATCACTTGCATGTCCGTGCTCCTTCAGGAAAAAAAGTCACTTTCTCAATGTGAATGGAACCTTAGCAAAGCAATTGGAATCAAAGAAGATACTTTTCAATTTTACTCAAAAGTAAAGAGGGTAAGTAGAAGTAAATCTCCTAAATGTACTTAGCACATGATTCTAACTTGTCTGGTACCACTTGCATCTCTGTGCTCCTTCAGGAATAAAAGTCACTTTCTCAACGTGAATAGAACAATAGCAAAGCAATAGCAATCACATAAGATACTTTTCAATTTTACTCAAAGGTACTGAGTGCTCAGATGATGTTAATGTCTTAACTTTACTCAGTACCTGATTATAAGTTGTCTGGCACCCTTTGATTGTCTCTCCTTCTTCAGGAACAAAAGTCACTTTCTCACTGTGCTCACAACAAAAGCAATGTTTTCAGAATCGAAGAATATACTATTCAATTTTACTCAGAGGTACAGAGTGCTAAGTAGATGTAAAAGTCCTAACATTACTCAGTACATCATTCTAAGCTGTCTGGTACCACTTGCATGTCTCTGTTCCTTCTGGAAATAAAGTCACTTTCACAATGTGAATGGAACAATAGCAAAGCAATTGGAATCATAGAGGATACTTTTCAATTTTACTCAAAAGTAAAGAAGGTAAGTAGAAGTAAATGTCCTAAATGTATTTAGCACATGATTCTAACTTGTCTGCTACCACTTGTATCTCTGTGCTCCTTCAGGAAAAAAAGTCACTTTCTCAATGTGAATGGAACAATAGCAAAGCAATTGGAATCAAAGAAGATACTTTTCAATTTTACTCAAAGGCAAAGAGGGTAAGTAGAAGTAAATCTCCTAAATGTACTTAGCACATGATTCTAACTTGTCTGCTACCACTTGCATCTCCGTGCTCCTTCAGGAAAAAAAGTCACTTTCTCAATGTGAATGGAACAATAGTACAGCAGTTGGAATCAAAGAAGATACTTTTCAATTTTACTCAAAGGTACAGAGAGCTCAGTTGATGTAAGCATCCTAACTTTACTCAGTACCTGATTATAACTTGTCTGGCACCCTTTGATTGTCTGCGCTTCTTCAGGAAAAAAAGTGATTTTCTCACTGTGCTCACAACAAAAGCAATGCTTTCAGATTCGAAGAATATACTATTCAATTTTACTCAGAGGTACAGAGTGCTAAGTTGATGTACACTTCCTAACATTACTCAGTACATCATTTTAAGCTGTCTGGTATCACTTGCATGTCTGTGCTCCTTCAGGAAATAAAGGCACTTTCTCAATGTGAATGGAACAATAGCAAAGCAATTGGAATCAAAGCAGATACTTTTCAATTTTACTCAAAAGTAAAGAGGGTAAGTAGAAGTAAATCTCCTAAATGTACTTAGCACATGATTCTAACTTGTCTGGTACCACTTGCATCTCTGTGCTCCTTCAGGAATAAAAGTCACTTTCTCAACGTGAATAGAACAATAGCAAAGCAATAGCAATCACATAAGATACTTTTCAATTTTACTCAAAGGTACTGAGTGCTCAGATGATGTTAATGTCTTAACTTTACTCAGTACCTGATTATAAGTTGTCTGGCACCCTTTGATTGTCTCTCCTTCTTCAGGAACAAAAGTCACTTTCTCACTGTGCTCACAACAAAAGCAATGTTTTCAGAATCGAAGAATATACTATTCAATTTTACTCAGAGGTACAGAGTGCTAAGTAGATGTAAAAGTCCTAACATTACTCAGTACATCATTCTAAGCTGTCTGGTACCACTTGCATGTCTCTGTTCCTTCTGGAAATAAAGTCACTTTCACAATGTGAATGGAACAATAGCAAAGCAATTGGAATCATAGAGGATACTTTTCAATTTTACTCAAAAGTAAAGAAGGTAAGTAGAAGTAAATGTCCTAAATGTATTTAGCACATGATTCTAACTTGTCTGCTACCACTTGTATCTCTGTGCTCCTTCAGGAAAAAAAGTCACTTTCTCAATGTAAATGGAAGATTACCAAATCAATTGGAATCAAAGAAGATACTTCTCAATTTTACTTAAAGGTAAAGAGGGTAAGTAGATGCAAACGACCTGAATGTACTTAGCACATGATTCTAACTTGTCTGGTACCACTTGCATGTCTGTGCTCCTTCAGGAAAAAAAGTCACTTTCTCAACGTGAATGGAACAATAGTACAGCAGTTGCAATCAAAGAAGATACTTTTCAATTTTACTCAAAGGTACTGAATGCTCAGTTGATGTAAGCATCCTAACTTTACTCAGTAACTGATTATAACTTGTCTGGCACCCTTTGATTGTCTGTGCTTCTTCAGGAAAAAAAGTCATTTTCTCACTGTGCTCACAACAAAAGCAATGTTTTCAGATTCGAAGAATATACTATTCAATTTTACTCAGAGGTACAGAGTGCTAAGTAGATGTACACTTCCTAACATTACTCAGTACATCATTTTAAGCTGTCTGGTGTCACTTGCATGTCTGTGCTCCTTCAGGAAAAAAAGTCACTTTCTCAATGTGAATGGAACAATAGCAAAGCAATTGGAATCAAAGAAGATACTTTTCAATTTTACTCAAAGGTAAAGAGGGTAAGTAGAAATAAATCTCCTAAATGTACTTAGCACATGATTCTAACTTGTCTGCTACCACTTGCATCTCTGTGCTCCTTCAGGAAAAAAAGTCACTTTCTCAATGTGAATGGAACAATAGTACAGCAGTTGGAATCAAAGAAGATACTTTTCAATTTTACTCAAAGGTACTGAATGCTCAGTTGATGTAAGCATCCTAACTTTACTCAGTAACTGATTATAACTTGTCTGGCACCCTTTGATTGTCTGTGCTTCTTCAGGAAAAAAAGTCATTTTCTCACTGTGCTCACAACAAAAGCAATGTTTTCAGATTCGAAGAATATACTATTCAATTTTACTCAGAGGTACAGAGTGCTAAGTAGATGTACACTTCCTAACATTACTCAGTACATCATTTTAAGCTGTCTGGTGTCACTTGCATGTCTGTGCTCCTTCAGGAAAAAAAGTCACTTTCTCAATGTGAATGGAACAATAGCAAAGCAATTGGAATCAAAGAAGATACTTTTCAATTTTACTCAAAGGTAAAGAGGGTAAGTAGAAATAAATCTCCTAAATGTACTTAGCACATGATTCTAACTTGTCTGCTACCACTTGCATCTCTGTGCTCCTTCAGGAAAAAAAGTCACTTTCTCAATGTGAATGGAACAATAGTACAGCAGTTGGAATCAAAGAAGATACTTTTCAATTTTACTCAAAGGTACTGAATGCTCAGTTGATGTAAGCATCCTAACTTTACTCAGTAACTGATTATAACTTGTCTGGCACCCGTTGATTGTCTGTGCTTCTTCAGGAAAAAAAGTCATTTTCTCACTGTGCTCACAACAAAAGCAATGTTTTCAGATTCGAAGAATATACTATTCAATTTTACTCAGAGGTACAGAGTGCTAAGTAGATGTACACTTCCTAACATTACTCAGTACATCATTTTAAGCTGTCTGGTATCACTTGCATGTCTGTGCTCCTTCAGGAAAAAAAGTCACTTTCTCAATGTGAATGGAACAATAGCAAAGCAATTGGAATCAAAGAAGATACTTTTCAATTTTACTCAAAGGTACAGAGAGCTCAGTTGATGTAAGCATCCTAACTTTACTCAGTACCTGATTATAACTTGTCTGGCACCCTTTGATTGTCTGTGCTTCTTCAGGAAAAAAAGTCATTTTCTCACTGTGCTCACAACAAAAGCAATGTTTTCAGAATCGAAGAATATACTAATCAATTTTACTCAGAGGTACAGAGTGCTAAGTAGATGTAAACGTCCTAACTTTGCTTAGCACATGGTTCTGTGTTGTCTGGTACCACTTGCATGTCTGTTCTCCTTCAGGAAAAAAAGTTGCTTTCTCAATGTGAATGGAACAGTACCAAAGTGATAGCAATCACAGAAGATACTTTTCAATTTTACTCAAAGGTACTGAGTACTGAGTTGATGTAAACGTCCTAACTTTACTCAGTACCTGATTCTAAGTTGTCTGGCACCCTTTGATTGTCTGTGCTTCTTCAGGAAAAAAAGTGATTTTCTCACTGTGCTCACAACAAAAGCAATGCTTTCAGATTCGAAGAATATACTATTCAATTTTACTCAGAGGTACAGAGTGCTAAGTTGATGTACACTTCCTAACATTACTCAGTACATCATTTTAAGCTGTCTGGTATCACTTGCATGTCTGTGCTCCTTCAGGAAATAAAGGCACTTTCTCAATGTGAATGGAACAATAGCAAAGCAATTGGAATCAAAGCAGATACTTTTCAATTTTACTCAAAAGTAAAGAGGGTAAGTAGAAGTAAATCTCCTAAATGTACTTAGCACATGATTCTAACTTGTCTGCTACCACTTGCATCTCTGTGCTCCTTCAGGAATAAAAGTCACTTTCTCAACGTGAATAGAACAATAGCAAAGCAATAGCAATCACATAAGATACTTTTCAATTTTACTCAAAGGTACTGAGTGCTCAGATGATGTTAATGTCTTAACTTTACTCAGTACCTGATTATAAGTTGTCTGGCACCCTTTGATTGTCTCTCCTTCTTCAGGAACAAAAGTCACTTTCTCACTGTGCTCACAACAAAAGCAATGTTTTCAGAATCGAAGAATATACTATTCAATTTTACTCAGAGGTACAGAGTGCTAAGTAGATGTAAAAGTCCTAACATTACTCAGTACATCATTCTAAGCTGTCTGGTACCACTTGCATGTCTCTGTTCCTTCTGGAAATAAAGTCACTTTCACAATGTGAATGGAACAATAGCAAAGCAATTGGAATCATAGAGGATACTTTTCAATTTTACTCAAAAGTAAAGAAGGTAAGTAGAAGTAAATGTCCTAAATGTATTTAGCACATGATTCTAACTTGTCTGCTACCACTTGTATCTCTGTGCTCCTTCAGGAAAAAAAGTCACTTTCTCAATGTGAATGGAACAATAGCAAAGCAATTGGAATCAAAGAAGATACTTTTCAATTTTACTCAAAGGCAAAGAGGGTAAGTAGAAGTAAATCTCCTAAATGTACTTAGCACATGATTCTAACTTGTCTGCTACCACTTGCATCTCCGTGCTCCTTCAGGAAAAAAAGTCACTTTCTCAATGTGAATGGAACAATAGTACAGCAGTTGGAATCAAAGAAGATACTTTTCAATTTTACTCAAAGGTACAGAGAGCTCAGTTGATGTAAGCATCCTAACTTTACTCAGTACCTGATTATAACTTGTCTGGCACCCTTTGATTGTCTGCGCTTCTTCAGGAAAAAAAGTCATTTTCTCACTGTGCTCACAACAAAAGCAATGTTTTCAGAATCGAAGAATATACTAATCAATTTTACTCAGAGGTACAGAGTGCTAAGTAGATATAAACGTCCTAACTTTGCTTAGCACATGGTTCTGTGTTGTCTGGTACCACTTGCATCTCTGTTCTTCTTCAGGAAAAAAAGTTGCTTTCTCAAAGTGAATGGAACAGTAGCAAAGTGATAGCAATCACAGAAGATACTTTTCAATTTTACTCAAAGGTACTGAGTACTGAGTTGATGTAAACGTCCTAACTTTACTCAGTACCTGATTCTAAGTTGTCTGGCACCCATTGATTGTCTGTACTTCTTCAGGAAAAAAAGTCATTTTCTCACTGTGCTCAGAACAAAAGCAATGCTTTCAGATTCGAAGAATACACTATTCAATTTTACTCAGAGGTACAGAGTGCTAAGTAGATGTACACTTCCTAACATTACTCAGTACATCATTTTAAGCTGTCTGGTATCACTTGCATGTCCGTGCTCCTTCAGGAAAAACAGTCACTTTCTCAATGTGAATGGAAGAATAGCAAAGCATTTGGAATCAAAGAAGATACTTTTCAATTTTACTCAAAGGTAAAGAGGGTAAGTAGAAGTAAATCTCCTAAATGTACTTAGCACATGATTCTAACTTGTCTGCTACCACTTGCATCTCTGTGCTCCTTCAGGAAAAAAAGTCACTTCCCCAATGTGAATGGAACAATAGTACAGCAGTTGGAATCAAAGAAGATACTTTTCAATTTTACTCAAAGGTACTGAGCGCTCAGTTGATGTAAGCATCCTAACTTTACTCAGTACCTGATTAGAACTTGTCTGGCACCCGTTGATTGTCTGTGCTTCTTCAGGAAAAAAAGTCATTTTCTCACTGTGCTCACAACAAATGCAATGTTTTCAGAATCGTAGAATATACTATTCAATTTTACTCAGAGGTACAGAGTGCTAAGTAGATGTAAACGTCCTAACTTTGCTTAGCACATGGTTCTGTGTTGTCTGGTACCACTTGCATGTCTGTGCTCCTTCAGGAAAAAAAGGCACTTTCTCAATGTGAATGGAACAATAGCAAAGCAACTGGAATCAAAGAAGATACTTTTCAATTTTACTCAAAGGTAAAGAGGTTAAGCAGAAGTAGACGTTCTCAATGTATTTAGCACATGATTCTAACTTGTCTGCTACCGCTTGCATATATGTTCTCCTTCAGGAAAAAAAGTCATTTTCTCACTGTGCTCACAACAAAAGCAATGCTTTCAGATTCGAAGAATATACTATTCAATTTTACTCAGAGGTACAGAGTGCTAACTTGATGTACACTTCCTAACATTACTCAGTACATCATTTTAAGCTGTCTGGTATCACTTGCATGTCTGCGCTCCTTCAGGAAAAAAAGGCACTTTCTCAATGTGAATGGAACAATAGCAAAGCAATTGGAATCAAAGCAGATACTTTTCAATTTTACTCAAAGGTAAAGAGGGTAAGTAGAAGTAAATCTCCTAAATGTACTTAGCACATGATTCTAACTTGTCTGGTACCACTTGCATCTCTGTGCTCCTTCAGGAATAAAAGTCACTTTCTCAACGTGAATAGAACAATAGCAAAGCAATAGCAATCACAGAAGATACTTTTCAATTTTACTCAAAGGTACTGAGTGCTCAGATGATGTTAATGTCCTAACTTTACTCAGTACCTGATTATAAGTTGTCTGGCACCCTTTGATTGTCTCTCCTTCTTCAGGAACAAAAGTCACTTTCTCACTGTGCTCACAACAAAAGCAATGTTTTCAGAATCGAAGAATATACTATTCAATTTTACTCAGAGGTACAGAGTGCTAAGCAGATGTAAAAGTCCTAACATTACTCAGTACATCATTCTGAGCTGTCTGGTACCAGTTGCATGTCTCTGTTCCTTCTGGAAATAAAGTCACTTTCACAATGTGAATGGAACAATAGCAAAGCAATTGGAATCATAGAGGATACTTTTCAATTTTACTCAAAAGTAAAGAAGGTAAGTAGAAGTAAATGTCCTAAATGTATTTAGCACATGAGTCTAAGTTGTCTGCTACCACTTGTATCTCTGTGCTCCTTCAGGAAAGAAAGTCACTTTCTCAATGTAAATGGAAGAATACCAAATCAATTGGAATCAAAGAAGATACTTCTCAATTTTACTTAAAGGTAAAGAGGGTAAGTAGATGTAAACGACCTGAATGTACTTCGCACATGATTCTAACTTGTCTGGTACCACTTGCATGTCTGTGCTCCTTCAGGAAAAAAAGTCACTTTCTCAATGTGAATGGAACAATAGTACAGCAGTTGGAATCAAAGAAGATACTTTTCAATTTTACTCAAAGGTACTGAGTGCTCAGTTGATGTAAGCATCCTAACTTTACTCAGTACCTGATTATAACATGTCTGGCACCGGTTGATTGTCTGTGCTTCTTCAGGAAAAAAAGTCATTTTCTCACTGTGGTCACAACAAATGCAATGTTTTCAGAATCGTAGAATATCCTATTCAATTTTAGTCAGAGGTACAGAGTGCTAAGTAGATGTAAACGTCCTAACTTTGCTTAGCACATGGTTCTGTGTTGTCTGGTACCACTTGCATGTCTGTGCTCCTTCAGGAAAAAAAGGCACTTTCTCAATGTGAATGGAACAATAGCAAAGCAATTGGAATCAAAGAAGATACTTTTCAATTTTACTCAAAGGTAAAGAGGGTAAGCAGAAGTAAATGTCCTCAATGTATTTAGCACATGATTCTAACTGGTCTGCTACCGCTTGCATATATGTTCTCCTTCAGGAAAAAAAGTTGCTTTCTCAATGTGAATGGAACAGTACCAAAGTGATAGCAATCACAGAAGATACTTTTCAATTTTACTCAAAGGTACTGAGTACTGAGTTGATGTAAACGTCCTAACTTTACTCAGTACCTGATTCTAAGTTGTCTGGCACCCTTTGATTGTCTGTGCTTCTTCAGGAAAAAAAGTGATTTTCTCACTGTGCTCACAACAAAAGCAATGCTTTCAGATTCGAAGAATATACTATTCAATTTTACTCAGAGGTACAGAGTGCTAAGTTGATGTACACTTCCTAACATTACTCAGTACATCATTTTAAGCTGTCTGGTATCACTTGCATGTCTGTGCTCCTTCAGGAAAAAAAGGCACTTTCTCAATGTGAATGGAACAATAGCAAAGCAATTGGAATCAAAGCAGATACTTTTCAATTTTACTCAAAAGTAAAGAGGGTAAGTAGAAGTAAATCTCCTAAATGTACTTAGCACATGATTCTAACTTGTCTGGTACCACTTGCATCTCTGTGCTCCTTCAGGAATAAAAGTCACTTTCTCAACGTGAATAGAACAATAGCAAAGCAATAGCAATCACAGAAGATACCTTTCAATTTTACTCAAAGGTACTGAGTGCTCAGATGATGTTAATGTCTTAACTTTACTCAGTACCTGATTATAAGTTGTCTGGCACCCTTTGATTGTCTCTCCTTCTTCAGGAACAAAAGTCACTTTCTCACTGTGCTCACAACAAAAGCAATGTTTTCAGAATCGAAGAATATACTATTCAATTTTACTCAGAGGTACAGAGTGCTAAGTAGATGTAAAAGTCCTAACATTACTCAGTACATCATTCTAAGCTGTCTGGTACCACTTGCATGTCTCTGTTCCTTCTGGAAATAAAGTCACTTTCACAATGTGAATGGAACAATAGCAAAGCAATTGGAATCATAGAGGATACTTTTCAATTTTACTCAAAAGTAAAGAAGGTAAGTAGAAGTAAATGTCCTAAATGTATTTAGCACATGATTCTAACTTGTCTACTACCACTTGTATCTCTGTGCTCCTTCAGGAAAAAAAGTCACTTTCTCAATGTGAATGGAACAATAGCAAAGCAATTGGAATCAAAGAAGATACTTTTCAATTTTACTCAAAGGCAAAGAGGGTAAGTAGAAGTAAATCTCCTAAATGTACTTAGCACATGATTCTAACTTGTCTGCTACCACTTGCATCTCCGTGCTCCTTCAGGAAAAAAAGTCACTTTCTCAATGTGAATGGAACAATAGTACAGCAGTTGGAATCAAAGAAGATACTTTTCAATTTTACTCAAAGGTACAGAGAGCTCAGTTGATGTAAGCACCCTAACTTTACTCAGTACCTGATTATAACTTGTCTGGCACCCTTTGATTGTCTGCGCTTCTTCAGGAAAAAAAGTCATTTTCTCACTGTGCTCACAACAAAAGCAATGTTTTCAGAATCGAAGAATATACTAATCAATTTTACTCAGAGGTACAGAGTGCTAAGTAGATATAAACGTCCTAACTTTGCTTAGCACATGGTTCTGTGTTGTCTGGTACCACTTGCATCTCTGTTCTTCTTCAGGAAAAAAAGTTGCTTTCTCAAAGTGAATGGAACAGTAGCAAAGTGATAGCAATCACAGAAGATACTTTTCAATTTTACTCAAAGGTACTGAGTACTGAGTTGATGTAAACGTCCTAACTTTACTCAGTACCTGATTCTAAGTTGTCTGGCACCCATTGATTGTCTGTACTTCTTCAGGAAAAAAAGTCATTTTCTCACTGTGCTCAGAACAAAAGCAATGCTTTCAGATTCGAAGAATACACTATTCAATTTTACTCAGAGGTACAGAGTGCTAAGTAGATGTACACTTCCTAACATTACTCAGTACATCATTTTAAGCTGTCTGGTATCACTTGCATGTCCGTGCTCCTTCAGGAAAAACAGTCACTTTCTCAATGTGAATGGAAGAATAGCAAAGCATTTGGAATCAAAGAAGATACTTTTCAATTTTACTCAAAGGTAAAGAGGGTAAGTAGAAGTAAATCTCCTAAATGTACTTAGCACATGATTCTAACTTGTCTGCTACCACTTGCATCTCTGTGCTCCTTCAGGAAAAAAAGTCACTTCCCCAATGTGAATGGAACAATAGTACAGCAGTTGGAATCAAAGAAGATACTTTTCAATTTTACTCAAAGGTACTGAGCGCTCAGTTGATGTAAGCATCCTAACTTTACTCAGTACCTGATTAGAACTTGTCTGGCACCCGTTGATTGTCTGTGCTTCTTCAGGAAAAAAAGTCATTTTCTCACTGTGCTCACAACAAATGCAATGTTTTCAGAATCGTAGAATATACTATTCAATTTTACTCAGAGGTACAGAGTGCTAAGTAGATGTAAACGTCCTAACTTTGCTTAGCACATGGTTCTGTGTTGTCTGGTACCACTTGCATGTCTGTTCTCCTTCAGGAAAAAAAGTCATTTTCTCACTGTGCTCACAACAAAAGCAATGCTTTCAGATTCGAAGAATATACTATTCAATTTTACTCAGAGGTACAGAGTGCTAACTTGATGTACACTTCCTAACATTACTCAGTACATCATTTTAAGCTGTCTGGTATCACTTGCATGTCTGCGCTCCTTCAGGAAAAAAAGGCACTTTCTCAATGTGAATGGAACAATAGCAAAGCAATTGGAATCAAAGCAGATACTTTTCAATTTTACTCAAAGGTAAAGAGGGTAAGTAGAAGTAAATCTCCTAAATGTACTTAGCACATGATTCTAACTTGTCTGGTACCACTTGCATCTCTGTGCTCCTTCAGGAATAAAAGTCACTTTCTCAACGTGAATAGAACAATAGCAAAGCAATAGCAATCACAGAAGATACTTTTCAATTTTACTCAAAGGTACTGAGTGCTCAGATGATGTTAATGTCCTAACTTTACTCAGTACCTGATTATAAGTTGTCTGGCACCCTTTGATTGTCTCTCCTTCTTCAGGAACAAAAGTCACTTTCTCACTGTGCTCACAACAAAAGCAATGTTTTCAGAATCGAAGAATATACTATTCAATTTTACTCAGAGGTACAGAGTGCTAAGCAGATGTAAAAGTCCTAACATTACTCAGTACATCATTCTGAGCTGTCTGGTACCACTTGCATGTCTCTGTTCCTTCTGGAAATAAAGTCACTTTCACAATGTGAATGGAACAATAGCAAAGCAATTGGAATCATAGAGGATACTTTTCAATTTTACTCAAAAGTAAAGAAGGTAAGTAGAAGTAAATGTCCTAAATGTATTTAGCACATGAGTCTAAGTTGTCTGCTACCACTTGTATCTCTGTGCTCCTTCAGGAAAGAAAGTCACTTTCTCAATGTAAATGGAAGAATACCAAATCAATTGGAATCAAAGAAGATACTTCTCAATTTTACTTAAAGGTAAAGAGGGTAAGTAGATGTAAACGACCTGAATGTACTTAGCACATGATTCTAACTTGTCTGGTACCACTTGCATGTCTGTGCTCCTTCAGGAAAAAAAGTCACTTTCTCAATGTGAATGGAACAATAGTACAGCAGTTGGAATGAAAGAAGATACTTTTCAATTTTACTCAAAGGTACTGAGTGCTCAGTTGATGTAAGCATCCTAACTTTACCCAGTACCTGATTATAACATGTCTGGCACCCGTTGATTGTCTGTGCTTCTTCAGGAAAAAAAGTCATTTTCTCACTGTGGTCACAACAAATGCAATGTTTTCAGAATCGTAGAATATCCTATTCAATTTTAGTCAGAGGTACAGAGTGCTAAGTAGATGTAAACGTCCTAACTTTGCTTAGCACATGGTTCTGTGTTGTCTGGTACCACTTGCATGTCTGTGCTCCTTCAGGAAAAAAAGGCACTTTCTCAATGTGAATGGAACAATAGCAAAGCAACTGGAATCAAAGAAGATACTTTTCAATTTTACTCAAAGGTAAAGAGGGTAAGCAGAAGTAGACGTTCTCAATGTATATAGCACATGATTCTAACTTGTCTGCTACCGCTTGCATATATGTTCTCCTTCAGGAAAAAAAGTTGCTTTCTCAATGTGAATGGAACAGTAGCAAAGTGATAGCAATCACAGAAGATACTTTTCAATTTTACTCAAAGGTACTGAGTACTGAGTTGATGTAAACGTCCTAACTTTACTCAGTACCTGATTCTAAGTTGTCTGGCACCCTTTGATTGTCTGTGCTTCTGCAGGAAAAAAAGTCATTTTCTCACTGTGCTCACAACAAAAGCAATGCTTTCAGATTCGAAGAATATACTATTCAATTTTACTCAGAGGTACAGAGTGCTAAGTAGATGTACACTTCCTAACATTACTCAGTACATCATTCTAAGCTGTCTGGTATCACTTGCATGTCTGTGCTCCTTCAGGAAAAAAAGTCACTTTCTCAACGTGAATGAAACAATAGCAAAGCATTTTCGAATCAAAGAAGATACTTTTCAATTTTACTAAAGGTAAAGAGGGTAAGTAGATGTAAACGACCTGAATGTACTTAGCACATGATTCTAACTTGTCTGGTACCACTTGCATGTCTGTGCTCCTTCAGGAAAAAAAGTCACTTTCTCAATGTGAATGGAACAATAGTACAGCAGTTGGAATCAAAGAAGACTCTTTTCAATTTTACTCAAAGGTACTGAGTGCTCAGTTGATGTAAGCATCCTAACTTTACTCAGTACCTGATTATAACTTGTCTGGCACCCGTTGATTGTCTGTGCTTCTTCAGGAAAAAAAGTCATTTTCTCACTGTGGTCACAACAAATGCAATGTTTTCAGAATCGTAGAATATCCTATTCAATTTTAGTCAGAGGTACAGAGTGCTAAGTAGATGTAAACGTCCTAACTTTGCTTAGCACATGGTTCTGTGTTGTCTGGTACCACTTGCATGTCTGTGCTCCTTCAGGAAAAAAAGGCACTTTCTCAATGTGAATGGAACAATAGCAAAGCAACTGGAATCAAAGAAGATACTTTTCAATTTTACTCAAAGGTAAAGAGGGTAAGCAGAAGTAGACGTTCTCAATGTATTTAGCACATGATTCTAACTTGTCTGCTACCGCTTGCATATATGTTCTCCTTCAGGAAAAAAAGTTGCTTTCTCAATGTGAATGGAACAGTAGCAAAGTGATAGCAATCAGAGAAGATACTTTTCAATTTTACTCAAAGGTACTGAGTACTGAGTTGATGTAAACGTCCTAACTTTACTCAGTACCTGATTCTAAGTTGTCTGGCACCCTTTGATTGTCTGTGCTTCTTCAGGAAAAAAAGTCACTTTCTCAATGTGAATGGAACAATAGTACAGCAGTTGGAATCAAAGAAGATACTTTTCAATTTTACTCAAAGGTACTGAGTGCTCAGTTGATGTAAGCATCCTAACTTTACTCAGTACCTGATTATAACTTGTCTGGCACCCGTTGATTGTCTGTGCTCCTTCAGGAAAAAAAGTCATTTTCTCACTGTGCTCACAACAAATGCAATGTTTTCAGAATCGTAGAATATACTATTCAATTTTACTCAGAGGTACAGAGTGCTAAGTAGATGTAAACGTCCTAACTTTGCTTAGCACATGGTTCTGTGTTGTCTGGTACCACTTGCATGTCTGTGCTCCTTCAGGAAAAAAAGGCACTTTCTCAATGTGAATGGAACAATAGCAAAGCAACTGGAATCAAAGAAGATACTTTTCAATTTTACTCAAAGGTAAAGAGGGTAAGCAGAAGTAGACATTCTCAATGTATTTAGCACATGATTCTAACTTGTCTGCTACCGCTTGCATATATGTTCTCCTTCAGGAAAAAAAGTTGCTTTCACAATGTGAATGGAACAGTAGCAAAGTGATAGCAATCACAGAAGATACTGTTCAATTTTACTCAAAGGTACTGAGTACTGAGTTGATGTAAACGTCCTAACTTTACTCAGTACCTGATTCTAAGTTGTCTGGCACCCTTTGATTGTCTGTGCTTCTTCAGGAAAAAAAGTGATTTTCTCACTGTGCTCACAACAAAAGCAATGCTTTCAGATTCGAAGAATATACTATTCAATTTTACTCAGAGGTACAGAGTGCTAAGTTGATGTACACTTCCTAACATTACTCAGTACATCATTTTAAGCTGTCTGGTATCACTTGCATGTCTGTGCTCCTTCAGGAAATAAAGGCACTTTCTCAATGTGAATGGAACAATAGCAAAGCAATTGGAATCAAAGCAGATACTTTTCAATTTTACTCAAAAGTAAAGAGGGTAAGTAGAAGTAAATCTCCTAAATGTACTTAGCACATGATTCTAACTTGTCTGCTACCACTTGCATCTCTGTGCTCCTTCAGGAATAAAAGTCACTTTCTCAACGTGAATAGAACAATAGCAAAGCAATAGCAATCACATAAGATACTTTTCAATTTTACTCAAAGGTACTGAGTGCTCAGATGATGTTAATGTCTTAACTTTACTCAGTACCTGATTATAAGTTGTCTGGCACCCTTTGATTGTCTCTCCTTCTTCAGGAACAAAAGTCACTTTCTCACTGTGCTCACAACAAAAGCAATGTTTTCAGAATCGAAGAATATACTATTCAATTTTACTCAGAGGTACAGAGTGCTAAGTAGATGTAAAAGTCCTAACATTACTCAGTACATCATTCTAAGCTGTCTGGTACCACTTGCATGTCTCTGTTCCTTCTGGAAATAAAGTCACTTTCACAATGTGAATGGAACAATAGCAAAGCAATTGGAATCATAGAGGATACTTTTCAATTTTACTCAAAAGTAAAGAAGGTAAGTAGAAGTAAATGTCCTAAATGTATTTAGCACATGATTCTAACTTGTCTGCTACCACTTGTATCTCTGTGCTCCTTCAGGAAAAAAAGTCACTTTCTCAATGTGAATGGAACAATAGCAAAGCAATTGGAATCAAAGAAGATACTTTTCAATTTTACTCAAAGGCAAAGAGGGTAAGTAGAAGTAAATCTCCTAAATGTACTTAGCACATGATTCTAACTTGTCTGCTACCACTTGCATCTCCGTGCTCCTTCAGGAAAAAAAGTCACTTTCTCAATGTGAATGGAACAATAGTACAGCAGTTGGAATCAAAGAAGATACTTTTCAATTTTACTCAAAGGTACAGAGAGCTCAGTTGATGTAAGCATCCTAACTTTACTCAGTACCTGATTATAACTTGTCTGGCACCCTTTGATTGTCTGCGCTTCTTCAGGAAAAAAAGTCATTTTCTCACTGTGCTCACAACAAAAGCAATGTTTTCAGAATCGAAGAATATACTAATCAATTTTACTCAGAGGTACAGAGTGCTAAGTAGATATAAACGTCCTAACTTTGCTTAGCACATGGTTCTGTGTTGTCTGGTACCACTTGCATCTCTGTTCTTCTTCAGGAAAAAAAGTTGCTTTCTCAAAGTGAATGGAACAGTAGCAAAGTGATAGCAATCACAGAAGATACTTTTCAATTTTACTCAAAGGTACTGAGTACTGAGTTGATGTAAACGTCCTAACTTTACTCAGTACCTGATTCTAAGTTGTCTGGCACCCATTGATTGTCTGTACTTCTTCAGGAAAAAAAGTCATTTTCTCACTGTGCTCAGAACAAAAGCAATGCTTTCAGATTCGAAGAATACACTATTCAATTTTACTCAGAGGTACAGAGTGCTAAGTAGATGTACACTTCCTAACATTACTCAGTACATCATTTTAAGCTGTCTGGTATCACTTGCATGTCCGTGCTCCTTCAGGAAAAACAGTCACTTTCTCAATGTGAATGGAAGAATAGCAAAGCATTTGGAATCAAAGAAGATACTTTTCAATTTTACTCAAAGGTAAAGAGGGTAAGTAGAAGTAAATCTCCTAAATGTACTTAGCACATGATTCTAACTTGTCTGCTACCACTTGCATCTCTGTGCTCCTTCAGGAAAAAAAGTCACTTCCCCAATGTGAATGGAACAATAGTACAGCAGTTGGAATCAAAGAAGATACTTTTCAATTTTACTCAAAGGTACTGAGCGCTCAGTTGATGTAAGCATCCTAACTTTACTCAGTACCTGATTAGAACTTGTCTGGCACCCGTTGATTGTCTGTGCTTCTTCAGGAAAAAAAGTCATTTTCTCACTGTGCTCACAACAAATGCAATGTTTTCAGAATCGTAGAATATACTATTCAATTTTACTCAGAGGTACAGAGTGCTAAGTAGATGTAAACGTCCTAACTTTGCTTAGCACATGGTTCTGTGTTGTCTGGTACCACTTGCATGTCTGTGCTCCTTCAGGAAAAAAAGGCACTTTCTCAATGTGAATGGAACAATAGCAAAGCAACTGGAATCAAAGAAGATACTTTTCAATTTTACTCAAAGGTAAAGAGGTTAAGCAGAAGTAGACGTTCTCAATGTATTTAGCACATGATTCTAACTTGTCTGCTACCGCTTGCATATATGTTCTCCTTCAGGAAAAAAAGTCATTTTCTCACTGTGCTCACAACAAAAGCAATGCTTTCAGATTCGAAGAATATACTATTCAATTTTACTCAGAGGTACAGAGTGCTAACTTGATGTACACTTCCTAACATTACTCAGTACATCATTTTAAGCTGTCTGGTATCACTTGCATGTCTGCGCTCCTTCAGGAAAAAAAGGCACTTTCTCAATGTGAATGGAACAATAGCAAAGCAATTGGAATCAAAGCAGATACTTTTCAATTTTACTCAAAGGTAAAGAGGGTAAGTAGAAGTAAATCTCCTAAATGTACTTAGCACATGATTCTAACTTGTCTGGTACCACTTGCATCTCTGTGCTCCTTCAGGAATAAAAGTCACTTTCTCAACGTGAATAGAACAATAGCAAAGCAATAGCAATCACAGAAGATACTTTTCAATTTTACTCAAAGGTACTGAGTGCTCAGATGATGTTAATGTCCTAACTTTACTCAGTACCTGATTATAAGTTGTCTGGCACCCTTTGATTGTCTCTCCTTCTTCAGGAACAAAAGTCACTTTCTCACTGTGCTCACAACAAAAGCAATGTTTTCAGAATCGAAGAATATACTATTCAATTTTACTCAGAGGTACAGAGTGCTAAGCAGATGTAAAAGTCCTAACATTACTCAGTACATCATTCTGAGCTGTCTGGTACCAGTTGCATGTCTCTGTTCCTTCTGGAAATAAAGTCACTTTCACAATGTGAATGGAACAATAGCAAAGCAATTGGAATCATAGAGGATACTTTTCAATTTTACTCAAAAGTAAAGAAGGTAAGTAGAAGTAAATGTCCTAAATGTATTTAGCACATGAGTCTAAGTTGTCTGCTACCACTTGTATCTCTGTGCTCCTTCAGGAAAGAAAGTCACTTTCTCAATGTAAATGGAAGAATACCAAATCAATTGGAATCAAAGAAGATACTTCTCAATTTTACTTAAAGGTAAAGAGGGTAAGTAGATGTAAACGACCTGAATGTACTTCGCACATGATTCTAACTTGTCTGGTACCACTTGCATGTCTGTGCTCCTTCAGGAAAAAAAGTCACTTTCTCAATGTGAATGGAACAATAGTACAGCAGTTGGAATCAAAGAAGATACTTTTCAATTTTACTCAAAGGTACTGAGTGCTCAGTTGATGTAAGCATCCTAACTTTACTCAGTACCTGATTATAACATGTCTGGCACCGGTTGATTGTCTGTGCTTCTTCAGGAAAAAAAGTCATTTTCTCACTGTGGTCACAACAAATGCAATGTTTTCAGAATCGTAGAATATCCTATTCAATTTTAGTCAGAGGTACAGAGTGCTAAGTAGATGTAAACGTCCTAACTTTGCTTAGCACATGGTTCTGTGTTGTCTGGTACCACTTGCATGTCTGTGCTCCTTCAGGAAAAAAAGGCACTTTCTCAATGTGAATGGAACAATAGCAAAGCAATTGGAATCAAAGAAGATACTTTTCAATTTTACTCAAAGGTAAAGAGGGTAAGCAGAAGTAAATGTCCTCAATGTATTTAGCACATGATTCTAACTGGTCTGCTACCGCTTGCATATATGTTCTCCTTCAGGAAAAAAAGTTGCTTTCTCAATGTGAATGGAACAGTACCAAAGTGATAGCAATCACAGAAGATACTTTTCAATTTTACTCAAAGGTACTGAGTACTGAGTTGATGTAAACGTCCTAACTTTACTCAGTACCTGATTCTAAGTTGTCTGGCACCCTTTGATTGTCTGTGCTTCTTCAGGAAAAAAAGTGATTTTCTCACTGTGCTCACAACAAAAGCAATGCTTTCAGATTCGAAGAATATACTATTCAATTTTACTCAGAGGTACAGAGTGCTAAGTTGATGTACACTTCCTAACATTACTCAGTACATCATTTTAAGCTGTCTGGTATCACTTGCATGTCTGTGCTCCTTCAGGAAAAAAAGGCACTTTCTCAATGTGAATGGAACAATAGCAAAGCAATTGGAATCAAAGCAGATACTTTTCAATTTTACTCAAAAGTAAAGAGGGTAAGTAGAAGTAAATCTCCTAAATGTACTTAGCACATGATTCTAACTTGTCTGGTACCACTTGCATCTCTGTGCTCCTTCAGGAATAAAAGTCACTTTCTCAACGTGAATAGAACAATAGCAAAGCAATAGCAATCACAGAAGATACCTTTCAATTTTACTCAAAGGTACTGAGTGCTCAGATGATGTTAATGTCTTAACTTTACTCAGTACCTGATTATAAGTTGTCTGGCACCCTTTGATTGTCTCTCCTTCTTCAGGAACAAAAGTCACTTTCTCACTGTGCTCACAACAAAAGCAATGTTTTCAGAATCGAAGAATATACTATTCAATTTTACTCAGAGGTACAGAGTGCTAAGTAGATGTAAAAGTCCTAACATTACTCAGTACATCATTCTAAGCTGTCTGGTACCACTTGCATGTCTCTGTTCCTTCTGGAAATAAAGTCACTTTCACAATGTGAATGGAACAATAGCAAAGCAATTGGAATCATAGAGGATACTTTTCAATTTTACTCAAAAGTAAAGAAGGTAAGTAGAAGTAAATGTCCTAAATGTATTTAGCACATGATTCTAACTTGTCTACTACCACTTGTATCTCTGTGCTCCTTCAGGAAAAAAAGTCACTTTCTCAATGTGAATGGAACAATAGCAAAGCAATTGGAATCAAAGAAGATACTTTTCAATTTTACTCAAAGGCAAAGAGGGTAAGTAGAAGTAAATCTCCTAAATGTACTTAGCACATGATTCTAACTTGTCTGCTACCACTTGCATCTCCGTGCTCCTTCAGGAAAAAAAGTCACTTTCTCAATGTGAATGGAACAATAGTACAGCAGTTGGAATCAAAGAAGATACTTTTCAATTTTACTCAAAGGTACAGAGAGCTCAGTTGATGTAAGCACCCTAACTTTACTCAGTACCTGATTATAACTTGTCTGGCACCCTTTGATTGTCTGCGCTTCTTCAGGAAAAAAAGTCATTTTCTCACTGTGCTCACAACAAAAGCAATGTTTTCAGAATCGAAGAATATACTAATCAATTTTACTCAGAGGTACAGAGTGCTAAGTAGATATAAACGTCCTAACTTTGCTTAGCACATGGTTCTGTGTTGTCTGGTACCACTTGCATCTCTGTTCTTCTTCAGGAAAAAAAGTTGCTTTCTCAAAGTGAATGGAACAGTAGCAAAGTGATAGCAATCACAGAAGATACTTTTCAATTTTACTCAAAGGTACTGAGTACTGAGTTGATGTAAACGTCCTAACTTTACTCAGTACCTGATTCTAAGTTGTCTGGCACCCATTGATTGTCTGTACTTCTTCAGGAAAAAAAGTCATTTTCTCACTGTGCTCAGAACAAAAGCAATGCTTTCAGATTCGAAGAATACACTATTCAATTTTACTCAGAGGTACAGAGTGCTAAGTAGATGTACACTTCCTAACATTACTCAGTACATCATTTTAAGCTGTCTGGTATCACTTGCATGTCCGTGCTCCTTCAGGAAAAACAGTCACTTTCTCAATGTGAATGGAAGAATAGCAAAGCATTTGGAATCAAAGAAGATACTTTTCAATTTTACTCAAAGGTAAAGAGGGTAAGTAGAAGTAAATCTCCTAAATGTACTTAGCACATGATTCTAACTTGTCTGCTACCACTTGCATCTCTGTGCTCCTTCAGGAAAAAAAGTCACTTCCCCAATGTGAATGGAACAATAGTACAGCAGTTGGAATCAAAGAAGATACTTTTCAATTTTACTCAAAGGTACTGAGCGCTCAGTTGATGTAAGCATCCTAACTTTACTCAGTACCTGATTAGAACTTGTCTGGCACCCGTTGATTGTCTGTGCTTCTTCAGGAAAAAAAGTCATTTTCTCACTGTGCTCACAACAAATGCAATGTTTTCAGAATCGTAGAATATACTATTCAATTTTACTCAGAGGTACAGAGTGCTAAGTAGATGTAAACGTCCTAACTTTGCTTAGCACATGGTTCTGTGTTGTCTGGTACCACTTGCATGTCTGTTCTCCTTCAGGAAAAAAAGTCATTTTCTCACTGTGCTCACAACAAAAGCAATGCTTTCAGATTCGAAG
The DNA here is from genome assembly GCF_030028105.1 of Mobula birostris. Lineage (NCBI taxonomy): Eukaryota > Metazoa > Chordata > Chondrichthyes > Myliobatiformes > Myliobatidae > Mobula > Mobula birostris. The sequence goes on along the minus strand of NC_092402.1, from coordinate 22,891,589 downwards.
AATATACTATTCAATTTTACTCAGAGGTACAGAGTGCTAACTTGATGTACACTTCCTAACATTACTCAGTACATCATTTTAAGCTGTCTGGTATCACTTGCATGTCTGCGCTCCTTCAGGAAAAAAAGGCACTTTCTCAATGTGAATGGAACAATAGCAAAGCAATTGGAATCAAAGCAGATACTTTTCAATTTTACTCAAAGGTAAAGAGGGTAAGTAGAAGTAAATCTCCTAAATGTACTTAGCACATGATTCTAACTTGTCTGGTACCACTTGCATCTCTGTGCTCCTTCAGGAATAAAAGTCACTTTCTCAACGTGAATAGAACAATAGCAAAGCAATAGCAATCACAGAAGATACTTTTCAATTTTACTCAAAGGTACTGAGTGCTCAGATGATGTTAATGTCCTAACTTTACTCAGTACCTGATTATAAGTTGTCTGGCACCCTTTGATTGTCTCTCCTTCTTCAGGAACAAAAGTCACTTTCTCACTGTGCTCACAACAAAAGCAATGTTTTCAGAATCGAAGAATATACTATTCAATTTTACTCAGAGGTACAGAGTGCTAAGCAGATGTAAAAGTCCTAACATTACTCAGTACATCATTCTGAGCTGTCTGGTACCACTTGCATGTCTCTGTTCCTTCTGGAAATAAAGTCACTTTCACAATGTGAATGGAACAATAGCAAAGCAATTGGAATCATAGAGGATACTTTTCAATTTTACTCAAAAGTAAAGAAGGTAAGTAGAAGTAAATGTCCTAAATGTATTTAGCACATGAGTCTAAGTTGTCTGCTACCACTTGTATCTCTGTGCTCCTTCAGGAAAGAAAGTCACTTTCTCAATGTAAATGGAAGAATACCAAATCAATTGGAATCAAAGAAGATACTTCTCAATTTTACTTAAAGGTAAAGAGGGTAAGTAGATGTAAACGACCTGAATGTACTTAGCACATGATTCTAACTTGTCTGGTACCACTTGCATGTCTGTGCTCCTTCAGGAAAAAAAGTCACTTTCTCAATGTGAATGGAACAATAGTACAGCAGTTGGAATGAAAGAAGATACTTTTCAATTTTACTCAAAGGTACTGAGTGCTCAGTTGATGTAAGCATCCTAACTTTACCCAGTACCTGATTATAACATGTCTGGCACCCGTTGATTGTCTGTGCTTCTTCAGGAAAAAAAGTCATTTTCTCACTGTGGTCACAACAAATGCAATGTTTTCAGAATCGTAGAATATCCTATTCAATTTTAGTCAGAGGTACAGAGTGCTAAGTAGATGTAAACGTCCTAACTTTGCTTAGCACATGGTTCTGTGTTGTCTGGTACCACTTGCATGTCTGTGCTCCTTCAGGAAAAAAAGGCACTTTCTCAATGTGAATGGAACAATAGCAAAGCAACTGGAATCAAAGAAGATACTTTTCAATTTTACTCAAAGGTAAAGAGGGTAAGCAGAAGTAGACGTTCTCAATGTATATAGCACATGATTCTAACTTGTCTGCTACCGCTTGCATATATGTTCTCCTTCAGGAAAAAAAGTTGCTTTCTCAATGTGAATGGAACAGTAGCAAAGTGATAGCAATCACAGAAGATACTTTTCAATTTTACTCAAAGGTACTGAGTACTGAGTTGATGTAAACGTCCTAACTTTACTCAGTACCTGATTCTAAGTTGTCTGGCACCCTTTGATTGTCTGTGCTTCTGCAGGAAAAAAAGTCATTTTCTCACTGTGCTCACAACAAAAGCAATGCTTTCAGATTCGAAGAATATACTATTCAATTTTACTCAGAGGTACAGAGTGCTAAGTAGATGTACACTTCCTAACATTACTCAGTACATCATTCTAAGCTGTCTGGTATCACTTGCATGTCTGTGCTCCTTCAGGAAAAAAAGTCACTTTCTCAACGTGAATGAAACAATAGCAAAGCATTTTCGAATCAAAGAAGATACTTTTCAATTTTACTAAAGGTAAAGAGGGTAAGTAGATGTAAACGACCTGAATGTACTTAGCACATGATTCTAACTTGTCTGGTACCACTTGCATGTCTGTGCTCCTTCAGGAAAAAAAGTCACTTTCTCAATGTGAATGGAACAATAGTACAGCAGTTGGAATCAAAGAAGACTCTTTTCAATTTTACTCAAAGGTACTGAGTGCTCAGTTGATGTAAGCATCCTAACTTTACTCAGTACCTGATTATAACTTGTCTGGCACCCGTTGATTGTCTGTGCTTCTTCAGGAAAAAAAGTCATTTTCTCACTGTGGTCACAACAAATGCAATGTTTTCAGAATCGTAGAATATCCTATTCAATTTTAGTCAGAGGTACAGAGTGCTAAGTAGATGTAAACGTCCTAACTTTGCTTAGCACATGGTTCTGTGTTGTCTGGTACCACTTGCATGTCTGTGCTCCTTCAGGAAAAAAAGGCACTTTCTCAATGTGAATGGAACAATAGCAAAGCAACTGGAATCAAAGAAGATACTTTTCAATTTTACTCAAAGGTAAAGAGGGTAAGCAGAAGTAGACGTTCTCAATGTATTTAGCACATGATTCTAACTTGTCTGCTACCGCTTGCATATATGTTCTCCTTCAGGAAAAAAAGTTGCTTTCTCAATGTGAATGGAACAGTAGCAAAGTGATAGCAATCAGAGAAGATACTTTTCAATTTTACTCAAAGGTACTGAGTACTGAGTTGATGTAAACGTCCTAACTTTACTCAGTACCTGATTCTAAGTTGTCTGGCACCCTTTGATTGTCTGTGCTTCTTCAGGAAAAAAAGTCACTTTCTCAATGTGAATGGAACAATAGTACAGCAGTTGGAATCAAAGAAGATACTTTTCAATTTTACTCAAAGGTACTGAGTGCTCAGTTGATGTAAGCATCCTAACTTTACTCAGTACCTGATTATAACTTGTCTGGCACCCGTTGATTGTCTGTGCTCCTTCAGGAAAAAAAGTCATTTTCTCACTGTGCTCACAACAAATGCAATGTTTTCAGAATCGTAGAATATACTATTCAATTTTACTCAGAGGTACAGAGTGCTAAGTAGATGTAAACGTCCTAACTTTGCTTAGCACATGGTTCTGTGTTGTCTGGTACCACTTGCATGTCTGTGCTCCTTCAGGAAAAAAAGGCACTTTCTCAATGTGAATGGAACAATAGCAAAGCAACTGGAATCAAAGAAGATACTTTTCAATTTTACTCAAAGGTAAAGAGGGTAAGCAGAAGTAGACATTCTCAATGTATTTAGCACATGATTCTAACTTGTCTGCTACCGCTTGCATATATGTTCTCCTTCAGGAAAAAAAGTTGCTTTCACAATGTGAATGGAACAGTAGCAAAGTGATAGCAATCACAGAAGATACTGTTCAATTTTACTCAAAGGTACTGAGTACTGAGTTGATGTAAACGTCCTAACTTTACTCAGTACCTGATTCTAAGTTGTCTGGCACCCTTTGATTGTCTGTGCTTCTTCAGGAAAAAAAGTGATTTTCTCACTGTGCTCACAACAAAAGCAATGCTTTCAGATTCGAAGAATATACTATTCAATTTTACTCAGAGGTACAGAGTGCTAAGTTGATGTACACTTCCTAACATTACTCAGTACATCATTTTAAGCTGTCTGGTATCACTTGCATGTCTGTGCTCCTTCAGGAAATAAAGGCACTTTCTCAATGTGAATGGAACAATAGCAAAGCAATTGGAATCAAAGCAGATACTTTTCAATTTTACTCAAAAGTAAAGAGGGTAAGTAGAAGTAAATCTCCTAAATGTACTTAGCACATGATTCTAACTTGTCTGCTACCACTTGCATCTCTGTGCTCCTTCAGGAATAAAAGTCACTTTCTCAACGTGAATAGAACAATAGCAAAGCAATAGCAATCACATAAGATACTTTTCAATTTTACTCAAAGGTACTGAGTGCTCAGATGATGTTAATGTCTTAACTTTACTCAGTACCTGATTATAAGTTGTCTGGCACCCTTTGATTGTCTCTCCTTCTTCAGGAACAAAAGTCACTTTCTCACTGTGCTCACAACAAAAGCAATGTTTTCAGAATCGAAGAATATACTATTCAATTTTACTCAGAGGTACAGAGTGCTAAGTAGATGTAAAAGTCCTAACATTACTCAGTACATCATTCTAAGCTGTCTGGTACCACTTGCATGTCTCTGTTCCTTCTGGAAATAAAGTCACTTTCACAATGTGAATGGAACAATAGCAAAGCAATTGGAATCATAGAGGATACTTTTCAATTTTACTCAAAAGTAAAGAAGGTAAGTAGAAGTAAATGTCCTAAATGTATTTAGCACATGATTCTAACTTGTCTGCTACCACTTGTATCTCTGTGCTCCTTCAGGAAAAAAAGTCACTTTCTCAATGTGAATGGAACAATAGCAAAGCAATTGGAATCAAAGAAGATACTTTTCAATTTTACTCAAAGGCAAAGAGGGTAAGTAGAAGTAAATCTCCTAAATGTACTTAGCACATGATTCTAACTTGTCTGCTACCACTTGCATCTCCGTGCTCCTTCAGGAAAAAAAGTCACTTTCTCAATGTGAATGGAACAATAGTACAGCAGTTGGAATCAAAGAAGATACTTTTCAATTTTACTCAAAGGTACAGAGAGCTCAGTTGATGTAAGCATCCTAACTTTACTCAGTACCTGATTATAACTTGTCTGGCACCCTTTGATTGTCTGCGCTTCTTCAGGAAAAAAAGTCATTTTCTCACTGTGCTCACAACAAAAGCAATGTTTTCAGAATCGAAGAATATACTAATCAATTTTACTCAGAGGTACAGAGTGCTAAGTAGATATAAACGTCCTAACTTTGCTTAGCACATGGTTCTGTGTTGTCTGGTACCACTTGCATCTCTGTTCTTCTTCAGGAAAAAAAGTTGCTTTCTCAAAGTGAATGGAACAGTAGCAAAGTGATAGCAATCACAGAAGATACTTTTCAATTTTACTCAAAGGTACTGAGTACTGAGTTGATGTAAACGTCCTAACTTTACTCAGTACCTGATTCTAAGTTGTCTGGCACCCATTGATTGTCTGTACTTCTTCAGGAAAAAAAGTCATTTTCTCACTGTGCTCAGAACAAAAGCAATGCTTTCAGATTCGAAGAATACACTATTCAATTTTACTCAGAGGTACAGAGTGCTAAGTAGATGTACACTTCCTAACATTACTCAGTACATCATTTTAAGCTGTCTGGTATCACTTGCATGTCCGTGCTCCTTCAGGAAAAACAGTCACTTTCTCAATGTGAATGGAAGAATAGCAAAGCATTTGGAATCAAAGAAGATACTTTTCAATTTTACTCAAAGGTAAAGAGGGTAAGTAGAAGTAAATCTCCTAAATGTACTTAGCACATGATTCTAACTTGTCTGCTACCACTTGCATCTCTGTGCTCCTTCAGGAAAAAAAGTCACTTCCCCAATGTGAATGGAACAATAGTACAGCAGTTGGAATCAAAGAAGATACTTTTCAATTTTACTCAAAGGTACTGAGCGCTCAGTTGATGTAAGCATCCTAACTTTACTCAGTACCTGATTAGAACTTGTCTGGCACCCGTTGATTGTCTGTGCTTCTTCAGGAAAAAAAGTCATTTTCTCACTGTGCTCACAACAAATGCAATGTTTTCAGAATCGTAGAATATACTATTCAATTTTACTCAGAGGTACAGAGTGCTAAGTAGATGTAAACGTCCTAACTTTGCTTAGCACATGGTTCTGTGTTGTCTGGTACCACTTGCATGTCTGTGCTCCTTCAGGAAAAAAAGGCACTTTCTCAATGTGAATGGAACAATAGCAAAGCAACTGGAATCAAAGAAGATACTTTTCAATTTTACTCAAAGGTAAAGAGGTTAAGCAGAAGTAGACGTTCTCAATGTATTTAGCACATGATTCTAACTTGTCTGCTACCGCTTGCATATATGTTCTCCTTCAGGAAAAAAAGTCATTTTCTCACTGTGCTCACAACAAAAGCAATGCTTTCAGATTCGAAGAATATACTATTCAATTTTACTCAGAGGTACAGAGTGCTAACTTGATGTACACTTCCTAACATTACTCAGTACATCATTTTAAGCTGTCTGGTATCACTTGCATGTCTGCGCTCCTTCAGGAAAAAAAGGCACTTTCTCAATGTGAATGGAACAATAGCAAAGCAATTGGAATCAAAGCAGATACTTTTCAATTTTACTCAAAGGTAAAGAGGGTAAGTAGAAGTAAATCCCCTAAATGTACTTAGCACATGATTCTAACTTGTCTGGTACCACTTGCATCTCTGTGCTCCTTCAGGAATAAAAGTCACTTTCTCAACGTGAATAGAACAATAGCAAAGCAATAGCAATCACAGAAGATACTTTTCAATTTTACTCAAAGGTACTGAGTGCTCAGATGATGTTAATGTCCTAACTTTACTCAGTACCTGATTATAAGTTGTCTGGCACCCTTTGATTGTCTCTCCTTCTTCAGGAACAAAAGTCACTTTCTCACTGTGCTCACAACAAAAGCAATGTTTTCAGAATCGAAGAATATACTATTCAATTTTACTCAGAGGTACAGAGTGCTAAGCAGATGTAAAAGTCCTAACATTACTCAGTACATCATTCTGAGCTGTCTGGTACCAGTTGCATGTCTCTGTTCCTTCTGGAAATAAAGTCACTTTCACAATGTGAATGGAACAATAGCAAAGCAATTGGAATCATAGAGGATACTTTTCAATTTTACTCAAAAGTAAAGAAGGTAAGTAGAAGTAAATGTCCTAAATGTATTTAGCACATGAGTCTAAGTTGTCTGCTACCACTTGTATCTCTGTGCTCCTTCAGGAAAGAAAGTCACTTTCTCAATGTAAATGGAAGAATACCAAATCAATTGGAATCAAAGAAGATACTTCTCAATTTTACTTAAAGGTAAAGAGGGTAAGTAGATGTAAACGACCTGAATGTACTTCGCACATGATTCTAACTTGTCTGGTACCACTTGCATGTCTGTGCTCCTTCAGGAAAAAAAGTCACTTTCTCAATGTGAATGGAACAATAGTACAGCAGTTGGAATCAAAGAAGATACTTTTCAATTTTACTCAAAGGTACTGAGTGCTCAGTTGATGTAAGCATCCTAACTTTACTCAGTACCTGATTATAACATGTCTGGCACCGGTTGATTGTCTGTGCTTCTTCAGGAAAAAAAGTCATTTTCTCACTGTGGTCACAACAAATGCAATGTTTTCAGAATCGTAGAATATCCTATTCAATTTTAGTCAGAGGTACAGAGTGCTAAGTAGATGTAAACGTCCTAACTTTGCTTAGCACATGGTTCTGTGTTGTCTGGTACCACTTGCATGTCTGTGCTCCTTCAGGAAAAAAAGGCACTTTCTCAATGTGAATGGAACAATAGCAAAGCAATTGGAATCAAAGAAGATACTTTTCAATTTTACTCAAAGGTAAAGAGGGTAAGCAGAAGTAAATGTCCTCAATGTATTTAGCACATGATTCTAACTGGTCTGCTACCGCTTGCATATATGTTCTCCTTCAGGAAAAAAAGTTGCTTTCTCAATGTGAATGGAACAGTACCAAAGTGATAGCAATCACAGAAGATACTTTTCAATTTTACTCAAAGGTACTGAGTACTGAGTTGATGTAAACGTCCTAACTTTACTCAGTACCTGATTCTAAGTTGTCTGGCACCCTTTGATTGTCTGTGCTTCTTCAGGAAAAAAAGTGATTTTCTCACTGTGCTCACAACAAAAGCAATGCTTTCAGATTCGAAGAATATACTATTCAATTTTACTCAGAGGTACAGAGTGCTAAGTTGATGTACACTTCCTAACATTACTCAGTACATCATTTTAAGCTGTCTGGTATCACTTGCATGTCTGTGCTCTTTCAGGAAAAAAAGGCACTTTCTCAATGTGAATGGAACAATAGCAAAGCAATTGGAATCAAAGCAGATACTTTTCAATTTTACTCAAAAGTAAAGAGGGTAAGTAGAAGTAAATCTCCTAAATGTACTTAGCACATGATTCTAACTTGTCTGGTACCACTTGCATCTCTGTGCTCCTTCAGGAATAAAAGTCACTTTCTCAACGTGAATAGAACAATAGCAAAGCAATAGCAATCACAGAAGATACCTTTCAATTTTACTCAAAGGTACTGAGTGCTCAGATGATGTTAATGTCTTAACTTTACTCAGTACCTGATTATAAGTTGTCTGGCACCCTTTGATTGTCTCTCCTTCTTCAGGAACAAAAGTCACTTTCTCACTGTGCTCACAACAAAAGCAATGTTTTCAGAATCGAAGAATATACTATTCAATTTTACTCAGAGGTACAGAGTGCTAAGTAGATGTAAAAGTCCTAACATTACTCAGTACATCATTCTAAGCTGTCTGGTACCACTTGCATGTCTCTGTTCCTTCTGGAAATAAAGTCACTTTCACAATGTGAATGGAACAATAGCAAAGCAATTGGAATCAAAGAAGATACTTTTCAATTTTACTCAAAGGCAAAGAGGGTAAGTAGAAGTAAATCTCCTAAATGTACTTAGCACATGATTCTAACTTGTCTGCTACCACTTGCATCTCCGTGCTCCTTCAGGAAAAAAAGTCACTTTCTCAATGTGAATGGAACAATAGTACAGCAGTTGGAATCAAAGAAGATACTTTTCAATTTTACTCGAAGGTACAGAGAGCTCAGTTGATGTAAGCACCCTAACTTTACTCAGTACCTGATTATAACTTGTCTGGCACCCTTTGATTGTCTGCGCTTCTTCAGGAAAAAAAGTCATTTTCTCACTGTGCTCACAACAAAAGCAATGTTTTCAGAATCGAAGAATATACTAATCAATTTTACTCAGAGGTACAGAGTGCTAAGTAGATATAAACGTCCTAACTTTGCTTAGCACATGGTTCTGTGTTGTCTGGTACCACTTGCATCTCTGTTCTTCTTCAGGAAAAAAAGTTGCTTTCTCAAAGTGAATGGAACAGTAGCAAAGTGATAGCAATCACAGAAGATACTTTTCAATTTTACTCAAAGGTACTGAGTACTGAGTTGATGTAAACGTCCTAACTTTACTCAGTACCTGATTCTAAGTTGTCTGGCACCCATTGATTGTCTGTACTTCTTCAGGAAAAAAAGTCATTTTCTCACTGTGCTCAGAACAAAAGCAATGCTTTCAGATTCGAAGAATACACTATTCAATTTTACTCAGAGGTACAGAGTGCTAAGTAGATGTACACTTCCTAACATTACTCAGTACATCATTTTAAGCTGTCTGGTATCACTTGCATGTCCGTGCTCCTTCAGGAAAAACAGTCACTTTCTCAATGTGAATGGAAGAATAGCAAAGCATTTGGAATCAAAGAAGATACTTTTCAATTTTACTCAAAGGTAAAGAGGGTAAGTAGAAGTAAATCTCCTAAATGTACTTAGCACATGATTCTAACTTGTCTGCTACCACTTGCATCTCTGTGCTCCTTCAGGAAAAAAAGTCACTTCCCCAATGTGAATGGAACAATAGTACAGCAGTTGGAATCAAAGAAGATACTTTTCAATTTTACTCAAAGGTACTGAGCGCTCAGTTGATGTAAGCATCCTAACTTTACTCAGTACCTGATTAGAACTTGTCTGGCACCCGTTGATTGTCTGTGCTTCTTCAGGAAAAAAAGTCATTTTCTCACTGTGCTCACAACAAATGCAATGTTTTCAGAATCGTAGAATATACTATTCAATTTTACTCAGAGGTACAGAGTGCTAAGTAGATGTAAACGTCCTAACTTTGCTTAGCACATGGTTCTGTGTTGTCTGGTACCACTTGCATGTCTGTTCTCCTTCAGGAAAAAAAGTCATTTTCTCACTGTGCTCACAACAAAAGCAATGCTTTCAGATTCGAAGAATATACTATTCAATTTTACTCAGAGGTACAGAGTGCTAACTTGATGTACACTTCCTAACATTACTCAGTACATCATTTTAAGCTGTCTGGTATCACTTGCATGTCTGCGCTCCTTCAGGAAAAAAAGGCACTTTCTCAATGTGAATGGAACAATAGCAAAGCAATTGGAATCAAAGCAGATACTTTTCAATTTTACTCAAAGGTAAAGAGGGTAAGTAGAAGTAAATCTCCTAAATGTACTTAGCACATGATTCTAACTTGTCTGGTACCACTTGCATCTCTGTGCTCCTTCAGGAATAAAAGTCACTTTCTCAACGTGAATAGAACAATAGCAAAGCAATAGCAATCACAGAAGATACTTTTCAATTTTACTCAAAGGTACTGAGTGCTCAGATGATGTTAATGTCCTAACTTTACTCAGTACCTGATTATAAGTTGTCTGGCACCCTTTGATTGTCTCTCCTTCTTCAGGAACAAAAGTCACTTTCTCACTGTGCTCACAACAAAAGCAATGTTTTCAGAATCGAAGAATATACTATTCAATTTTACTCAGAGGTACAGAGTGCTAAGCAGATGTAAAAGTCCTAACATTACTCAGTACATCATTCTGAGCTGTCTGGTACCACTTGCATGTCTCTGTTCCTTCTGGAAATAAAGTCACTTTCACAATGTGAATGGAACAATAGCAAAGCAATTGGAATCATAGAGGATACTTTTCAATTTTACTCAAAAGTAAAGAAGGTAAGTAGAAGTAAATGTCCTAAATGTATTTAGCACATGAGTCTAAGTTGTCTGCTACCACTTGTATCTCTGTGCTCCTTCAGGAAAGAAAGTCACTTTCTCAATGTAAATGGAAGAATACCAAATCAATTGGAATCAAAGAAGATACTTCTCAATTTTACTTAAAGGTAAAGAGGGTAAGTAGATGTAAACGACCTGAATGTACTTAGCACATGATTCTAACTTGTCTGGTACCACTTGCATGTCTGTGCTCCTTCAGGAAAAAAAGTCACTTTCTCAATGTGAATGGAACAATAGTACAGCAGTTGGAATGAAAGAAGATACTTTTCAATTTTACTCAAAGGTACTGAGTGCTCAGTTGATGTAAGCATCCTAACTTTACCCAGTACCTGATTATAACATGTCTGGCACCCGTTGATTGTCTGTGCTTCTTCAGGAAAAAAAGTCATTTTCTCACTGTGGTCACAACAAATGCAATGTTTTCAGAATCGTAGAATATCCTATTCAATTTTAGTCAGAGGTACAGAGTGCTAAGTAGATGTAAACGTCCTAACTTTGCTTAGCACATGGTTCTGTGTTGTCTGGTACCACTTGCATGTCTGTGCTCCTTCAGGAAAAAAAGGCACTTTCTCAATGTGAATGGAACAATAGCAAAGCAACTGGAATCAAAGAAGATACTTTTCAATTTTACTCAAAGGTAAAGAGGGTAAGCAGAAGTAGACGTTCTCAATGTATATAGCACATGATTCTAACTTGTCTGCTACCGCTTGCATATATGTTCTCCTTCAGGAAAAAAAGTTGCTTTCTCAATGTGAATGGAACAGTAGCAAAGTGATAGCAATCACAGAAGATACTTTTCAATTTTACTCAAAGGTACTGAGTACTGAGTTGATGTAAACGTCCTAACTTTACTCAGTACCTGATTCTAAGTTGTCTGGCACCCTTTGATTGTCTGTGCTTCTGCAGGAAAAAAAGTCATTTTCTCACTGTGCTCACAACAAAAGCAATGCTTTCAGATTCGAAGAATATACTATTCAATTTTACTCAGAGGTACAGAGTGCTAAGTAGATGTACACTTCCTAACATTACTCAGTACATCATTCTAAGCTGTCTGGTATCACTTGCATGTCTGTGCTCCTTCAGGAAAAAAAGTCACTTTCTCAACGTGAATGAAACAATAGCAAAGCATTTTCGAATCAAAGAAGATACTTTTCAATTTTACTAAAGGTAAAGAGGGTAAGTAGATGTAAACGACCTGAATGTACTTAGCACATGATTCTAACTTGTCTGGTACCACTTGCATGTCTGTGCTCCTTCAGGAAAAAAAGTCACTTTCTCAATGTGAATGGAACAATAGTACAGCAGTTGGAATCAAAGAAGACTCTTTTCAATTTTACTCAAAGGTACTGAGTGCTCAGTTGATGTAAGCATCCTAACTTTACTCAGTACCTGATTATAACTTGTCTGGCACCCGTTGATTGTCTGTGCTTCTTCAGGAAAAAAAGTCATTTTCTCACTGTGGTCACAACAAATGCAATGTTTTCAGAATCGTAGAATATCCTATTCAATTTTAGTCAGAGGTACAGAGTGCTAAGTAGATGTAAACGTCCTAACTTTGCTTAGCACATGGTTCTGTGTTGTCTGGTACCACTTGCATGTCTGTGCTCCTTCAGGAAAAAAAGGCACTTTCTCAATGTGAATGGAACAATAGCAAAGCAACTGGAATCAAAGAAGATACTTTTCAATTTTACTCAAAGGTAAAGAGGGTAAGCAGAAGTAGACGTTCTCAATGTATTTAGCACATGATTCTAACTTGTCTGCTACCGCTTGCATATATGTTCTCCTTCAGGAAAAAAAGTTGCTTTCTCAATGTGAATGGAACAGTAGCAAAGTGATAGCAATCAGAGAAGATACTTTTCAATTTTACTCAAAGGTACTGAGTACTGAGTTGATGTAAACGTCCTAACTTTACTCAGTACCTGATTCTAAGTTGTCTGGCACCCTTTGATTGTCTGTGCTTCTTCAGGAAAAAAAGTCACTTTCTCAATGTGAATGGAACAATAGTACAGCAGTTGGAATCAAAGAAGATACTTTTCAATTTTACTCAAAGGTACTGAGTGCTCAGTTGATGTAAGCATCCTAACTTTACTCAGTACCTGATTATAACTTGTCTGGCACCCGTTGATTGTCTGTGCTCCTTCAGGAAAAAAAGTCATTTTCTCACTGTGCTCACAACAAATGCAATGTTTTCAGAATCGTAGAATATACTATTCAATTTTACTCAGAGGTACAGAGTGCTAAGTAGATGTAAACGTCCTAACTTTGCTTAGCACATGGTTCTGTGTTGTCTGGTACCACTTGCATGTCTGTGCTCCTTCAGGAAAAAAAGGCACTTTCTCAATGTGAATGGAACAATAGCAAAGCAACTGGAATCAAAGAAGATACTTTTCAATTTTACTCAAAGGTAAAGAGGGTAAGCAGAAGTAGACATTCTCAATGTATTTAGCACATGATTCTAACTTGTCTGCTACCGCTTGCATATATGTTCTCCTTCAGGAAAAAAAGTTGCTTTCACAATGTGAATGGAACAGTAGCAAAGTGATAGCAATCACAGAAGATACTGTTCAATTTTACTCAAAGGTACTGAGTACTGAGTTGATGTAAACGTCCTAACTTTACTCAGTACCTGATTCTAAGTTGTCTGGCACCCTTTGATTGTCTGTGCTTCTTCAGGAAAAAAAGTCATTTTCTCGCTGTGCTCACAACAAAAGCAATGCTTTCAGATTCGAAGAATATACTATTCAATTTTACTCAGAGGTACAGAGTGCTAAGTAGATGTACACTTCCTAACATTACTCAGTACATCATTTTAAGCTGTCTGGTATCACTTGCATGTCTGTTCTCCTTCAGGAAAAAAAGTCACTTTCTCAATGTGAATGGAACAATAGCAAAGCAATTGGAATCAAAGCAGATACTTTTCTATTTTACTCAAAGGTAAAGAGGGTAAGTAGAAGTAAATCTCCTAAATGTACTTAGCACATGATTCTAACTTGTCTGCTACCACTTGCATCTCTGTGCTCCTACAGGAATAAAAGTCACTTTCTCAGCGTGAATAGAACAATAGCAAAGCAATAGCAATCACAGAAGATACTTTTCAATTTTACTCAAAGGTACTGAGTGCTCAGATGATGTTAATGTCCTAACTTTACTCAGTACCTGATTATAAGTTGTCTGGCACCCTTTGATTGTCTCTCCTTCTTCAGGAACAAAAGTCACTTTCTCACTGTGCTCACAACAAAAGCAATGTTTTCAGAATCGAAGAATATACTATTCAATTTTACTCAGAGGTACAGAGTGCTAAGTAGATGTAAAAGTCCTAACATTACTCAGTACATCATTCTAAGCTGTCTGGTACCACTTGCATGTCTCTGTTCCTTCTGGAAATAAAGTCACTTTCACAATGTGAATGGAACAATAGCAAAGCAATTGGAATCATAGAGGATACTTTTCAATTTTACTCAAAAGTAAAGAAGGTAAGTAGAAGTAAATGTCCTAAATGTATTTAGCACATGATTCTAACTTGTCTGCTACCACTTGTATCTCTGTGCTCCTTCAGGAAAAAAAGTCACTTTCTCAATGTAAATGGAAGAATACCAAATCAATTGGAATCCAAGAAGATACTTCTCAATTTTACTTAATGGTAAAGAGGGTAAGTAGATGTAAACGACCTGAATGTACTTAGCACATGATTCTAACTTGTCTGGTACCACTTGCATGTCTGTGCTCCTTCAGGAAAAAAAGTCACTTTCTCAACGTGAATGGAACAATAGTACAGCAGTTGGAATCAAAGAAGATACTTTTCAATTTTACTCAAAGGTACAGAGTGCTCAGTTGATGTAAGCATCCTAACTTTACTCAGTACCGCATTATAAGTTGTCTGGCACCCTTAGATTGTCTCTCCTTCTTCAGGAACAAAAGTCATTTTCTCACTGTGCTCACATCAAAAGCAATGCTTTCAGATTCGAAGAATATACTATTCAATTTTACTCAGAGGTACAGAGTGCTAAGTAGATGTACACTTCCTAACATTACTCAGTACATCATTTTAAGCTGTCTGGTATCACTTGCATGTCCGTGCTCCTTCAGGAAAAAAAGTCACTTTCTCAATGTGAATGGAACAATAGCAAAGCAATTGGAATCAAAGAAGATACTTTTCAATTTTACTCAAAGGTAAAGAGGGTAAGTAGAAGTAAATCTCCTAAATGTACTTAGCACATGATTCTAACTTGTCTGCTACCACTTGCATCTCCGTGCTCCTTCAGGAAAAAAAGTCACTTTCTCAATGTGAATGGAACAATAGTACAGCAGTTGGAATCAAAGAAGATACTTTTCAGTTTTACTCAAAGGTAAAGAGGGTAAGCAGAATTAAACGTCCTGAATGTATTTAGCACATGATTCTAACTTGTCTGCTACCGCTTGCATATATGTTCTCCTTTAGGAAAAAAAGTTGCTTTCTGAATGTGAATGGAACAGTAGCAAACTCATAGCAATCACTGAAGATACTTTTCAATTTTACTCAAAGGTACAGAGTGCTCAGTTGATGTAAACGTCCTAACTTTACTCAGTACCTGATTCTAAGTTGTTTGGCACCCTTTGATTGTCTGTGCTTCTTCAGGAAAAAAAGTCATTTTCTCACTGTGCTCACAGCAAAAGCAATGCTTTCAGATTCGAAGAATATACTATTCAATTTTACTCAGAGGTACAGAGTGCTAAGTAGATGTACACTTCCTAACATTACTCAGTACATCATTCTAAGCTGTCTGGTATCACTTGCATGTCTGTGCTCCTTCAGGAAAAAAAGTCACTTTCACAATGTGAATGGAACAATAGCAAAGCAATTGGAATCATAGAGGATACTTTTCAATTTTACTCAAAAGTAAAGAAGGTAAGTGGAAGTAAATGTCCTAAATGTATTTAGCACATGATTCTAACTTGTCTGCTACCACTTGTATCTCTGTGCTCCTTCAGGAAAAAAAGTCACTTTCTCAATGTAAATGGAAGAATACCAAATCAATTGGAATCAAAGAAGATACTTCTCAATTTTACTTAAAGGTAAAGAGGGTAAGTAGATGTAAACGACCTGAATGTACTTAGCACATGATTCTAACTTGTCTGGTACCACTTGCATGTCTGTGCTCCTTCAGGAAAAAAAGTCACTTTCTCAATGTAAATGGAAGATTACCAAATCAATTGGAATCAAAGAAGATACTTCTCAATTTTACTTAAAGGTAAAGAGGGTAAGTAGATGTAAACGACCTGAATGTACTTAGCACATGATTCTAACTTGTCTGGTACCACTTGCATGTCTGTGCTCCTTCAGGAAAAAAAGTCACTTTCTCAACGTGAATGGAACAATAGTACAGCAGTTGGAATCAAAGAAGATACTTTTCAATTTTACTCAAAGGTACAGAGTGCTCAGTTGATGTAAGCATCCTAACTTTACTCAGTACCTGATTATAACTTGTCTGGCACCCGTTGATTGTCTGTGCTTCTTCAGGAAAAAAAGTCATTTTCTCACTGTGCTCACAACAAATGCAATGTTTTCAGAATCGTAGAATATACTATTCAATTTTACTCAGAGGTACAGAGTGCTAAGTAGATGTAAACGTCCTAACTTTGCTTAGCACATGGTTCTGTGTTGTCTGGTACCACTTGCATGTCTGTGCTCCTTCAGGAAAAAAAGGCCCTTTCTCAATGTGAATGGAACAATAGCAAAGCAACTGGAATCAAAGAAGATACTTTTCAATTTTACTCAAAGGTAAAGAGGGTAAGCAGAAGTAGACATTCTCAATGTATTTAGCACATGATTCTAACTTGTCTGCTACCGCTTGCATATATGTTCTCCTTCAGGAAAAAAAGTTGCTTTCACAATGTGAATGGAACAGTAGCAAAGTGATAGCAATCACAGAAGATACTTTTCAATTTTACTCAAAGGTACTGAGTACTGAGTTGATGTAAACGTCCTAACTTTACTCAGTACCTGATTCTAAGTTGTCTGGCACCCTTTGATTGTCTGTGCTTCTTCAGGAAAAAAAGTCATTTTCTCGCTGTGCTCACAACAAAAGCAATGCTTTCAGATTCGAAGAATATACTATTCAATTTTACTCAGAGGTACAGAGTGCTAAGCAGATGTAAAAGTCCTAACATTACTCAGTACATCATTCTGAGCTGTCTGGTACCACTTGCATGTCTCTGTTCCTTCTGGAAATAAAGTCACTTTCACAATGTGAATGGAACAATAGCAAAGCAATTGGAATCATAGAGGATACTTTTCAATTTTACTCAAAAGTAAAGAAGGTAAGTAGAAGTAAATGTCCTAAATGTATTTAGCACATGAGTCTAAGTTGTCTGCTACCACTTGTATCTCTGTGCTCCTTCAGGAAAGAAAGTCACTTTCTCAATGTAAATGGAAGAATACCAAATCAATTGGAATCAAAGAAGATACTTCTCAATTTTACTTAAAGGTAAAGAGGGTAAGTAGATGTAAACGACCTGAATGTACTTCGCACATGATTCTAACTTGTCTGGTACCACTTGCATGTCTGTGCTCCTTCAGGAAAAAAAGTCACTTTCTCAATGTGAATGGAACAATAGTACAGCAGTTGGAATCAAAGAAGATACTTTTCAATTTTACTCAAAGGTACTGAGTGCTCAGTTGATGTAAGCATCCTAACTTTACTCAGTACCTGATTATAACATGTCTGGCACCCGTTGATTGTCTGTGCTTCTTCAGGAAAAAAAGTCATTTTCTCACTGTGGTCACAACAAATGCAATGTTTTCAGAATCGTAGAATATCCTATTCAATTTTAGTCAGAGGTACAGAGTGCTAAGTAGATGTAAACGTCCTAACTTTGCTTAGCACATGGTTCTGTGTTGTCTGGTACCACTTGCATGTCTGTGCTCCTTCAGGAAAAAAAGGCACTTTCTCAATGTGAATGGAACAATAGCAAAGCAATTGGAATCAAAGAAGATACTTTTCAATTTTACTCAAAGGTAAAGAGGGTAAGCAGAAGTAAATGTCCTCAATGTATTTAGCACATGATTCTAACTGGTCTGCTACCGCTTGCATATATGTTCTCCTTCAGGAAAAAAAGTTGCTTTCTCAATGTGAATGGAACAGTACCAAAGTGATAGCAATCACAGAAGATACTTTTCAATTTTACTCAAAGGTACTGAGTACTGAGTTGATGTAAACGTCCTAACTTTACTCAGTACCTGATTCTAAGTTGTCTGGCACCCTTTGATTGTCTGTGCTTCTTCAGGAAAAAAAGTGATTTTCTCACTGTGCTCACAACAAAAGCAATGCTTTCAGATTCGAAGAATATACTATTCAATTTTACTCAGAGGTACAGAGTGCTAAGTTGATGTACACTTCCTAACATTACTCAGTACATCATTTTAAGCTGTCTGGTATCACTTGCATGTCTGTGCTCCTTCAGGAAAAAAAGGCACTTTCTCAATGTGAATGGAACAATAGCAAAGCAATTGGAATCAAAGCAGATACTTTTCAATTTTACTCAAAAGTAAAGAGGGTAAGTAGAAGTAAATCTCCTAAATGTACTTAGCACATGATTCTAACTTGTCTGGTACCACTTGCATCTCTGTGCTCCTTCAGGAATAAAAGTCACTTTCTCAACGTGAATAGAACAATAGCAAAGCAATAGCAATCACAGAAGATACCTTTCAATTTTACTCAAAGGTACTGAGTGCTCAGATGATGTTAATGTCTTAACTTTACTCAGTACCTGATTATAAGTTGTCTGGCACCCTTTGATTGTCTCTCCTTCTTCAGGAACAAAAGTCACTTTCTCACTGTGCTCACAACAAAAGCAATGTTTTCAGAATCGAAGAATATACTATTCAATTTTACTCAGAGGTACAGAGTGCTAAGTAGATGTAAAAGTCCTAACATTACTCAGTACATCATTCTAAGCTGTCTGGTACCACTTGCATGTCTCTGTTCCTTCTGGAAATAAAGTCACTTTCACAATGTGAATGGAACAATAGCAAAGCAATTGGAATCATAGAGGATACTTTTCAATTTTACTCAAAAGTAAAGAAGGTAAGTAGAAGTAAATGTCCTAAATGTATTTAGCACATGATTCTAACTTGTCTGCTACCACTTGTATCTCTGTGCTCCTTCAGGAAAAAAAGTCACTTTCTCAATGTGAATGGAACAATAGCAAAGCAATTGGAATCAAAGAAGATACTTTTCAATTTTACTCAAAGGCAAAGAGGGTAAGTAGAAGTAAATCTCCTAAATGTACTTAGCACATGATTCTAACTTGTCTGCTACCACTTGCATCTCCGTGCTCCTTCAGGAAAAAAAGTCACTTTCTCAATGTGAATGGAACAATAGTACAGCAGTTGGAATCAAAGAAGATACTTTTCAATTTTACTCAAAGGTACAGAGAGCTCAGTTGATGTAAGCATCCTAACTTTACTCAGTACCTGATTATAACTTGTCTGGCACCCTTTGATTGTCTGCGCTTCTTCAGGAAAAAAAGTCATTTTCTCACTGTGCTCACAACAAAAGCAATGTTTTCAGAATCGAAGAATATACTAATCAATTTTACTCAGAGGTACAGAGTGCTAAGTAGATATAAACGTCCTAACTTTGCTTAGCACATGGTTCTGTGTTGTCTGGTACCACTTGCATCTCTGTTCTTCTTCAGGAAAAAAAGTTGCTTTCTCAAAGTGAATGGAACAGTAGCAAAGTGATAGCAATCACAGAAGATACTTTTCAATTTTACTCAAAGGTACTGAGTACTGAGTTGATGTAAACGTCCTAACTTTACTCAGTACCTGATTCTAAGTTGTCTGGCACCCATTGATTGTCTGTACTTCTTCAGGAAAAAAAGTCATTTTCTCACTGTGCTCAGAACAAAAGCAATGCTTTCAGATTCGAAGAATACACTATTCAATTTTACTCAGAGGTACAGAGTGCTAAGTAGATGTACACTTCCTAACATTACTCAGTACATCATTTTAAGCTGTCTGGTATCACTTGCATGTCCGTGCTCCTTCAGGAAAAACAGTCACTTTCTCAATGTGAATGGAAGAATAGCAAAGCATTTGGAATCAAAGAAGATACTTTTCAATTTTACTCAAAGGTAAAGAGGGTAAGTAGAAGTAAATCTCCTAAATGTACTTAGCACATGATTCTAACTTGTCTGCTACCACTTGCATCTCTGTGCTCCTTCAGGAAAAAAAGTCACTTCCCCAATGTGAATGGAACAATAGTACAGCAGTTGGAATCAAAGAAGATACTTTTCAATTTTACTCAAAGGTACTGAGCGCTCAGTTGATGTAAGCATCCTAACTTTACTCAGTACCTGATTAGAACTTGTCTGGCACCCGTTGATTGTCTGTGCTTCTTCAGGAAAAAAAGTCATTTTCTCACTGTGCTCACAACAAATGCAATGTTTTCAGAATCGTAGAATATACTATTCAATTTTACTCAGAGGTACAGAGTGCTAAGTAGATGTAAACGTCCTAACTTTGCTTAGCACATGGTTCTGTGTTGTCTGGTACCACTTGCATGTCTGTGCTCCTTCAGGAAAAAAAGGCACGTTCTCAATGTGAATGGAACAATAGCAAAGCAACTGGAATCAAAGAAGATACTTTTCAATTTTACTCAAAGGTAAAGAGGTTAAGCAGAAGTAGACGTTCTCAATGTATTTAGCACATGATTCTAACTTGTCTGCTACCGCTTGCATATATGTTCTCCTTCAGGAAAAAAAGTCATTTTCTCACTGTGCTCACAACAAAAGCAATGCTTTCAGATTCGAAGAATATACTATTCAATTTTACTCAGAGGTACAGAGTGCTAAGTTGATGTACACTTCCTAACATTACTCAGTACATCATTTTAAGCTGTCTGGTATCACTTGCATGTCTGCGCTCCTTCAGGAAAAAAAGGCACTTTCTCAATGTGAATGGAACAATAGCAAAGCAATTGGAATCAAAGCAGATACTTTTCAATTTTACTCAAAGGTAAAGAGGGTAAGTAGAAGTAAATCTCCTAAATGTACTTAGCACATGATTCTAACTTGTCTGGTACCACTTGCATCTCTGTGCTCCTTCAGGAATAAAAGTCACTTTCTCAACGTGAATAGAACAATAGCAAAGCAATAGCAATCACAGAAGATACTTTTCAATTTTACTCAAAGGTACTGAGTGCTCAGATGATGTTAATGTCCTAACTTTACTCAGTACCTGATTATAAGTTGTCTGGCACCCTTTGATTGTCTCTCCTTCTTCAGGAACAAAAGTCACTTTCTCACTGTGCTCACAACAAAAGCAATGTTTTCAGAATCGAAGAATATACTATTCAATTTTACTCAGAGGTACAGAGTGCTAAGCAGATGTAAAAGTCCTAACATTACTCAGTACATCATTCTGAGCTGTCTGGTACCACTTGCATGTCTCTGTTCCTTCTGGAAATAAAGTCACTTTCACAATGTGAATGGAACAATAGCAAAGCAATTGGAATCATAGAGGATACTTTTCAATTTTACTCAAAAGTAAAGAAGGTAAGTAGAAGTAAATGTCCTAAATGTATTTAGCACATGAGTCTAAGTTGTCTGCTACCACTTGTATCTCTGTGCTCCTTCAGGAAAGAAAGTCACTTTCTCAATGTAAATGGAAGAATACCAAATCAATTGGAATCAAAGAAGATACTTCTCAATTTTACTTAAAGGTAAAGAGGGTAAGTAGATGTAAACGACCTGAATGTACTTAGCACATGATTCTAACTTGTCTGGTACCACTTGCATGTCTGTGCTCCTTCAGGAAAAAAAGTCACTTTCTCAATGTGAATGGAACAATAGTACAGCAGTTGGAATGAAAGAAGATACTTTTCAATTTTACTCAAAGGTACTGAGTGCTCAGTTGATGTAAGCATCCTAACTTTACCCAGTACCTGATTATAACATGTCTGGCACCCGTTGATTGTCTGTGCTTCTTCAGGAAAAAAAGTCATTTTCTCACTGTGGTCACAACAAATGCAATGTTTTCAGAATCGTAGAATATCCTATTCAATTTTAGTCAGAGGTACAGAGTGCTAAGTAGATGTAAACGTCCTAACTTTGCTTAGCACATGGTTCTGTGTTGTCTGGTACCACTTGCATGTCTGTGCTCCTTCAGGAAAAAAAGGCACTTTCTCAATGTGAATGGAACAATAGCAAAGCAACTGGAATCAAAGAAGATACTTTTCAATTTTACTCAAAGGTAAAGAGGGTAAGCAGAAGTAGACGTTCTCAATGTATATAGCACATGATTCTAACTTGTCTGCTACCGCTTGCATATATGTTCTCCTTCAGGAAAAAAAGTTGCTTTCTCAATGTGAATGGAACAGTAGCAAAGTGATAGCAATCACAGAAGATACTTTTCAATTTTACTCAAAGGTACTGAGTACTGAGTTGATGTAAACGTCCTAACTTTACTCAGTACCTGATTCTAAGTTGTCTGGCACCCTTTGATTGTCTGTGCTTCTGCAGGAAAAAAAGTCATTTTCTCACTGTGCTCACAACAAAAGCAATGCTTTCAGATTCGAAGAATATACTATTCAATTTTACTCAGAGGTACAGAGTGCTAAGTAGATGTACACTTCCTAACATTACTCAGTACATCATTCTAAGCTGTCTGGTATCACTTGCATGTCTGTGCTCCTTCAGGAAAAAAAGTCACTTTCTCAACGTGAATGAAACAATAGCAAAGCATTTGGAATCAAAGAAGATACTTTTCAATTTTACTCAAAGGTAAAGAGGGTACGTAGAAGTAAATGTCCTAAATGTACTTAGCACATGATTCTAACTTGTCTGCTACCACTTGCATCTCTGTGCTCCTAGAGGAAAAAAAATCACTTTCTCAACGTGAATGGAACAATAGCAAAGCAATAGCAATCACAGAAGATACTTTTCAATTTTACTCAAAGGTACTGAGTGCTCAGCTGATGTTAATGTCCTAACTTTACTCAGTACCTGATTCTAAGTTGTCTGGCACCCTTTGATTGTCTGTGCTCCTTCAGGAAAAAAAGTCATTTTCTAACTGTGCTCACAACATAAGCAATGCATTAAGAATCGAAGAATATACTTATCAATTTTACTCAGAGGTACAGAGTGCTAAGTAGATATAAACATCCTAACTTTACTTAGCAAATGGTTCTGAGTTGTCTGGTACCACTTGCATGTCTGTGCTCCTTCAGGAAAAAAAGTCACTTTCTCAATGTAAATGGAAGATTACCAAATCAATTGGAATCAAAGAAGATACTTTTCAATTTTACTCAAAGGTAAAGAGGGTAAGTAGATGTAAACGACCTGAATGTACTTAGCACATGATTCTAACTTGTCTGGTACCACTTGCATGTCTGTGCTCCTTCAGGAAAAAAAGGCACTTTCTCAATGTGAATGGAACAATAGCAAAGCAATTGGAATCAAAGCAGATACTTTTCAATTTTACTCAAAGGTAAAGAGGGTAAGTAGAAGTAAATCTCCTAAATGTACTTAGCACATGATTCTAACTTGTCTGGTACCACTTGCATCTCTGTGCTCCTTCAGGAATAAAAGTCACTTTCTCAACGTGAATAGAACAATAGGAAAGCAATAGCAATCACAGAAGATACTTTTCAATTTTACTCAAAGGTACTGAGTGCTCAGATGATGTTAATGTCCTAACTTTACTCAGTACCTGATTATAAGTTGTCTGGCACCCTTTGATTGTCTCTCCTTCTTCAGGAACAAAAGTCACTTTCTGACTGTGCTCACAACAAAAGCAATGTTTTCAGAATCGAAGAATATACTATTCAATTTTACTCAGAGGTACAGAGTGCTAAGCAGATGTAAAAGTCCTAACATTACTCAGTACATCATTCTAAGCTGTCTGGTACCACTTGCATGTCTCTGTTCCTTCTGGAAATAAAGTCACTTTCACAATGTGAATGGAACAATAGCAAAGCAATTGGAATCATAGAGGATACTTTTCAATTTTACTCAAAAGTAAAGAAGGTAAGTAGAAGTAAATGTCCTAAATGTATTTAGCACATGAGTCTAAGTTGTCTGCTACCACTTGTATCTCTGTGCTCCTTCAGGAAAGAAAGTCACTTTCTCTATGTAAATGGAAGAATACCAAATCAATTGGAATCAAAGAAGATACTTCTCAATTTTACTTAAAGGTAAAGAGGGTAAGTAGATGTAAACGACCTGAATGTACTTAGCACATGATTCTAACTTGTCTGGTACCACTTGCATGTCTGTGCTCCTTCAGGAAAAAAAGTCACTTTCTCAATGTAAATGGAAGAATACCAAATCAATTGGAATCAAAGAAGATACTTTTCAATTTTACTAAAGGTAAAGAGGGTAAGTAGATGTAAACGACCTGAATGTACTTAGCACATGATTCTAACTTGTCTGGTACCACTTGCATGTCTGTGCTCCTTCAGGAAAAAAAGTCACTTTCTCAATGTGAATGGAACAATAGTACAGCAGTTGGAATCAAAGAAGACTCTTTTCAATTTTACTCAAAGGTACTGAGTGCTCAGTTGATGTAAGCATCCTAACTTTACTCAGTACCTGATTATAACTTGTCTGGCACCCGTTGATTGTCTGTGCTTCTTCAGGAAAAAAAGTCATTTTCTCACTGTGGTCACAACAAATGCAATGTTTTCAGAATCGTAGAATATCCTATTCAATTTTAGTCAGAGGTACAGAGTGCTAAGTAGATGTAAACGTCCTAACTTTGCTTAGCACATGGTTCTGTGTTGTCTGGTACCACTTGCATGTCTGTGCTCCTTCAGGAAAAAAAGGCACTTTCTCAATGTGAATGGAACAATAGCAAAGCAACTGGAATCAAAGAAGATACTTTTCAATTTTACTCAAAGGTAAAGAGGGTAAGCAGAAGTAGACGTTCTCAATGTATTTAGCACATGATTCTAACTTGTCTGCTACCGCTTGCATATATGTTCTCCTTCAGGAAAAAAAGTTGCTTTCTCAATGTGAATGGAACAGTAGCAAAGTGATAGCAATCAGAGAAGATACTTTTCAATTTTACTCAAAGGTACTGAGTACTGAGTTGATGTAAACGTCCTAACTTTACTCAGTACCTGATTCTAAGTTGTCTGGCACCCTTTGATTGTCTGTGCTTCTTCAGGAAAAAAAGTCACTTTCTCAATGTGAATGGAACAATAGTACAGCAGTTGGAATCAAAGAAGATACTTTTCAATTTTACTCAAAGGTACTGAGTGCTCAGTTGATGTAAGCATCCTAACTTTACTCAGTACCTGATTATAACTTGTCTGGCACCCGTTGATTGTCTGTGCTCCTTCAGGAAAAAAAGTCATTTTCTCACTGTGCTCACAACAAATGCAATGTTTTCAGAATCGTAGAATATACTATTCAATTTTACTCAGAGGTACAGAGTGCTAAGTAGATGTAAACGTCCTAACTTTGCTTAGCACATGGTTCTGTGTTGTCTGGTACCACTTGCATGTCTGTGCTCCTTCAGGAAAAAAAGGCACTTTCTCAATGTGAATGGAACAATAGCAAAGCAACTGGAATCAAAGAAGATACTTTTCAATTTTACTCAAAGGTAAAGAGGGTAAGCAGAAGTAGACATTCTCAATGTATTTAGCACATGATTCTAACTTGTCTGCTACCGCTTGCATATATGTTCTCCTTCAGGAAAAAAAGTTGCTTTCACAATGTGAATGGAACAGTAGCAAAGTGATAGCAATCACAGAAGATACTGTTCAATTTTACTCAAAGGTACTGAGTACTGAGTTGATGTAAACGTCCTAACTTTACTCAGTACCTGATTCTAAGTTGTCTGGCACCCTTTGATTGTCTGTGCTTCTTCAGGAAAAAAAGTCATTTTCTCGCTGTGCTCACAACAAAAGCAATGCTTTCAGATTCGAAGAATATACTATTCAATTTTACTCAGAGGTACAGAGTGCTAAGTAGATGTACACTTCCTAACATTACTCAGTACATCATTTTAAGCTGTCTGGTATCACTTGCATGTCTGTTCTCCTTCAGGAAAAAAAGTCACTTTCTCAATGTGAATGGAACAATAGCAAAGCAATTGGAATCAAAGCAGATACTTTTCTATTTTACTCAAAGGTAAAGAGGGTAAGTAGAAGTAAATCTCCTAAATGTACTTAGCACATGATTCTAACTTGTCTGCTACCACTTGCATCTCTGTGCTCCTACAGGAATAAAAGTCACTTTCTCAGCGTGAATAGAACAATAGCAAAGCAATAGCAATCACAGAAGATACTTTTCAATTTTACTCAAAGGTACTGAGTGCTCAGATGATGTTAATGTCCTAACTTTACTCAGTACCTGATTATAAGTTGTCTGGCACCCTTTGATTGTCTCTCCTTCTTCAGGAACAAAAGTCACTTTCTCACTGTGCTCACAACAAAAGCAATGTTTTCAGAATCGAAGAATATACTATTCAATTTTACTCAGAGGTACAGAGTGCTAAGTAGATGTAAAAGTCCTAACATTACTCAGTACATCATTCTAAGCTGTCTGGTACCACTTGCATGTCTCTGTTCCTTCTGGAAATAAAGTCACTTTCACAATGTGAATGGAACAATAGCAAAGCAATTGGAATCATAGAGGATACTTTTCAATTTTACTCAAAAGTAAAGAAGGTAAGTAGAAGTAAATGTCCTAAATGTATTTAGCACATGATTCTAACTTGTCTGCTACCACTTGTATCTCTGTGCTCCTTCAGGAAAAAAAGTCACTTTCTCAATGTAAATGGAAGAATACCAAATCAATTGGAATCCAAGAAGATACTTCTCAATTTTACTTAATGGTAAAGAGGGTAAGTAGATGTAAACGACCTGAATGTACTTAGCACATGATTCTAACTTGTCTGGTACCACTTGCATGTCTGTGCTCCTTCAGGAAAAAAAGTCACTTTCTCAACGTGAATGGAACAATAGTACAGCAGTTGGAATCAAAGAAGATACTTTTCAATTTTACTCAAAGGTACAGAGTGCTCAGTTGATGTAAGCATCCTAACTTTACTCAGTACCGCATTATAAGTTGTCTGGCACCCTTAGATTGTCTCTCCTTCTTCAGGAACAAAAGTCATTTTCTCACTGTGCTCACATCAAAAGCAATGCTTTCAGATTCGAAGAATATACTATTCAATTTTACTCAGAGGTACAGAGTGCTAAGTAGATGTACACTTCCTAACATTACTCAGTACATCATTTTAAGCTGTCTGGTATCACTTGCATGTCCGTGCTCCTTCAGGAAAAAAAGTCACTTTCTCAATGTGAATGGAACCTTAGCAAAGCAATTGGAATCAAAGAAGATACTTTTCAATTTTACTCAAAGGTAAAGAGGGTAAGTAGAAGTAAATCTCCTAAATGTACTTAGCACATGATTCTAACTTGTCTGCTACCACTTGCATCTCTGTGCTCCTACAGGAATAAAAGTCACTTTCTCAGCGTGAATAGAACAATAGCAAAGCAATAGCAATCACAGAAGATACTTTTCAATTTTACTCAAAGGTACTGAGTGCTCAGATGATGTTAATGTCCTAACTTTACTCAGTACCTGATTATAAGTTGTCTGGCACCCTTTGATTGTCTCTCCTTCTTCAGGAACAAAAGTCACTTTCTCACTGTGCTCACAACAAAAGCAATGTTTTCAGAATCGAAGAATATACTATTCAATTTTACTCAGAGGTACAGAGTGCTAAGTAGATGTAAAAGTCCTAACATTACTCAGTACATCATTCTAAGCTGTCTGGTACCACTTGCATGTCTCTGTTCCTTCTGGAAATAAAGTCACTTTCACAATGTGAATGGAACAATAGCAAAGCAATTGGAATCATAGAGGATACTTTTCAATTTTACTCAAAAGTAAAGAAGGTAAGTAGAAGTAAATGTCCTAAATGTATTTAGCACATGATTCTAACTTGTCTGCTACCACTTGTATCTCTGTGCTCCTTCAGGAAAAAAAGTCACTTTCTCAATGTAAATGGAAGAATACCAAATCAATTGGAATCCAAGAAGATACTTCTCAATTTTACTTAATGGTAAAGAGGGTAAGTAGATGTAAACGACCTGAATGTACTTAGCACATGATTCTAACTTGTCTGGTACCACTTGCATGTCTGTGCTCCTTCAGGAAAAAAAGTCACTTTCTCAACGTGAATGGAACAATAGTACAGCAGTTGGAATCAAAGAAGATACTTTTCAATTTTACTCAAAGGTACAGAGTGCTCAGTTGATGTAAGCATCCTAACTTTACTCAGTACCGCATTATAAGTTGTCTGGCACCCTTAGATTGTCTCTCCTTCTTCAGGAACAAAAGTCATTTTCTCACTGTGCTCACATCAAAAGCAATGCTTTCAGATTCGAAGAATATACTATTCAATTTTACTCAGAGGTACAGAGTGCTAAGTAGATGTACACTTCCTAACATTACTCAGTACATCATTTTAAGCTGTCTGGTATCACTTGCATGTCCGTGCTCCTTCAGGAAAAAAAGTCACTTTCTCAATGTGAATGGAACAATAGCAAAGCAATTGGAATCAAAGAAGATACTTTTCAATTTTACTCAAAGGTAAAGAGGGTAAGTAGAAGTAAATCTCCTAAATGTACTTAGCACATGATTCTAACTTGTCTGCTACCACTTGCATCTCCGTGCTCCTTCAGGAAAAAAAGTCACTTTCTCAATGTGAATGGAACAATAGTACAGCAGTTGGAATCAAAGAAGATACTTTTCAGTTTTACTCAAAGGTAAAGAGGGTAAGCAGAATTAAACGTCCTGAATGTATTTAGCACATGATTCTAACTTGTCTGCTACCGCTTGCATATATGTTCTCCTTTAGGAAAAAAAGTTACTTTCTGAATGTGAATGGAACAGTAGCAAACTCATAGCAATCACTGAAGATACTTTTCAATTTTACTCAAAGGTACAGAGTGCTCAGTTGATGTAAACGTCCTAACTTTACTCAGTACCTGATTCTAAGTTGTTTGGCACCCTTTGATTGTCTGTGCTTCTTCAGGAAAAAAAGTCATTTTCTCACTGTGCTCACAGCAAAAGCAATGCTTTCAGATTCGAAGAATATACTATTCAATTTTACTCAGAGGTACAGAGTGCTAAGTAGATGTACACTTCCTAACATTACTCAGTACATCATTCTAAGCTGTCTGGTATCACTTGCATGTCTGTGCTCCTTCAGGAAAAAAAGTCACTTTCACAATGTGAATGGAACAATAGCAAAGCAATTGGAATCATAGAGGATACTTTTCAATTTTACTCAAAAGTAAAGAAGGTAAGTGGAAGTAAATGTCCTAAATGTATTTAGCACATGATTCTAACTTGTCTGCTACCACTTGTATCTCTGTGCTCCTTCAGGAAAAAAAGTCACTTTCTCAATGTAAATGGAAGAATACCAAATCAATTGGAATCAAAGAAGATACTTCTCAATTTTACTTAAAGGTAAAGAGGGTAAGTAGATGTAAACGACCTGAATGTACTTAGCACATGATTCTAACTTGTCTGGTACCACTTGCATGTCTGTGCTCCTTCAGGAAAAAAAGTCACTTTCTCAATGTAAATGGAAGATTACCAAATCAATTGGAATCAAAGAAGATACTTCTCAATTTTACTTAAAGGTAAAGAGGGTAAGTAGATGTAAACGACCTGAATGTACTTAGCACATGATTCTAACTTGTCTGGTACCACTTGCATGTCTGTGCTCCTTCAGGAAAAAAAGTCACTTTCTCAATGTGAATGGAACAATAGTACAGCAGTTGGAATCAAAGAAGATACTTTTCAATTTTACTCAAAGGTACAGAGTGCTCAGTTGATGTAAGCATCCTAACTTTACTCAGTACCTGATTATAACTTGTCTGGCACCCGTTGATTGTCTGTGCTTCTTCAGGAAAAAAAGTCATTTTCTCACTGTGCTCACAACAAATGCAATGTTTTCAGAATCGTAGAATATACTATTCAATTTTACTCAGAGGTACAGAGTGCTAAGTAGATGTAAACGTCCTAACTTTGCTTAGCACATGGTTCTGTGTTGTCTGGTACCACTTGCATGTCTGTGCTCCTTCAGGAAAAAAAGGCCCTTTCTCAATGTGAATGGAACAATAGCAAAGCAACTGGAATCAAAGAAGATACTTTTCAATTTTACTCAAAGGTAAAGAGGGTAAGCAGAAGTAGACATTCTCAATGTATTTAGCACATGATTCTAACTTGTCTGCTACCGCTTGCATATATGTTCTCCTTCAGGAAAAAAAGTTGCTTTCACAATGTGAATGGAACAGTAGCAAAGTGATAGCAATCACAGAAGATACTTTTCAATTTTACTCAAAGGTACTGAGTACTGAGTTGATGTAAACGTCCTAACTTTACTCAGTACCTGATTCTAAGTTGTCTGGCACCCTTTGATTGTCTGTGCTTCTTCAGGAAAAAAAGTCATTTTCTCGCTGTGCTCACAACAAAAGCAATGCTTTCAGATTCGAAGAATATACTATTCAATTTTACTCAGAGGTACAGAGTGCTAAGTAGATGTACACTTCCTAACATTACTCAGTACATCAGTTTAAGCTGTCTGGTATCACTTGCATGTCTGTTCTCCTTCAGGAAAAAAAGTCACTTTCTCAATGTGAATGGAACAATAGCAAAGCAATTGGAATCAAAGCAGATACTTTTCTATTTTACTCAAAGGTAAAGAGGGTAAGTAGAAGTAAATCTCCTAAATGTACTTAGCACATGATTCTAACTTGTCTGCTACCACTTGCATCTCTGTGCTCCTACAGGAATAAAAGTCACTTTCTCAGCGTGAATAGAACAATAGCAAAGCAATAGCAATCACAGAAGATACTTTTCAATTTTACTCAAAGGTACTGAGTGCTCAGATGATGTTAATGTCCTAACTTTACTCAGTACCTGATTATAAGTTGTCTGGCACCCTTTGATTGTCTCTCCTTCTTCAGGAACAAAAGTCACTTTCTCACTGTGCTCACAACAAAAGCAATGTTTTCAGAATCGAAGAATATACTATTCAATTTTACTCAGAGGTACAGAGTGCTAAGTAGATGTAAAAGTCCTAACATTACTCAGTACATCATTCTAAGCTGTCTGGTACCACTTGCATGTCTCTGTTCCTTCTGGAAATAAAGTCACTTTCACAATGTGAATGGAACAATAGCAAAGCAATTGGAATCATAGAGGATACTTTTCAATTTTACTCAAAAGTAAAGAAGGTAAGTAGAAGTAAATGTCCTAAATGTATTTAGCACATGATTCTAACTTGTCTGCTACCACTTGTATCTCTGTGCTCCTTCAGGAAAAAAAGTCACTTTCTCAATGTAAATGGAAGAATACCAAATCAATTGGAATCCAAGAAGATACTTCTCAATTTTACTTAATGGTAAAGAGGGTAAGTAGATGTAAACGACCTGAATGTACTTAGCACATGATTCTAACTTGTCTGGTACCACTTGCATGTCTGTGCTCCTTCAGGAAAAAAAGTCACTTTCTCAACGTGAATGGAACAATAGTACAGCAGTTGGAATCAAAGAAGATACTTTTCAATTTTACTCAAAGGTACAGAGTGCTCAGTTGATGTAAGCATCCTAACTTTACTCAGTACCGCATTATAAGTTGTCTGGCACCCTTAGATTGTCTCTCCTTCTTCAGGAACAAAAGTCATTTTCTCACTGTGCTCACATCAAAAGCAATGCTTTCAGATTCGAAGAATATACTATTCAATTTTACTCAGAGGTACAGAGTGCTAAGTAGATGTACACTTCCTAACATTACTCAGTACATCATTTTAAGCTGTCTGGTATCACTTGCATGTCCGTGCTCCTTCAGGAAAAAAAGTCACTTTCTCAATGTGAATGGAACCTTAGCAAAGCAATTGGAATCAAAGAAGATACTTTTCAATTTTACTCAAAGGTAAAGAGGGTAAGTAGAAGTAAATCTCCTAAATGTACTTAGCACATGATTCTAACTTGTCTGCTACCACTTGCATCTCTGTGCTCCTACAGGAATAAAAGTCACTTTCTCAGCGTGAATAGAACAATAGCAAAGCAATAGCAATCACAGAAGATACTTTTCAATTTTACTCAAAGGTACTGAGTGCTCAGATGATGTTAATGTCCTAACTTTACTCAGTACCTGATTATAAGTTGTCTGGCACCCTTTGATTGTCTCTCCTTCTTCAGGAACAAAAGTCACTTTCTCACTGTGCTCACAACAAAAGCAATGTTTTCAGAATCGAAGAATATACTATTCAATTTTACTCAGAGGTACAGAGTGCTAAGTAGATGTAAAAGTCCTAACATTACTCAGTACATCATTCTAAGCTGTCTGGTACCACTTGCATGTCTCTGTTCCTTCTGGAAATAAAGTCACTTTCACAATGTGAATGGAACAATAGCAAAGCAATTGGAATCATAGAGGATACTTTTCAATTTTACTCAAAAGTAAAGAAGGTAAGTAGAAGTAAATGTCCTAAATGTATTTAGCACATGATTCTAACTTGTCTGCTACCACTTGTATCTCTGTGCTCCTTCAGGAAAAAAAGTCACTTTCTCAATGTAAATGGAAGAATACCAAATCAATTGGAATCCAAGAAGATACTTCTCAATTTTACTTAATGGTAAAGAGGGTAAGTAGATGTAAACGACCTGAATGTACTTAGCACATGATTCTAACTTGTCTGGTACCACTTGCATGTCTGTGCTCCTTCAGGAAAAAAAGTCACTTTCTCAACGTGAATGGAACAATAGTACAGCAGTTGGAATCAAAGAAGATACTTTTCAATTTTACTCAAAGGTACAGAGTGCTCAGTTGATGTAAGCATCCTAACTTTACTCAGTACCGCATTATAAGTTGTCTGGCACCCTTAGATTGTCTCTCCTTCTTCAGGAACAAAAGTCATTTTCTCACTGTGCTCACATCAAAAGCAATGCTTTCAGATTCGAAGAATATACTATTCAATTTTACTCAGAGGTACAGAGTGCTAAGTAGATGTACACTTCCTAACATTACTCAGTACATCATTTTAAGCTGTCTGGTATCACTTGCATGTCCGTGCTCCTTCAGGAAAAAAAGTCACTTTCTCAATGTGAATGGAACAATAGCAAAGCAATTGGAATCAAAGAAGATACTTTTCAATTTTACTCAAAGGTAAAGAGGGTAAGTAGAAGTAAATCTCCTAAATGTACTTAGCACATGATTCTAACTTGTCTGCTACCACTTGCATCTCCGTGCTCCTTCAGGAAAAAAAGTCACTTTCTCAATGTGAATGGAACAATAGTACAGCAGTTGGAATCAAAGAAGATACTTTTCAGTTTTACTCAAAGGTAAAGAGGGTAAGCAGAATTAAACGTCCTGAATGTATTTAGCACATGATTCTAACTTGTCTGCTACCGCTTGCATATATGTTCTCCTTTAGGAAAAAAAGTCACTTTCTCAATGTAAATGGAAGATTACCAAATCAATTGGAATCAAAGAAGATACTTCTCAATTTTACTTAAAGGTAAAGAGGGTAAGTAGATGTAAACGACCTGAATGTACTTAGCACATGATTCTAACTTGTCTGCTACCACTTGCATCTCCGTGCTCCTTCAGGAAAAAAAGTCACTTTCTCAATGTGAATGGAACAATAGTACAGCAGTTGGAATCAAAGAAGATACTTTTCAATTTTACTCAAAGGTACTGAGTGCTCAGTTGATGTAAGCATCCTAACTTTACTCAGTACCTGATTATAACTTGTCTGGCACCCGTTGATTGTCTGTGCTTCTTCAGGAAAAAAAGTCATTTTCTCACTGTGCTCACAACAAATGCAATGTTTTCAGAATCGTAGAATATACTATTCAATTTTACTCAGAGGTACAGAGTGCTAAGTAGATGTAAACGTCCTAACTTTGCTTAGCACATGGTTCTGTGTTGTCTGGTACCACTTGCATGTCTGTGCTCCTTCAGGAAAAAAAGGCACTTTCTCAATGTGAATGGAACAATAGCAAAGCAACTGGAATCAAAGAAGATACTTTTCAATTTTACTCAAAGGTAAAGAGGGTAAGCAGAAGTAGACGTTCTCAATGTATTTAGCACATGATTCTAACTTGTCTGCTACCGCTTGCATATATGTTCTCCTTCAGGAAAAAAAGTTGCTTTCTCAATGTGAATGGAACAGTAGCAAAGTGATAGCAATCACAGAAGATACTTTTCAATTTTACTCAAAGTTACTGAGTACTGAGTTGATGTAAACGTCCTAACTTTACTCAGTACCTGATTCTATGTTGTCTGGCACCCTTTGATTGTCTGTGCTTCTTCAGGAAAAAAAGTCATTTTCTCGCTGTGCTCACAACAAAAGCAATGCTTTCAGATTCGAAGAATATACTATTCAATTTTACTCAGAGGTACAGAGTGCTAAGTAGATGTACACTTCCTAACATTACTCAGTACATCATTTTAAGCTGTCTGGTATCACTTGCATGTCTGTTCTCCTTCAGGAAAAAAAGTCACTTTCTCAGTGTGAATGGAACAATAGCAAAGCAATTGGAATCAAAGCAGATACTTTTCTATTTTACTCAAAGGAAAAGAGGGTAAGTAGAAGTAAATCTCCTAAATGTACTTAGCACATGATTCTAACTTGTCTGCTACCACTTGTATCTCTGTGCTCCTTCAGGAAAAAAAGTCACTTTCTCAATGTGAATGGAACAATAGCAAAGCAATTGGAATCAAAGAAGATACTTTTCAATTTTACTCAAAGGTAAAGAGGGTAAGTAGAAGTAAATCTCCTAAATGTACTTAGCACATGATTCTAACTTGTCTGCTACCACTTGCATCTCCGTGCTCCTTCAGGAAAAAAAGTCACTTTCTTAATGTGAATGGAACAATAGTACAGCAGTTGGAATCAAAGAAGATACTTTTCAATTTTACTCAAAGGTACTGAGTGCTCAGTTGATGTAAGCATCCTAACTTTACTCAGTACCTGATTATAACTTGTCTGGCACCCGTTGATTGTCTGTGCTTCTTCAGGAAAAAAAGTCATTTTCTCACTGTGCTCACAACAAATGCAATGTTTTCCGAATCGTAGAATATACTATTCAATTTTACTCAGAGGTACAGAGTGCTAAGTAGATGTAAACGTCCTAACTTTGCTTAGCACATGGTTCTGTGTTGTCTGGTACCACTTGCATGTCTGTGCTCCTTCAGGAAAAAAAGGCACTTTCTCAATGTGAATGGAACAATAGCAAAGCAACTGGAATCAAAGAAGATACTTTTCAATTTTACTCAAAGGTAAAGAGGGTAAGCAGAAGTAGACATTCTCAATGTATTTAGCACATGATTCTAACTTGTCTGCTACCGCTTGCATATATGTTCTCCTTCAGGAAAAAAAGTTGCTTTCACAATGTGAATGGAACAGTAGCAAAGTGATAGCAATCACAGAAGATACTTTTCAATTTTACTCAAAGGTACTGAGTACTGAGTTGATGCAAACGTCCTAACTTTACTCAGTACCTGATTCTAAGTTGTCTGGCACCCTTTGATTGTCTGTGCTTCTTCAGGAAAAAAAGTCATTTTCTCGCTGTGCTCACAACAAAAGCAATGCTTTCAGATTCGAAGAATATACTATTCAATTTTACTCAGAGGTACAGAGTGCTAAGTAGATATACACTTCCTAACATTACTCAGTACATCATTTTAAGCTGTCTGGTATCACTTGCATGTCTGTTCTCCTTCAGGAAAAAAAGTCACTTTCTCAGTGTGAATGGAACAATAGCAAAGCAATTGGAATTAAAGCAGATACTTTTCTATTTTACTCAAAGGTAAAGAGGGTAAGTAGAAGTAAATCTCCTAAATGTACTTAGCACATGATTCTAACTTGTCTGCTACCACTTGCATCTCTGTGCTCCTACAGGAATAAAAGTCACTTTCTC
Organism: Mobula birostris; assembly: GCF_030028105.1. Taxonomy (NCBI): domain Eukaryota; kingdom Metazoa; phylum Chordata; class Chondrichthyes; order Myliobatiformes; family Myliobatidae; genus Mobula; species Mobula birostris. Next base: position 22,855,956 of record NC_092402.1, on the reverse strand, counting down.
AGCGTGAATAGAACAATAGCAAAGCAATAGCAATCACAGAAGATACTTTTCAATTTTACTCAAAGGTACTGAGTGCTCAGATGATGTTAATGTCCTAACTTTACTCAGTACCTGATTATAAGTTGTCTGGCACCCTTTGATTGTCTCTCCTTCTTCAGGAACAAAAGTCACTTTCTCACTGTGCTCACAACAAAAGCAATGTTTTCAGAATCGAAGAATATACTATTCAATTTTACTCAGAGGTACAGAGTGCTAAGTAGATGTAAAAGTCCTAACATTACTCAGTACATCATTCTAAGCTGTCTGGTACCACTTGCATGTCTCTGTTCCTTCTGGAAATAAAGTCACTTTCACAATGTGAATGGAACAATAGCAAAGCAATTGGAATCATAGAGGATACTTTTCAATTTTACTCAAAAGTAAAGAAGGTAAGTGGAAGTAAATGTCCTAAATGTATTTAGCACATGATTCTAACTTGTCTGCTACCACTTGTATCTCTGTGCTCCTTCAGGAAAAAAAGTCACTTTCTCAATGTAAATGGAAGAATACCAAATCAATTGGAATCAAAGAAGATACTTTTCAATTTTACTCAAAGGTACAGAGCGCTCAGTTGATGTAAGCATCCTAACTTTACTCAGTACCTCATTATAAGTTGTCTGGCACCCTTTGATTGTCTCTCCTTCTTCAGGAACAAAAGTCATTTTCTCACTGTGCTCACAACAAAAGCAATGCTTTCAGATTCGAAGAATATACTATTCAATTTTACTCAGAGGTACAGAGTGCTAAGTAGATGTACACTTCCTAACATTACTCAGTACATCATTTTAAGCTGTCTGGTATCACTTGCATGTCCGTGCTCCTTCAGGAAAAAAAGTCACTTTCTCAATGTGAATGGAACAATAGCAAAGCAATTGGAATCAAAGAAGATACTTTTCAATTTTACTCAAAGGTAAAGAGGGTAAGTAGAAGTAAATCTCCTAAATGTACTTAGCACATGATTCTAACTTGTCTGCTACCACTTGCATCTCCGTGCTCCTTCAGGAAAAAAAGTCACTTTCTCAATGTGAATGGAACAATAGTACAGCAGTTGGAATCAAAGAAGATACTTTTCAGTTTTACTCAAAGGTAAAGAGGGTAAGCAGAATTAAACGTCCTGAATGTATTTAGCACATGATTCTAACTTGTCTGCTACCACTTGCATATATGTTCTCCTTTAGGAAAAAAAGTTGCTTTCTGAATGTGAATGGAACAGTAGCAAACTCATAGCAATCACTGAAGATACTTTTCAATTTTACTCAAAGGTACAGAGTGCTCAGTTGATGTAAACGTCCTAACTTTACTCAGTACCTGATTATAACTTGTCTGGCACCCTTTGATTGTCTGTGCTTCTTCAGGAAAAAAAGTCATTTTCTCACTGTGCTCACAACAGAAGCAATGTTTTCAGATTCGAAGAATATACTATTCAATTTTACTCAGAGGTACAGAGTGCTAAGTAGATGTACACTTCCTAACATTACTCAGTACATCATTTTAAGCTGTCTGGTGTCACTTGCATGTCTGTGCTCCTTCAGGAAAAAAAGTCACTTTCTCAATGTGAATGGAACAATAGCAAAGCAATTGGAATCAAAGAAGATACTTTTCAATTTTACTCAAAGGTAAAGAGGGTAAGTAGAAATAAATCTCCTAAATGTACTTAGCACATGATTCTTACTTGTCTGCTACCACTTGCATCTCTGTGCTCCTTCAGGAAAAAAAGTCACTTTCTCAATGTGAATGGAACAATAGTACAGCAGTTGGAATCAAAGAAGATACTTTTCAATTTTACTCAAAGGTACTGAGTGCTCAGTTGATGTAAGCTTCCTAACTTTACTCAGTACCTGATTATTACTTGTCTGGCACCCGTTGATTGTCTGTGCTTCTTCAGGAAAAAAAGTCATTTTCTCACTGTGCTCACACCAAAAGCAATGTTTTCAGATTCGAAGAATATACTATTCAATTTTACTCAGAGGTACAGAGTGCTAACTAGATGTACACTTCCTAACATTACTCAGTACATCATTTTAAGCTGTCTGGTATCACTTGCATGTCTGTGCTCCTTCAGGAAAAAAAGTCACTTTCTCAATGTGAATGGAACAATAGCAAAGCAATTGGAATCAAAGAAGATACTTTTCAATTTTACTCAAAGGTAAAGAGGGTAAGTAGAAGTAAATCTCCTAAATGTACTTAGCACATGATTCTAACTTGTCTGCTACCGCTTGCATATATGTTCTCCTTTAGGAAAAAAAGTTGCTTTCTGAATGTGAATGGAACAGTAGCAAACTCATAGCAATCACTGAAGATACTTTTCAATTTTACTCAAAGGTACAGAGTGCTCAGTTGATGTAAACGTCCTAACTTTACTCAGTACCTGATTATAACTTGTCTGGCACCCGTTGATTGTCTGTGCTTCTTCAGGAAAAAAAGTCATTTTCTCACTGTGCTCACAACAAATGCAATGTTTTCAGAATCGTAGAATATACTATTCAATTTTACTCAGAGGTACAGAGTGCTAAGTAGATGTAAACGTCCTAACTTTGCTTAGCACATGGTTCTGTGTTGTCTGGTACCACTTGCATGTCTGTGCTCCTTCAGGAAAAAAAGGCACTTTCTCAATGTGAATGGAACAATAGCAAAGCAACTGGAATCAAAGAAGATACTTTTCAATTTTACTCAAAGGTAAAGAGGGTAAGCAGAAGTAGACATTCTCAATGTATTTAGCACATGATTCTAACTTGTCTGCTACCGCTTGCATCTCTGTGCTCCTACAGGAATAAAAGTCACTTTCTCAGCGTGAATAGAACAATAGCAAAGCAATAGCAATCACAGAAGATACTTTTCAATTTTACTCAAAGGTACTGAGTGCTCAGATGATGTTAATGTCCTAACTTTACTCAGTACCTGATTATAAGTTGTCTGGCACCCTTTGATTGTCTCTCCTTCTTCAGGAACAAAAGTCACTTTCTCACTGTGCTCACAACAAAAGCAATGTTTTCAGAATCGAAGAATATACTATTCAATTTTACTCAGAGGTACAGAGTGCTAAGTAGATGTAAAAGTCCTAACATTACTCAGTACATCATTCTAAGCTGTCTGGTACCACTTGCATGTCTCTGTTCCTTCTGGAAATAAAGTCACTTTCACAATGTGAATGGAACAATAGCAAAGCAATTGGAATCACAGAGGATACTTTTCAATTTTACTCAAAAGTAAAGAAGGTAAGTAGAAGTAAATGTCCTAAATGTATTTAGCACATGATTCTAACTTGTCTGCTACCACTTGTATCTCTGTGCTCCTTCAGGAAAAAAAGTCACTTTCTCAATGTGAATGGAACAATAGCAAAGCAATTGGAATCAAAGAAGATACTTTTCAATTTTACTCAAAGGTAAAGAGGGTAAGTAGAAGTAAATCTCCTAAATGTACTTAGCACATGATTCTAACTTGTCTGCTACCACTTGCATCTCCGTGCTCCTTCAGGAAAAAAAGTCACTTTCTCAATGTGAATGGAACAATAGTACAGCAGTTGGAATCAAAGAAGATGCTTTTCAATTTTACTCAAAGGTACTGAGTGCTCAGTTGATGTAAGCATCCTAACTTTACTCAGTACCTGATTATAACTTGTCTGGCACCCGCTGATTGTCTGTGCTTCTTCAGGAAAAAAAGTCATTTTCTCACTGTGCTCACAACAAATGCAATGTTTTCAGAATCGTAGAATATACTATTCAATTTTACTCAGAGGTACAGAGTGCTAAGTAGATGTAAACGTCCTAACTTTGCTTAGCACATGGTTCTGTGTTGTCTGGTACCACTTGCATGTCTGTGCTCCTTCAGGAAAAAAAGGCACTTTCTCAATGTGAATGGAACAATAGCAAAGCAACTGGAATCAAAGAAGATACTTTTCAATTTTACTCAAAGGTAAAGAGGGTAAGCAGAAGTAGACATTCTCAATGTATTTAGCACATGATTCTAACTTGTCTGCTACCGCTTGCATATATGTTCTCCTTCAGGAAAAAAAGTTGCTTTCACAATGTGAATGGAACAGTAGCAAAGTGATAGCAATCACAGAAGATACTTTTCAATTTTACTCAAAGGTACTGAGTACTGAGTTGATGTAAACATCCTAACTTTACTCAGTACCTGATTCTAAGTTGTCTGGCACCCTTTGATTGTCTGTGCTTCTTCAGGAAAAAAAGTCATTTTCTCGCTGTGCTCACAACAAAAGCAATGCTTTCAGATTCGAAGAATATACTATTCAATTTTACTCAGAGGTACAGAGTGCTAAGTAGATGTACACTTCCTAACATTACTCAGTACATCATTTTAAGCTGTCTGGTATCACTTGCATGTCTGTTCTCCTTCAGGAAAAAAAGTCACTTTCTCAATGTGAATGGAACAATAGCAAAGCAATTGGAATCAAAGCAGATACTTTTCTATTTTACTCAAAGGTAAAGAGGGTAAGTAGAAGTAAATCTCCTAAATGTACTTAGCACATGATTCTAACTTGTCTGCTACCACTTGCATCTCTGTGCTCCTACAGGAATAAAAGTCACTTTCTCAGCGTGAATAGAACAATAGCAAAGCAATAGCAATCACAGAAGATACTTTTCAATTTTACTCAAAGGTACTGAGTGCTCAGATGATGTTAATGTCCTAACTTTACTCAGTACCTGATTATAAGTTGTCTGGCACCCTTTGATTGTCTCTCCTTCTTCAGGAACAAAAGTCACTTTCTCACTGTGCTCACAACAAAAGCAATGTTTTCAGAATCGAAGAATATACTATTCAATTTTACTCAGAGGTACAGAGTGCTAAGTAGATGTAAAAGTCCTAACATTACTCAGTACATCATTCTAAGCTGTCTGGTACCACTTGCATGTCTCTGTTCCTTCTGGAAATAAAGTCACTTTCACAATGTGAATGGAACAATAGCAAAGCAATTGGAATCATAGAGGATACTTTTCAATTTTACTCAAAAGTAAAGAAGGTAAGTAGAAGTAAATGTCCTAAATGTATTTAGCACATGATTCTAACTTGTCTGCTACCACTTGTATCTCTGTGCTCCTTCAGGAAAAAAAGTCACTTTCTCAATGTAAATGGAAGAATACCAAATCAATTGGAATCAAAGAAGATACTTCTCAATTTTACTTAAAGGTAAAGAGGGTAAGTAGATGTAAACGACCTGAATGTACTTAGCACATGATTCTAACTTGTCTGGTACCACTTGCATGTCTGTGCTCCTTCAGGAAAAAAAGTCACTTTCTCAATGTAAATGGAAGAATACCAAATCAATTGGAATCAAAGAAGATACTTCTCAATTTTACTTAAAGGTAAAGAGGGTAAGTAGATGTAAACGACCTGAATGTACTTAGCACATGATTCTAACTTGTCTGGTACCACTTGCATGTCTGTGCTCCTTCAGGAAAAAAAGTCACTTTCTCAATGTGAATGGAACAATAGTACAGCAGTTGGAATCAAAGAAGATACTTTTCAATTTTACTCAAAGGTACTGAGTGCTCAGTTGATGTAAGCATCCTAACTTTACTCAGTACCTGATTATAACTTGTCTGGCACCCGTTGATTGTCTGTGCTTCTTCAGGAAAAAAAGTCATTTTCTCACTGTGGTCACAACAAATGCAATGTTTTCAGAATCGTAGAATATCCTATTCAATTTTAGTCAGAGGTACAGAGTGCTAAGTAGATGTAAACGTCCTAACTTTGCTTAGCACATGGTTCTGTGTTGTCTGGTACCACTTGCATGTCTGTGCTCCTTCAGGAAAAAAAGGCACTTTCTCAATGTGAATGGAACAATAGCAAAGCAACTGGAATCAAAGAAGATACTTTTCAATTTTACTCAAAGGTAAAGAGGGTAAGCAGAAGTAGACGTTCTCAATGTATTTAGCACATGATTCTAACTTGTCTGCTACCGCTTGCATATATGTTCTCCTTCAGGAAAAAAAGTTGCTTTCTCAATGTGAATGGAACAGTAGCAAAGTGATAGCAATCACAGAAGATACTTTTCAATTTTACTCAAAGGTACTGAGTACTGAGTTGATGTAAACGTCCTAACTTTACTCAGTACCTGATTCTATGTTGTCTGGCACCCTTTGATTGTCTGTGCTTCTTCAGGAAAAAAAGTCATTTTCTCGCTGTGCTCACAACAAAAGCAATGCTTTCAGATTCGAAGAATATACTATTCAATTTTACTCAGAGGTACAGAGTGCTAAGTAGATGTACACTTCCTAACATTACTCAGTACATCATTTTAAGCTGTCTGGTATCACTTGCATGTCTGTTCTCCTTCAGGAAAAAAAGTCACTTTCTCAGTGTGAATGGAACAATAGCAAAGCAATTGGAATCAAAGCAGATACTTTTCTATTTTACTCAAAGGTAAAGAGGGTAAGTAGAAGTAAATCTCCTAAATGTACTTAGCACATGATTCTAACTTGTCTGCTACCACTTGCATCTCTGTGCTCCTACAGGAATAAAAGTCACTTTCTCAGCGTGAATAGAACAATAGCAAAGCAATAGCAATCACAGAAGATACTTTTCAATTTTACTCAAAGGTACTGAGTGCTCAGATGATGTTAATGTCCTAACTTTACTCAGTACCTGATTATAAGTTGTCTGGCACCCTTTGATTGTCTCTCCTTCTTCAGGAACAAAAGTCACTTTCTCACTGTGCTCACAACAAAAGCAATGTTTTCAGAATCGAAGAATATACTATTCAATTTTACTCAGAGGTACAGAGTGCTAAGTAGATGTAAAAGTCCTAACATTACTCAGTACATCATTCTAAGCTGTCTGGTACCACTTGCATGTCTCTGTTCCTTCTGGAAATAAAGTCACTTTCACAATGTGAATGGAACAATAGCAAAGCAATTGGAATCATAGAGGATACTTTTCAATTTTACTCAAAAGTAAAGAAGGTAAGTAGAAGTAAATGTCCTAAATGTATTTAGCACATGAGTCTAAGTTGTCTGCTACCACTTGTATCTCTGTGCTCCTTCAGGAAAGAAAGTCACTTTCTCAATGTAAATGGAAGAATACCAAATCAATTGGAATCAAAGAAGATACTTCTCAATTTTACTTAAAGGTAAAGAGGGTAAGTAGATGTAAACGACCTGAATGTACTTACCACATGATTCTAACTTGTCTGGTACCACTTGCATGTCTGTGCTCCTTCAGGAAAAAAAGTCACTTTCTCAATGTAAATGGAAGAATACCAAATCAATTGGAATCAAAGAAGATACTTTTCAATTTTACTAAAGGTAAAGAGGGTAAGTAGATGTAAACGACCTGAATGTACTTAGCACATGATTCTAACTTGTCTGGTAACACTTGCATGTCTGTGGTCCTTCAGGAAAAAAAGTCACTTTCTCAATGTGAATGGAACAATAGCAAAGCAACTGGAATCAAAGAAGATACTTTTCAATTTTACTCAAAGGTACTGAGTGCTCAGTTGATGTAAGCATCCTAACTTTACTCAGTACCTGATTATAACTTGTCTGGCACCCGTTGATTGTCTGTGCTTCTTCAGGAAAAAAAGTCATTTTCTCACTGTGGTCACAACAAATGCAATGTTTTCAGAATCGTAGAATATCCTATTCAATTTTAGTCAGAGGTACAGAGTGCTAAGTAGATGTAAACGTCCTAACTTTGCTTAGCACATGGTTCTGTGTTGTCTGGTACCACTTGCATGTCTGTGCTCCTTCAGGAAAAAAAGGCACTTTCTCAATGTGAATGGAACAATAGCAAAGCAACTGGAATCAAAGAAGATACTTTTCAATTTTACTCAAAGGTAAAGAGGGTAAGCAGAAGTAGACGTTCTCAATGTATTTAGCACATGATTCTAACTTGTCTGCTACCGCTTGCATATATGTTCTCCTTCAGGAAAAAAAGTTGCTTTCTCAATGTGAATGGAACAGTAGCAAAGTGATAGCAATCAGAGAAGATACTTTTCAATTTTACTCAAAGGTACTGAGTACTGAGTTGATGTAAACGTCCTAACTTTACTCAGTACCTGATTCTAAGTTGTCTGGCACCCTTTGATTGTCTGTGCTTCTTCAGGAAAAAAAGTCACTTTCTCAATGTGAATGGAACAATAGTACAGCAGTTGGAATCAAAGAAGATACTTTTCAATTTTACTCAAAGGTACTGAGCACTGAGTTGATGTAAGCATCCTAACTTTACTCAGTACCTGATTATAACTTGTCTGGCACCCTTTGATTGTCTGTGCTTCTGCAGGAAAAAAAGTCATTTTCTCACTGTGCTCACAACAAAAGCAATGCTTTCAGATTCGAAGAATATACTATTGAATTTTACTCAGAGGTACAGAGTGCTAAGCAGATGTACACTTCCTAACATTACTCAGTACATCATTCTAAGCTGTCTGGTATCACTTGCATGTCTGTGCTCCTTCAGGAAAAAAAGTCACTTTCTCAACGTGAATGAAACAATAGCAAAGCATTTGGAATCAAAGAAGATACTTTTCAATTTTACTCAAAGGTAAAGAGGGTACGTAGAAGTAAATGTCCTAAATGTACTTAGCACATGATTCTAACTTGTCTGCTACCACTTGCATCTCTGTGCTCCTAGAGGAAAAAAAATCACTTTCTCAACGTGAATGGAGCAATAGCAAAGCAATAACAATCACAGAAGATACTTTTCAATTTTACTCAAAGGTACTGAGTGCTCAGCTGATGTTAATGTCCTAACTTTACTCAGTGCCTGATTCTAAGTTGTCTGGCACCCTTTGATTGTCTGTGCTCCTTCAGGAAAAAAAGTCATTTTCTAACTGTGCTCACAACATAAGCAATGTATTAAGAATCGAAGAATATACTTATCAATTTTACTCAGAGGTACAGAGTGCGAAGTAGATATAAACATCCTAACTTTACTTAGCACATGGTTCTGAGTTGTCTGGTACCACTTGCATGTCTGTACTCCTTCAGGAAAAAAAGTCACTTTCTCAATGTAAATGGAAGAATGCCAAATCAATTGGAATCAAGGAAGATACTTTTCAATTTTACTCAAAGGTAAAGAGGGTAAGTAGATGTAAACGACCTGAATGTACTTAGCACATGATTCTAACTTGTCTGGTACCACTTGCATGTCTGTGCTCCTTCAGGAAAAAAAGTCACTTTCTCAATGTGAATGGAACAATAGTACAGCAGTTGGAATCAAAGAAGATACTTTTCAATTTTACTCAAAGGTACAGAGTGCTCAGTTGATGTAAGCATCCTAACTTTACTCTGTACCTGATTATAACTTGCCTGGCACCCTTTGATTGTCTGTGCTTCTTCAGTAAGAAAAGTCATTTTCTCACTGTGCTCACAACAAATGCAATGTTTTCAGAATCGTAGAATATACTGTTCAATTTTACTCAGAGGTACAGAGTGCTAAGTAGATGTAAACGTCCTAACTTTGCTTTGCACATGGTTCTGTGTTGTCTGGTACTACTTGCATGTCTGTGCTCCTTCAGGAAAAAAAGGCACTTTCTCAATGTGAATGGAACAATAGCAAAGCAATTGGAATCAAAGAAGATACTTTTCAATTTTACTCAAAGGTAAAGAGGGTAAGTGGAAGTAAATCTCCTAAATGTACTTAGCACATGATTCTAACTTGTCTGCTACCACTTGCATCTCTGTGCTCCTTCAGGAAAAAAAGTCACTTTCTCAATGTGAATGGAACAATAGTACAGCAGTTGGAATCAAAGAATATACTTTTCAATTTTACTCAAAGGTACAGAGTGCTCAGTTGATGTAAGCATCCTAACTTTACTCAGTACCTGATTATAACTTGTCTGGCACCCTTTGATTGTCTGTGCTTCTTCAGGAAAAAAAGTCATTTTCTCACTGTGCTCACAACAAATGCAATGTTTTCAGAATCGTAGAATATACTATTCAATTTTACTCAGAGGTACAGAGTGCTAAGTAGATGTAAACATCCTAACTTTGCTTTGCACATGGTTCTGTGTTGTCTGGTACCACTTGCATGTCTGGGCTGCTTCAGGAAAAAAAGGCACTTTCTCAATGTGAATAGAGCAATAGCAAAGCAATTGGAATCAAAGAAGATACTTTTCAATTTTACACAAAGTTAAAGAGGGTAAGCAGAAGTAAACGTCCTCAATGTATTTAGCACATGATTCTAACTTGTCTGCTACCGCTTGCATATATGTTCTCCTTCAGGAAAAAAAGTTGCTTTCTCAATGTGAATGGAACAGTAGCAAAGTGATAGCAATCACAGAAGATACTTTTCAATTTTACTCAAAGGTACTGAGTACTGAGTTGATGTAAACGTCCTAACTTTACTCAGTACCTGATTCTAAGTTGTCTGGCACCCTTTGATTGTCTGTGCTTCTGCAGGAAAAAAAGTCATTTTCTCACTGTGCTCACAACAAAAGCAATGCTTTCAGATTCGAAGAATATACTATTCAATTTTACTCAGAGGTACAGAGTGCTAAGTAGATGTACACTTCCTAACATTACTCAGTACATCATTCTAAGCTGTCTGGTATCACTTGCATGTCTGTGCCCCTTCAGGAAAAAAAGTCACTTTCTCAACGTGAATGAAACAATAGCAAAGCATTTGGAATCAAAGAAGATACTTTTCAATTTTACTCAAAGGTAAAGAGGGTACGTAGAAGTAAATGTCCTAAATGTACTTAGCACATGATTCTAACTTGTCTGCTACCACTTGCATCTCTGTGCTCCTGGAGGAAAAAAAATCACTTTCTCAACGTGAATGGAACAATAGCAAAGCAATAGCAATCACAGAAGATACTTTTCAATTTTACTCAAAGGTACTGAGTGCTCAGCTGATGTTAATGTCCTAACTTTACTCAGTACCTGATTCTAAGTTGTCTGGCACCCTTTGATTGTCTGTGCTCCTTCAGGAAAAAAATGTCATTTTCTAACTGTGCTCACAACATAAGCAATGCATTAAGAATCGAAGAATATACTTATCAATTTTACTCAGAGGTACAGAGTGCTAAGTAGATATAAACATCCTAACTTTACTTAGCACATGGTTCTGAGTTGTCTGGTACCACTTGCATGTCTGTGTTCCTTCAGGAAAAAAAGTCACTTTCTCAATGTAAATGGAAGAATACCAAATCAATTGGAATCAAAGAAGATACTTTTCAATTTTACTCAAAGGTAAAGTGGGTAAGTAGATGTAAACGACCTGAATGTACTTAGCACATGATTCTAACTTGTCTGGTACCACTTGCATATATGTTCTCCTGCAGGAAAAAAAGTTGCTTTCTCAATGTGAATGGAACAGTAGCAAAGTGATAGCAATCACAGAAGATACTTTTCAATTTTACTCAAAGGTACTGACTACTGAGTTGATGTAAACGTCCTAACTTTACTCAGTACCTGATTCTAAGTTGCCTGGCACCCTTTGATTGTCTGTGCTTCTTCAGGAAAAAAAGTCATTTTCTCACTGTGCTCACAACAAAAGCAATGTTTTCAGAATCGAAGAATATACTAATCAATTTTACTCAGAGGTACAGAGTGCTAAGTAGATGTAAACGTCCTAACTTTGCTTAGCACATGGTTCTGTGTTGTATGGTACCACTTGCATCTCTGTTCTCCTTCAGGAAAAAAAGTTGCTTTCTCAAAGTGAATGGAACAGTAGCAAAGTGATAGCAATCACAGAAGATACTTTTCAATTTTACTCAAAGGTACTGAGTACTGAGTTGATGTAAACGTCCTAACTTTACTCAGTACCTGATTCTAAGTTGTCTGGCACCCATTGATTGTCTGTACTTCTTCAGGAAAAAAAGTCATTTTCTCACTGTGCTCACAACAAAAGCAATGCTTTCAGATTCGAAGAATACACTATTCAATTTTACTCAGAGGTATAGAGTGCTAAGTAGATGTACACTTCCTAACATTACTCAGTACATCATTCAAAGCTGTCTGGTACCACTTGCATGTCTCTTTTCCTTCTGGAAATAAAGTCACTTTCACAATGTGAATGGAACAATAGCAAAGCAATTGGAATCATAGAGGATACTTTTCAATTTTACTCAAAAGTAAAGAAGGTAAGTAGAAGTAAATGTCCTAAATGTATTTAGCACATGATTCTAACTTGTCTGCTACCACTTGTATCTCTGTGCTCCTTCAGGAAAAAAAGTCACTTTCTCAATGTAAATGGAAGAATACCAAATCAATTGGAATCAAAGAAGATACTTCTCAATTTTACTTAAAGGTAAAGAGGGTAAGTAGATGTAAACGACCTGAATGTACTTAGCACATGATTCCAACTTGTCTGGTACCACTTGCATGTCTGTGCTCCTTCAGGAAAAAAAGTCACTTTCTCAATGTAAATGGAAGAATACCAAATCAATTGGAATCAAAGAAGATACTTTTCAATTTTACTAAAGGTAAAGAGGGTAAGTAGATGTAAACGACCTGAATGTACTTAGCACATGATTCTAACTTGTCTGGTACCACTTGCATGTCTGTGCTCCTTCAGGAAAAAAAGTCACTTTCTCAATGTGAATGGAACAATAGTACAGCAGTTGGAATCAAAGAAGATACTTTTCAATTTTACTCAAAGGTACTGAGTGCTCAGTTGATGTAAGCATCCTAACTTTACTCAGTACCTGATTATAACTTGTCTGGCACCCGTTGATTGTCTGTGCTTCTTCAGGAAAAGAAGTCATTTTCTCACTGTGCTCACAACAAATGCAATGTTTTCAGAATCGTAGAATATACTATTCAATTTTACTCAGAGGTACAGAGTGCTAAGTAGATGTAAACGTCCTAACTTTGCTTAGCACATGGTTCTGTGTTGTCTGGTACCACTTGCATGTCTGTGCTCCTTCAGGAAAAAAAGGCACTTTCTCAATGTGAATGGAACAATAGCAAAGCAACTGGAATCAAAGAAGATACTTTTCAATTTTACTCAAAGGTAAAGAGGGTAAGCAGAAGTAGACATTCTCAATGTATTTAGCACATGATTCTAACTTGTCTGCTACCGCTTGCATATATGTTCTCCTTCAGGAAAAAAAGTTGCTTTCACAATGTGAATGGAACAGTAGCAAAGTGATAGCAATCACAGAAGATACTTTTCAATTTTACTCAAAGGTACTGAGTACTGAGTTGATGTAAACGTCCTAACTTTACTCAGTACCTGATTCTAAGTTGTCTGGCACCCTTTGATTGTCTGTGCTTCTTCAGGAAAAAAAGTCATTTTCTCGCTGTGCTCACAACAAAAGCAATGCTTTCAGATTCGAAGAATATACTATTCAATTTTACTCAGAGGTACAGAGTGCTAAGTAGATGTACACTTCCTAACATTACTCAGTACATCATTTTAAGCTGTCTGGTATCACTTGCATGTCTGTTCTCCTTCAGGAAAAAAAGTCACTTTCTCAATGTGAATGGAACAATAGCAAAGCAATTGGAATCAAAGCAGATACTTTTCTATTTTACTCAAAGGTAAAGAGGGTAAGTAGAAGTAAATCTCCTAAATGTACTTAGCACATGATTCTAACTTGTCTGCTACCACTTGCATCTCCGTGCTCCTGCAGGAAAAAAAGTCACTTTCTCAATGTGAATGGAACAATAGCAAAGCAACTGGAATCAAAGAAGATACTTTTCAATTTTACTCAAAGGTAAAGAGGGTAAGCAGAAGTAAACGTCCTCAATGTATTTAGCACATGATTCTAACTTGTCTGCTACCGCTTGCATATATGTTCTCCTTAAGGAAAAAAAGTTGCTTTCTCAATGTGAATGGAACAGTAGCAAAGTGATAGCAATCACAGAATATACTTTTCAATTTTACTCAAAGGTACTGAGTACTGAGTTGATGTAAACGTCCTAACCTGACTCAGTACCTGATTCTAAGTTGTCTGGCACCCTTTGATTGTCTGTGCTTCTGCAGGAAAAAAAGTCATTTTCTCACTGTGCTCACAACAAAAGCAATGCTTTCAGATTCGAAGAATATACTATTCAATTTTACTCAGAGGTACAGAGTGCTAAGCAGATGTACACTTCCTAACATTACTCAGTACATCATTCTAAGCTGTCTGGTATCACTTGCATGTCTGTGCTCCTTCAGGAAAAAAAGTCACTTTCTCAACGTGAATGAAACAATAGCAAAGCATTTGGAATCAAAGAAGATACTTTTCAATTTTACTCAAAGGTAAAGAGGGTACGTAGAAGTAAATGTCCTAAATGTACTTAGCACATGATTCTAACTTGTCTGCTACCACTTGCATCTCTGTGCTCCTAGAGGAAAAAAAATCACTTTCTCAACGTGAATGGAGCAATAGCAAAGCAATAGCAATCACAGAAGATACTTTTCAATTTTACTCAAAGGTACTGAGTGCTCAGCTGATGTTAATGTCCTAACTTTACTCAGTGCCTGATTCTAAGTTGTCTGGCACCCTTTGATTGTCTGTGCTCCTTCAGGAAAAAAAGTCATTTTCTAACTGTGCTCACAACATAAGCAATGTATTAAGAATCGAAGAATATACTTATCAATTTTACTCAGAGGTACAGAGTGCGAAGTAGATATAAACATCCTAACTTTACTTAGCACATGGTTCTGAGTTGTCTGGTACCACTTGCATGTCTGTACTCCTTCAGGAAAAAAAGTCACTTTCTCAACGTAAATGGAAGAATGCCAAATCAATTGGAATCAAGGAAGATACTTTTCAATTTTACTCAAAGGTAAAGAGGGTAAGTAGATGTAAACGACCTGAATGTACTTAGCACATGATTCTAACTTGTCTGGTACCACTTGCATGTCTGTGCTCCTTCAGGAAAAAAAGTCACTTTCTCAATGTGAATGGAACAATAGTACAGCAGTTGGAATCAAAGAAGATACTTTTCAATTTTACTCAAAGGTACAGAGTGCTCAGTTGATGTAAGCATCCTAACTTTACTCTGTACCTGATTATAACTTGCCTGGCACCCTTTGATTGTCTGTGCTTCTTCAGTAAGAAAAGTCATTTTCTCACTGTGCTCACAACAAATGCAATGTTTTCAGAATCGTAGAATATACTGTTCAATTTTACTCAGAGGTACAGAGTGCTAAGTAGATGTAAACGTCCTAACTTTGCTTTGCACATGGTTCTGTGTTGTCTGGTACTACTTGCATGTCTGTGCTCCTTCAGGAAAAAAAGGCACTTTCTCAATGTGAATGGAACAATAGCAAAGCAATTGGAATCAAAGAAGATACTTTTCAATTTTACTCAAAGGTAAAGAGGGTAAGCAGAAGTAAACGTCCTCAATGTATTTAGCACATGATTCTAACTTGTCTGCTACCGCTTGCATATATGTTCTCCTTCAGGAAAAAAAGTTGCTTTCTGAATGTGAATGGAACAGTAGCAAAGTGATAGCAATCACAGAAGATACTTTTCAATTTTACTCAAAGGTACTGACTACTGAGTTGATGTAAACGTCCTAACTTTACTCAGTACCTGATTCTAAGTTGTCTGGCACCCTTTGATTGTCTGTGCTTGTTCAGGAAAAAAAGTCATTTTCTCACTGTGCTCACAACAAAAGCAATGTTTTCAGATTCGAAGAATATACTATTCAATTTTACTCAGAGGTACAGATTGCTAAGTAGATGTACACTTCCTAACATTACTCAGTACATCATTTTAAGCTGTCTGGTATCACTTGCATGTCTGTGCTCCTTCAGGAAAAAAAGTCACTTTCTCAATGTGAATGGAACAATAGCAAAGCAATTGGAATCAAAGAAGATACTTTTCAATTTTACTCAAAGGTAAAGAGGGTAAGTGGAAGTAAATCTCCTAAATGTACTTAGCACATGATTCTAACTTGTCTGCTACCACTTGCATCTCTGTGCTCCTTCAGGAAAAAAAGTCACTTTCTCAATGTGAATGGAACAATAGTACAGCAGTTGGAATCAAAGAATATACTTTTCAATTTTACTCAAAGGTACAGAGTGCTCAGTTGATGTAAGCATCCTAACTTTACTCAGTACCTGATTATAACTTGTCTGGCACCCTTTGATTGTCTGTGCTTCTTCAGGAAAAAAAGTCATTTTCTCACTGTGCTCACAACAAATGCAATGTTTTCAGAATCGTAGAATATACTATTCAATTTTACTCAGAGGTACAGAGTGCTAAGTAGATGTAAACATCCTAACTTTGCTTTGCACATGGTTCTGTGTTGTCTGGTACCACTTGCATGTCTGGGCTGCTTCAGGAAAAAAAGGCACTTTCTCAATGTGAATAGAGCAATAGCAAAGCAATTGGAATCAAAGAAGATACTTTTCAATTTTACACAAAGTTAAAGAGGGTAAGCAGAAGTAAACGTCCTCAATGTATTTAGTACATGATTCTAACTTGTCTGCTACCGCTTGCATATATGTTCTCCTTCAGGAAAAAAAGTTGCTTCCTCAATGTGAATGGAACAGTAGCAAAGTGATAGCAATCACAGAAGATACTTTTCAATTTTACTCAAAGGTACTGACTACTGAGTTGATGTAAACGTCCTAACTTTACTCAGTACCTGATTCTAAGTTGTCTGGCACCCTTTGATTGTCTGTGCTTCTGCAGGAAAAAAAGTCATTTTCTCACTGTGCTCACAACAAAAGCAATGCTTTCAGATTCGAAGAATATACTATTCAATTTTACTCAGAGGTACAGAGTGCTAAGTAGATGTACACTTCCTAACATTACTCAGTACATCATTCTAAGCTGTCTGGTATCACTTGCATGTCTGTGCCCCTTCAGGAAAAAAAGTCACTTTCTCAACGTGAATGAAACAATAGCAAAGCATTTGGAATCAAAGAAGATACTTTTCAATTTTACTCAAAGGTGAAGAGGGTACGTAGAAGTAAATGTCCTATATGTACTTAGCACATGATTCTAACTTGTCTGCTACCACTTGCATCTCTGTGCTCCTGGAGGAAAAAAAATCACTTTCTCAACGTGAATGGAACAATAGCAAAGCAATAGCAATCACAGAAGATACTTTTCAATTTTACTCAAAGGTACTGAGTGCTCAGCTGATGTTAATGTCCTAACTTTACTCAGTACCTGATTCTAAGTTGTCTGGCACCCTTTGATTGTCTGTGCTCCTTCAGGAAAAAAATGTCATTTTCTAACTGTGCTCACAACATAAGCAATGCATTAAGAATCGAAGAATATACTTATCAATTTTACTCAGAGGTACAGAGTGCTAAGTAGATATAAACATCCTAACTTTACTTAGCACATGGTTCTGAGTTGTCTGGTACCACTTGCATGTCTGTGCTCCTTCAGGAAAAAAAGTCACTTTCTCAATGTAAATGGAAGAATACCAAATCAATTGGAATCAAAGAAGATACTTTTCAATTTTACTCAAAGGTAAAGTGGGTAAGTAGATGTAAACGACCTGAATGTACTTAGCACATGATTCTAACTTGTCTGGTACCACTTGCATATATGTTCTTCTGCAGGAAAAAAAGTTGCTTTCTCAATGTGAATGGAACAGTAGCAAAGTGATAGCAATCACAGAAGATACTTTTCAATTTTACTCAAAGGTACTGACTACTGAGTTGATGTAAACGTCCTAACTTTACTCAGTACCTGATTCTAAGTTGCCTGGCACCCTTTGATTGTCTGTGCTTCTTCAGGAAAAAAAGTCATTTTCTCACTGTGCTCACAACAAAAACAATGTTTTCAGAATCGAAGAATATACTAATCAATTTTACTCAGAGGTACAGAGTGCTAAGTAGATGTAAACGTCCTAACTTTGCTTAGCACATGGTTCTGTGTTGTATGGTACCACTTGCATCTCTGTTCTCCTTCAGGAAAAAAAGTTGCTTTCTCAAAGTGAATGGAACAGTAGCAAAGTGATAGCAATCACAGAAGATACTTTTCAATTTTACTCAAAGGTACTGAGTACTGAGTTGATGTAAACGTCCTAACTTTACTCAGTACCTGATTCTAAGTTGTCTGGCACCCATTGATTGTCTGTACTTCTTCAGGAAAAAAAGTCATTTTCTCACTGTGCTCACAACAAAAGCAATGCTTTCAGATTCGAAGAATACACTATTCAATTTTACTCAGAGGTACAGAGTGCTAAGTTGATGTACACTTCCTAACATTACTCAGTACATCATTTTAAGCTGTCTGGTATCACTTGCATGTCTGTGCTCCTTCAGGAAAAAAAGGCACTTTCTCAATGTGAATGGAACAATAGCAAAGCAATTGGAATCAAAGCAGATACTTTTCAATTTTACTCAAAGGTAAAGAGGGTAAGTAGAAGTAAATCTCCTAAATGTACTTAGCACATGATTCTAACTTGTCTGGTACCACTTGCATCTCTGTGCTCCTTCAGGAATAAAAGTCACTTTCTCAACGTGAATAGAACAATAGCAAAGCAATAGCAATCACAGAAGATACTTTTCAATTTTACTCAAAGGTACTGAGTGCTCAGATGATGTTAATGTCCTAACTTTACTCAGTACCTGATTATAAGTTGTCTGGCACCCTTTGATTGTCTCTCCTTCTTCAGGAACAAAAGTCACTTTCTCACTGTGCTCACAACAAAAGCAATATTTTCAGAATCGAAGAATATACTATTCAATTTTACTCAGAGGTACAGAGTGCTAAGCAGATGTAAAAGTCCTAACATTACTCAGTACATCATTCTAAGCTGTCTGGTACCACTTGCATGTCTCTGTTCCTTCTGGAAATAAAGTCACTTTCACAATGTGAATGGAACAATAGCAAAGCAATTGGAATCATAGAGGATACTTTTCAATTTTACTCAAAAGTAAAGAAGGTAAGTAGAAGTAAATGTCCTAAATGTATTTAGCACATGAGTCTAAGTTGTCTGCTACCACTTGTATCTCTGTGCTCCTTCAGGAAAGAAAGTCACTTTCTCAATGTAAATGGAAGAATACCAAATCAATTGGAATCAAAGAAGATACTTTTCAATTTTACTAAAGGTAAAGAGGGTAAGTAGATGTAAACGACCTGAATGTACTGAGCACATGATTCTAACTTGTCTGGTACCACTTGCATGTCTGTGCTCCTTCAGGAAAAAAAGTCACTTTCTCAATGTGAATGGAACAATAGTACAGCAGTTGGAATCAAAGAAGATACTTTTCAATTTTACTCAAAGGTACTGAGTGCTCAGTTGATGTAAGCATCCTAACTTTACTCAGTACCTGATTATAACTTGTCTGGCACCCGTTGATTGTCTGTGCTTCTTCAGGAAAAAAAGTCATTTTCTCACTGTGGTCACAACAAATGCAATGTTTTCAGAATCGTAGAATATCCTATTCAATTTTAGTCAGAGGTACAGAGTGCTAAGTAGATGTAAACGTCCTAACTTTGCTTAGCACATGGTTCTGTGTTGTCTGGTACCACTTGCATGTCTGTGCTCCTTCAGGAAAAAAAGGCACTTTCTCAATGTGAATGGAACAATAGCAAAGCAACTGGAATCAAAGAAGATACTTTTCAATTTTACTCAAAGGTAAAGAGGGTAAGCAGAAGTAGACGTTCTCAATGTATTTAGCACATGATTCTAACTTGTCTGCTACCGCTTGCACATATGTTCTCCTTCAGGAAAAAAAGTTGCTTTCTCAATGTGAATGGAACAGTAGCAAAGTGATAGCAATCACAGAAGATACTTTTCAATTTTACTCAAAGGTACTGAGTACTGAGTTGATTTAAACGTCCTAACTTTACTCAGTACCTGATTCTAAGTTGTCTGGCACCCTTTGATTGTCTGTGCTTCTGCAGGAAAAAAAGTCATTTTCTCACTGTGCTCACAACAAAAGCAATGCTTTCAGATTCGAAGAATATACTATTCAATTTTACTCAGAGGTACAGAGTGCTAAGTAGATGTACACTTCCTAACATTACTCAGTACATCATTCTAAGCTGTCTGGTATCACTTGCATGTCTGTGCTCCTTCAGGAAAAAAAGTCACTTTCTCAACGTGAATGAAACAATAGCAAAGCATTTGGAATCAAAGAAGATACTTTTCAATTTTACTCAAAGGTAAAGAGGGTACGTAGAAGTAAATGTCCTAAATGTACTTAGCACATGATTCTAACTTGTCTGCTACCACTTGCATCTCTGTGCTCCTAGAGGAAAAAAAATCACTTTCTCAACGTGAATGGAACAATAGCAAAGCAATAGCAATCACAGAAGATACTTTTCAATTTTACTCAAAGGTACTGAGTGCTCAGCTGATGTTAATGTCCTAACTTTACTCAGTACCTGATTCTAAGTTGTCTGGCACCCTTTGATTGTCTGTGCTCCTTCAGGAAAAAAAGTCATTTTCTAACTGTGCTCACAACATAAGCAATGCATTAAGAATCGAAGAATATATTTATCAATTTTACTCAGAGGTACAGAGTGCTAAGTAGATATAAACATCCTAACTTTACTTAGCACATGGTTCTGAGTTGTCTGGTACCACTTGCATGTCTGTGCTCCTTCAGGAAAAAAAGTCACTTTCTCAATGTAAATGGAAGAATACCAAATCAATTAGAATCAAAGAAGATACTTTTCAATTTTACTCAAAGGTAAAGAGGGTAAGTAGATGTAAACGACCTGAATGTACTTAGCACATGATTCTAACTTGTCTGGTACCACTTGCATGTCTGTGCTCCTTCAGGAAAAAAAGTCACTTTCTCAATGTGAATGGAACAATAGCACAGCAGTTGGAATCAAAGAAGATACTTTTCAATTTTAATCAAAGGTACAGAGTGCTCAGTTGATGTAAGCATCCTAACTTTACTCTGTACCTGATTATAACTTGTCTGGCACCCTTTGATTGTCTGTGCTTCTTCAGGAAAAAAAGTCATTTTCTCACTGTGCTCACAACAAAAGCAATGTTTTCAGAATCGTAGAATATACTATTCAATTTTACTCAGAGGTACAGAGTGCTAAGTAGATGTAAACGTCCTAACTTTGCTTTGCACATGGTTCTGTGTTGTCTGGTACCACTTGCATGTCTGTGCTCCTTCAGGAAAAAAAGGCACTTTCTCAATGTGAATGGAACAATAGCAAAGCAACTGGAATCAAAGAAGATACTTTTCAATTTTACTCAAAGGTAAAGAGGTTAAGCAGAAGTAGACGTTCTCAATGTATTTAGCACATGATTCTAACTTGTCTGCTACCGCTTGCATATATGTTCTCCTTCAGGAAAAAAAGTTGCTTTCTCAATGTGAATGGAACAGTACCAAAGTGATAGCAATCACAGAAGATACTTTTCAATTTTACTCAAAGGTACTGACTACTGAGTTGATGTAAACGTCCTAACTTTACTCAGTACCTGATTCTAAGTTGTCTGGCACCCTTTGATTGTCTGTGCTTGTTCAGGAAAAAAAGTCATTTTCTCACTGTGCTCACAACAAAAGCAATGTTTTCAGATTCGAAGAATATACTATTCAATTTTACTCAGAGGTACAGATTGCTAAGTAGATGTACACTTCCTAACATTACTCAGTACATCATTTTAAGCTGTCTGGTATCACTTGCATGTCTGTGCTCCTTCAGGAAAAAAAGTCACTTTCTCAATGTGAATGGAGCAATAGCAAAGCAATTGGAATCAAAGAAGATACTTTTCAATTTTACTCAAAGGTAAAGAGGGTAAGTGGAAGTAAATCTCCTAAATGTACTTAGCACATGATTCTAACTTGTCTGCTACCACTTGCATCTCTGTGCTCCTTCAGGAAAAAAAGTCACTTTCTCAATGTGAATGGAACAATAGTACAGCAGTTGGAATCAAAGAATATACTTTTCAATTTTACTCAAAGGTACAGAGTGCTCAGTTGATGTAAGCATCCTAACTTTACTCAGTACCTGATTATAACTTGTCTGGCACCCTTTGATTGTCTGTGCTTCTTCAGGAAAAAAAGTCATTTTCTCACTGTGCTCACAACAAATGCAATGTTTTCAGAATCGTAGAATATACTATTCAATTTTACTCAGAGGTACAGAGTGCTAAGTAGATGTAAACATCCTAACTTTGCTTTGCACATGGTTCTGTGTTGTCTGGTACCACTTGCATGTCTGGGCTGCTTCAGGAAAAAAAGGCACTTTCTCAATGTGAATAGAGCAATAGCAAAGCAATTGGAATCAAAGAAGATACTTTTCAATTTTACACAAAGTTAAAGAGGGTAAGCAGAAGTAAACGTCCTCAATGTATTTAGCACATGATTCTAACTTGTCTGCTACCGCTTGCATATATGTTCTCCTTCAGGAAAAAAAGTTGCTTTCTCAATGTGAATGGAACAGTAGCAAAGTGATAGCAATCACAGAAGATACTTTTCAATTTTACTCAAAGGTACTGACTACTGAGTTGATGTAAACGTCCTAACTTTACTCAGTACCTGATTCTAAGTTGTCTGGCACCCTTTGATTGTCTGTGCTTCTGCAGGAAAAAAAGTCATTTTCTCACTGTGCTCACAACAAAAGCAATGCTTTCAGATTCGAAGAATATACTATTCAATTTTACTCAGAGGTACAGAGTGCTAAGTAGATGTACACTTCCTAACATTACTCAGTACATCATTCTAAGCTGTCTGGTATCACTTGCATGTCTGTGCCCCTTCAGGAAAAAAAGTCACTTTCTCAACGTGAATGAAACAATAGCAAAGCATTTGGAATCAAAGAAGATACTTTTCAATTTTACTCAAAGGTGAAGAGGGTACGTAGAAGTAAATGTCCTATATGTACTTAGCACATGATTCTAACTTGTCTGCTACCACTTGCATCTCTGTGCTCCTGGAGGAAAAAAAATCACTTTCTCAACGTGAATGGAACAATAGCAAAGCAATAGCAATCACAGAAGATACTTTTCAATTTTACTCAAAGGTACTGAGTGCTCAGCTGATGTTAATGTCCTAACTTTACTCAGTACCTGATTCTAAGTTGTCTGGCACCCTTTGATTGTCTGTGCTCCTTCAGGAAAAAAATGTCATTTTCTAACTGTGCTCACAACATAAGCAATGCATTAAGAATCGAAGAATATACTTATCAATTTTACTCAGAGGTACAGAGTGCTAAGTAGATATAAACATCCTAACTTTACTTAGCACATGGTTCTGAGTTGTCTGGTACCACTTGCATGTCTGTGCTCCTTCAGGAAAAAAAGTCACTTTCTCAATGTAAATGGAAGAATACCAAATCAATTGGAATCAAAGAAGATACTTTTCAATTTTACTCAAAGGTAAAGTGGGTAAGTAGATGTAAACGACCTGAATGTACTTAGCACATGATTCTAACTTGTCTGGTACCACTTGCATATATGTTCTTCTGCAGGAAAAAAAGTTGCTTTCTCAATGTGAATGGAACAGTAGCAAAGTGATAGCAATCACAGAAGATACTTTTCAATTTTACTCAAAGGTACTGACTACTGAGTTGATGTAAACGTCCTAACTTTACTCAGTACCTGATTCTAAGTTGCCTGGCACCCTTTGATTGTCTGTGCTTCTTCAGGAAAAAAAGTCATTTTCTCACTGTGCTCACAACAAAAACAATGTTTTCAGAATCGAAGAATATACTAATCAATTTTACTCAGAGGTACAGAGTGCTAAGTAGATGTAAACGTCCTAACTTTGCTTAGCACATGGTTCTGTGTTGTATGGTACCACTTGCATCTCTGTTCTCCTTCAGGAAAAAAAGTTGCTTTCTCAAAGTGAATGGAACAGTAGCAAAGTGATAGCAATCACAGAAGATACTTTTCAATTTTACTCAAAGGTACTGAGTACTGAGTTGATGTAAACGTCCTAACTTTACTCAGTACCTGATTCTAAGTTGTCTGGCACCCATTGATTGTCTGTACTTCTTCAGGAAAAAAAGTCATTTTCTCACTGTGCTCACAACAAAAGCAATGCTTTCAGATTCGAAGAATACACTATTCAATTTTACTCAGAGGTACAGAGTGCTAAGTTGATGTACACTTCCTAACATTACTCAGTACATCATTTTAAGCTGTCTGGTATCACTAGCATGTCTGTGCTCCTTCAGGAAAAAAAGGCACTTTCTCAATGTGAATGGAACAATAGCAAAGCAATTGGAATCAAAGCAGATACTTTTCAATTTTACTCAAAGGTAAAGAGGGTAAGTAGAAGTAAATCTCCTAAATGTACTTAGCACATGATTCTAACTTGTCTGGTACCACTTGCATCTCTGTGCTCCTTCAGGAATAAAAGTCACTTTCTCAACGTGAATAGAACAATAGCAAAGCAATAGCAATCACAGAAGATACTTTTCAATTTTACTCAAAGGTACTGAGTGCTCAGATGATGTTAATGTCCTAACTTTACTCAGTACCTGATTATAAGTTGTCTGGCACCCTTTGATTGTCTCTCCTTCTTCAGGAACAAAAGTCACTTTCTCACTGTGCTCACAACAAAAGCAATATTTTCAGAATCGAAGAATATACTATTCAATTTTACTCAGAGGTACAGAGTGCTAAGCAGATGTAAAAGTCCTAACATTACTCAGTACATCATTCTAAGCTGTCTGGTACCACTTGCATGTCTCTGTTCCTTCTGGAAATAAAGTCACTTTCACAATGTGAATGGAACAATAGCAAAGCCATTGGAATCATAGAGGATACTTTTCAATTTTACTCAAAAGTAAAGAAGGTAAGTAGAAGTAAATGTCCTAAATGTATTTAGCACATGAGTCTAAGTTGTCTGCTACCACTTGTATCTCTGTGCTCCTTCAGGAAAGAAAGTCACTTTCTCAATGTAAATGGAAGAATACCAAATCAATTGGAATCAAAGAAGATACTTTTCAATTTTACTAAAGGTAAAGAGGGTAAGTAGATGTAAACGACCTGAATGTACTGAGCACATGATTCTAACTTGTCTGGTACCACTTGCATGTCTGTGCTCCTTCAGGAAAAAAAGTCACTTTCTCAATGTGAATGGAACAATAGTACAGCAGTTGGAATCAAAGAAGATACTTTTCAATTTTACTCAAAGGTACTGAGTGCTCAGTTGATGTAAGCATCCTAACTTTACTCAGTACCTGATTATAACTTGTCTGGCACCCGTTGATTGTCTGTGCTTCTTCAGGAAAAAAAGTCATTTTCTCACTGTGGTCACAACAAATGCAATGTTTTCAGAATCGTAGAATATCCTATTCAATTTTAGTCAGAGGTACAGAGTGCTAAGTAGATGTAAACGTCCTAACTTTGCTTAGCACATGGTTCTGTGTTGTCTGGTACCACTTGCATGTCTGTGCTCCTTCAGGAAAAAAAGGCACTTTCTCAATGTGAATGGAACAATAGCAAAGCAACTGGAATCAAAGAAGATACTTTTCAATTTTACTCAAAGGTAAAGAGGGTAAGCAGAAGTAGACGTTCTCAATGTATTTAGCACATGATTCTAACTTGTCTGCTACCGCTTGCACATATGTTCTCCTTCAGGAAAAAAAGTTGCTTTCTCAATGTGAATGGAACAGTAGCAAAGTGATAGCAATCACAGAAGATACTTTTCAATTTTACTCAAAGGTACTGAGTACTGAGTTGATTTAAACGTCCTAACTTTACTCAGTACCTGATTCTAAGTTGTCTGGCACCCTTTGATTGTCTGTGCTTCTGCAGGAAAAAAAGTCATTTTCTCACTGTGCTCACAACAAAAGCAATGCTTTCAGATTCGAAGAATATACTATTCAATTTTACTCAGAGGTACAGATTGCTAAGTAGATGTACACTTCCTAACATTACTCAGTACATCATTCTAAGCTGTCTGGTATCACTTGCATGTCTGTGCTCCTTCAGGAAAAAAAGTCACTTTCTCAACGTGAATGAAACAATAGCAAAGCATTTGGAATCAAAGAAGATACTTTTCAATTTTACTCAAAGGTAAAGAGGGTACGTAGAAGTAAATGTCCTAAATGTACTTAGCACATGATTCTAACTTGTCTGCTACCACTTGCATCTCTGTGCTCCTAGAGGAAAAAAAATCACTTTCTCAACGTGAATGGAACAATAGCAAAGCAATAGCAATCACAGAAGATACTTTTCAATTTTACTCAAAGGTACTGAGTGCTCAGCTGATGTTAATGTCTTAACTTTACTCAGTACCTGATTCTAAGTTGTCTGGCACCCTTTGATTGTCTGTGCTCCTTCAGGAAAAAAAGTCATTTTCTAAC
The DNA here is from genome assembly GCF_030028105.1 of Mobula birostris. Classification (NCBI taxonomy): domain Eukaryota; kingdom Metazoa; phylum Chordata; class Chondrichthyes; order Myliobatiformes; family Myliobatidae; genus Mobula; species Mobula birostris. Next base: position 22,829,813 of record NC_092402.1, on the reverse strand, counting down.
TGTGCTCACAACATAAGCAATGCATTAAGTATCGAAGAAAACACTTGTCAATTTTACTCAGAGGTACAGAGTGCTAAGTAGATATAAACATCCTAACTTTGCTTTGCACATGGTTCTGTGTTGTCTGGTACTACTTGCATGTCTGTGCTCCTTCAGGAAAAAAAGGCACTTTCTCAATGTGAATGGAACAGTAGCAAAGCAATTGGAATCAAAGAAGATACTTTTCAATTTTACTCAAAGGTAAAGAGGGTAAGCAGAAGTAAACGTCCTCAATGTATTTAGCAGATGATTCTAACTTGTCTGCTCCCGCTTGCATATATGTTCTCCTTCAGGAAAAAAAGTTGCTTTCTCAAGGTGAATGGAACAGTAGCAAAGTGATAGCAATCACAGAAGATACTTTTCAATTTTACTCAAAGGTACTGACTACTGAGTTGATGTAAACGTCCTAACTTTACTCAGTACCTGATTCTAAGTTGTCTGGCACCCTTTTATTGTCTGTGCTTCTTCAGGAAAAAAAGTCATTTTCTCACTGTGCTCACAACAAAAGCAATGTTTTCAGATTCGAAGAATATACTATTCAATTTTACTCAGAGGTACAGAGTGCTAAGTAGATGTACACTTCCTAACATTACTCAGTACATCATTTTAAGCTGTCTAGTACCACTTGCATGTCTGTGCTCCTTCAGGAAAAAAAGTCACTTTCTCAATGTGAATGGAACAATAGCAAAGCAACTGGAATCAAAGAAGATACTTTTCAATTTTACTCAAAGGTAAAGAGGGTAAGCAGAAGTAGACGTTCTCAATGTATTTAGCACATGATTCTAACTTGTCTGCTACCGCTTGCATATATGTTCTCCTTCAGGAAAAAAAGTTGCTTTCTCAATGTGAATGGAACAGTAGCAAAGTGATAGCAATCACAGAAGATACTTTTCAATTTTACTCAAAGGTACTGAGTGCTCAGTTGATGAAAACGTCCTAACTTTACTCAGTACCTGATTCTAAGTTGTTTGGCACCCTTTGATTGTCTGTGTTTCTTCAGGAAAAAAAGTCATTTTCTCACTGTGCTCACAACAAAAGCAATGCTTTCAGATTCGAAGAATATACTATTCAATTTTACACAGAGGTACAGAGTGCTAAGTAGATGTACACTTCCTAACATTACTGAGTACATCATTCTAAGCTGTCTGGTATCACTTGCATGTCTGTGCTCCTTCAGGAAAAAAAGTCACTTTCTCAACGTGAATGAAAGAATAGCAAAGCATTTGGAATCAAAGAAGATACTTTTCAATTTTACTCAAAGGTAAAGAGGGTACGTAGAAGTAAATGTCCTAAATGTACTTAGCACATGATTCTAACTTGTCTGCTACCACTTGCATCTCTGTGCTCCTAGAGGAAAAAAAAATCACTTTCTCAACGTGAATGGAACAATAGCAAAGCAATAGCAGTCAAAGAAGATACTTTTCAATTTTACTCAAAGGTACAGAGTGCTCAGTTGATGTAAGCATCCTAACTTTACTCTGTACCTGATTATAACTTGTCTGGCACCCTTTGATTCTCTGTGCTTCTTCAGTAAGAAAAGTCATTTTCTCACTGTGCTCACAACAAATGCAATGTTTTCAGAATCGTAGAATATACTATTCAATTTTAGTCAGAGGTACAGAGTGCTAAGTAGATGTAAACGTCCTAACTTTGCTTAGCACATGGTTCTGTGTTGTCTGGTACCACTTGCATGTCTGTGCTCCTTCAGGAAAAAAAGGCACTTTCTCAATGTGAATGGAACAATAGCAAAGCAACTGGAATCAAAGAAGATACTTTTCAATGTTACTCAAAGGTAAGGAGGGTAAGCAGAAGTAGACGTTCTCAATGTATTTAGCACATGATTCTAACTTGTCTGCTACTGCTTGCATATATGTTCTCCTTCAGGAAAAAAAGTTGCTTTCTCAATGTGAATGGAACAGTAGCAAAGTGATAGCAATCACAGAAGATACTTTTCAATTTTACTCAAAGGTACTGAGTACTGAGTTGATGTAAACGTCCTAACTTTACTCAGTACCTGATTCTAAGTTGTCTGGCACCCTTTGATTGTCTGTGCTTCTTCAGGAAAAAAAGTCATTTTCTCACTGTGCTCACAACAAAAGCAATGCTTTCAGATTCGAAGAATATACTATTCAATTTTACTCAGAGGTACAGAGTGCTAAGTAGATGTACACTTCCTAACATTACTCAGTACATCATTTTAAGCTGTCTGGTATCACTTGCATGTCTGTGCTCCTTCAGGAAAAAAAGTCACTTTCTCAATGTGAATGGAACAATAGCAAAGCAAATGGAATCAAAGAAGATACTTTTCAATTTTACTCAAAGGTAAAAAGGGTAAGTAGAAGTAAATCTCCTAAATGTACTTAGCACATGATTCTAACTTGTCTGCTCCCACTTGCATCTCTGTGCTCCTTTAGGAATAAAAGTCACTTTCTCAACGTGAATAGAACAATAGCAAAGCAATAGCAATCACAGAAGATACTTTTCAATTTTACTCAAAGGTACTGAGTGCTCAGATGATGTTAATGTCCTAACTTTACTCAGTACCTGATTATAAGTTGTCTGGCACCCTTTGATTGTCTCTCCTTCTTCAGGAACAAAAGTCACTTTCTCACTGTGCTCACAACAAAAGCAATGTTTTCAGAATCGAAGAATATACTATTCAATTTTAATCAGAGGTACAGAGTGCTAAGTAGATGTAAAAGTCCTAACATTACTCAGTACATCATTCTAAGCTGTCTGGTATCACTTGCATGTCTGTGCTCCTTCAGGAAAAAAAGTCACTTTCTCAATGTAAATGGAAGAATACCAAATCAATTGGAATCAAAGAAGATACTTCTCAATTTTACTTCAAGGTAAAGAGGGTAAGTAGATGTAAACGACCTGAATGTACTTAGCACATGATTCTAACTTGTCTGGTACCACTTGCATGTCTGTGCTCCTTCAGGAAAAAAAGTCACTTTCTCAACGTGAATGAAACAATAGCAAAGCATTTGGAATCAAAGAAGGTACTTTTCAATTTTTCCCAAAGGTAAACAGGGTACGTAGAAGTAAATGTCCTAAATGTACTTAGCACATGATTCTAACTTGTCTGCTACCACTTGCATCTCTGTGCTCCTTGAGGAAATAAAATCACTTTCTCAACGTGAATGGAATAATAGCAAAGCAATAGCAATCACAGAAGATACTTTTCAATTTTACTCAAAGGTACTGAGTGCTCAGCTGATGTTATTGTCCTAACTTCACTCAGTACCTGATTCTAAGTTGTCTGGCACCGTTGATTGTCTGTGCTCCTTTAGGAAGAAAAGTCATTTTCTAACTGTGCTCACAACATAAGCAATGCATTAAGTATCGAAGAAAATACTTGTCAATTTTACTCAGAGGTACAGAGTGCAAAGTAGATATAAACATCCTAACTTTACTTAGCACATGGTTCTGAGTTGTCTGGTACCACTTGCATGTCTGTGCTCCTTCAGGAAAAAAAGTCACTTTCTCAATGTAAATGGAAGAATACCAAATCAATTGGAATCAAAGAAGATACTTTTCAAATTTACTCAAAGGTAAAGAGGGTAAGTAGATGTAAATGACCTGAATGTACTTAGCACATGATTCTAACTTGTCTGGTACCACTTGCATGTCTGTGCTCCTTCAGGAAAAAAAGTCACTTTCTCAATGTGAATGGAACAATAGTACAGCAGTTGGAATCAAAGAATATACTTTTCAATTTTACTCAAAGGTACAGAGTGCTCAGTTGATGTAAGCATCCTAACTTTACTCAGTACCTGATTATAACTTGTCTGGCACCCTTTGATTGTCTGTGCTTCTTCAGGAAAAAAAGTCATTTTCTCACTGTGCTCACAACAAATGCAATGTTTTCAGAATCGTAGAATATACTATTCAATTTTACTCAGAGGTACAGAGTGCTAAGTAGATGTAAACGTCCTAACTTTGCTTTGCACATGGTTCTGTGTTGTCTGGTACCACTTGCATGTCTGTGCTGCTTCAGGAAAAAAAGGCACTTTCTCAATGTGAATAAAGCAATTGCAAAGCAATTGGAATCAAAGAAGATACTTTTCAATTTTACACAAAGGTAAAGAGGGTAAGCAGAAGTAAACGTCCTCAATGTATTTAGCACATGATTCTAACTTGTCTGCTACCGCTTGCATAGATGTTCTCCTTCAGGAAAAAAAGTTGCTTTCTCAATGTGAATGGAACAGTAGCAAAGTGATAGCAATCACAGAAGATACTTTTCAATTTTACTCAAAGGTAAAGAGGGTACGTAGAAGTAAATGTCCTAAATGTACTTAGCACATGATTCTAACTTGTCTGCTACCACTTGCATCTCTGTGCTCCCAGAGGAAAAAAAATCACTTTCTCAACGTGAATGGAACAATAGCAAAGCAATAGCAATCACAGAAGATACTTTTCAATTTTACTCAAAGGTACTGAGTGCTCAGCTGATGTTAATGTCCTAACTTTACTCAGTACCTGATTCTAAGTTGTCTGGCACCCTTTGATTGTCTGTGCTTCTTCAGGAAAAAAAGTCATTTTCTCACTGTGCTCACAACAAAAGCAATGTTTTCAGATTCGAAGAATATACTATTCAATTTTACTCAGAGGTACAGAGTGCTAAGTAGATGTACACTTCCTAACATTACTCAGTACATCATTTTAAGCTGTCTGGTACCACTTGCATGTCTGTGCTCCTTCAGGAAAAAAAGTCACTTTCTCAATGTGAATGGAACAATAGGAAAGCAACTGGAATCAAAGAAGATACTTTTCAATTTTACTCAAAGGTAAAGAGGGTAAGCAGAAGTAGACGTTCTCAATGTATTTAGCACATGATTCTAACTTGTCTGCTACCGCTTGCATATATGTTCTCCTTCAGGAAAAAAAATCACTTTCTCAACGTGAATGGAACAATAGCAAAGCAATAGCAATCACAGAAGATACTTTTCAATTTTACTCAAAGGTACTGAGTGCTCAGCTGATGTTAATGTCCTAACTTTACTCAGTACCTGATTCTAAGTTGTCTGGCACCCTTTGATTGTCTGTGCTCCTTCAGGAAAAAAAGTCATTTTCTAACTGTGCTCACAACATAAGCAATGCATTAAGAATCGAAGAATATACTTATCAATTTTACTCAGAGGTACAGAGTGCTAAGTAGATATAAACATCCTAACTTTACTTAGCACATGGTTCTGAGTTGTCTGGTACCACTTGCATGTCTGTGCTCCTTCAGGAAAAAAAGTCACTTTCTCAATGTAAATGGAAGAATACCAAATCAATTGGAATCAAAGAAGATACTTTTCAATTTTACTCAAAGGTAAAGAGAGTAAGTAGATGTAAACGACCTGAATGTACTTAGCACATGATTCTAACTTGTCTGGTACCACTTGCATGTCTGTGCTCCTTCAGGAAAAAAAGTCACTTTCTCAATGTGAATGGAACAATAGTACAGCAGTTGGAATCAAAGAAGATACTTTTCAATTTTACTCAAAGGTACAGAGTGCTCAGTTGATGTAAGCATCCTAACTTTACTCAGTACCTGATTATAACTTGTCTGGCACCCTTTGATTGTCTGTGCTTCTTCAGTAAGTAAAGTCATTTTCTCACTGTGCTCACAACAAATGCAATGTTTTCAGAATCGTAGAATATACTATTCAATTTTACTCAGAGGTACAGAGTGCTAAGTAGATGTAAACGTCCTAACTTTGCTTTGCACATGGTTCTGTGTTGTCTGGTACTACTTGCATGTCTGTGCTCCTTCAGGAAAAAAAGGCACTTTCTCAATGTGAATGGAACAATAGCAAAGCAATTGGAATCAAAGAAGATACTTTTAAATTTTACTCAAAGGTAAAGAGGGTAAGCAGAAGTAAACGTCCTCAATGTATTTAGCACATGATTCTAACTTGTCTGCTACCGCTTGCATATATGTTCTCCTTCAGGAAAAAAAGTTGCTTTCTCAATGTGAATGGAACAGTAGCAAAGTGATAGCAATCACAGAAGATACTTTTCAATTTTACTCAAAGGTACTGACTACTGAGTTGATGTAAACGTCCTAACTTTACTCAGTACCTGATTCTAAGTTGTCTGGCACCCTTTGATTGTCTGTGCTTCTTCAGGAAAAAAAGTCATTTTCTCACTGTGCTCACAACAAAAGCAATGTTTTCAGATTCGAAGAATATACTATTCAATTTTACTCAGAGGTACAGAGTGCTAAGTAGATGTACACTTCCTAACATTACTCAGTACATCATTTTAAGCTGTCTGGTACCACTTGCATGTCTGTGCTCCTTCAGGAAAAAAAGTCACTTTCTCAATGTGAATGGAACAATAGCAAAGCAACTGGAATCAAAGAAGATACTTTTCAATTTTACTCAAAGGTAAAGAGGGTAAGCAGAAGTAGACGTTCTCAATGTATATAGCACATGATTCTAACTTGTCTGCTACCGCTTGCATATATGTTCTCCTTCAGGAAAAAAAGTTGCTTTCTCAATGTGAATGGAACAGTACCAAAGTCACAGCAATCACAGAAGATACTTTTCAATTTTACTCAAAGGTACTGAGTGCTCAGTTGATGTAAACGTCCTAACTTTACTCAGTACCTGATTCTAAGTTGTTTGGCACCCTTTGATTGTCTGTGCTTCTTCAGGAAAAAAAGTCATTTTCTCACTGTGCTCACAACAAAAGCAATGCTTTCAGATTCGAAGAATATACTATTCAATTTTACTCAGAGGTACAGAGTGCTAAGTAGATGTACACTTCCTAACATTACTCAGTACATCATTCTAAGCTGTCTGGTATCACTTGCATGTCTGTGCTCCTTCAGGAAAAAAAGTCACTTTCTCAACGTGAATGAAACAATAGCAAAGCATTTGGAATCAAAGAAGGTACTTTTCAATTTTTCCCAAAGGTAAACAGGGTACGTAGAAGTAAATGTCCTAAATGTACTTAGCACATGATTCTAACTTGTCTGCTACCACTTGCATCTCTGTGCTCCTTGAGGAAATAAAATCACTTTCTCAACGTGAATGGAATAATAGCAAAGCAATAGCAATCACAGAAGATACTTTTCAATTTTACTCAAAGGTACTGAGTGCTCAGCTGATGTTATTGTCCTAACTTTACTCAGTACCTGATTCTAAGTTGTCTGGCACCGTTGATTGTCTGTGCTCCTTCAGGAATAAAAGTCATTTTCTAACTGTGCTCACAACATAAGCAATGCATTAAGTATCGAAGAAAATACTTGTCAATTTTACTCAGAGGTACAGAGTGCTAAGTAGATATAAACATCCTAACTTTACTTAGCACATGGTTCTGAGTTGTCTGGTACCACTTGCATGTCTGTGCTCCTTCAGGAAAAAAAATCACTTTCTCAATGTAAATGTAAGAATACCAAATCAATTGGAATCAAAGAAGATACTTTTCAAATTTACTCAAAGGTAAAGAGGGTAAGTAGATGTAAACGACCTGAATGTACTTAGCACATGATTCTAACTTGTCTGGTACCACTTGCATGTCTGTGCTCCTTCAGGAAAAAAAGTCAGTTTCTCAATGTGAATGGAACAATAGTACAGCAGTTGGAATCAAAGAATATACTTTTCAATTTTACTCAAAGGTACAGAGTGCTCAGTTGATGTAAGCATCCTAACTTTACTCAGTACCTGATTATAACTTGTCTGGCACCCTTTGATTGTCTGTGCTTCTTCAGGAAAAAAAGTCATTTTCTCACTGTGCTCACAACAAATGCAATGTTTTCAGAATCGTAGAATATACTATTCAATTTTACTCAGAGGTACAGAGTGCGAAGTAGATGTAAACGTCCTATCTTTGCTTTGCACATGGTTCTGTGTTGTCTGGTACCACTTGCATGTCTGTGCTGCTTCAGGAAAAAAAGGCACTTTCTCAATGTGAATAGAGCAATAGCAAAGCAATTGGAATCAAAGAAGATACTTTTCAATTTTACACAAAGGTAAAGAGGGTAAGCAGAAGTAAACGTCCTCAATGTATTTAGCACATGATTCTAACTTGTCTGCTACCGCTTGCATATATGTTCTCCTTCAGGAAAAAAAGTTGCTTTCTCAATGTGAATGGAACAGTAGCAAAGTGATAGCAATCACAGAAGATACTTTTCAATTTTACTCAAAGGTACTGAGTACTGAGTTGATGTAAACGTCCTAACTTTACTCAGTACCTGATTCTAAGTTGTCTGGCACCCTTTGATTGTCTGTGCTTCTGCAGGAATAAAAGTCATTTTCTCACTGTGCTCACAACAAAAGCAATGCTTTCAGATTCGAAGAATATACTATTCAATTTTACTCAGAGGTACAGAGTGCTAAGTAGATGTACACTTCCTAACATTACTCAGTACATCATTCTAAGCTGTCTGGTATCACTTGCATGTCTGTGCTCCTTCAGGAAAAAAAGTCACTTTCTCAACGTGAATGAAACAATAGCAAAGCATTTGGAATCAAAGAAGATACTTTTCCATTTTACTCAAAGGTAAAGTGGGTACGTAGAAGTAAATGTCCTAAATGTACTTAGCACATGATTCTAACTTGTCTGCTACCACTTGCATCTCTGTGCTCCTAGAGGAAAAAAAATCACTTTCTCAACGTGAATGGAACAATAGCAAAGCAATAGCAATCACAGAAGATACTTTTCAATTTTACTCAAAGGTACTGAGTGCTCAGCTGATGTTAATGTCCTAACTTTACTCAGTACCTGATTCTAAGTTGTCTGGCACCCTTTGATTGTCTGTGCTCCTTCAGGAAAAAAAGTCATTTTCTAACTGTGCTCACAACATAAGCAATGCATTAAGAATCGAAGAATATACTTATCAATTTTACTCAGAGGGACAGAGTGCTAAGTAGATATAAACATCCTAACTTTACTTAGCACATGGTTCTGAGTTGTCTGGTACCACTTGCATGTCTGTGCTCCTTCAGGAAAAAAAGTCACTTTCTCAATGTAAATGGAAGAATACCAAATCAATTGGAATCAAAGAAGATACTTTTCAATTTTACTCAAAGGTAAAGAGGGTAAGTAGATGTAAACGACCTGAATGTACTTAGCACATGATTGTAACTTGTCTGGTACCACTTGCATGTCTGTGCTCCTTCAGGAAAAAAAGTCACTTTCTCAATGTGAATGGAACAATAGTACAGCAGTTGGAATCAAAGAAGATACTTTTCAATTTTACTCAAAGGTACAGAGTGCTCAGTTGATGTAAGCATCCTAACTTTACTCTGTACCTGATTATAACTTGTCTGGCACCCTTTGATTGTCTGTGCTTCTTCAGTAAGAAAAGTCATTTTCTCACTGTGCTCACAACAAATGCAATGTTTTCAGAATCGTAGAATATACTATTCAATTTTACTCAGAGGTACAGAGTGCTAAGTAGATGTAAACGTCCTAACTTTGCTTTGCACATGGTTCTGTGTTGTCTGGTACTACTTGCATGTCTGTGCTCCTTCAGGAAAAAAAGGCACTTTCTCAATGTGAATGGAACAATAGCAAAGCAATTGGAATCAAAGAAGATACTTTTAAATTTTACTCAAAGGTAAAGAGGGTAAGCAGAAGTAAACGTCCTCAATGTATTTAGCACATGATTCTAACTTGTCTGCTACCGCTTGCATATATGTTCTCCTTCAGGAAAAAAAGTTGCTTTCTCAATGTGAATGGAACAGTAGCAAAGTGATAGCAATCACAGAAGATACTTTTCAATTTTACTCAAAGGTACTGACTACTGAGTTGATGTAAACGTCCTAACTTTACTCAGTACCTGATTCTAAGTTGTCTGGCACCCTTTGATTGTCTGTGCTTCTTCAGGAAAAAAAGTCATTTTCTCACTGTGCTCACAACAAAAGCAATGTTTTCAGATTCGAAGAATATACTATTCAATTTTACTCAGAGGTACAGAGTGCTAAGTAGATGTACACTTCCTAACATTACTCAGTACATCATTTTAAGCTGTCTGGTACCACTTGCATGTCTGTGCTCCTTCAGGAAAAAAAGTCACTTTCTCAATGTGAATGGAACAATAGCAAAGCAACTGGAATCAAAGAAGATACTTTTCAATTTTACTCAAAGGCAAAGAGGGTAAGCAGAAGTAGACGTTCTCAATGTATTTAGCACATGATTCAAACTTGTCTGCTACCGCTTGCATATATGTTCTCCTTCAGGAAAAAAAGTTGCTTTCTCAATGTGAATGGAACAGTACCAAAGTCATAGCAATCACAGAAGATACTTTTCAATTTTACTCAAAGGTACTGAGTGCTCAGTTGATGTAAACGTCCTAACTTTACTCAGTACCTGATTCTAAGTTGTTTGGCACCCTTTGATTGTCTGTGCTTCTTCAGGAAAAAAAGTCATTTTCTCACTGTGCTCACAACAAAAGCAATGCTTTCAGATTCGAAGAATATACTATTCAATTTTACTCAGAGGTACAGAGTGCTAAGTAGATGTACACTTCCTAACATTACTCAGTACATCATTCTAAGCTGTCTGGTATCACTTGCATGTCTGTGCTCCTTCAGGAAAAAAAGTCACTTTCTCAACGTGAATGAAACAATAGCAAAGCATTTGGAATCAAAGAAGGTACTTTTCAATTTTTCCCAAAGGTAAACAGGGTACGTAGAAGTAAATGTCCTAAATGTACTTAGCACATGATTCTAACTTGTCTGCTACCACTTGCATCTCTGTGCTCCTTGAGGAAATAAAATCACTTTCTCAACGTGAATGGAATAATAGCAAAGCAATAGCAATCACAGAAGATACTTTTCAATTTTACTCAAAGGTACTGAGTGCTCAGCTGATGTTATTGTCCTAACTTAACTCAGTACCTGATTCTAAGTTGTCTGGCACCGTTGATTGTCTGTGCTCCTTCAGGAAAAAAAGTCATTTTCTAACTGTGCTCACAACATAAGCAATGCATTAAGTATCGAAGAAAATACTTGTCAATTTTACTCAGAGGTACAGAGTGCTAAGTAGATATAAACATCCTAACTTTACTTAGCACATGGTTCTGAGTTGTCTGGTACCACTTGCATGTCTGTGCTCCTTCAGGAAAAAAAATCACTTTCTCAATGTAAATGTAAGAATACCAAATCAATTGGAATCAAAGAAGATACTTTTCAAATTTACTCAAAGGTAAAGAGGGTAAGTAGATGTAAACGACCTGAATGTACTTAGCACATGATTCTAACTTGTCTGGTACCACTTGCATGTCTGTGCTCCTTCAGGAAAAAAAGTCACTTTCTCAATGTGAATGGAACAATAGTACAGCAGTTGGAATCAAAGAAGATACTTTTCAATTTTACTCAAAGGTACAGAGTGCTCAGTTGATGTAAGCATCCTAACTTTACTCAGTACCTGATTATAACTTGTCTGGCACCCTTTGATTGTCTGTGCTTCTTCAGGAAAAAAAGTCATTTTCTCACTGTGCTCACAACAAATGCAATGTTTTCAGAATCGTAGAATATACTATTCAATTTTACTCAGAGGTACAGAGTGCGAAGTAGATGTAAACGTCCTATCTTTGCTTTGCACATGGTTCTGTGTTGTCTGGTACCACTTGCATGTCTGTGCTGCTTCAGGAAAAAAAGGCACTTTCTCAATGTGAATAGAGCAATAGCAAAGCAATTGGAATCAAAGAAGATACTTTTCCATTTTACTCAAAGGTAAAGTGGGTACGTAGAAGTAAATGTCCTAAATGTACTTAGCACATGATTCTAACTTGTCTGCTACCACTTGCATCTCTGTGCTCCTAGAGGAAAATAAATCACTTTCTCAACGTGAATGGAACAATAGCAAAGCAATAGCAATCACAGAAGATACTTTTCAATTTTACTCAAAGGTACTGAGTGCTCAGCTGATGTTAATGTCCTAACTTTACTCAGTACCTGATTCTAAGTTGTCTGGCACCCTTTGATTGTCTGTGCTCCTTCAGGAAAAAAAGTCATTTTCTAACTGTGCTCACAACATAAGCAATGCATTAAGAATCGAAGAATATACTTATCAATTTTACTCAGAGGGACAGAGTGCTAAGTAGATATAAACATCCTAACTTTACTTAGCACATGGTTCTGAGTTGTCTGGTACCACTTGCATGTCTGTGCTCCTTCAGGAAAAAAAGTCACTTTCTCAATGTAAATGGAAGAATACCAAATCAATTGGAATCAAAGAAGATACTTTTCAATTTTACTCAAAGGTAAAGAGGGTAAGTAGATGTAAACGACCTGAATGTACTTAGCACATGATTGTAACTTGTCTGGTACCACTTGCATGTCTGTGCTCCTTCAGGAAAAAAAGTCACTTTCTCAATGTGAATGGAACAATAGTACAGCAGTTGGAATCAAAGAAGATACTTTTCAATTTTACTGAAAGGTACAGAGTGCTCAGTTGATGTAAGCATCCTAACTTTACTCTGTACCTGATTATAACTTGTCTGGCATCCTTTGATTGTCTGTGCTTCTTCAGTAAGAAAAGTCATTTTCTCACTGTGCTCACAACAAATGCAATGTTTTCAGAATCGTAGAATATACTATTCAATTTTACTCAGAGGTACAGAGTGCTAAGTAGATGTAAACGTCCTAACTTTGCTTTGCACATGGTTCTGTGTTGTCTGGTACTACTTGCATGTCTGTGCTCCTTCAGGAAAAAAAGGCACTTTCTCAATGTGAATGGAACAATAGCAAAGCAATTGGAATCAAAGAAGATACTTTTCAATTTTACTCAAAGGTAAAGAGGGTAAGCAGAAGTAAACGTCCTCAATGTATTTAGCACATGATTCTAACTTGTCCGCTACCGCTTGCATATATGTTCTCCTTCAGGAAAAAAAGTTGCTTTCTCAATGTGAATGGAACAGTAGCAAAGTGATAGCAATCACAGAAGATACTTTTCAATTTTACTCAAAGGTACTGACTACTGAGTTGATGTAAACGTCCTAACTTTACTCAGTACCTGATTCTAAGTTGTCTGGCACCCTTTGATTGTCTGTGCTTCTTCAGGAAAAAAAGTCATTTTCTCACTGTGCTCACAACAAAAGCAATGTTTTCAGATTCGAAGAATATACTATTCAATTTTACTCAGAGGTACAGAGTGCTAAGTAGATGTACACTTCCTAACATTACTCAGTACATCATTTTAAGCTGTCTGGTACCACTTGCATGTCTGTGCTCCTTCAGGAAAAAAAGTCACTTTCTCAATGTGAATGGAACAATAGGAAAGCAACTGGAATCAAAGAAGATACTTTTCAATTTTACTCAAAGGTAAAGAGGGTAAGCAGAAGTAGACGTTCTCAATGTATTTAGCACATGATTCTAACTTGTCTGCTACCGCTTGCATATATGTTCTCCTTCAGGAAAAAAAATCACTTTCTCAACGTGAATGGAACAATAGCAAAGCAATAGCAATCACAGAAGATACTTTTCAATTTTACTCAAAGGTACTGAGTGCTCAGCTGATGTTAATGTCCTAACTTTACTCAGTACCTGATTCTAAGTTGTCTGGCACCCTTTGATTGTCTGTGCTCCTTCAGGAAAAAAAGTCATTTTCTAACTGTGCTCACAACATAAGCAATGCATTAAGAATCGAAGAATATACTTATCAATTTTACTCAGAGGTACAGAGTGCTAAGTAGATATAAACATCCTAACTTTACTTAGCACATGGTTCTGAGTTGTCTGGTACCACTTGCATGTCTGTGCTCCTTCAGGAAAAAAAGTCACTTTCTCAATGTAAATGGAAGAATACCAAATCAATTGGAATCAAAGAAGATACTTTTCAATTTTACTCAAAGGTAAAGAGAGTAAGTAGATGTAAACGACCTGAATGTACTTAGCACATGATTCTAACTTGTCTGGTACCACTTGCATGTCTGTGCTCCTTCAGGAAAAAAAGTCACTTTCTCAATGTGAATGGAACAATAGTACAGCAGTTGGAATCAAAGAAGATACTTTTCAATTTTACTCAAAGGTACAGAGTGCTCAGTTGATGTAAGCATCCTAACTTTACTCAGTACCTGATTATAACTTGTCTGGCACCCTTTGATTGTCTGTGCTTCTTCAGTAAGTAAAGTCATTTTCTCACTGTGCTCACAACAAATGCAATGTTTTCAGAATTGTAGAATATACTATTCAATTTTACTCAGAGGTACAGAGTGCTAAGTAGATGTAAACGTCCTAACTTTGCTTTGCACATGGTTCTGTGTTGTCTGGTACTACTTGCATGTCTGTGCTCCTTCAGGAAAAAAAGGCACTTTCTCAATGTGAATGGAACAATAGCAAAGCAATTGGAATCAAAGAAGATACTTTTAAATTTTACTCAAAGGTAAAGAGGGTAAGCAGAAGTAAACGTCCTCAATGTATTTAGCACATGATTCTAACTTGTCTGCTACCGCTTGCATATATGTTCTCCTTCAGGAAAAAAAGTTGCTTTCTCAATGTGAATGGAACAGTAGCAAAGTGATAGCAATCACAGAAGATACTTTTCAATTTTACTCAAAGGTACTGACTACTGAGTTGATGTAAACGTCCTAACTTTACTCAGTACCTGATTCTAAGTTGTCTGGCACCCTTTGATTGTCTGTGCTTCTTCAGGAAAAAAAGTCATTTTCTCACTGTGCTCACAACAAAAGCAATGTTTTCAGATTCGAAGAATATACTATTCAATTTTACTCAGAGGTACAGAGTGCTAAGTAGATGTACACTTCCTAACATTACTCAGTACATCATTTTAAGCTGTCTGGTACCACTTGCATGTCTGTGCTCCTTCAGGAAAAAAAGTCACTTTCTCAATGTGAATGGAACAATAGCAAAGCAACTGGAATCAAAGAAGATACTTTTCAATTTTACTCAAAGGTAAAGAGGGTAAGCAGAAGTAGACGTTCTCAATGTATATAGCACATGATTCTAACTTGTCTGCTACCGCTTGCATATATGTTCTCCTTCAGGAAAAAAAGTTGCTTTCTCAATGTGAATGGAACAGTACCAAAGTCACAGCAATCACAGAAGATACTTTTCAACTTTACTCAAAGGTACTGAGTGCTCAGTTGATGTAAACGTCCTAACTTTACTCAGTACCTGATTCTAAGTTGTTTGGCACCCTTTGATTGTCTGTGCTTCTTCAGGAAAAAAAGTCATTTTCTCACTGTGCTCACAACAAAAGCAATGCTTTCAGATTCGAAGAATATACTATTCAATTTTACTCAGAGGTACAGAGTGCTAAGTAGATGTACACTTCCTAACATTACTCAGTACATCATTCTAAGCTGTCTGGTATCACTTGCATGTCTGTGCTCCTTCAGGAAAAAAAGTCACTTTCTCAACGTGAATGAAACAATAGCAAAGCATTTGGAATCAAAGAAGGTACTTTTCAATTTTTCCCAAAGGTAAACAGGGTACGTAGAAGTAAATGTCCTAAATGTACTTAGCACATGATTCTAACTTGTCTGCTACCACTTGCATCTCTGTGCTCCTTGAGGAAATAAAATCACTTTCTCAACGTGAATGGAATAATAGCAAAGCAATAGCAATCACAGAAGATACTTTTCAATTTTACTCAAAGGTACTGAGTGCTCAGCTGATGTTATTGTCCTAACTTTACTCAGTACCTGATTCTAAGTTGTCTGGCACCGTTGATTGTCTGTGCTCCTTCAGGAAAAAAAGTCATTTTCTAACTGTGCTCACAACATAAGCAATGCATTAAGTATCGAAGAAAATACTTGTCAATTTTACTCAGAGGTACAGAGTGCTAAGTAGATATAAACATCCTAACTTTACTTAGCACATGGTTCTGAGTTGTCTGGTACCACTTGCATGTCTGTGCTCCTTCAGGAAAAAAAATCACTTTCTCAATGTAAATGTAAGAATACCAAATCAATTGGAATCAAAGAAGATACTTTTCAAATTTACTCAAAGGTAAAGAGGGTAAGTAGATGTAAACGACCTGAATGTACTTAGCACATGATTCTAACTTGTCTGGTACCACTTGCATGTCTGTGCTCCTTCAGGAAAAAAAGTCAGTTTCTCAATGTGAATGGAACAATAGTACAGCAGTTGGAATCAAAGAATATACTTTTCAATTTTACTCAAAGGTACAGAGTGCTCAGTTGATGTAAGCATCCTAACTTTACTCAGTACCTGATTATAACTTGTCTGGCACCCTTTGATTGTCTGTGCTTCTTCAGGAAAAAAAGTCATTTTCTCACTGTGCTCACAACAAATGCAATGTTTTCAGAATCGTAGAATATACTATTCAATTTTACTCAGAGGTACAGAGTGCGAAGTAGATGTAAACGTCCTATCTTTGCTTTGCACATGGTTCTGTGTTGTCTGGTACCACTTGCATGTCTGTGCTGCTTCAGGAAAAAAAGGCACTTTCTCAATGTGAATAGAGCAATAGCAAAGCAATTGGAATCAAAGAAGATACTTTTCAATTTTACACAAAGGTAAAGAGGGTAAGCAGAAGTAAACGTCCTCAATGTATTTAGCACATGATTCTAACTTGTCTGCTACCGCTTGCATATATGTTCTCCTTCAGGAAAAAAAGTTGCTTTCTCAATGTGAATGGAACAGTAGCAAAGTGATAGCAATCACAGAAGATACTTTTCAATTTTACTCAAAGGTACTGAGTACTGAGTTGATGTAAACGTCCTAACTTTACTCAGTACCTGATTCTAAGTTGTCTGGCACCCTTTGATTGTCTGTGCTTCTGCAGGAATAAAAGTCATTTTCTCACTGTGCTCACAACAAAAGCAATGCTTTCAGATTCGAAGAATATACTATTCAATTTTACTCAGAGGTACAGAGTGCTAAGTAGATGTACACTTCCTAACATTACTCAGTACATCATTCTAAGCTGTCTGGTATCACTTGCATGTCTGTGCTCCTTCAGGAAAAAAAGTCACTTTCTCAACGTGAATGAAACAATAGCAAAGCATTTGGAATCAAAGAAGATACTTTTCCATTTTACTCAAAGGTAAAGTGGGTACGTAGAAGTAAATGTCCTAAATGTACTTAGCACATGATTCTAACTTGTCTGCTACCACTTGCATCTCTGTGCTCCTAGAGGAAAATAAATCACTTTCTCAACGTGAATGGAACAATAGCAAAGCAATAGCAATCACAGAAGATACTTTTCAATTTTACTCAAAGGTACTGAGTGCTCAGCTGATGTTAATGTCCTAACTTTACTCAGTACCTGATTCTAAGTTGTCTGGCACCCTTTGATTGTCTGTGCTCCTTCAGGAAAAAAAGTCATTTTCTAACTGTGCTCACAACATAAGCAATGCATTAAGAATCGAAGAATATACTTATCAATTTTACTCAGAGGGACAGAGTGCTAAGTAGATATAAACATCCTAACTTTACTTAGCACATGGTTCTGAGTTGTCTGGTACCACTTGCATGTCTGTGCTCCTTCAGGAAAAAAAGTCACTTTCTCAATGTAAATGGAAGAATACCAAATCAATTGGAATCAAAGAAGATACTTTTCAATTTTACTCAAAGGTAAAGAGGGTAAGTAGATGTAAACGACCTGAATGTACTTAGCACATGATTGTAACTTGTCTGGTACCACTTGCATGTCTGTGCTCCTTCAGGAAAAAAAGTCACTTTCTCAATGTGAATGGAACAATAGTACAGCAGTTGGAATCAAAGAAGATACTTTTCAATTTTACTCAAAGGTACAGAGTGCTCAGTTGATGTAAGCATCCTAACTTTACTCTGTACCTGATTATAACTTGTCTGGCACCCTTTGATTGTCTGTGCTTCTTCAGTAAGAAAAGTCATTTTCTCACTGTGCTCACAACAAATGCAATGTTTTCAGAATCGTAGAATATACTATTCAATTTTACTCAGAGGTACAGAGTGCTAAGTAGATGTAAACGTCCTAACTTTGCTTTGCACATGGTTCTGTGTTGTCTGGTACTACTTGCATGTCTGTGCTCCTTCAGGAAAAAAAGGCACTTTCTCAATGTGAATGGAACAGTAGCAAAGCAATTGGAATCAAAGAAGATACTTTTAAATTTTACTCAAAGGTAAAGAGGGTAAGCAGAAGTAAACGTCCTCAATGTATTTAGCACATGATTCTAACTTGTCTGCTACCGCTTGCATATATGTTCTCCTTCAGGAAAAAAAGTTGCTTTCTCAATGTGAATGGAACAGTAGCAAAGTGATAGCAATCACAGAAGATACTTTTCAATTTTACTCAAAGGTACTGACTACTGAGTTGATGTAAACGTCCTAACTTTACTCAGTACCTGATTCTAAGTTGTCTGGCACCCTTTGATTGTCTGTGCTTCTTCAGGAAAAAAAGTCATTTTCTCACTGTGCTCACAACAAAAGCAATGTTTTCAGATTCGAAGAATATACTATTCAATTTTACTCAGAGGTACAGAGTGCTAAGTAGATGTACACTTCCTAACATTACTCAGTACATCATTTTAAGCTGTCTGGTACCACTTGCATGTCTGTGCTCCTTCAGGAAAAAAAGTCACTTTCTCAATGTGAATGGAACAATAGCAAAGCAACTGGAATCAAAGAAGATACTTTTCAATTTTACTCAAAGGCAAAGAGGGTAAGCAGAAGTAGACGTTCTCAATGTATTTAGCACATGATTCAAACTTGTCTGCTACCGCTTGCATATATGTTCTCCTTCAGGAAAAAAAGTTGCTTTCTCAATGTGAATGGAACAGTACCAAAGTCATAGCAATCACAGAAGATACTTTTCAATTTTACTCAAAGGTACTGAGTGCTCAGTTGATGTAAACGTCCTAACTTTACTCAGTACCTGATTCTAAGTTGTTTGGCACCCTTTGATTGTCTGTGCTTCTTCAGGAAAAAAAGTCATTTTCTCACTGTGCTCACAACAAAAGCAATGCTTTCAGATTCGAAGAATATACTATTCAATTTTACTCAGAGGTACAGAGTGCTAAGTAGATGTACACTTCCTAACATTACTCAGTACATCATTCTAAGCTGTCTGGTATCACTTGCATGTCTGTGCTCCTTCAGGAAAAAAAGTCACTTTCTCAACGTGAATGAAACAATAGCAAAGCATTTGGAATCAAAGAAGGTACTTTTCAATTTTTCCCAAAGGTAAACAGGGTACGTAGAAGTAAATGTCCTAAATGTACTTAGCACATGATTCTAACTTGTCTGCTACCACTTGCATCTCTGTGCTCCTTGAGGAAATAAAATCACTTTCTCAACGTGAATGGAATAATAGCAAAGCAATAGCAATCACAGAAGATACTTTTCAATTTTACTCAAAGGTACTGAGTGCTCAGCTGATGTTATTGTCCTAACTTAACTCAGTACCTGATTCTAAGTTGTCTGGCACCGTTGATTGTCTGTGCTCCTTCAGGAAAAAAAGTCATTTTCTAACTGTGCTCACAACATAAGCAATGCATTAAGTATCGAAGAAAATACTTGTCAATTTTACTCAGAGGTACAGAGTGCTAAGTAGATATAAACATCCTAACTTTACTTAGCACATGGTTCTGAGTTGTCTGGTACCACTTGCATGTCTGTGCTCCTTCAGGAAAAAAAATCACTTTCTCAATGTAAATGTAAGAATACCAAATCAATTGGAATCAAAGAAGATACTTTTCAAATTTACTCAAAGGTAAAGAGGGTAAGTAGATGTAAACGACCTGAATGTACTTAGCACATGATTCTAACTTGTCTGGTACCACTTGCATGTCTGTGCTCCTTCAGGAAAAAAAGTCACTTTCTCAATGTGAATGGAACAATAGTACAGCAGTTGGAATCAAAGAAGATACTCTTCAATTTTACTCAAAGGTACAGAGTGCTCAGTTGATGTAAGCATCCTAACTTTACTCAGTACCTGATTATAACTTGTCTGGCACCCTTTGATTGTCTGTGCTTCTTCAGGAAAAAAAGTCATTTTCTCACTGTGCTCACAACAAATGCAATGTTTTCAGAATCGTAGAATATACTATTCAATTTTACTCAGAGGTACAGAGTGCGAAGTAGATGTAAACGTCCTATCTTTGCTTTGCACATGGTTCTGTGTTGTCTGGTACCACTTGCATGTCTGTGCTGCTTCAGGAAAAAAAGGCACTTTCTCAATGTGAATAGAGCAATAGCAAAGCAATTGGAATCAAAGAAGATACTTTTCCATTTTACTCAAAGGTAAAGTGGGTACGTAGAAGTAAATGTCCTAAATGTACTTAGCACATGATTCTAACTTGTCTGCTACCACTTGCATCTCTGTGCTCCTAGAGGAAAATAAATCACTTTCTCAACGTGAATGGAACAATAGCAAAGCAATAGCAATCACAGAAGATACTTTTCAATTTTACTCAAAGGTACTGAGTGCTCAGCTGATGTTAATGTCCTAACTTTACTCAGTACCTGATTCTAAGTTGTCTGGCACCCTTTGATTGTCTGTGCTCCTTCAGGAAAAAAAGTCATTTTCTAACTGTGCTCACAACATAAGCAATGCATTAAGAATCGAAGAATATACTTATCAATTTTACTCAGAGGGACAGAGTGCTAAGTAGATATAAACATCCTAACTTTACTTAGCACATGGTTCTGAGTTGTCTGGTACCACTTGCATGTCTGTGCTCCTTCAGGAAAAAAAGTCACTTTCTCAATGTAAATGGAAGAATACCAAATCAATTGGAATCAAAGAAGATACTTTTCAATTTTACTCAAAGGTAAAGAGGGTAAGTAGATGTAAACGACCTGAATGTACTTAGCACATGATTGTAACTTGTCTGGTACCACTTGCATGTCTGTGCTCCTTCAGGAAAAAAAGTCACTTTCTCAATGTGAATGGAACAATAGTACAGCAGTTGGAATCAAAGAAGATACTTTTCAATTTTACTGAAAGGTACAGAGTGCTCAATTGATGTAAGCATCCTAACTTTACTCTGTACCTGATTATAACTTGTCTGGCATCCTTTGATTGTCTGTGCTTCTTCAGTAAGAAAAGTCATTTTCTCACTGTGCTCACAACAAATGCAATGTTTTCAGAATCGTAGAATATACTATTCAATTTTACTCAGAGGTACAGAGTGCTAAGTAGATGTAAACGTCCTAACTTTGCTTTGCACATGGTTCTGTGTTGTCTGGTACTACTTGCATGTCTGTGCTCCTTCAGGAAAAAAAGGCACTTTCTCAATGTGAATGGAACAATAGCAAAGCAATTGGAATCAAAGAAGATACTTTTCAATTTTACTCAAAGGTAAAGAGGGTAAGCAGAAGTAAACGTCCTCAATGTATTTAGCACATGATTCTAACTTGTCTGCTACCGCTTGCATATATGTTCTCCTTCAGGAAAAAAAGTTGCTTTCTCAATGTGAATGGAACAGTAGCAAAGTGATAGCAATCACAGAAGATACTTTTCAATTTTACTCAAAGGTACTGACTACTGAGTTGATGTAAACGTCCTAACTTTACTCAGTACCTGATTCTAAGTTGTCTGGCACCCTTTGATTGTCTGTGCTTCTTCAGGAAAAAAAGTCATTTTCTCACTGTGCTCACAACAAAAGCAATGTTTTCAGATTCGAAGAATATACTATTCAATTTTACTCAGAGGTACAGAGTGCTAAGTAGATGTACACTTCCTAACATTACTCAGTACATCATTTTAAGCTGTCTGGTACCACTTGCATGTCTGTGCTCCTTCAGGAAAAAAAGTCACTTTCTCAATGTGAATGGAACAATAGCAAAGCAACTGGAATCAAAGAAGATACTTTTCAATTTTACTCAAAGGCAAAGAGGGTAAGCAGAAGTAGACGTTCTCAATGTATTTAGCACATGATTCAAACTTGTCTGCTACCGCTTGCATATATGTTCTCCTTCAGGAAAAAAAGTTGCTTTCTCAATGTGAATGGAACAGTACCAAAGTCATAGCAATCACAGAAGATACTTTTCAATTTTACTCAAAGGTACTGAGTGCTCAGTTGATGTAAACGTCCTAACTTTACTCAGTACCTGATTCTAAGTTGTTTGGCACCCTTTGATTGTCTGTGCTTCTTCAGGAAAAAAAGTCATTTTCTCACTGTGCTCACAGCAAAAGCAATGCTTTCAGATTCGAAGAATATACTATTCAATTTTACTCAGAGGTACAGAGTGCTAAGTAGATGTACACTTCCTAACATTACTCAGTACATCATTCTAAGCTGTCTGGTATCACTTGCATGTCTGTGCTCCTTCAGGAAAAAAAGTCACTTTCTCAACGTGAATGAAACAATAGCAAAGCATTTGGAATCAAAGAAGGTACTTTTCAATTTTTCCCAAAGGTAAACAGGGTACGTAGAAGTAAATGTCCTAAATGTACTTAGCACATGATTCTAACTTGTCTGCTACCACTTGCATCTCTGTGCTCCTTGAGGAAATAAAATCACTTTCTCAACGTGAATGGAATAATAGCAAAGCAATAGCAATCACAGAAGATACTTTTCAATTTTACTCAAAGGTACTGAGTGCTCAGCTGATGTTATTGTCCTAAATTAACTCAGTACCTGATTCTAAGTTGTCTGGCACCGTTGATTGTCTGTGCTCCTTCAGGAAAAAAAGTCATTTTCTAACTGTGCTCACAACATAAGCAATGCATTAAGTATCGAAGAAAATACTTGTCAATTTTACTCAGAGGTACAGAGTGCTAAGTAGATATAAACATCCTAACTTTACTTAGCACATGGTTCTGAGTTGTCTGGTACCACTTGCATGTCTGTGCTCCTTCAGGAAAAAAAATCACTTTCTCAATGTAAATGTAAGAATACCAAATCAATTGGAATCAAAGAAGATACTTTTCATATTTACTCAAAGGTAAAGAGGGGAAGTAGATGTAAACGACCTGAATGTACTTAGCACATGATTCTAACTTGTCTGGTACCACTTGCATGTCTGTGCTCCTTCAGGAAAAAAAGTCACTTTCTCAATGTGAATGGAACAATAGTACAGCAGTTGGAATCAAAGAATATACTTTTCAATTTTACTCAAAGGTACAGAGTGCTCAGTTGATGTAAGCATCCTAACTTTACTCAGTACCTGATTATAACTTGTCTGGCACCCTTTGATTGTCTGTGCTTCTTCAGGAAAAAAAGTCATTTTCTCACTGTGCTCACAACAAATGCAATGTTTTCAGAATCGTAGAATATACTATTCAATTTTACTCAGAGGTACAGAGTGCGAAGTAGATGTAAACGTCCTATCTTTGCTTTGCACATGGTTCTGTGTTGTCTGGTACCACTTGCATGTCTGTGCTGCTTCAGGAAAAAAAGGCACTTTCTCAATGTGAATAGAGCAATAGCAAAGCAATTGGAATCAAAGAAGATACTTTTCAATTTTACACAAAGGTAAAGAGGGTAAGCAGAAGTAAACGTCCTCAATGTATTTAGCACATGATTCTAACTTGTCTGCTACCGCTTGCATATATGTTCTCCTTCAGGAAAAAAAGTTGCTTTCTCAATGTGAATGGAACAGTAGCAAAGTGATAGCAATCACAGAAGATACTTTTCAATTTTACTCAAAGGTACTGAGTACTGAGTTGATGTAAACGTCCTAACTTTACTCAGTACCTGATTCTAAGTTGTCTGGCACCCTTTGATTGTCTGTGCTTCTGCAGGAATAAAAGTCATTTTCTCACTGTGCTCACAACAAAAGCAATGCTTTCAGATTCGAAGAATATACTATTCAATTTTACTCAGAGGTACAGAGTGCTAAGTAGATGTACACTTCCTAACATTACTCAGTACATCATTCTAAGCTGTCTGGTATCACTTGCATGTCTGTGCTCCTTCAGGAAAAAAAGTCACTTTCTCAACGTGAATGAAACAATAGCAAAGCATTTGGAATCAAAGAAGATACTTTTCCATTTTACTCAAAGGTAAAGTGGGTACGTAGAAGTAAATGTCCTAAATGTACTTAGCACATGATTCTAACTTGTCTGCTACCACTTGCATCTCTGTGCTCCTAGAGGAAAAAAAATCACTTTCTCAACGTGAATGGAACAATAGCAAAGCAATAGCAATCACAGAAGATACTTTTCAATTTTACTCAAAGGTACTGAGTGCTCAGCTGATGTTAATGTCCTAACTTTACTCAGTACCTGATTCTAAGTTGTCTGGCACCCTTTGATTGTCTGTGCTCCTTCAGGAAAAAAAGTCATTTTCTAACTGTGCTCACAACATAAGCAATGCATTAAGAATCGAAGAATATACTTATCAATTTTACTCAGAGGGACAGAGTGCTAAGTAGATATAAACATCCTAACTTTACTTAGCACATGGTTCTGAGTTGTCTGGTACCACTTGCATGTCTGTGCTCCTTCAGGAAAAAAAGTCACTTTCTCAATGTAAATGGAAGAATACCAAATCAATTGGAATCAAAGAAGATACTTTTCAATTTTACTCAAAGGTAAAGAGGGTAAGTAGATGTAAACGACCTGAATGTACTTAGCACATGATTGTAACTTGTCTGGTACCACTTGCATGTCTGTGCTCCTTCAGGAAAAAAAGTCACTTTCTCAATGTGAATGGAACAATAGTACAGCAGTTGGAATCAAAGAAGATACTTTTCAATTTTACTCAAAGGTACAGAGTGCTCAGTTGATGTAAGCATCCTAACTTTACTCTGTACCTGATTATAACTTGTCTGGCACCCTTTGATTGTCTGTGCTTCTTCAGTAAGAAAAGTCATTTTCTCACTGTGCTCACAACAAATGCAATGTTTTCAGAATCGTAGAATATACTATTCAATTTTACTCAGAGGTACAGAGTGCTAAGTAGATGTAAACGTCCTAACTTTGCTTTGCACATGGTTCTGTGTTGTCTGGTACTACTTGCACGTCTGTGCTCCTTCAGGAAAAAAAGGCACTTTCTCAATGTGAATGGAACAATAGCAAAGCAATTGGAATCAAAGAAGATACTTTTCAATTTTACTCAAAGGTAAAGAGGGTAAGCAGAAGTAAACGTCCTCAATGTATTTAGCACATGATTCTAACTTGTCTGCTACCGCTTGCATATATGTTCTCCTTCAGGAAAAAAAGTTGCTTTCTCAATGTGAATGGAACAGTACCAAAGTCATAGCAATCACAGAAGATACTTTTCAATTTTACTCAAAGGTACTGAGTGCTCAGTTGATGTAAACGTCCTAACTTTACTCAGTACCTGATTCTAAGTTGTTTGGCACCCTTTGATTGTCTGTGCTTCTTCAGGAAAAAAAGTCATTTTCTCACTGTGCTCACAGCAAAAGCAATGCTTTCAGATTCGAAGAATATACTATTCAATTTTACTCAGAGGTACAGAGTGCTAAGTAGATGTACACTTCCTAACATTACTCAGTACATCATTCTAAGCTGTCTGGTATCACTTGCATGTCTGTGCTCCTTCAGGAAAAAAAGTCACTTTCTCAACGTGAATGAAACAATAGCAAAGCATTTGGAATCAAAGAAGGTACTTTTCAATTTTTCCCAAAGGTAAACAGGGTACGTAGAAGTAAATGTCCTAAATGTACTTAGCACATGATTCTAACTTGTCTGCTACCACTTGCATCTCTGTGCTCCTTGAGGAAATAAAATCACTTTCTCAACGTGAATGGAATAATAGCAAAGCAATAGCAATCACAGAAGATACTTTTCAATTTTACTCAAAGGTACTGAGTGCTCAGCTGATGTTATTGTCCTAACTTAACTCAGTACCTGATTCTAAGTTGTCTGGCACCGTTGATTGTCTGTGCTCCTTCAGGAAAAAAAGTCATTTTCTAACTGTGCTCACAACATAAGCAATGCATTAAGTATCGAAGAAAATACTTGTCAATTTTACTCAGAGGTACAGAGTGCTAAGTAGATATAAACATCCTAACTTTACTTAGCACATGGTTCTGAGTTGTCTGGTACCACTTGCATGTCTGTGCTCCTTCAGGAAAAAAAATCACTTTCTCAATGTAAATGTAAGAATACCAAATCAATTGGAATCAAAGAAGATACTTTTCATATTTACTCAAAGGTAAAGAGGGTAAGTAGATGTAAACGACCTGAATGTACTTAGCACATGATTCTAACTTGTCTGGTACCACTTGCATGTCTGTGCTCCTTCAGGAAAAAAAGTCACTTTCTCAATGTGAATGGAACAATAGTACAGCAGTTGGAATCAAAGAATATACTTTTCAATTTTACTCAAAGGTACAGAGTGCTCAGTTGATGTAAGCATCCCAACTTTACTCAGTACCTGATTATAACTTGTCTGGCACCCTTTGATTGTCTGTGCTTCTTCAGGAAAAAAAGTCATTTTCTCACTGTGCTCACAACAAATGCAATGTTTTCAGAATCGTAGAATATACTATTCAATTTTACGCAGAGGTACAGAGTGCGAAGTAGATGTAAACGTCCTATCTTTGCTTTGCACATGGTTCTGTGTTGTCTGGTACCACTTGCATGTCTGTGCTGCTTCAGAAAAAAAAGGCACTTTCTCAATGTGAATAGAGCAATAGCAAAGCAATTGGAATCAAAGAAGATACTTTTCAATTTTACACAAAGGTAAAGAGGGTAAGCAGAAGTAAACGTCCTCAATGTATTTAGCACATGATTCTAACTTGTCTGCTACCGCTTGCATATATGTTCTCCTTCAGGAAAAAAAGTTGCTTTCTCAATGTGAATGGAACAGTAGCAAAGTGATAGCAATCACAGAAGATACTTTTCAATTTTACTCAAAGGTACTGAGTACTGAGTTGATGTAAACGTCCTAACTTTACTCAGTACCTGATTCTAAGTTGTCTGGCACCCTTTGATTGTCTGTGCTTCTGCAGGAATAAAAGTCATTTTCTCACTGTGCTCACAACAAAAGCAATGCTTTCAGATTCGAAGAATATACTATTCAATTTTACTCAGAGGTACAGAGTGCTAAGTAGATGTACACTTCCTAACATTACTCAGTACATCATTCTAAGCTGTCTGGTATCACTTGCATGTCTGTGCTCCTTCAGGAAAAAAAGTCACTTTCTCAACGTGAATGAAACAATAGCAAAGCATTTGGAATCAAAGAAGATACTTTTCCATTTTACTCAAAGGTAAAGTGGGTACGTAGAAGTAAATGTCCTAAATGTACTTAGCACATGATTCTAACTTGTCTGCTACCACTTGCATCTCTGTGCTCCTAGAGGAAAAAAAATCACTTTCTCAACGTGAATGGAACAATAGCAAAGCAATAGCAATCACAGAAGATACTTTTCAATTTTACTCAAAGGTACTGAGTGCTCAGCTGATGTTAATGTCCTAACTTTACTCAGTACCTGATTCTAAGTTGTCTGGCACCCTTTGATTGTCTGTGCTCCTTCAGGAAAAAAAGTCATTTTCTAACTGTGCTCACAACATAAGCAATGCATTAAGAATCGAAGAATATACTTATCAATTTTACTCAGAGGGACAGAGTGCTAAGTAGATATAAACATCCTAACTTTACTTAGCACATGGTTCTGAGTTGTCTGGTACCACTTGCATGTCTGTGCTCCTTCAGGAAAAAAAGTCACTTTCTCAATGTAAATGGAAGAATACCAAATCAATTGGAATCAAAGAAGATACTTTTCAATTTTACTCAAAGGTAAAGAGGGTAAGTAGATGTAAACGACCTGAATGTACTTAGCACATGATTGTAACTTGTCTGGTACCACTTGCATGTCTGTGCTCCTTCAGGAAAAAAAGTCACTTTCTCAATGTGAATGGAACAATAGTACAGCAGTTGGAATCAAAGAAGATACTTTTCAATTTTACTCAAAGGTACAGAGTGCTCAGTTGATGTAAGCATCCTAACTTTACTCTGTACCTGATTATAACTTGTCTGGCACCCTTTGATTGTCTGTGCTTCTTCAGTAAGAAAAGTCATTTTCTCACTGTGCTCACAACAAATGCAATGTTTTCAGAATCGTAGAATATACTATTCAATTTTACTCAGAGGTACAGAGTGCTAAGTAGATGTAAACGTCCTAACTTTGCTTTGCACATGGTTCTGTGTTGTCTGGTACTACTTGCATGTCTGTGCTCCTTCAGGAAAAAAAGGCACTTTCTCAATGTGAATGGAACAGTAGCAAAGCAATTGGAATCAAAGAAGATACTTTTAAATTTTACTCAAAGGTAAAGAGGGTAAGCAGAAGTAAACGTCCTCAATGTATTTAGCACATGATTCTAACTTGTCTGCTACCGCTTGCATATATGTTCTCCTTCAGGAAAAAAAGTTGCTTTCTCAATGTGAATGGAACAGTAGCAAAGTGATAGCAATCACAGAAGATACTTTTCAATTTTACTCAAAGGTACTGACTACTGAGTTGATGTAAACGTCCTAACTTTACTCAGTACCTGATTCTAAGTTGTCTGGCACCCTTTGATTGTCTGTGCTCCTTCAGGAAAAAAAGTCATTTTCTCACTGTGCTCACAACAAAAGCAATGTTTTCAGATTCGAAGAATATACTATTCAATTTTACTCAGAGGTACAGAGTGCTAAGTAGATGTACACTTCCTAACATTACTCAGTACATCATTTTAAGCTGTCTGGTACCACTTGCATGTCTGTGCTGCTTCAGGAAAAAAAGTCACTTTCTCAATGTGAATGGAACAATAGCAAAGCAACTGGAATCAAAGAAGATACTTTTCAATTTTACTCAAAGGCAAAGAGGGTAAGCAGAAGTAGACGTTCTCAATGTATTTAGCACATGATTCAAACTTGTCTGCTACCGCTTGCATATATGTTCTCCTTCAGGAAAAAAAGTTGCTTTCTCAATGTGAATGGAACAGTACCAAAGTCATAGCAATCACAGAAGATACTTTTCAATTTTACTCAAAGGTACTGAGTGCTCAGTTGATGTAAACGTCCTAACTTTACTCAGTACCTGATTCTAAGTTGTTTGGCACCCTTTGATTGTCTGTGCTTCTTCAGGAAAAAAAGTCATTTTCTCACTGTGCTCACAACAAAAGCAATGCATTCAGATTCGAAGAATATACTATTCAATTTTACTCAGAGGTACAGAGTGCTAAGTAGATGTACACTTCCTAACATTACTCAGTACATCATTCTAAGCTGTCTGGTATCACTTGCATGTCTGTGCTCCTTCAGGAAAAAAAGTCACTTTCTCAACGTGAATGAAACAATAGCAAAGCATTTGGAATCAAAGAAGGTACTTTTCAATTTTTCCCAAAGGTAAACAGGGTACGTAGAAGTAAATGTCCTAAATGTACTTAGCACATGATTCTAACTTGTCTGCTACCACTTGCATCTCTGTGCTCCTTGAGGAAATAAAATCACTTTCTCAACGTGAATGGAATAATAGCAAAGCAATAGCAATCACAGAAGATACTTTTCAATTTTACTCAAAGGTACTGAGTGCTCAGCTGATGTTATTGTCCTAACTTAACTCAGTACCTGATTCTAAGTTGTCTGGCACCGTTGATTGTCTGTGCTCCTTCAGGAAAAAAAGTCATTTTCTAACTGTGCTCACAACATAAGCAATGCATTGAGTATCGAAGAAAATACTTGTCAATTTTACTCAGAGGTACAGAGTGCTAAGTAGATATAAACATCCTAACTTTACTTAGCACATGGTTCTGAGTTGTCTGGTACCACTTGCATGTCTGTGCTCCTTCAGGAAAAAAAATCACTTTCTCAATGTAAATGTAAGAATACCAAATCAATTGGAATCAAAGAAGATACTTTTCAAATTTACTCAAAGGTAAAGAGGGTAAGTAGATGTAAACGACCTGAATGTACTTAGCACATGATTCTAACTTGTCTGGTACCACTTGCATGTCTGTGCTCCTTCAGGAAAAAAAGTCACTTTCTCAATGTGAATGGAACAATAGTACAGCAGTTGGAATCAAAGAATATAGTTTTCAATTTTACTCAAAGGTACAGAGTGCTCAGTTGATGTAAGCATCCTAACTTTACTCAGTACCTGATTATAACTTGTCTGGCACCCTTTGATTGTCTGTGCTTCTTCAGGAAAAAAAGTCATTTTCTCACTGTGCTCACAACAAATGCAATGTTTTCAGAATCGTAGAATATACTATTCAATTTTACTCAGAGGTACAGAGTGCGAAGTAGATGTAAACGTCCTATCTTTGCTTTGCACATGGTTCTGTGTTGTCTGGTACCACTTGCATGTCTGTGCTGCTTCAGGAAAAAAAGGCACTTTCTCAATGTGAATAGAGCAATAGCAAAGCAATTGGAATCAAAGAAGATACTTTTCAATTTTACACAAAGGTAAAGAGGGTAAGCAGAAGTAAACGTCCTCAATGTATTTAGCACATGATTCTAACTTGTCTGCTACCGCTTGCATATATGTTCTCCTTCAGGAAAAAAAGTTGCTTTCTCAATGTGAATGGAACAGTAGCAAAGTGATAGCAATCACAGAAGATACTTTTCAATTTTACTCAAAGGTACTGAGTACTGAGTTGATGTAAACGTCCTAACTTTACTCAGTACCTGATTCTAAGTTGTCTGGCACCCTTTGATTGTCTGTGCTTCTGCAGGAATAAAAGTCATTTTCTCACTGTGCTCACAACAAAAGCAATGCTTTCAGATTCGAAGAATATACTATTCAATTTTACTCAGAGGTACAGAGTGCTAAGTAGATGTACACTTCCTAACATTACTCAGTACATCATTCTAAGCTGTCTGGTATCACTTGCATGTCTGTGCTCCTTCAGGAAAAAAAGTCACTTTCTCAACGTGAATGAAACAATAGCAAAGCATTTGGAATCAAAGAAGATACTTTTCCATTTTACTCAAAGGTAAAGTGGGTACGTAGAAGTAAATGTCCTAAATGTACTTAGCACATGATTCTAACTTGTCTGCTACCACTTGCATCTCTGTGCTCCTAGAGGAAAAAAAATCACTTTTTCAACGTGAATGGAACAATAGCAAAGCAATAGCAATCACAGAAGATACTTTTCAATTTTACTCAAAGGTACTGAGTGCTCAGCTGATGTTAATGTCCTAACTTTACTCAGTACCTGATTCTAAGTTGTCTGGCACCCTTTGATTGTCTGTGCTCCTTCAGGAAAAAAAGTCATTTTCTAACTGTGCTCACAACATAAGCAATGCATTAAGAATCGAAGAATATACTTATCAATTTTACTCAGAGGGACAGAGTGCTAAGTAGATATAAACATCCTAACTTTACTTAGCACATGGTTCTGAGTTGTCTGGTACCACTTGCATGTCTGTGCTCCTTCAGGAAAAAAAGTCACTTTCTCAATGTAAATGGAAGAATACCAAATCAATTGGAATCAAAGAAGATACTTTTCAATTTTACTCAAAGGTAAAGAGGGTAAGTAGATGTAAACGACCTGAATGTACTTAGCACATGATTGTAACTTGTCTGGTACCACTTGCATGTCTGTGCTCCTTCAGGAAAAAAAGTCACTTTCTCAATGTGAATGGAACAATAGTACAGCAGTTGGAATCAAAGAAGATACTTTTCAATTTTACTCAAAGGTACAGAGTGCTCAGTTGATGTAAGCATCCTAACTTTACTCTGTACCTGATTATAACTTGTCTGGCACCCTTTGATTGTCTGTGCTTCTTCAGTAAGAAAAGTCATTTTCTCACTGTGCTCACAACAAATGCAATGTTTTCAGAATCGTAGAATATACTATTCAATTTTACTCAGAGGTACAGAGTGCTAAGTAGATGTAAACGTCCTAACTTTGCTTTGCACATGGTTCTGTGTTGTCTGGTACTACTTGCATGTCTGTGCTCCTTCAGGAAAAAAAGGCACTTTCTCAATGTGAATGGAACAATAGCAAAGCAATTGGAATCAAAGAAGATACTTTTCAATTTTACTCAAAGGTAAAGAGGGTAAGCAGAAGTAAACATCCTCAATGTATTTAGCACATGATTCTAACTTGTCTGCTACCGCTTGCATATATGTTCTCCTTCAGGAAAAAAAGTTGCTTTCTCAATGTGAATGGAACAGTAGCAAAGTGATAGCAATCACAGAAGATACTTTTCAATTTTACTCAAAGGTACTGACTACTGAGTTGATGTAAAAGTCCTAACTTTACTCAGTACCTGATTCTACGTTGTCTGGCACCCTTTGATTGTCTGTGCTTCTTCAGGAAAAAAAGTCATTTTCTCACTGTGCTCACAACAAAAGCAATGCTTTCAGATTCGAAGAATATACTATTCAATTTTACTCAGAGGTACAGAGTGCTAAGTAGAAGTACACTTCCTAACATTACTCAGTACATCATTCTAAGCTGTCTGGTATCACTTGCATGTCTGTGCTCCTTCAGGAAAAAAAGTCACTTTCTCAACGTGAATGAAACAATAGCAAAGCATTTGGAATCAAAGAAGGTACTTTTCAATTTTTCCCAAAGGTAAACAGGGTACGTAGAAGTAAATGCCCTAAATGTACTTAGCACATGATTCTAACTTGTCTGCTACCACTTGCATCTCTGTGCTCCTAGAGGAAATAAAATCACTTTCTCAACGTGAATGGAATAATAGCAAAGCAATAGCAATCACAGAAGATACTTTTCAATTTTACTCAAAGGTACTGAGTGCTCAGCTGATGTTATTGTCCTAACTTTACTCAGTACCTGATTCTAAGTTGTCTGGCACCGTTGATTGTCTGTGCTCCTTCAGGAAAAAAAGTCATTTTCTAACTGTGCTCACAACATAAGCAATGCATTAAGTATCGAAGAAAATACTTGTCAATTTTACTCAGAGGTACAGAGTGCTAAGTAGATATAAACATCCTAACTTTACTTAGCACATGGTTCTGAGTTGTCTGGTACCACTTGCATGTCTGTGCTCCTTCAGGAAAAAAAATCACTTTCTCAATGTAAATGTAAGAATACCAAATCAATTGGAATCAAAGAAGATACTTTTCAAATTTACTCAAAGGTAAAGAGGGTAAGTAGATGTAAACGACCTGAATGTACTTAGCACATGATTCTAACTTGTCTGGT
Organism: Mobula birostris; assembly: GCF_030028105.1. Lineage (NCBI taxonomy): Eukaryota > Metazoa > Chordata > Chondrichthyes > Myliobatiformes > Myliobatidae > Mobula > Mobula birostris. The sequence continues at coordinate 22,796,834 of NC_092402.1, read as the reverse complement.
ACCACTTGCATGTCTGTGCTCCTTCAGGAAAAAAAGTCACTTTCTCAATGTGAATGGAACAATAGTACAGCAGTTGGAATCAAAGAATATACTTTTCAATTTTACTCAAAGGTACAGAGTGCTCAGTTGATGTAAGCATCCCAACTTTACTCAGTACCTGATTATAACTTGTCTGGCACCCGTTGATTGTCTGTGCTTCTTCAGGAAAAAAAAGTCATTTTCTCACTGTGGTCACAACAAATGCAATGTTTTCAGAATCGTAGAATATCCTATTCAATTTTAGTCAGAGGTACAGAGTGCTAAGTAGATGTAAATGTCCTAACTTTGCTTAGCACATGGTTCTGTGTTGTCTGGTACCACTTGCATGTCTGTGCTCCTTCAGGAAAAAAAGGCACTTTCTCAATGTGAATGGAACAATAGCAAAGCAACTGGAATCAAAGAAGATACTTTTCAATTTTACTCAAAGGTAAAGAGGGTAAGCAGAAGTAGACGTTCTCAATGTATTTAGCACATGATTCTAACTTGTCTGCTACCGCTTGCATATATGTTCTCCTTCAGGAAAAAATGTTGCTTTCTCAATGTGAATGGAACAGTAGCAAAGTGATAGCAATCACAGAAGATACTTTTCAATTTTACTCAAAGGTACTGAGTACTGAGTTGATGTAAACGTCCTAACTTTACTCAGTACCTGATTCTAAGTTGTCTGGCACCCTTTGATTGTCTGTGCTTCTTCAGGAAAAAAAGTCATTTTCTCACTGTGCTCACAACAAAAGCAATGCTTTCAGATTCGAAGAATATACTATTCAATTATACTCAGAGGTACAGAGTGCTAAGTAGATGTACACTTCCTAACATTACTCAGTACATCATTTTAAGCTGTCTGGTATCACTTGCATGTCTGTGCTCCTTCAGGAATAAAAGTCACTTTCTCAACGTGAATAGAACAATAGCAAAGCAATAGCAATCACAGAAGATACTTTTCAATTTTACTCAAAGGTACTGAGTGCTCAGATGATGTTAATGTCCTAACTTTACTCAGTACCTGATTATAAGTTGTCTGGCACCCTTTGATTGTCTCTCCTTCTTCAGGAACAAAAGTCACTTTCTCACTGTGCTCACAACAAAAGCAATGTTTTCAGAATCGAAGAATATACTATTCAATTTTACTCAGAGGTACAGAGTGCTAAGTAGATGTAAAAGTCCTAACATTACTCAGTACATCATTCTAAGCTGTCTGGTACCACTTGCATGTCTCTGTTCCTTCTGGAAATAAAGTCACTTTCACAATGTGAATGGAACAATAGCAAAGCAATTGGAATCATAGAGGATACTTTTCAATTTTACTCAAAAGTAAAGAAGGTAAGTAGAAGTAAATGTCCTAAATGTATTTAGCACATGATTCTAACTTGTCTGCTACCACTTGTATCTCTGTGCTCCTTCAGGAAAAAAAGTCACTTTCTCAATGTAAATGGAAGAATACCAAATCAATTGGAATCAAAGAAGATACTTCTCAATTTTACTTCAAGGTAAAGAGGGTAAGTAGATGTAAACGACCTGAATGTACTTAGCACATGATTCTAACTTGTCTGGTACCACTTGCATGTCTGTGCTCCTTCAGGAAAAAAAGTCACTTTCTCAACGTGAATGAAACAATAGCAAAGCATTTGGAATCAAAGAAGGTACTTTTCAATTTTTCCCAAAGGTAAACAGGGTACGTAGAAGTAAATGTCCTAAATGTACTTAGCACATGATTCTAACTTGTCTGCTACCACTTGCATCTCTGTGCTCCTTGAGGAAATAAAATCACTTTCTCAACGTGAATGGAATAATAGCAAAGCAATAGGAATCACAGAAGATACTTTTCAATTTTACTCAAAGGTACTGAGTGCTCAGCTGATGTTATTGTCCTAACTTCACTCAGTACCTGATTCTAAGTTGTCTGGCACCGCTGATTGTCTGTGCTCCTTCAGGAAAAAAAGTCATTTTCTAACTGTGCTCACAACATAAGCAATGCATTAAGTATCGAAGAAAATACTTGTCAATTTTACTCAGAGGTACAGAGTGCTAAGTAGATATAAACATCCTAACTTTACTTAGCACATGGTTCTGAGTTGTCTGGTACCACTTGCATGTCTGTGCTCCTTCAGGAAAAAAAGTCACTTTCTCAATGTAAATGGAAGAATACCAAATCAATTGGAATCAAAGAAGATACTTTTCAAATTTACTCAAAGGTAAAGAGGGTAAGTAGTTGTAAACGACCTGAATGTACTTAGCACATGATTCTAACTTGTCTGGTACCACTTGCATGTCTGTGCTCCTTCAGGAAAAAATGTCACTTTCTCAATGTGAATGGAACAATAGTACAGCAGTTGAAATCAAAGAATATACTTTTCAATTTTACTCAAAGGTACAGAGTGCTCAGTTGATGTAAGCATCCTAACTTTACTCAGTACCTGATTCTAACTTGTCTGCTACCACTTGCATCTCTGTGCTCCTAGAGGAAAAAAAATCACTTTCTCAACGTGAATGGAACAATAGCAAAGCAATAGCAATCACAGAAGATACTTTTCAATTTTACTCAAAGGTACTGAGTGCTCAGCTGATGTTAATGTCCCAACTTTACTCAGTACCTGATTCTAAGTTGTCTGGCACCCTTTGATTGTCTGTGCTCCTTCAGGAAAAAAAGTCATTTTCTAACTGTGCTCACAACAAATGCAATGTTTTCAGAATCGTAGAATATACTATTCAATTTTACTCAGAGGTACAGAGTGCTAAGTAGATGTAAACGTCCTAACTTTGCTTTGCACATGGTTCTGTGTTGTCTGGTACTACTTGCATGTCTGTTCTCCTTCAGGAAAAAAAGTTGCTTTCTCAAAGTGAATGGAACAGTAGCAAAGTGATAGCAATCACAGAAGATACTTTTCAATTTTACTCAAAGGTACTGAGTGCTCAGTTGATGTAAGCATCCTAACTTTACTCAGTACCTGATTATAACTTGTCTGGCACCCGTTGATTGTCTGTGCTTCTTCAGGAAAAAAAGTCATTTTCTCACTGTGGTCACAACAAATGCAATGTTTTCAGAATCGTAGAATATACTATTCAATTTTAGTCAGAGGTACAGAGTGCTAAGTAGATGTAAACTTCCTAACTTTGCTTAGCACATGGTTCTGTGTTGTCTGGTACCACTTGCATGTCTGTGCTCCTTCAGGAAAAAAAGGCACTTTCTCAATGTGAATGGAACAATAGCAAAGCAACTGGAATCAAAGAAGATACTTTTCAATTTTACTCAAAGGTAAAGAGGGTAAGCAGAAGTAGACATTCTCAATGTATTTAGCACAGGATTCTAACTTGTCTGCTACCGCTTGCATATATGTTCTCCTTCAGGAAAAAAAGTTGCTTTCTCAATGTGAATGGAACAGTACCAAAGTCATAGCAATCACAGAAGATACTTTTCAATTTTACTCAAAGGTACTGAGTGCTCAGTTGATGTAAACATCCTAACTTTACTCAGTACCTGATTCTAAGTTGTTTGGCACCCTTTGATTGTCTGTGCTTCTTCAGGAAAAAAAGTCATTTTCTCACTGTGCTCACAACAAAAGCAATGCTTTCAGATTCGAAGAATATACTATTCAATTTTACTCACAGGTACAGAGTGCTAAGTAGATGTACACTTCCTAACATTACTCAGTACATCATTCTAAGCTGTCTGGTATCACTTGCATGTCTGTGCTGCTTCAGCAAAAAAAGTCACTTTCTCAACGTGAATGAAACAATAGCAAAGCATTTGGAATCAAAGAAGATACTTTTCAATTTTACTCAAAGGTAAAGAGGGTACGTAGAAGTAAATGTCCTAAATGTACTTAGCACATGATTCTAACTTGTCTGCTACCACTTGCATCTCTGTGCTCCTTGAGGAAAAAAAATCACTTTCTCAACGTGAATGGAACAATAGCAAAGCAATAGCAATCACAGAAGATACTTTTCAATTTTACTCAAAGGTACTGAGTGCTCAGCTGATGTTAATGTCCTAACTTTACTCAGTACCTGATTCTAAGTTGTCTGGCACCCTTTGATTGTCCGTGCTCCTTCAGGAAAAAAAGTCATTTTCTAACTGTGCTCACAACATAAGCAATGCATTAAGAATCGAAGAATATACTTATCAATTTTACTCAGAGGTACAGAGTGCTAAGTAGATATAAACATCCTAACTTTACTTAGCACATGGTTCTGAGTTGTCTGGTACCACTTGCATGTCTGTGCTCCTTCAGGAAAAAAAGTCACTTTCTCAATGTAAATGGAAGAATACCAAATCAATTGGAATCAAAGCAGATACTTTTCAATTTTACTCAAAGGTAAAGAGGGTAAGTAGATGTAAACGACCTGAATGTACTTAGCACATGATTCTAACTTGTCTGGTACCACTTGCATGTCTGTGCTCCTTCAGGATAAAAAGTCACTTTCTCAATGTGAATGGAACAATAGTACAGCAGTTGGAATCAAAGAAGATACTTTTCAATTTTACTCAAAGGTAAAGAGGGTAAGCAGAAGTAGACGTTCTCAATGTATTTAGCACATGATTCTAACTTGTCTGCTACCGCTTGCATATATGTTCTCCTTCAGGAAAAAAAGTTGCTTTCTCAATGTGAATGGAACAGTAGCAAAGTGATAGCAATCACAGAAGATACTTTTCAATTTTACTCAAAGGTACTGAGTACTGAGTTGATGTAATCGTCCTAACTTTACTCAGTACCTGATTCTAAGTTGTCTGGCACCCTTTGATTGTCTGTGCTTCTTCAGGAAAAAAAGTCATTTTCTCACTGTGCTCACAACAAAAGCAATGCTTTCAGATTCGAAGAATATACTATTCAATTTTACTCAGAGGTACAGAGTGCTAAGTAGATGTACACTTCCTAACATTACTCAGTACATCATTTTAAGCTGTCTGGTATCACTTGCATGTCTGTGCTACTTCAGGAAAAAAAGTCACTTTCTCAATGTGAATGGAACAATAGCAAAGCAATTGGAATCAAAGAAGATACTTTTCAATTTTACTCAAAGGTAAAAAGGGTAAGTAGAAGTAAATCTCCTAAGTGTACTTAGCACATGATTCTAACTTGTCTGCTACCACTTGCATCTCTGTGCTCCTTCAGGAATAAAAGTCACCTTCTCAACGTGAATAGAACAATAGCAAAGCAATAGCAATCACAGAAGATACTTTTCAATTTTACTCAAAGGTACTGAGTGCTCAGATGATGTTAATGTCCTAACTTTACTCAGTACCTGATTATAAGTTGTCTGGCACCCTTTGATTGTCTCTCCTTCTTCAGGAACAAAAGTCACTTTCTCACTGTGCTCACAACAAAAGCAATGTTTTCAGAATCGAAGAATATACTATTCAATTTTACTCAGAGGTACAGAGTGCTAAGTAGATGTAAAAGTCCTAACATTACTCAGTACATCATTCTAAGCTGTCTGGTACCACTTGCATGTCTCTGTTCCTTCTGGAAATAAAGTCACTTTCACAATGTGAATGGAACAATAGCAAAGCAATTGGAATCATAGAGGATACTTTTCAATTTTACTCAAAAGTAAAGAAGGTAAGTAGAAGTAAATGTCCTAAATGTATTTAGCACATGATTCTAACTTGTCTGCTACCACTTGTATCTCTGTGCTCCTTGAGGAAAAAAAGTCACTTTCTCAATGTAAATGGAAGAATACCAAATCAATTGGAATCAAAGAAGATACTTCTCAATTTTACTTAAAGGTAAAGAGGGTAAGTAGATGTAAACGACCTGAATGTACTGAGCACATGATTCTAACTTGTCTGGTACCACTTGCATGTCTGTGCTCCTTCAGGAAAAAAAGTCACTTTCTCAATGTGAATGGAACAATAGTACAGCAGTTGGAATCAAAGAAGATACTTTTCAATTTTACTCAAAGGTAAAGAGGGTAAGCAGAAGTAGACGTTCTCAATGTATTTAGCACATGATTCTAACTTGTCTGCTACCGCTTGCATATATGTTCTCCTTCAGGAAAAAAAGTTGCTTTCTCAATGTGAATGGAACAGCAGCAAAGTGATAGCAATCACAGAAGATACTTTTTAATTTTACTCAAAGGTACTGAGTACTGAGTTGATGTAATTGTCCTAACTTTACTCAGTACCTGATTCTAAGTTGTCTGGCACCCTTTGATTGTCTGTGCTTCTTCAGGAAAAAAAGTCATTTTCTCACTGTGCTCACAACAAAAGCAATGCTTTCAGATTCGAAGAATATACTATTCAATTTTACTCAGAGGTACAGAGTGCTAAGTAGATGTACACTTCCTAACATTACTCAGTACATCATTTTAAGCTGTCTGGTATCACTTGCATGTCTGTGCTCCTTCAGGAAAAAAAGTCACTTTCTCAATGTGAATGGAACAATAGCAAAGCAATTGGAATCAAAGAAGATACTTTTCAATTTTACTCAAAGGTAAAAAGGGTAAGTAGAAGTAAATCTCCTAAATGTACTTAGCACATGATTCTAACTTGTCTGCTACCACTTGCATCTCTGTGCTCCTTCAGGAATAAAAGTCACCTTTTCAACGTGAATAGAACAATAGCAAAGCAATAGCAATCACAGAAGATACTTTTCAATTTTACTCAAAGGTACTGAGTGCTCAGTTGATGTAAACGTCCTAACTTTACTCAGTACCTGATTCTAAGTTGTTTGGCACCCTTTGATTGTCTGTGCTTCTTCAGGAAAAAAAGTCATTTTCTCACTGTGCTCACAACAAAAGCAATGTTTTCAGAATCGAAGAATATACTATTCAATTTTACTCAGAGGTACAGAGTGCTAAGTAGATGTAAACTTCCTAACTTTGCTTAGCACATGGTTCTGTGTTGTCTGGTACCACTTGCATGTCTGTGCTCCTTCAGGAAAAAAAGGCACTTTCTCAATGTGAATGGAACAATAGCAAAGCAACTGGAATCAAAGAAGATACTTTTCAATTTTACTCAAAGGTAAAGAGGGTAAGCAGAAGTAGACATTCTCAATGTATTTAGCACAGGATTCTAACTTGTCTGCTACCGCTTGCATATATGTTCTCCTTCAGGAAAAAAAGTTGCTTTCTCAATGTGAATGGAACAGTACCAAAGTCATAGCAATCACAGAAGATACTTTTCAATTTTACTCAAAGGTACTGAGTGCTCAGTTGATGTAAACATCCTAACTTTACTCAGTACCTGATTCTAAGTTGTTTGGCACCCTTTGATTGTCTGTGCTTCTTCAGGAAAAAAAGTCATTTTCTCACTGTGCTCACAACAAAAGCAATGCTTTCAGATTCGAAGAATATACTATTCAATTTTACTCACAGGTACAGAGTGCTAAGTAGATGTACACTTCCTAACATTACTCAGTACATCATTCTAAGCTGTCTGGTATCACTTGCATGTCTGTGCTGCTTCAGCAAAAAAAGTCACTTTCTCAACGTGAATGAAACAATAGCAAAGCATTTGGAATCAAAGAAGATACTTTTCAATTTTACTCAAAGGTAAAGAGGGTACGTAGAAGTAAATGTCCTAAATGTACTTAGCACATGATTCTAACTTGTCTGCTACCACTTGCATCTCTGTGCTCCTTGAGGAAAAAAAATCACTTTCTCAACGTGAATGGAACAATAGCAAAGCAATAGCAATCACAGAAGATACTTTTCAATTTTACTCAAAGGTACTGAGTGCTCAGCTGATGTTAATGTCCTAACTTTACTCAGTACCTGATTCTAAGTTGTCTGGCACCCTTTGATTGTCTGTGCTCCTTCAGGAAAAAAAGTCATTTTCTAACTGTGCTCACAACATAAGCAATGCATTAAGAATCGAAGAATATACTTATCAATTTTACTCAGAGGTACAGAGTGCTAAGTAGATATAAACATCCTAACTTTACTTAGCACATGGTTCTGAGTTGTCTGGTACCACTTGCATGTCTGTGCTCCTTCAGGAAAAAAAGTCACTTTCTCAATGTAAATGGAAGAATACCAAATCAATTGGAATCAAAGAAGATACTTTTCAATTTTACTCAAAGGTAAAGAGGGTAAGTAGATGTAAACGACCTGAATGTACTTAGCACATGATTCTAACTTGTCTGGTACCACTTGCATGTCTGTGCTCCTTCAGGAAAAAAAGTCACTTTCTCAATGTGAATGGAACAATAGTACAGCAGTTGGAATCAAAGAAGATACTTTTCAATTTTACTCAAAGGTAAAGAGGGTAAGCAGAAGTAGACGTTCTCAATGTATTTAGCACATGATTCTAACTTGTCTGCTACCGCTTGCATATATGTTCTCCTTCAGGAAAAAAAGTTGCTTTCTCAATGTGAATGGAACAGTAGCAAAGTGATAGCAATCACAGAAGATACTTTTCAATTTTACTCAAAGGTACTGAGTACTGAGTTGATGTAAACGTCCTAACTTTACTCAGTACCTGATTCTAAGTTGTCTGGCACCCATTGATTGTCTGTACTTCTTCAGGGAAAAAAGTCATTTTCTCACTGTGCTCACAACAAAAGCAATGCTTTCAGATTCGAAGAATATACTATTCAATTTTACTCAGAGGTACAGAGTGCTAAGTAGATGTACACTTCCTAACATTACTCAGTACATCATTTTAAGCTGTCTGGTATCACTTGCATGTCCGTGCTCCTTCAGGAAAAAAAGTCACTTTCTCAATGTGAATGGAACAATAGCAAAGCAATTGGAATCAAAGAAGATACTTTTCAATTTTACTCAAAGGTAAAGAGGGTAAGTAGAAGTAAATCTCCTAAATGTACTTAGCACATGATTCTAACTTGTCTGCTACCACTTGCATCTCCGTGCTCCTTCAGGAAAAAAAGTCACTTTCTCAATGTGAATGGAACAATAGTACAGCAGTTGGAATCAAAGAAGATACTTTTCAATTTTACTCAAAGGTACTGAGTGCTCAGTTGATGTAAACGTCCTAACTTTACTCAGTACCTGATTCTAAGTTGTCTGGCACCCTTTGATTGTCTGTGCTTCTTCAGGAAAAAAAGTCATTTTCTCGCTGTGCTCACAACAAAAGCAATGCTTTCAGATTCGAAGAATATACTATTCAATTTTACTCAGAGGTACAGAGTGCTAAGTAGATGTACACTTCCTAACATTACTCAGTACATCATTTTAAGCTGTCTGGTATCACTTGCATGTCTGTTCTCCTTCAGGAAAAAAAGTCACTTTCTCAATGTGAATGGAACAATAGCAAAGCAATTGGAATCAAAGCAGATACTTTTCTATTTTACTCAAAGGTAAAGAGGGTAAGTAGAAGTAAATCTCCTAAATGTACTTAGCACATGATTCTAACTTGTCTGCTACCACTTGCATCTCTGTGCTCCTACAGGAATAAAAGTCACTTTCTCAGCGAGAATAGAACAATAGCAAAGCAATAGCAATCACAGAAGATACTTTTCAATTTTACTCAAAGGTACTGAGTGCTCAGATGATGTTAATGTCCTAACTTTACTCAGTACCTGATTATAAGTTGTCTGGCACCCTTTGATTGTCTCTCCTTCTTCAGGAACAAAAGTCACTTTCTCACTGTGCTCACAACAAAAGCAATGTTTTCAGAATCGAAGAATATACTATTCAATTTTACTCAGAGGTACAGAGTGCTAAGTAGATGTAAAAGTCCTAACATTACTCAGTACATCATTCCAAGCTGTCTGGTACCACTTGCATGTCTCTGTTCCTTCTGGAAATAAAGTCACTTTCACAATGTGAATGGAACAATAGCAAAGCAATTGGAATCATAGAGGATACTTTTCAATTTTACTCAAAAGTAAAGAAGGGAAGCAGAAGTAAATGTCCTAAATGTATTTAGCACATGATTCTAACTTGTCTGCTACCACTTGTATCTCTGTGCTCCTTCAGGAAAAAAAGTCACTTTCTCAATGTAAATGGAAGAATACCAAATCAATTGGAATCAAAGAAGATATTTCTCAATTTTACTTCAAGGTAAAGAGGGTAAGTAGATGTAAACGACCTGAATGTACTTAGCACATGATTCTAACTTGTCTGGTACCACTTGCATGTCTGTGCTCCTTCAGGAAAAAAAGTCACTTTCTCAACGTGAATGAAACAATAGCAAAGCATTTGGAATCAAAGAAGATACTTTTCAATTTTACTCAAAGGTAAACAGGGTACGTAGAAGTAAATGTCCTAAATGTACTTAGCACATGATTCTAACTTGTCTGCTACCACTTGCATCTCTGTGCTCCTTGAGGAAAGAAAATCACTTTCTCAACGTGAATGGAATAATAGCAAAGCAATAGCAATCACAGAAGATACTTTTCAATTTTACTCAAAGGTACTGAGTGCTCAGCTGATGTTATTGTCCTAACTTCACTCAGTACCTGATTCTAAGTTGTCTGGCACCGTTGATTGTCTGTGCTCCTTCAGGAAAAAAAGTCATTTTCTAACTGTGCTCACAACATAAGCAATGCATTAAGAATCGAAGAATATACTTATCAATTTTACTCAGAGGTACAGAGTGCTAAGTAGATATAAACATCCTAACTTTACTTAGCACATGGTTCTGAGTTGTCTGGTACCACTTGCATGTCTGTGCTCCTTCAGGAAAAAAAGTTACTTTCTCAATGTGAATAGAGCAATAGCAAAGCAATTGGAATCAAAGAAGATACTTTTCAATTTTACACAAAGTTAAAGAGGGTAAGCAGAAGTAAACGTCCTCAATGTATTTAGCACATGATTCTAACTTGTCTGCTACCGCTTGCATATATGTTCTCCTTCAGGAAAAAAAGTTGCTTTCTCAATGTGAATGGAACAGTAGCAAAGTGATAGCAATCACAGAAGATACTTTTCAATTTTACTCAAAGGTACTGACTACTGAGTTGATGTAAACGTCCTAACTTTACTCAGTACCTGATTCTAAGTTGTCTGGCACCCTTTGATTGTCTGTGCTTCTGCAGGAAAAAAAGTCATTTTCTCACTGTGCTCACAACAAAAGCAATGCTTTCAGATTCGAAGAATATACTATTCAATTTTACTCAGAGGTACAGAGTGCTAAGTAGATGTACACTTCCTAACATTACTCAGTACATCATTCTAAGCTGTCTGGTATCACTTGCATGTCTGTGCTCCTTCAGGAAAAAAAGTCACTTTCTCAACGTGAATGAAACAATAGCAAAGCATTTGGAATCAAAGAAGATACTTTTCAATTTTACTCAAAGGTAAAGAGGGTAAGTGGAAGTAAATCTCCTAAATGTACTTAGCACATGATTCTAACTTGTCTGCTACCACTTGCATCTCTGTGCTGCTAGAGGAAAAAAAATCACTTTCTCAACGTGAATGGAACAATAGCAAAGCAATAGCAATCACAGAAGATACTTTTCAATTTTACTCAAAGGTACTGAGTGCTCAGCTGATGTTAATGTCCTAACTTTACTCAGTACCTGATTCTAAGTTGTCTGGCACCCTTTGATTGTCTGTGCTCCTTCAGGAAAAAAAGTCATTTTCTAACTGTGCTCACAACATAAGCAATGCATTAAGAATCGAAGAATATACTTATCCATTTTACTCAGAGGTACAGAGTGCTAAGTAGATATAAACATCCTAACTTTGCTTAGCACATGGTTCTGAGTTGTCTGGTACCACTTGCATGTCTGTGCTCCTTCAGGAAAAAAAGTCACTTTCTCAATGTAAATGGAAGAATACCAAATCAATTGGAATCAAAGAAGATACTTTTCAATTTTACTCAAAGGTAAAGAGGGTAAGTAGATGTAAACGACCTGAATGTACTTAGCACATGATTCTAACTTGTCTGGTACCACTTGCATGTCTGTGCTCCTTCAGGAAAAAAAGTCACTTTCTCAATGTGAATGGAAGAATAGTACAGCAGTTGGAATCAAAGAAGATACTTTTCAATTTTACTCAAAGGTACAGAGTGCTCAGTTGATGTAAGCATCCTAACTTTACTCTGTACCTGATTATAACTTGTCTGGCACCCTTTGATTGTCTGTGCTTCTTCAGTAAGAAAAGTCATTTTCTCACTGTGCTCACAACAAATGCATTGTTTTCAGAATCGTAGAATATACTATTCAATTTTACTCAGAGGTACAGAGTGCTAAGTAGATGTAAACGTCCTAACTTTGCTTTGCACATGGTTCTGTGTTGTCTGGTACTACTTGCATGTCTGTGCTCCTTCAGGAAAAAAAGGCACTTTCTCAATGTGAATGGAACAATAGCAAAGCAATTGGAATCAAAGAAGATACTTTTCAATTTTACTCAAAGGTAAAGAGGGTAAGCAGAAGTAAACGTCCTCAATGTATTTAGCACATGATTCTAACTTGTCTGCTACCGCTTGCATATATGTTCTCCTTCAGGAAAAAAAGTTGCTTTCTCAATGTGAATGGAACAGTAGCAAAGTGATAGCAATCACAGAAGATACTTTTCAATTTTACTCAAAGGTACTGACTACTGAGTTGATGTAAACGTCCTAACTTTACTCAGTACCTGATTATAAGTTGTCTGGCACCCTTTGATTGTATCTCCTTCTTCAGGAACAAAAGTCACTTTCTCACTGTGCTCACAACAAAAGCAATGTTTTCAGAATCGAAGAATATACTATTCAATTTTACTCAGAGGTACAGAGTGCTAAGTAGATGTAAAAGTCCTAACATTACTCAGTACATCATTCTAAGCTGTCTGGTACCACTTGCATGTCTCTGTTCCTTCTGGAAATAAAGTCACTTTCACAATGTGAATGGAACAATAGCAAAGCAATTGGAATCATAGAGGATACTTTTCAATTTTACTCAAAAGTAAAGAAGGTAAGTAGAAGTAAATGTCCTAAATGTATTTAGCACATGATTCTAACTTGTCTGCTACCACTTGTATCTCTGTGCTCCTTCAGGAAAAAAAGTCACTTTCTCAATGTAAATGGAAGAATACCAAATCAATTGGAATCAAAGAAGATACTTCTCAATTTTACTTAAAGGTAAAGAGGGTAAGTAGATGTAAACGACCTGAATGTACTTAGCACATGATTCTAACTTGTCTGGTACCACTTGCATGTCTGTGCTCCTTCAGGAAAAAAAGTCACTTTCTCAACGTGAATGGAACAATAGTACAGCAGTTGGAATCAAAGAAGATACTTTTCAATTTTACTCAAAGGTACAGAGTGCTCAGTTGATGTAAGCATCCTAACTTTACTCAGTACCTGATTATAAGTTGTCTGGCACCCTTTGATTGTCTGTGCTTCTTCAGGAAAAAAAGTCATTTTCTCACTGTGCTCACAACAAAAGCAATGTTTTCAGAATCGAAGAATATACTATTTAATTTTACTCAGAGGTACAGAGTACTAAGTCGATGTAAACGTCCTAACTTTGCTTAGCACATGGTTCTGTGTTGTCTGGTACCACTTGCATGTCTGTGCTCCTTCAGAAAAAAAAGTCACTTTCTCAATGTGAATGGAACAATAGCAAAGCAACTGCAATCAAAGAAGATACTTTTCAATTTTACTCAAAGGTAAAGAGGGTAAGCAGAAGTAGACATTCTCAATGTATTTAGCACATGATTCTAACTTGTCTGCTTCCGCTTGCATATATGTTCTCCTTCAGGAAACAAAGTTGCTTTCTCAATGTGAATGGAACAGTACCAAAGTCATAGCAATCACAGAAGATACTTTTCAATTTTACTCAAAGGTACTGAGTGCTCAGTTGATGTAAACGTCCTAACTTTACTCAGTACCTGATTCTAAGTTGTTTGGCACCCTTTGATTGTCTGTGCTTCTTCAGGAAAAACAGTCATTTTCGCACTGTGCTCACAACAAAAGCAATGCTTTCAGATTCGAAGAATATACTATTCAATTTTACTCAGAGGTACAGAGTGCTAAGTAGATGTACACTTCCTAACATTACTCAGTACATCATTCTAAGCTGTCTGGTATCACTTGAATGTCTGTGCTGCTTCAGGAAAAAAAGTCACTTTCTCAACGTGAATGAAACAATAGCAAAGCATTTGGAATCAAAGAAGATACTTTTCAATTTTACTCAAAGGTAAAGAGGGTACGTAGAAGTAAATGTCCTAAATGTACTTAGCACATGATTCTAACTTGTCTGCTACCACTTGCATCTCTGTGCTCCTTCAGGAATAAAAGTCACCTTCTCAACGTGAATAGAACAATAGCAAAGCAATAGCAATCACAGAAGATACTTTTCAATTTTACTCAAAGGTACTGAGTGCTCAGATGATGTTAATGTCCTAACTTTACTCAGTACCTGATTATAAGTTGTCTGGCAGCCTTTGATTGTCTCTCCTTCTTCAGGAACAAAAGTCACTTTCTCACTGTGCTCACAACAAAAGCAATGTTTTCAGAATCGAAGAATATACTATTCAATTTTACTCAGAGGTACAGAGTGCTAAGTAGATGTAAAAGTCCTAACATTACTCAGTACATCATTCTAAGCTGTCTGGTACCACTTGCATGTCTCTGTTCCTTCAGGAAAAAAAGTCACTTTCTCAATGTGAATGGAACAATAGTACAGCAGTTGGAATCAAAGAAGATACTTTTCAATTTTACTCAAAGGTAAAGAGGGTAAGCAGAAGTAGACGTTCTCAATGTATTTAGCACATGATTCTAACTTGTCTGCTACCGCTTGCATATATGTTCTCCTTCAGGAAAAAAAGTTGCTTTCTCAATGTGAATGGAACAGTAGCAAAGTGATAGCAATCACAGAAGATACTTTTCAATTTTACTCAAAGGTACTGAGCACTGAGTTGATGTAAACGTCCTAACTTTACTCAGTACCTGATTCTAAGTTGTCTGGCACCCTTTGATTGTCTGTGCTTCTTCAGGAAAAAAAGTCATTTTCTCACTGTGCTCACAACAAAAGCAATGCTTTCAGATTCGAAGAATATACTATTCAATTTTACTCAGAGGTACAGAGTGCTAAGTAGATGTACACTTCCTAACATTACTCAGTACATCATTTTAAGCTGTCTGGTATCACTTGCATGTCTGTGCTCCTTCAGGAAAAAAAGTCACTTTCTCAATGTGAATGGAAGAATAGCAAAGCAATTGGAATCAAAGAAGATACTTTTCAATTTTACTCAAAGGTAAAAAGGGTAAGTAGAAGTAAATCTCCTAAATGTACTTAGCACATGATTCTAACTTGTCTACTACCACTTGCATCTCTGTGCTCCTTCAGGAATAAAAGTCACTTTCTCAACGTGAATAGAACAATAGCAAAGCAATAGCAATCACAGAAGATACTTTTCAATTTTACTCAAAGGTACTGAGTGCTCAGATGATGTTAATGTCCTAACTTTACTCAGTACCTGATTATAAGTTGTCTGGCACCCTTTGATTGTATCTCCTTCTTCAGGAACAAAAGTCACTTTCTCACTGTGCTCACAACAAAAGCAATGTTTTCAGAATCGAAGAATATACTATTCAATTTTACTCAG
Organism: Mobula birostris; assembly: GCF_030028105.1. Classification (NCBI taxonomy): domain Eukaryota; kingdom Metazoa; phylum Chordata; class Chondrichthyes; order Myliobatiformes; family Myliobatidae; genus Mobula; species Mobula birostris. Next base: position 22,781,360 of record NC_092402.1, on the reverse strand, counting down.
AGGTACAGAGTGCTAAGTAGATGTAAAAGTCCTAACATTACTCAGTACATCATTCTAAGCTGTCTGGTACCACTTGCATGTCTCTGTTCCTTCTGGAAATAAAGTCACTTTCACAATGTGAATGGAACAATAGCAAAGCAATTGGAATCATAGAGGATACTTTTCAATTTTACTCAAAAGTAAAGAAGGTAAGTAGAAGTAAATGTCCTAAATGTATTTAGCACATGATTCTAACTTGTCTGCTACCACTTGTATCTCTGTGCTCCTTCAGGAAAAAAAGTCACTTTCTCAATGTAAATGGAAGAATACCAAATCAATTGGAATCAAAGAAGATACTTCTCAATTTTACTTAAAGGTAAAGAGGGTAAGTAGATGTAAACGACCTGAATGTACTTAGCACATGATTCTAACTTGTCTGGTACCAGTTGCATGTCTGTGCTCCTTCAGGAAAAAAAGTAACTTTCTCAACGTGAATGGAACAATAGTACAGCAGTTGGAATCAAAGAAGATACTTTTCAATTTTACTCAAAGGTAAAGAGGGTAAGCAGAAGTAGACGTTCTCAATGTATTTAGCACATGATTCTAACTTGTCTGCTACCGCTTGCATATATGTTCTCCTTCAGGAAAAAAAGTTGCTTTCTCAATGTGAATGGAACTGCAGCAAAGTGATAGCAATCACAGAAGATACTTTTTAATTTTACTCAAAGGTACTGAGTACTGAGTTGATGTAATTGTCCTAACTTTACTCAGTACCTGATTCTAAGTTGTCTGGCACCCTTTGATTGTCTGTGCTTCTTCAGGAAAAAAAGTCATTTTCTCACTGTGCTCACAACAAAAGCAATGCTTTCAGATTCGAAGAATATACTATTCAATTTTACTCAGAGGTACAGAGTGCTAAGTAGATGTACACTTCCTAACATTACTCAGTACATCATTTTAAGCTGTCTGGTATCACTTGCATGTCTGTGCTCCTTCAGGAAAAAAAGTCACTTTCTCAATGTGAATGGAACAATAGCAAAGCAATTGGAATCAAAGAAGATACTTTTCAATTTTACTCAAAGGTAAAAAGGGTAAGTAGAAGTAAATCTCCTAAATGTACTTAGCACATGATTCTAACTTGTCTGCTACCACTTGCATCTCTGTGCTCCTTCAGGAATAAAAGTCACCTTTTCAACGTGAATAGAACAATAGCAAAGCAATAGCAATCACAGAAGATACTTTTCAATTTTACTCAAAGGTACTGAGTGCTCAGTTGATGTAAACGTCCTAACTTTACTCAGTACCTGATTCTAAGTTGTTTGGCACCCTTTGATTGTCTGTGCTTCTTCAGGAAAAAAAGTCATTTTCTCACTGTGCTCACAACAAAAGCAATGTTTTCAGAATCGAAGAATATACTATTCAATTTTACTCAGAGGTACAGAGTGCTAAGTAGATGTAAACTTCCTAACTTTGCTTAGCACATGGTTCTGTGTTGTCTGGTACCACTTGCATGTCTGTGCTCCTTCAGGAAAAAAAGGCACTTTCTCAATGTGAATGGAACAATAGCAAAGCAACTGGAATCAAAGAAGATACTTTTCAATTTTACTCAAAGGTAAAGAGGGTAAGCAGAAGTAGACATTCTCAATGTATTTAGCACAGGATTCTAACTTGTCTGCTACCGCTTGCATATATGTTCTCCTTCAGGAAAAAAAGTTGCTTTCTCAATGTGAATGGAACAGTACCAAAGTCATAGCAATCACAGAAGATACTTTTCAATTTTACTCAAAGGTACTGAGTGCTCAGTTGATGTAAACATCCTAACTTTACTCAGTACCTGATTCTAAGTTGTTTGGCACCCTTTGATTGTCTGTGCTTCTTCAGGAAAAAAAGTCATTTTCTCACTGTGCTCACAACAAAAGCAATGCTTTCAGATTCGAAGAATATACTATTCAATTTTACTCACAGGTACAGAGTGCTAAGTAGATGTACACTTCCTAACATTACTCAGTACATCATTCTAAGCTGTCTGGTATCACTTGCATGTCTGTGCTGCTTCAGCAAAAAAAGTCACTTTCTCAACGTGAATGAAACAATAGCAAAGCATTTGGAATCAAAGAAGATACTTTTCAATTTTACTCAAAGGTAAAGAGGGTACGTAGAAGTAAATGTCCTAAATGTACTTAGCACATGATTCTAACTTGTCTGCTACCACTTGCATCTCTGTGCTCCTTGAGGAAAAAAAATCACTTTCTCAACGTGAATGGAACAATAGCAAAGCAATAGCAATCACAGAAGATACTTTTCAATTTTACTCAAAGGTACTGAGTGCTCAGCTGATGTTAATGTCCTAACTTTACTCAGTACCTGATTCTAAGTTGTCTGGCACCCTTTGATTGTCTGTGCTCCTTCAGGAAAAAAAGTCATTTTCTAACTGTGCTCACAACATAAGCAATGCATTAAGAATCGAAGAATATACTTATCAATTTTACTCAGAGGTACAGAGTGCTAAGTAGATATAAACATCCTAACTTTACTTAGCACATGGTTCTGAGTTGTCTGGTACCACTTGCATGTCTGTGCTCCTTCAGGAAAAAAAGTCACTTTCTCAATGTAAATGGAAGAATACCAAATCAATTGGAATCAAAGAAGATACTTTTCAATTTTACTCAAAGGTAAAGAGGGTAAGTAGATGTAAACGACCTGAATGTACTTAGCACATGATTCTAACTTGTCTGGTACCACTTGCATGTCTGTGCTCCTTCAGGAAAAAAAGTCACTTTCTCAATGTGAATGGAACAATAGTACAGCAGTTGGAATCAAAGAAGATACTTTTCAATTTTACTCAAAGGTAAAGAGGGTAAGCAGAAGTAGACGTTCTCAATGTATTTAGCACATGATTCTAACTTGTCTGCTACCGCTTGCATATATGTTCTCCTTCAGGAAAAAAAGTTGCTTTCTCAATGTGAATGGAACAGTAGCAAAGTGATAGCAATCACAGAAGATACTTTTCAATTTTACTCAAAGGTACTGAGTACTGAGTTGATGTAAACGTCCTAACTTTACTCAGTACCTGATTCTAAGTTGTCTGGCACCCATTGATTGTCTGTACTTCTTCAGGGAAAAAAGTCATTTTCTCACTGTGCTCACAACAAAAGCAATGCTTTCAGATTCGAAGAATATACTATTCAATTTTACTCAGAGGTACAGAGTGCTAAGTAGATGTACACTTCCTAACATTACTCAGTACATCATTTTAAGCTGTCTGGTATCACTTGCATGTCCGTGCTCCTTCAGGAAAAAAAGTCACTTTCTCAATGTGAATGGAACAATAGCAAAGCAATTGGAATCAAAGAAGATACTTTTCAATTTTACTCAAAGGTAAAGAGGGTAAGTAGAAGTAAATCTCCTAAATGTACTTAGCACATGATTCTAACTTGTCTGCTACCACTTGCATCTCCGTGCTCCTTCAGGAAAAAAAGTCACTTTCTCAATGTGAATGGAACAATAGTACAGCAGTTGGAATCAAAGAAGATACTTTTCAATTTTACTCAAAGGTACTGAGTGCTCAGTTGATGTAAACGTCCTAACTTTACTCAGTACCTGATTCTAAGTTGTCTGGCACCCTTTGATTGTCTGTGCTTCTTCAGGAAAAAAAGTCATTTTCTCGCTGTGCTCACAACAAAAGCAATGCTTTCAGATTCGAAGAATATACTATTCAATTTTACTCAGAGGTACAGAGTGCTAAGTAGATGTACACTTCCTAACATTACTCAGTACATCATTTTAAGCTGTCTGGTATCACTTGCATGTCTGTTCTCCTTCAGGAAAAAAAGTCACTTTCTCAATGTGAATGGAACAATAGCAAAGCAATTGGAATCAAAGCAGATACTTTTCTATTTTACTCAAAGGTAAAGAGGGTAAGTAGAAGTAAATCTCCTAAATGTACTTAGCACATGATTCTAACTTGTCTGCTACCACTTGCATCTCTGTGCTCCTACAGGAATAAAAGTCACTTTCTCAGCGAGAATAGAACAATAGCAAAGCAATAGCAATCACAGAAGATACTTTTCAATTTTACTCAAAGGTACTGAGTGCTCAGATGATGTTAATGTCCTAACTTTACTCAGTACCTGATTATAAGTTGTCTGGCACCCTTTGATTGTCTCTCCTTCTTCAGGAACAAAAGTCACTTTCTCACTGTGCTCACAACAAAAGCAATGTTTTCAGAATCGAAGAATATACTATTCAATTTTACTCAGAGGTACAGAGTGCTAAGTAGATGTAAAAGTCCTAACATTACTCAGTACATCATTCCAAGCTGTCTGGTACCACTTGCATGTCTCTGTTCCTTCTGGAAATAAAGTCACTTTCACAATGTGAATGGAACAATAGCAAAGCAATTGGAATCATAGAGGATACTTTTCAATTTTACTCAAAAGTAAAGAAGGGAAGCAGAAGTAAATGTCCTAAATGTATTTAGCACATGATTCTAACTTGTCTGCTACCACTTGTATCTCTGTGCTCCTTCAGGAAAAAAAGTCACTTTCTCAATGTAAATGGAAGAATACCAAATCAATTGGAATCAAAGAAGATATTTCTCAATTTTACTTCAAGGTAAAGAGGGTAAGTAGATGTAAACGACCTGAATGTACTTAGCACATGATTCTAACTTGTCTGGTACCACTTGCATGTCTGTGCTCCTTCAGGAAAAAAAGTCACTTTCTCAACGTGAATGAAACAATAGCAAAGCATTTGGAATCAAAGAAGATACTTTTCAATTTTACTCAAAGGTAAACAGGGTACGTAGAAGTAAATGTCCTAAATGTACTTAGCACATGATTCTAACTTGTCTGCTACCACTTGCATCTCTGTGCTCCTTGAGGAAAGAAAATCACTTTCTCAACGTGAATGGAATAATAGCAAAGCAATAGCAATCACAGAAGATACTTTTCAATTTTACTCAAAGGTACTGAGTGCTCAGCTGATGTTATTGTCCTAACTTCACTCAGTACCTGATTCTAAGTTGTCTGGCACCGTTGATTGTCTGTGCTCCTTCAGGAAAAAAAGTCATTTTCTAACTGTGCTCACAACATAAGCAATGCATTAAGAATCGAAGAATATACTTATCAATTTTACTCAGAGGTACAGAGTGCTAAGTAGATATAAACATCCTAACTTTACTTAGCACATGGTTCTGAGTTGTCTGGTACCACTTGCATGTCTGTGCTCCTTCAGGAAAAAAAGTTACTTTCTCAATGTGAATAGAGCAATAGCAAAGCAATTGGAATCAAAGAAGATACTTTTCAATTTTACACAAAGTTAAAGAGGGTAAGCAGAAGTAAACGTCCTCAATGTATTTAGCACATGATTCTAACTTGTCTGCTACCGCTTGCATATATGTTCTCCTTCAGGAAAAAAAGTTGCTTTCTCAATGTGAATGGAACAGTAGCAAAGTGATAGCAATCACAGAAGATACTTTTCAATTTTACTCAAAGGTACTGACTACTGAGTTGATGTAAACGTCCTAACTTTACTCAGTACCTGATTCTAAGTTGTCTGGCACCCTTTGATTGTCTGTGCTTCTGCAGGAAAAAAAGTCATTTTCTCACTGTGCTCACAACAAAAGCAATGCTTTCAGATTCGAAGAATATACTATTCAATTTTACTCAGAGGTACAGAGTGCTAAGTAGATGTACACTTCCTAACATTACTCAGTACATCATTCTAAGCTGTCTGGTATCACTTGCATGTCTGTGCTCCTTCAGGAAAAAAAGTCACTTTCTCAACGTGAATGAAACAATAGCAAAGCATTTGGAATCAAAGAAGATACTTTTCAATTTTACTCAAAGGTAAAGAGGGTAAGTGGAAGTAAATCTCCTAAATGTACTTAGCACATGATTCTAACTTGTCTGCTACCACTTGCATCTCTGTGCTGCTAGAGGAAAAAAAATCACTTTCTCAACGTGAATGGAACAATAGCAAAGCAATAGCAATCACAGAAGATACTTTTCAATTTTACTCAAAGGTACTGAGTGCTCAGCTGATGTTAATGTCCTAACTTTACTCAGTACCTGATTCTAAGTTGTCTGGCACCCTTTGATTGTCTGTGCTCCTTCAGGAAAAAAAGTCATTTTCTAACTGTGCTCACAACATAAGCAATGCATTAAGAATCGAAGAATATACTTATCCATTTTACTCAGAGGTACAGAGTGCTAAGTAGATATAAACATCCTAACTTTGCTTAGCACATGGTTCTGAGTTGTCTGGTACCACTTGCATGTCTGTGCTCCTTCAGGAAAAAAAGTCACTTTCTCAATGTAAATGGAAGAATACCAAATCAATTGGAATCAAAGAAGATACTTTTCAATTTTACTCAAAGGTAAAGAGGGTAAGTAGATGTAAACGACCTGAATGTACTTAGCACATGATTCTAACTTGTCTGGTACCACTTGCATGTCTGTGCTCCTTCAGGAAAAAAAGTCACTTTCTCAATGTGAATGGAAGAATAGTACAGCAGTTGGAATCAAAGAAGATACTTTTCAATTTTACTCAAAGGTACAGAGTGCTCAGTTGATGTAAGCATCCTAACTTTACTCTGTACCTGATTATAACTTGTCTGGCACCCTTTGATTGTCTGTGCTTCTTCAGTAAGAAAAGTCATTTTCTCACTGTGCTCACAACAAATGCATTGTTTTCAGAATCGTAGAATATACTATTCAATTTTACTCAGAGGTACAGAGTGCTAAGTAGATGTAAACGTCCTAACTTTGCTTTGCACATGGTTCTGTGTTGTCTGGTACTACTTGCATGTCTGTGCTCCTTCAGGAAAAAAAGGCACTTTCTCAATGTGAATGGAACAATAGCAAAGCAATTGGAATCAAAGAAGATACTTTTCAATTTTACTCAAAGGTAAAGAGGGTAAGCAGAAGTAAACGTCCTCAATGTATTTAGCACATGATTCTAACTTGTCTGCTACCGCTTGCATATATGTTCTCCTTCAGGAAAAAAAGTTGCTTTCTCAATGTGAATGGAACAGTAGCAAAGTGATAGCAATCACAGAAGATACTTTTCAATTTTACTCAAAGGTACTGACTACTGAGTTGATGTAAACGTCCTAACTTTACTCAGTACCTGATTATAAGTTGTCTGGCACCCTTTGATTGTATCTCCTTCTTCAGGAACAAAAGTCACTTTCTCACTGTGCTCACAACAAAAGCAATGTTTTCAGAATCGAAGAATATACTATTCAATTTTACTCAGAGGTACAGAGTGCTAAGTAGATGTAAAAGTCCTAACATTACTCAGTACATCATTCTAAGCTGTCTGGTACCACTTGCATGTCTCTGTTCCTTCTGGAAATAAAGTCACTTTCACAATGTGAATGGAACAATAGCAAAGCAATTGGAATCATAGAGGATACTTTTCAATTTTACTCAAAAGTAAAGAAGGTAAGTAGAAGTAAATGTCCTAAATGTATTTAGCACATGATTCTAACTTGTCTGCTACCACTTGTATCTCTGTGCTCCTTCAGGAAAAAAAGTCACTTTCTCAATGTAAATGGAAGAATACCAAATCAATTGGAATCAAAGAAGATACTTCTCAATTTTACTTAAAGGTAAAGAGGGTAAGTAGATGTAAACGACCTGAATGTACTTAGCACATGATTCTAACTTGTCTGGTACCACTTGCATGTCTGTGCTCCTTCAGGAAAAAAAGTCACTTTCTCAACGTGAATGGAACAATAGTACAGCAGTTGGAATCAAAGAAGATACTTTTCAATTTTACTCAAAGGTACAGAGTGCTCAGTTGATGTAAGCATCCTAACTTTACTCAGTACCTGATTATAAGTTGTCTGGCACCCTTTGATTGTCTGTGCTTCTTCAGGAAAAAAAGTCATTTTCTCACTGTGCTCACAACAAAAGCAATGTTTTCAGAATCGAAGAATATACTATTTAATTTTACTCAGAGGTACAGAGTACTAAGTCGATGTAAACGTCCTAACTTTGCTTAGCACATGGTTCTGTGTTGTCTGGTACCACTTGCATGTCTGTGCTCCTTCAGAAAAAAAAGTCACTTTCTCAATGTGAATGGAACAATAGCAAAGCAACTGCAATCAAAGAAGATACTTTTCAATTTTACTCAAAGGTAAAGAGGGTAAGCAGAAGTAGACATTCTCAATGTATTTAGCACATGATTCTAACTTGTCTGCTTCCGCTTGCATATATGTTCTCCTTCAGGAAACAAAGTTGCTTTCTCAATGTGAATGGAACAGTACCAAAGTCATAGCAATCACAGAAGATACTTTTCAATTTTACTCAAAGGTACTGAGTGCTCAGTTGATGTAAACGTCCTAACTTTACTCAGTACCTGATTCTAAGTTGTTTGGCACCCTTTGATTGTCTGTGCTTCTTCAGGAAAAACAGTCATTTTCGCACTGTGCTCACAACAAAAGCAATGCTTTCAGATTCGAAGAATATACTATTCAATTTTACTCAGAGGTACAGAGTGCTAAGTAGATGTACACTTCCTAACATTACTCAGTACATCATTCTAAGCTGTCTGGTATCACTTGAATGTCTGTGCTGCTTCAGGAAAAAAAGTCACTTTCTCAACGTGAATGAAACAATAGCAAAGCATTTGGAATCAAAGAAGATACTTTTCAATTTTACTCAAAGGTAAAGAGGGTACGTAGAAGTAAATGTCCTAAATGTACTTAGCACATGATTCTAACTTGTCTGCTACCACTTGCATCTCTGTGCTCCTTCAGGAATAAAAGTCACCTTCTCAACGTGAATAGAACAATAGCAAAGCAATAGCAATCACAGAAGATACTTTTCAATTTTACTCAAAGGTACTGAGTGCTCAGATGATGTTAATGTCCTAACTTTACTCAGTACCTGATTATAAGTTGTCTGGCAGCCTTTGATTGTCTCTCCTTCTTCAGGAACAAAAGTCACTTTCTCACTGTGCTCACAACAAAAGCAATGTTTTCAGAATCGAAGAATATACTATTCAATTTTACTCAGAGGTACAGAGTGCTAAGTAGATGTAAAAGTCCTAACATTACTCAGTACATCATTCTAAGCTGTCTGGTACCACTTGCATGTCTCTGTTCCTTCAGGAAAAAAAGTCACTTTCTCAATGTGAATGGAACAATAGTACAGCAGTTGGAATCAAAGAAGATACTTTTCAATTTTACTCAAAGGTAAAGAGGGTAAGCAGAAGTAGACGTTCTCAATGTATTTAGCACATGATTCTAACTTGTCTGCTACCGCTTGCATATATGTTCTCCTTCAGGAAAAAAAGTTGCTTTCTCAATGTGAATGGAACAGTAGCAAAGTGATAGCAATCACAGAAGATACTTTTCAATTTTACTCAAAGGTACTGAGCACTGAGTTGATGTAAACGTCCTAACTTTACTCAGTACCTGATTCTAAGTTGTCTGGCACCCTTTGATTGTCTGTGCTTCTTCAGGAAAAAAAGTCATTTTCTCACTGTGCTCACAACAAAAGCAATGCTTTCAGATTCGAAGAATATACTATTCAATTTTACTCAGAGGTACAGAGTGCTAAGTAGATGTACACTTCCTAACATTACTCAGTACATCATTTTAAGCTGTCTGGTATCACTTGCATGTCTGTGCTCCTTCAGGAAAAAAAGTCACTTTCTCAATGTGAATGGAAGAATAGCAAAGCAATTGGAATCAAAGAAGATACTTTTCAATTTTACTCAAAGGTAAAAAGGGTAAGTAGAAGTAAATCTCCTAAATGTACTTAGCACATGATTCTAACTTGTCTACTACCACTTGCATCTCTGTGCTCCTTCAGGAATAAAAGTCACTTTCTCAACGTGAATAGAACAATAGCAAAGCAATAGCAATCACAGAAGATACTTTTCAATTTTACTCAAAGGTACTGAGTGCTCAGATGATGTTAATGTCCTAACTTTACTCAGTACCTGATTATAAGTTGTCTGGCACCCTTTGATTGTATCTCCTTCTTCAGGAACAAAAGTCACTTTCTCACTGTGCTCACAACAAAAGCAATGTTTTCAGAATCGAAGAATATACTATTCAATTTTACTCAGAGGTACAGAGTGCTAAGTAGATGTAAAAGTCCTAACATTACTCAGTACATCATTCTAAGCTGTCTGGTACCACTTGCATGTCTCTGTTCCTTCTGGAAATAAAGTCACTTTCACAATGTGAATGGAACAATAGCAAAGCAATTGGAATCATAGAGGATACTTTTCAATTTTACTCAAAAGTAAAGAAGGTAAGTAGAAGTAAATGTCCTAAATGTATTTAGCACATGATTCTAACTTGTCTGCTACCACTTGTATCTCTGTGCTCCTTCAGGAAAAAAAGTCACTTTCTCAATGTAAATGGAAGAATACCAAATCAATTGGAATCAAAGAAGATACTTCTCAATTTTACTTAAAGGTAAAGAGGGTAAGTAGATGTAAACGACCTGAATGTACTTAGCACATGATTCTAACTTGTCTGGTACCAGTTGCATGTCTGTGCTCCTTCAGGAAAAAAAGTAACTTTCTCAACGTGAATGGAACAATAGTACAGCAGTTGGAATCAAAGAAGATACTTTTCAATTTTGCTCAAAGGTACAGAGTGCTCAGTTGATGTAAGCATCCTAACTTTACTCAGTACCTAATTATAACTTGTCTGGCACCCTTTGATTGTCTGTGCTTCTTCAGGAAAAAAAGTCATTTTCTCACTGTGCTCACAACAAAAGCAATGTTTTCAGAATCGAAGAATATACTATTTAATTTTACTCAGAGGTACAGAGTACTAAGTAGATGTAAACGTCCTAACTTTGCTTAGCACATGGTTCTGTGTTGTCTGGTACCACTTGCATGTCTGTGCTCCTTCAGGAAAAAAAGGCACTTTCTCAATGTGAATAAAGCAATAGCAAAGCAATTGGAATCAAAGAAGATACTTTTCAATTTTACACAAAGGTAAAGAGGGTAAGCAGAAGTAAACGTCCTCAATGTATTTAGCACATGATTCTAACTTGTCTGCTACCGCTTGCATATATGTTCTCCTTCAGGAAAAAAAGTTGCTTTCTCAATGTGAATGGAACAGTAGCAAAGTGATAGGAATCACAGAAGATACTTTTCAATTTTACTCAAAGGTACTGAGTACTGAGTTGATGTAAACGTCCTAACTTTACTCAGTACCTGATTCTAAGTTGTCTGGCACCCTTTGATTGTCTGTGCTTCTGCAGGAAAAAAAGTCATTTTCTCACTGTGCTCACAACAAAAGCAATGCTTTCAGATTCGAAGAATATACTATTCAATTTTACTCAGAGGTACAGAGTGCTAAGTAGATGTACACTTCCTAACATTACTCAGTACATCATTCTAAGCTGTCTGGTATCACTTGCATGTCTGTGCTCCTTCAGGAAAAAACGTCACTTTCTCAACGTGAATGAAACAATAGCAAAGCATTTGGAATCAAAGAAGATACTTTTCAATTTTACTCAAAGGTAAAGAGGGTACGTAGAAGTAAATGTCCTAAATGTACTTAGCACATGATTCTAACTTGTCTGCTACCACTTGCATCTCTGTGCTCCTAGAGGAAAAAAAATCACTTTCTCAACGTGAATGGAACAATAGCAAAGCAATAGCAATCACAGAAGATACTTTTCAATTTTACTGAAAGGTACTGAGTGCTCAGCTGATGTTAATGTCCTAACTTTACTCAGTACCTGATTCTAAGTTGTCTGGCACCCTTTGATTGTCTGTGCTCCTTCAGGAAAAAAAGTCATTTTCTAACTGTGCTCACAACAAATGCAATGTTTTCAGAATCGTAGAATATACTATTCAATTTTACTCAGAGGTACAGAGTGCTAAGTAGATGTAAACGTCCTAACTTTGCTTTGCACATGGTTCTGTGTTGTCTGGTACTACTTGCATGTCTGTGCTCCTTCAGGAAACAAAGGCACTTTCTCAATGTGAATGGAACAATAGCAAAGCAATTGGAATCAAAGAAGATACTTTTCAATTTTACTCAAAGGTAAAGAGAGTAAGCAGAAGTAAACGTCCTCAATGTATTTAGCACATGATTCTAACTTGTCTGCTACTGCTTGCATATATGTTCTCCTTCAGGAAAAAAAGTTGCTTTCTCAATGTGAATGGAACAGTAGCAAAGTGATAGCAATCAGAGAAGATACTTTTCAATTTTACTCAAAGGTACTGACTACTGAGTTGATGTAAACGTCCTAACTTTACTCAGTACCTGATTCTAAGTTGTCTGGCACCCTTTGATTGTCTGTGCTTCTTCAGGAAAAAAAGTCATTTTCTCACTGTGCTCACAACAAAAGCAATGTTTTCAGATTCGAAGAATATACTATTCAATTTTACTCAGAGGTACAGAGTGCTAAGTAGATGTACACTTCCTAACATTACTCAGTACATCATTTTAAGCTGTCTGGTACCACTTGCATGTCTGTGCTGCTTCAGGAAAAAAAGGCACTTTCTCAATGTGAATAGAGCAATAGCAAAGCAATTGGAATCAAAGAAGATACTTTTCAATTTTACACAAAGGTAAAGAGGGTAAGCAGAAGTAAACGTCCTCAATGTATTTAGCACATGATTCTAACTTGTCTGCTACCGCTTGCATATATGTTCTCCTTCAGGAAAAAAAGTCACTTTCTCAACGTGAATGAAACAATAGCGAAGCATTTGGAATCAAAGAAGATACTTTTCAATTTTACTCAAAGGTAAAGAGGGTACGTAGAAGTAAATGTCCTAAATGTACTTAGCACATGATTCTAACTTGTCTGCTACCACTTGCATCTCTGTGCTCCTAGAGGAAAAAAAATCACTTTCTCAACGTGAATGGAACAATAGCAAAGCAATAGCAATCACAGAAGATACTTTTCAATTTTACTCAAAGGTACTGAGTGCTCAGCTGATGTTAATGTCCTAACTTTACTCAGTACCTGATTCTAAGTTGTCTGGCACCCTTTGATTGTCTCTGCTTCTTCAGGAACAAAAGTCACTTTCTCACTGTGCTCACAACAAAAGCAATGTTTTCAGAATTGAAGAATATACTATTCAATTTTACTCAGAGGTACAGAGTGCTAAGTAGATGTAAAAGTCCTAACATTACTCAGTACATCATTCTAAGCTGTCTGGTACCACTTGCATGTCTCTGTTCCTTCTGGAAATAAAGTCACTTTCACAATGTGAATGGAACAATAGCAAAGCAATTGGAATCATAGAGGATACTTTTCAATTTTACTCAAAAGTAAAGAAGGTAAGTAGAAGTAAATGTCCTAAATGTATTTAGCACATGATTCTAACTTGTCTGCTACCACTTGTATCTCTGTGCTCCTTCAGGAAAAAAAGTCACTTTCTCAATGTAAATGGAAGAATACCAAATCAATTGGAATCAAAGAAGATACTTCTCAATTTTACTTAAAGGTAAAGAGGGTAAGTAGATGTAAACGACCTGAATGTACTTAGCACATGATTCTAACTTGTCTGGTTCCACTTGCATGTCTGTGCTCCTTCAGGAAAAAAAGTCACTTTCTCAACGTGAATGGAACAATAGTACAGCAGTTGGAATCAAAGAAGATACTTTTCAATTTTACTCAAAGGTACAGAGTGCTCAGTTGATGTAAGCATCCTAACTTTACTCAGTACCTCATTATAACTTGTCTGGCACCCTTTGATTGTCTGTGCTTCTTCAGGAAAAAAAGTCATTTTCTCACTGTGCTCACAACAAAAGCAATGTTTTCAGAATCGAAGAATATACTATTTAATTTTACTCAGAGGTACAGAGTACTAAGTAGATGTAAACGTCCTAACTTTGCTTAGCACATGGTTCTGTGTTGTCTGGTACCACTTGCATGTCTGTGCTCCTTCAGGAAAAAAAGTCACTTTCTCAATGTGAATGGAACAATAGCAAAGCAACTGGAATCAAAGAATATACTTTTCAATTTTACTCAAAGGTAAAGAGGGTAAGCAGAAGTAGACATTCTCAATGTACTTAGCACATGATTCTAACTTGTCTGCTACCGCTTGCATATATGTTCTCCTTCAGGAAAAAAAGTTGCTTTCTCAATGTGAATGGAACAGTACCAAAGTCATAGCAATCACAGAAGATACTTTTCAATTTTACTCAAAGGTACTGAGTGCTCAGTTGATGTAAACGTCCTAACTTTACTCAGTACCTGATTCTAAGTTGTTTGGCACCCTTTGATTGTCTGTGCTTCTTCAGGAAAAAAAGTCATTTTCTCACTGTGCTCACAACAAAAGCAATGCTTTCAGATTCGAAGAATATACTATTCAATTTTACTCAGAGGTACAGAGTGCTAAGTAGATGTACACTTCCTAACATTACTCAGTACATCATTCTAAGCTGTCTGGTATCACTTGCATGTCTGTGCTGCTTCAGGAAAAAAAGTCACTTTCTCAACGTGAATGAAACAATAGCAAAGCATTTGGAATCAAAGAAGATACTTTTCAATTTTACTCAAAGGTAAAGAGGGTACGTAGAAGTAAATGTCCTAAATGTACTTAGCACATGATTCTAACTTGTCTGCTACCACTTGCATCTCTGTGCTCCTTGAGGAAAAAAAATCACTTTCTCAACGTGAATGGAACAATAGCAAAGCAATAGCAATCACAGAAGATACTTTTCAATTTTACTCAAAGGTACTGAGTGCTCAGCTGATGTTAATGTCCTAACTTTACTCAGTACCTGATTCTAAGTTGTCCGGCACCCTTTGATTGTCTGTGCTCCTGCAGGAAAAAAAGTCATTTTCTAACTGTGCTCACAACATAAGCAATGTTTTCAGAATCGTAGAATATACTATTCAATTTTACTCAGAGGTACAGAGTGCTAAGTAGATGTAAACGTCCTAACTTTGCTTTGCACATGGTTCTGTGTTGTCTGGTACTACTTGCATGTCTGTGCTCCTTCAGGAAAAAAAGGCACTTTCTCAATGTGAATGGAACAATAGCAAAGCATCTGGAATCAAAGAAGATACTTTTCAATTTTACTCAAAGGTAAAGAGAGGAAGCAGAAGTAAACGTCCTCAATGTATTTAGCACATGATTCTAACTTGTCTGCTACCGCTTGCATATATGTTCTCCTTCAGGAAAAAAAGTTGCTTTCTCAATGTGAATGGAACAGTAGCATAGTGATAGCAATCACAGAAGATACTTTTCAATTTTACTCAAAGGTACTGACTACTGAGTTGATGTAAACGTCCTAACTTTACTCAGTACCTGATTCTAAGTTGTCTGGCACCCTTTGATTGTCTGTGCTTCTTCAGGAAAAGAAGTCATTTTCTCACTGTGCTCACAACAAAAGCAATGTTTTCAGATTCGAAGAATATACTATTCAATTTTGCTCAGAGGTACAGAGTGCTAAGTAGATGTACACTTCCTAAAATTACTCAGTACATCATTTTAAGCTGTCTGGTACCACTTGCATGTCTGTGCTGCTTCAGGAAAAAAAGGCACTTTCTCAATGTGAATAGAGCAATAGCAAAGCAATTGGAATCAAAGAAGATACTTTTCAATTTTACACAAAGGTAAAGAGGGTAAGCAGAAGTAAACGTCCTCAATGTATTTAGCACATGATTCTAACTTGTCTGCTACCGCTTGCTTATATGTTCTCCTTCAGGAAAAAAAGTCACTTTCTCAACGTGAATGAAACAATAGCGAAGCATTTGGAATCAAAGAAGATACTTTTCAATTTTACTCAAAGGTAAAGAGGGTACGTAGAAGTAAATGTCCTAAATGTACTTAGCACATGATTCTAACTTGTATGCTACCACTTGCATCTCTGTGCTCCTAGAGGAAGAAAAATCACTTTCTCAACGTGAATGGAACAATAGCAAAGCAATAGCAATCACAGAAGATACTTTTCAATTTTACTCAAAGGTACTGAGTGCTCAGCTGATGTTAATGTCCTAACTTTACTCAGTACCTGATTCTAAGTTGTCTGGCACCCTTTGATTGTCTGTGCTTCTTCAGGAAAAAAAGTCATTTTCTAACTGTGCTCACAACATCAGCAATGCATTAAGAATCGAAGAATATACTTATCAATTTTACTCAGAGGTACAGAGTGCTAAGTAGATATAAACATCCTAACTTTACTAAGCACATGGTTCTGAGTTGTCTGGTACCACTTGCATGTCTGTGCTCCTTCAGGAAAAAAAGTCACTTTCTCAATGTGAATAGAGCAATAGCAAAGCAATTGGAATCAAAGAAGATACTTTTCAATTTTACACAAAGTTAAAGAGGGTAAGTAGATGTAAACGACCTGAATGTACTTAGCACATGATTCTAACTTGTCTGGTACCACTTGCATGTCTGTGCACCTTCAGGAAAAAAAGTCACTTTCTCAATGTGAATGGAACAATAGTGCAGCAGTTGGAATCAAAGAAGATACTTTTCAATTTTACTCAAAGGTAAAGAGGGTAAGCAGAAGTAGACGTTCTCAATGTATTTAGCACATGATTCTAACTTGTCTGCTACCGCTTGCATATATGTTCTCCTTCAGGAAAAAAAGTTGCTTTCTCAATGTGAATGGAACAGTAGCAAAGTGATAGAAATCACAGAAGATACTTTTCAATTTTACTCAAAGGTACTGAGTACTGAGTTGATGTAATCGTCCTAACTTTACTCAGTACCTGATTCTAAGTTGTCTGGCACCCTTTGATTGTCTGTGCTTCTTCAGGAAAAAAAGTCATTTTCTCACTGTGCTCACAACAAAAGCAATGCTTTCAGATTCGAAGAATATACTATTCAATTTTACTCAGAGGTACAGAGTGCTAAGTAGATGTACACTTCCTAACATTACTCAGTACATCATTTTAAGCTGTCTGGTATCACTTGCATGTCTGTGCTCCTTCAGGAAAAAAAGTCACTTTCTCAATGTGAATGGAACAATAGCAAAGCAATTGGAATCAAAGAAGATACCTTTCAATTTTACTCAAAGGTAAAAAGGGTAAGTAGAAGTAAATCTCCTAAATGTACTTAGCACATGATTCTAACTTGTCTGCTACCACTTGCATCTCTGTGCTCCTTCAGGAATAAAAGTCACCTTCTCAACGTGAATAGAACAATAGCAAAGCAATAGCAATCACAGAAGATACTTTTCAATTTTACTCAATGTTACTGAGTGCTCAGATGATGTTAATGTCCTAACTTTACTCAGTACCTGATTATAAGTTGTCTGGCACCCTTTGATTGTCTCTCCTTCTTCAGGAAGAAAAGTCACTTTCTCACTGTGCTCACAACAAAAGCAATGTTTTCAGAATCGAAGAATATACTATTCAATTTTACTCAGAGGTACAGAGTGCTAAGTAGATGTAAAAGTCCTAACATTACTCAGTACATCATTCTAAGCTGTCTGGTACCACTTGCATGTCTCTGTTCCTTCTGGAAATAAAGTCACTTTCACAATGTGAATGGAACAATAGCAAAGCAATTGGAATCATAGAGGATACTTTTCAATTTTACTCAAAAGTAAAGAAGGTAAGTAGAATTAAATGTCCTAAATGTATTTAGCACATGATTCTAACTTGTCTGCTACCACTTGTATCTCTGTGCTCCTTCAGGAAAAAAAGTCACTTTCTCAATGTAAATGGAAGAATACCAAATCAATTGGAATCAAAGAAGATACTTCTCAATTTTACTTAAAGGTAAAGAGGGTAAGTAGATGTAAACGACCTGAATGTACTTAGCACATGATTCTAACTTGTCTGGTACCACTTGCATGTCTGTGCTCCTTCAGGAAAAAAAGTCACTTTCTCAACGTGAATGGAACAATAGTACAGCAGTTGGAATCAAAGAAGATACTTTTCAATTTTACTCAAAGGTAAAGAGGGTAAGCAGAAGTAGACGTTTTCAATGTATTTAGCACATGATTCTAACTTGTCTGCTACCGCTTGCATATATGTTCTCCTTCAGGAAAAAAAGTTGCTTTCTCAATGTGAATGGAACAGTAGCAAAGTGATAGCAATCACAGAAGATACTTTTCAATTTTACTCAAAGGTACTGAGCACTGAGTTGATGTAAACGTCCTAACTTTACTCAGTACCTGATTCTAAGTTGTCTGGCACCCTTTGATTGTCTGTGCTTCTTCAGGAAAAAAAGTCATTTTCTCACTGTGCTCACAACAAAAGCAATGCATTAAGAATCGAAGAATATACTTATCAATTTTACTCAGAGGTACAGAGTGCTAAGTTGATATAAACATCCTAACTTTACTTAGCACATGGTTCTGAGTTGTCTGGTACCACTTGCATGTCTGTGCTCCTTCAGGAAAAAAAGTCACTTTCTCAATGTGAATGGAACAATAGTACAGCAGTTGGAATCAAAGAAGATACTTTTCAATTTTACTCAAAGGTAAAGAGGGTAAGCAGAAGTAGACGTTCTCAATGTATTTAGCACATGATTCTAACTTGTCTGCTGCCGCTTGCATATATGTCCTCCTTCAGGAAAAAAAGTTGCTTTCTCAATGTGAATGGAACAGTAGCAAAGTGATAGCAATCACAGAAGATACTTTTCAATTTTACTCAAAGGTACTGAGTACTGAGTTGATGTAAACGTCCTAACTTTACTCAGTACCTGATTGTAAGTTGTCTGGCACCCTTTGATTGTCTGTGCTTCTTCAGGAAAAAAAGTCATTTTCTCACTGTGCTCACAACAAAAGCAATGCTTTCAGATTCGAAGAATATACTATTCAATTTTACTCAGAGGTACAGAGTGCTAAGTAGATGTACACTTCCTAACATTACTCAGTACATCATTTTAAGCTGTCTGGTATCACTTGCATGTCTGTGCTCCTTCAGGAAAAAAAGTGACTTTCTCAATGTGAATGGAACAATAGCAAAGCAATTGGAATCAAAGAAGATACTTTTCAATTTTACTCAAAGGTAAAAAGGGTAAGTAGAAGTAAATCTCCTAAATGTACTTAGCACATGATTCTAACTTGTCTGCTACCACTTGCATCTCTGTGCTCCTTCAGGAATAAAAGTCACTTTCTCAACGTGAATAGAACAATAGCAAAGCAATAGCAATCACAGAAGATACTATTCAATTTTACTCAAAGGTACTGAGTGCTCAGATGATGTTAATGTCCTAACTTTACTCAGTACCTGATTATAAGTTGTCTGGCAGCCTTTGATTGTCTCTCCTTCTTCAGGAACAAAAGTCACTTTCTCACTGTGCTCACAACAAAAGCAATGTTTTCAGAATCGAAGAATATACTATTCAATTTTACTCAGAGGTACAGAGTGCTAAGTAGATGTAAAAGTCCTAACATTACTCAGTACATCATTCTAAGCTGTCTGGTACCACTTGCATGTCTCTGTTCCTTCAGGAAAAAAAGTCACTTTCTCAATGTGAATGGAACAATAGTACAGCAGTTGGAATCAAAGAAGATACTTTTCAATTTTACTCAAAGGTAAAGAGGGTAAGCAGAAGTAGACGTTCTCAATGTATTTAGCACATGATTCTAACTTGTCTGCTACCGCTTGCATATATGTTCTCCTTCAGGAAAAAAAGTTGCTTTCTCAATGTGAATGGAACAGTACCAAAGTCATAGCAATCACAGAAGATACTTTTCAATTTTACTCAAAGGTACTGAGCACTGAGTTGATGTAAACGTCCTAACTTTACTCAGTACCTGATTCTAAGTTGTCTGGCAACCTTTGATTGTCTGTGCTTCTTCAGGAAAAAAAGTCATTTTCTCACTGTGCTCACAAGAAAAGCAATGCTTTCAGATTCGAAGAATATACTATTCAATTTTACTCAGAGGTACAGAGTGCTAAGTAGATGTACACTTCCTAACATTACTCAGTACATCATTTTAAGCTGTCTGGTATCACTTGCATGTCTGTGCTCCTTCAGGAAAAAAAGTCACTTTCTCAATGTGAATGGAAGAATAGCAAAGCAATTGGAATCAAAGAAGATACTTTTCAATTTTACTCAAAGGTAAAAAGGGTAAGTAGAAGTAAATCTCCTAAATGTACTTAGCACATGATTCTAACTTGTCTGCTACCACTTGCATCTCTGTGCTCCTAGAGGAAAAAAATCACTTTCTCAACGTGAATGGAACAATAGCAAAGGAATAGCAATCACAGAAGATACTTTTCAATTTTACTCAAAGGTACTGAGTGCTCAGCTGATGTTAATGTCCTAACTTTACTCAGTACCTGATTCTAAGTTGTCTGGCACCCTTTGATTGTCTGTGCTCCTTCAGGAAAAAAAGTCATTTTCTAACTGTGCTCACAACAAATGCAATGTTCTCAGAATCGTAGAATATACTATTCAATTTTACTCAGAGGTACAGAGTGCTAAGTAGATGTAAACGTCCTAACTTTGCTTTGCACATGGTTCTGTGTTGTCTGGTACTACTTGCATGTCTGTGCTCCTTCAGGAAAAAAAGGCACTTTCTCAATGTGAATGGAACAATAGCAAAGCAACTGGAATCAAAGAAGATACTTTTCAATTTTACTCAAAGGTAAAGAGAGGAAGCAGAAGTAAACGTCCTCAATGTATTTAGCACATGATTCTAACTTGTCTGCTACCGCTTGCATATATGTTCTCCTTCAGGAAAAAAAGTTGCTTTCTCAATGTGAATAGAACAGTAGCATAGTGATAGCAATCACAGAAGATACTTTTCAATTTTACTCAAAGGTACTGACTACTGAGTTGATGTAAACGTCCTAACTTTACTCAGTACCTGATTCTAAGTTGTCTGGCACCCTTTGATTGTCTGTGCTTCTTCAGGAAAAGAAGTCATTTTCTCACTGTGCTCACAACAAAAGCAATGTTTTCAGATTCGAAGAATATACTATTCAATTTTACTCAGAGGTACAGAGTGCTAAGTAGATGTACACTTCCTAAAATTACTCAGTACATCATTTTAAGCTGTCTGGTACCACTTGCATGTCTGTGCTGCTTCAGGAAAAAAAGGCACTTTCTCAATGTGAATAGAGCAATAGCAAAGCAATTGGAATCAAAGAAGATACTTTTCAATTTTACACAAAGGTAAAGAGGGTAAGCAGAAGTAAACGTCCTCAATGTATTTAGCACATGATTCTAACTTGTCTGCTACCGCTTGCTTATATGTTCTCCTTCAGGAAAAAAAGTCACTTTCTCAATGTGAATAGAGCAATAGCAAAGCAATTGGATTCAAAGAAGATACTTTTCAATTTTACACAAAGTTAAAGAGGGTAAGTAGATGTAAACGACCTGAATGTACTTAGCACATGATTCTAACTTGTCTGGTACCACTTGCATGTCTGTGCTCCTTCAGGAAAAAAAGTCACTTTCTCAATGTGAATGGAACAATAGCAAAGCAATTGGAATCAAAGAAGATACTTTTCAATTTTACTCAAAGGTAAAAAGGGTAAGTAGAAGTAAATCTCCTAAATGTACTTAGCACATGATTCTAACTTGTCTGCTACCACTTGCATCTCTGTGCTCCTTCAGGAATAAAAGTCACCTTCTCAACGTGAATAGAACAATAGCAAAGCAATAGCAATCACAGAAGATACTTTTCAATTTTACTCAAAGGTACTGAGTGCTCAGATGATGTTAATGTCCTAACTTTACTCAGTACCTGATTATAAGTTGTCTGGCACCCTTTGATTGTCTCTCCTTCTTCAGGAACAAAAGTCACTTTCTCACTGTGCTCACAACAAAAGCAATGTTTTCAGAATCGAAGAATATACTATTCAATTTTACTCAGAGGTACAGAGTGCTAAGTAGATGTAAAAGTCCTAACATTACTCAGTACATCATTCTAAGCTGTCTGGTACCACTTGCATGTCTCTGTTCCTTCTGGAAATAAAGTCACTTTCACAATGTGAATGGAACAATAGCAAAGCAATTGGAATCATAGAGGATACTTTTCAATTTTACTCAAAAGTAAAGAAGGTAAGTAGAAGTAAATGTCCTAAATGTATTTAGCACATGATTCTAACTTGTCTGCTACCACTTGTATCTCTGTGCTCCTTCAGGAAAAAAAGTCACTTTCTCAATGTAAATGGAAGAATACCAAATCAATTGGAATCAAAGAAGATACTTCTCAATTTTACTTCAAGGTAAAGAGGGTAAGTAGATGTAAACGACCTGAATGTACTTAGCACATGATTCTAACTTGTCTGGTACCACTTGCATGTCTGTGCTCCTTCAGGAAAAAAAGTCACTTTCTCAATGTGAATGGAAGAATAGTACAGCAGTTGGAATCAAAGAAGATACTTTTCAATTTTACTCAAAGGTACAGAGTGCTCAGTTGATGTAAGCATCCTAACTTTACTCTGTACCTGATTACAACTTGTCTGGCACCCTTTGATTGTCTGTGCTTCTTCAGTAAGAAAAGTCATTTTCTCACTGTGCTCACAACAAATGCATTGTTTTCAGAATCGTAGAATATACTATTCAATTTTACTCAGAGGTACAGAGTGCTAAGTAGATGTAAACGTCCTAACTTTGCTTTGCACATGGTTCTGTGTTGTCTGGTACTACTTGCATGTCTGTGCTCCTTCAGGAAAAAAAGGCACTTTCTCAATGTGAATGGAACAATAGCAAAGCAATTGGAATCAAAGAAGATACTTTTCAATTTTACTCAAAGGTAAAGAGGGTAAGCAGAAGTAAACGTCCTCAATGTATTTAGCACATGATTCTAACTTGTCTGCTACCGCTTGCATATATGTTCTCCTTCAGGAAAAAAAGTTGCTTTCTCAATGTGAATGGAACAGTAGCAAAGTGATAGCAATCACAGAAGATACTTTTCAATTTTACTCAAAGGTACTGAGTGCTCAGTTGATGTAAGCATCCTAACTTTACTCAGTACCTGATTATAACTTGTCTGGCACCCGTTGATTGTCTGTGCTTCTTCAGGAAAAAAAGTCATTTTCTCACTGTGGTCACAACAAATGCAATGTTTTCAGAATCGTAGAATATACTATTCAATTTTAGTCAGAGGTACAGAGTGCTAAGTAGATGTAAACGTCCTAACTTTGCTTAGCACATGGTTCTGTGTTGTCTGGTACCACTTGCATGTCTGTGCTCCTTCAGGAAAAAAAGGCACTTTCTCAATGTGAATGGAACAATAGCAAAGCAACTGGAATCAAAGAAGATACTTTTCAATTTTACTCAAAGGTAAAGAGGGTAAGCAGAAGTAGACATTCTCAATGTATTTAGCACATGATTCTAACTTGTCTGCTACCGCTTGCATATATGTTCTCCTTCAGGAAAAAAAGTTGCTTTCTCAATGTGAATGGAACAGTACCAAAGTCATAGCAATCACAGAAGATACTTTTCAATTTTACTCAAAGGTACTGAGTGCTCAGTTGATGTAAACATCCTAACTTTACTCACTACCTGATTCTAAGTTGTTTGGCACCCTTTGATTGTCTGTGCTTCTTCAGGAAAAAAAGTCATTTTCTCACTGTGCTCACAACAAAAGCAATGCTTTCAGATTCGAAGAATATACTATTCAATTTTACTCACAGGTACAGAGTGCTAAGTAGATGTACACTTCCTAACATTACTCAGTACATCATTCTAAGCTGTCTGGTATCACTTGCATGTCTGTGCTGCTTCAGGAAAAGAAGTCACTTTCTCAACGTGAATGAAACAATAGCAAAGCATTTGGAATCAAAGAAGATACTTTTCAATTTTACTCAAAGGTAAAGAGGGTACGTAGAAGTAAATGTCCTAAATGTACTTAGCACATGATTCTAACTTGTCTGCTACCACTTGCATCTCTGTGCTCCTTGAGGAAAAAAAATCACTTTCTCAACGTGAATGGAACAATAGCAAAGCAATAGCAATCACAGAAGATACTTTTCAATTTTACTCAAAGGTACTGAGTGCTCAGCTGATGTTAATGTCCTAACTTTACTCAGTACCTGATTCTAAGTTGTCTGGCACCCTTTGATTGTCTGTGCTCCTTCAGGAAAAAAAGTCATTTTCTAACTGTGCTCACAACATAAGCAATGCATTAAGAATCGAAGAATATACTTATCAATTTTACTCAGAGGTACAGAGTGCTAAGTAGATATAAACATCCTAACTTTACTTAGCACATGGTTCTGAGTTGTCTGGTACCACTTGCATGTCTGTGCTCCTTCAGGAAAAAAAGTCACTTTCTCAATGTGAATGGAACAATAGTACAGCAGTTGGAATCAAAGAAGATACTTTTCAATTTTACTCAAAGGTAAAGAGGGTAAGCAGAAGTAGACGTTCTCAATGTATTTAGCACATGATTCTAACTTGTCTGCTACCGCTTGCATATATGTTCTCCTTCAGGAAAAAAAGTTGCTTTCTCAATGTGAATGGAACAGTAGCAAAGTGATAGCAATCACAGAAGATACTTTTCAATTTTACTCAAAGGTACTGAGTACTGAGTTGATGTAATCGTCCTAACTTTACTCAGTACCTGATTCTAAGTTGTCTGGCACCCTTTGATTGTCTGTGCTTCTTCAGGAAAAAAAGTCATTTTCTCACTGTGCTCACAACAAAAGCAATGCTTTCAGATTCGAAGAATATACTATTCAATTTTACTCAGAGGTACAGAGTGCTAAGTAGATGTACACTTCCTAACATTACTCAGTACATCATTTTAAGCTGTCTGGTATCACTTGCATGTCTGTGCTCCTTCAGGAAAAAAAGTCACTTTCTCAATGTGAATGGAACAATAGCAAAGCAATTGGAATCAAAGAAGATACTTTTCAATTTTACTCAAAGGTAAAAAGGGTAAGTAGAAGTAAATCTCCTAAATGTACTTAGCACATGATTCTAACTTGTCTGCTACCACTTGCATCTCTGTGCTCCTTGAGGAAAAAAAATCACTTTCTCAACGTGAATGGAACAATAGCAAAGCAATAGCAATCACAGAAGATACTTTTCAATTTTACTCAAAGGTACTGAGTGCTCAGCTGATGTTAATGTCCTAACTTTACTCAGTACCTGATTATAAGTTGTCTGGCACCCTTTGATTGTCTCTCCTTCTTCAGGAACAAAAGTCACTTTCTCACTGTGCTCACAACAAAAGCAATGTTTTCAGAATCGAAGAATATACTATTCAATTTTACTCAGAGGTACAGAGTGCTAAGTAGATGTAAAAGTCCTAACATTACTCAGTACATCATTCTAAGCTGTCTGGTACCACTTGCATGTCTCTGTTCCTTCTGGAAATAAAGTCACTTTCACAATGTGAATGGAACAATAGCAAAGCAATTGGAATCATAGAGGATACTTTTCAATTTTACTCAAAAGTAAAGAAGGTAAGTAGAAGTAAATGTCCTAAATGTATTTAGCACATGATTCTAACTTGTCTGCTACCACTTGTATCTCTGTGCTCCTTCAGGAAAAAAAGTCACTTTCTCAATGTAAATGGAAGAATACCAAATCAATTGGAATCAAAGAAGATACTTCTCAATTTTACTTCAAGGTAAAGAGGGTAAGTAGATGTAAACGACCTGAATGTACTTAGCACATGATTCTAACTTGTCTGGTACCACTTGCATGTCTGTGCTCCTTCAGGAAAAAAAGTCACTTTCTCAATGTGAATGGAAGAATAGTACAGCAGTTGGAATCAAAGAAGATACTTTTCAATTTTACTCAAAGGTACAGAGTGCTCAGTTGATGTAAGCATCCTAACTTTACTCTGTACCTGATTATAACTTGTCTGGCACCCTTTGATTGTCTGTGCTTCTTCAGTAAGAAAAGTCATTTTCTCACTGTGCTCACAACAAATGCATTGTTTTCAGAATCGTAGAATATACTATTCAATTTTACTCAGAGGTACAGAGTGCTAAGTAGATGTAAACGTCCTAACTTTGCTTTGCACATGGTTCTGTGTTGTCTGGTACTACTTGCATGTCTGTGCTCCTTCAGGAAAAAAAGGCACTTTCTCAATGTGAATGGAACAATAGCAAAGCAATTGGAATCAAAGAAGATACTTTTCAATTTTACTCAAAGGTAAAGAGGGTAAGCAGAAGTAAACGTCCTCAATGTATTTAGCACATGATTCTAACTTGTCTGCTACCGCTTGCATATATGTTCTCCTTCAGGAAAAAAAGTTGCTTTCTCAATGTGAATGGAACAGTAGCAAAGTGATAGCAATCACAGAAGATACTTTTCAATTTTACTCAAAGGTACTGAGTGCTCAGTTGATGTAAGCATCCTAACTTTACTCAGTACCTGATTATAACTTGTCTGGCACCCGTTGATTGTCTGTGCTTCTTCAGGAAAAAAAGTCATTTTCTCACTGTGGTCACAACAAATGCAATGTTTTCAGAATCGTAGAATATACTATTCAATTTTAGTCAGAGGTACAGAGTGCTAAGTAGATGTAAACGTCCTAACTTTGCTTAGCACATGGTTCTGTGTTGTCTGGTACCACTTGCATGTCTGTGCTCCTTCAGGAAAAAAAGGCACTTTCTCAATGTGAATGGAACAATAGCAAAGCAACTGGAATCAAAGAAGATACTTTTCAATTTTACTCAAAGGTAAAGAGGGTAAGCAGAAGTAGACATTCTCAATGTATTTAGCACATGATTCTAACTTGTCTGCTACCGCTTGCATATATGTTCTCCTTCAGGAAAAAAAGTTGCTTTCTCAATGTGAATGGAACAGTACCAAAGTCATAGCAATCACAGAAGATACTTTTCAATTTTACTCAAAGGTACTGAGTGCTCAGTTGATGTAAACATCCTAACTTTACTCACTACCTGATTCTAAGTTGTTTGGCACCCTTTGATTGTCTGTGCTTCTTCAGGAAAAAAAGTCATTTTCTCACTGTGCTCACAACAAAAGCAATGCTTTCAGATTCGAAGAATATACTATTCAATTTTACTCACAGGTACAGAGTGCTAAGTAGATGTACACTTCCTAACATTACTCAGTACATCATTCTAAGCTGTCTGGTATCACTTGCATGTCTGTGCTGCTTCAGGAAAAGAAGTCACTTTCTCAACGTGAATGAAACAATAGCAAAGCATTTGGAATCAAAGAAGATACTTTTCAATTTTACTCAAAGGTAAAGAGGGTACGTAGAAGTAAATGTCCTAAATGTACTTAGCACATGATTCTAACTTGTCTGCTACCACTTGCATCTCTGTGCTCCTTGAGGAAAAAAAATCACTTTCTCAACGTGAATGGAACAATAGCAAAGCAATAGCAATCACAGAAGATACTTTTCAATTTTACTCAAAGGTACTGAGTGCTCAGCTGATGTTAATGTCCTAACTTTACTCAGTACCTGATTCTAAGTTGTCTGGCACCCTTTGATTGTCTGTGCTCCTTCAGGAAAAAAAGTCATTTTCTAACTGTGCTCACAACATAAGCAATGCATTAAGAATCGAAGAATATACTTATCAATTTTACTCAGAGGTACAGAGTGCTAAGTAGATATAAACATCCTAACTTTACTTAGCACATGGTTCTGAGTTGTCTGGTACCACTTGCATGTCTGTGCTCCTTCAGGAAAAAAAGTCACTTTCTCAATGTGAATGGAACAATAGTACAGCAGTTGGAATCAAAGAAGATACTTTTCAATTTTACTCAAAGGTAAAGAGGGTAAGCAGAAGTAGACGTTCTCAATGTATTTAGCACATGATTCTAACTTGTCTGCTACCGCTTGCATATATGTTCTCCTTCAGGAAAAAAAGTTGCTTTCTCAATGTGAATGGAACAGTAGCAAAGTGATAGAAATCACAGAAGATACTTTTCAATTTTACTCAAAGGTACTGAGTACTGAGTTGATGTAATCGTCCTAACTTTACTCAGTACCTGATTCTAAGTTGTCTGGCACCCTTTGATTGTCTGTGCTTCTTCATGAAAAAAAGTCATTTTCTCACTGTGCTCACAACAAAAGCAATGCTTTCAGATTCGAAGAATATACTATTCAATTTTACTCAGAGGTACAGAGTGCTAAGTAGATGTACACTTCCTAACATTACTCAGTACATCATTTTAAGCTGTCTGGTATCACTTGCATGTCTGTGCTCCTTCAGGAAAAAAAGTCACTTTCTCAATGTGAATGGAACAATAGCAAAGCAATTGGAATCAAAGAAGATACCTTTCAATTTTACTCAAAGGTAAAAAGGGTAAGTAGAAGTAAATCTCCTAAATGTACTTAGCACATGATTCTAACTTGTCTGCTACCACTTGCATCTCTGTGCTCCTTCAGGAATAAAAGTCACCTTCTCAACGTGAATAGAACAATAGCAAAGCAATAGCAATCACAGAAGATACTTTTCAATTTTACTCAATGTTACTGAGTGCTCAGATGATGTTAATGTCCTAACTTTACTCAGTACCTGATTATAAGTTGTCTGGCACCCTTTGATTGTCTCTCCTTCTTCAGGAACAAAAGTCACTTTCTCACTGTGCTCACAACAAAAGCAATGTTTTCAGAATCGAAGAATATACTATTCAATTTTACTCAGAGGTACAGAGTGCTAAGTAGATGTAAAAGTCCTAACATTACTCAGTACATCATTCTAAGCTGTCTGGTACCACTTGCATGTCTCTGTTCCTTCTGGAAATAAAGTCACTTTCACAATGTGAATGGAACAATAGCAAAGCAATTGGAATCATAGAGGATACTTTTCAATTTTACTCAAAAGTAAAGAAGGTAAGTAGAATTAAATGTCCTAAATGTATTTAGCACATGATTCTAACTTGTCTGCTACCACTTGTATCTCTGTGCTCCTTCAGGAAAAAAAGTCACTTTCTCAATGTAAATGGAAGAATACCAAATCAATTGGAATCAAAGAAGATACTTCTCAATTTTACTTAAAGGTAAAGAGGGTAAGTAGATGTAAACGACCTGAATGTACTTAGCACATGATTCTAACTTGTCTGGTACCACTTGCATGTCTGTGCTCCTTCAGGAAAAAAAGTCACTTTCTCAACATGAATGGAACAATAGTACAGCAGTTGGAATCAAAGAAGATACTTTTCAATTTTACTCAAAGGTAAAGAGGGTAAGCAGAAGTAGACGTTTTCAATGTATTTAGCACATGATTCTAACTTGTCTGCTACCGCTTGCATATATGTTCTCCTTCAGGAAAAAAAGTTGCTTTCTCAATGTGAATGGAACAGTAGCAAAGTGATAGCAATCACAGAAGATACTTTTCAATTTTACTCAAAGGTACTGAGCACTGAGTTGATGTAAACGTCCTAACTTTACTCAGTACCTGATTCTAAGTTGTCTGGCACCCTTTGATTGTCTGTGCTTCTTCAGGAAAAAAAGTCATTTTCTCACTGTGCTCACAACAAAAGCAATGCATTAAGAATCGAAGAATATACTTATCAATTTTACTCAGAGGTACAGAGTGCTAAGTTGATATAAACATCCTAACTTTACTTAGCACATGGTTCTGAGTTGTCTGGTACCACTTGCATGTCTGTGCTCCTTCAGGAAAAAAAGTCACTTTCTCAATGTGAATGGAACAATAGTACAGCAGTTGGAATCAAAGAAGATACTTTTCAATTTTACTCAAAGGTAAAGAGGGTAAGCAGAAGTAGACGTTCTCAATGTATTTAGCACATGATTCTAACTTGTCTGCTGCCGCTTGCATATATGTTCTCCTTCAGGAAAAAAAGTTGCTTTCTCAATGTGAATGGAACAGTAGCAAAGTGATAGCAATCACAGAAGATACTTTTCAATTTTACTCAAAGGTACTGAGCACTGAGTTGATGTAAACGTCCTAACTTTACTCAGTACCTGATTCTAAGTTGTCTGGCACCCTTTGATTGTCTGTGCTTCTTCAGGAAAAAAAGTCATTTTCTCACTGTGCTCACAACAAAAGCAATGCATTAAGAATCGAAGAATATACTTATCAATTTTACTCAGAGGTACAGAGTGCTAAGTTGATATAAACATCCTAACTTTACTTAGCACATGGTTCTGAGTTGTCTGGTACCACTTGCATGTCTGTGCTCCTTCAGGAAAAAAAGTCACTTTCTCAATGTGAATGGAACAATAGTACAGCAGTTGGAATCAAAGAAGATACTTTTCAATTTTACTCAAAGGTAAAGAGGGTAAGCAGAAGTAGACGTTCTCAATGTATTTAGCACATGATTCTAACTTGTCTGCTGCCGCTTGCATATATGTCCTCCTTCAGGAAAAAAAGTTGCTTTCTCAATGTGAATGGAACAGTAGCAAAGTGATAGCAATCACAGAAGATACTTTTCAATTTTACTCAAAGGTACTGAGTACTGAGTTGATGTAAACGTCCTAACTTTACTCAGTACCTGATTGTAAGTTGTCTGGCACCCTTTGATTGTCTGTGCTTCTTCAGGAAAAAAAGTCATTTTCTCACTGTGCTCACAACAAAAGCAATGCTTTCAGATTCGAAGAATATACTATTCAATTTTACTCAGAGGTACAGAGTGCTAAGTAGATGTACACTTCCTAACATTACTCAGTACATCATTTTAAGCTGTCTGGTATCACTTGCATGTCTGTGCTCCTTCAGGAAAAAAAGTGACTTTCTCAATGTGAATGGAACAATAGCAAAGCAATTGGAATCAAAGAAGATACTTTTCAATTTTACTCAAAGGTAAAAAGGGTAAGTAGAAGTAAATCTCCTAAATGTACTTAGCACATGATTCTAACTTGTCTGCTACCACTTGCATCTCTGTGCTCCTTCAGGAATAAAAGTCACTTTCTCAACGTGAATAGAACAATAGCAAAGCAATAGCAATCACAGAAGATACTTTTCAATTTTACTCAAAGGTACTGAGTGCTCAGATGATGTTAATGTCCTAACTTTACTCAGTACCTGATTATAAGTTGTCTGGCAGCCTTTGATTGTCTCTCCTTCTTCAGGAACAAAAGTCACTTTCTCACTGTGCTCACAACAAAAGCAATGTTTTCAGAATCGAAGAATATACTATTCAATTTTACTCAGAGGTACAGAGTGCTAAGTAGATGTAAAAGTCCTAACATTACTCAGTAGATCATTCTAAGCTGTCTGGTACCACTTGCATGTCTCTGTTCCTTCAGGAAAAAAAGTCACTTTCTCAATGTGAATGGAACAATAGTACAGCAGTTGGAATCAAAGAAGATACTTTTCAATTTTACTCAAAGGTAAAGAGGGTAAGCAGAAGTAGACGTTCTCAATGTATTTAGCACATGATTCTAACTTGTCTGCTACCGCTTGCATATATGTTCTCCTTCAGGAAAAAAAGTTGCTTTCTCAATGTGAATGGAACAGTACCAAAGTCATAGCAATCACAGAAGATACTTTTCAATTTTACTCAAAGGTACTGAGCACTGAGTTGATGTAAACGTCCTAACTTTACTCAGTACCTGATTCTAAGTTGTCTGGCAACCTTTGATTGTCTGTGCTTCTTCAGGAAAAAAAGTCATTTTCTCACTGTGCTCACAAGAAAAGCAATGCTTTCAGATTCGAAGAATATACTATTCAATTTTACTCAGAGGTACAGAGTGCTAAGTAGATGTACACTTCCTAACATTACTCAGTACATCATTTTAAGCTGTCTGGTATCACTTGCATGTCTGTGCTCCTTCAGGAAAAAAAGTCACTTTCTCAATGTGAATGGAAGAATAGCAAAGCAATTGGAATCAAAGAAGATACTTTTCAATTTTACTCAAAGGTAAAAAGGGTAAGTAGAAGTAAATCTCCTAAATGTACTTAGCACATGATTCTAACTTGTCTGCTACCACTTGCATCTCTGTGCTCCTAGAGGAAAAAAATCACTTTCTCAACGTGAATGGAACAATAGCAAAGGAATAGCAATCACAGAAGATACTTTTCAATTTTACTCAAAGGTACTGAGTGCTCAGCTGATGTTAATGTCCTAACTTTACTCAGTACCTGATTCTAAGTTGTCTGGCACCCTTTGATTGTCTGTGCTCCTTCAGGAAAAAAAGTCATTTTCTAACTGTGCTCACAACAAATGCAATGTTTTCAGAATCGTAGAATATACTATTCAATTTTACTCAGAGGTACAGAGTGCTAAGTAGATGTAAACGTCCTAACTTTGCTTTGCACATGGTTCTGTGTTGTCTGGTACTACTTGCATGTCTGTGCTCCTTCAGGAAAAAAAGGCACTTTCTCAATGTGAATGGAACAATAGCAAAGCAACTGGAATCAAAGAAGATACTTTTCAATTTTACTCAAAGGTAAAGAGAGGAAGCAGAAGTAAACGTCCTCAATGTATTTAGCACATGATTCTAACTTGTCTGCTACCGCTTGCATATATGTTCTCCTTCAGGAAAAAAAGTTGCTTTCTCAATGTGAATAGAACAGTAGCATAGTGATAGCAATCACAGAAGATACTTTTCAATTTTACTCAAAGGTACTGACTACTGAGTTGATGTAAACGTCCTAACTTTACTCAGTACCTGATTCTAAGTTGTCTGGCACCCTTTGATTGTCTGTGCTTCTTCAGGAAAAGAAGTCATTTTCTCACTGTGCTCACAACAAAAGCAATGTTTTCAGATTCGAAGAATATACTATTCAATTTTACTCAGAGGTACAGAGTGCTAAGTAGATGTACACTTCCTAAAATTACTCAGTACATCATTTTAAGCTGTCTGGTACCACTTGCATGTCTGTGCTGCTTCAGGAAAAAAAGGCACTTTCTCAATGTGAATAGAGCAATAGCAAAGCAATTGGAATCAAAGAAGATACTTTTCAATTTTACACAAAGGTAAAGAGGGTAAGCAGAAGTAAACGTCCTCAATGTATTTAGCACATGATTCTAACTTGTCTGGTACCACTTGCATGTCTGTGCTCCTTCAGGAAAAAAAGTCACTTTCTCAATGTGAATGGAACAATAGCAAAGCAATTGGAATCAAAGAAGATACTTTTCAATTTTACTCAAAGGTAAAAAGGGTAAGTAGAAGTAAATCTCCTAAATGTACTTAGCACATGATTCTAACTTGTCTGCTACCACTTGCATCTCTGTGCTCCTTCAGGAATAAAAGTCACCTTCTCAACGTGAATAGAACAATAGCAAAGCAATAGCAATCACAGAAGATACTTTTCAATTTTACTCAAAGGTACTGAGTGCTCAGATGATGTTAATGTCCTAACTTTACTCAGTACCTGATTATAAGTTGTCTGGCACCCTTTGATTGTCTCTCCTTCTTCAGGAACAAAAGTCACTTTCTCACTGTGCTCACAACAAAAGCAATGTTTTCAGAATCGAAGAATATACTATTCAATTTTACTCAGAGGTACAGAGTGCTAAGTAGATGTAAAAGTCCTAACATTACTCAGTACATCATTCTAAGCTGTCTGGTACCACTTGCATGTCTCTGTTCCTTCTGGAAATAAAGTCACTTTCACAATGTGAATGGAACAATAGCAAAGCAATTGGAATCATAGAGGATACTTTTCAATTTTACTCAAAAGTAAAGAAGGTAAGTAGAAGTAAATGTCCTAAATGTATTTAGCACATGATTCTAACTTGTCTGCTACCACTTGTATCTCTGTGCTCCTTCAGGAAAAAAAGTCACTTTCTCAATGTAAATGGAAGAATACCAAATCAATTGGAATCAAAGAAGATACTTCTCAATTTTACTTCAAGGTAAAGAGGGTAAGTAGATGTAAACGACCTGAATGTACTTAGCACATGATTCTAACTTGTCTGGTACCACTTGCATGTCTGTGCTCCTTCAGGAAAAAAAGTCACTTTCTCAATGTGAATGGAAGAATAGTACAGCAGTTGGAATCAAAGAAGATACTTTTCAATTTTACTCAAAGGTACAGAGTGCTCAGTTGATGTAAGCATCCTAACTTTACTCTGTACCTGATTATAACTTGTCTGGCACCCTTTGATTGTCTGTGCTTCTTCAGTAAGAAAAGTCATTTTCTCACTGTGCTCACAACAAATGCATTGTTTTCAGAATCGTAGAATATACTATTCAATTTTACTCAGAGGTACAGAGTGCTAAGTAGATGTAAACGTCCTAACTTTGCTTTGCACATGGTTCTGTGTTGTCTGGTACTACTTGCATGTCTGTGCTCCTTCAGGAAAAAAAGGCACTTTCTCAATGTGAATGGAACAATAGCAAAGCAATTGGAATCAAAGAAGATACTTTTCAATTTTACTCAAAGGTAAAGAGGGTAAGCAGAAGTAAACGTCCTCAATGTATTTAGCACATGATTCTAACTTGTCTGCTACCGCTTGCATATATGTTCTCCTTCAGGAAAAAAAGTTGCTTTCTCAATGTGAATGGAACAGTAGCAAAGTGATAGCAATCACAGAAGATACTTTTCAATTTTACTCAAAGGTACTGAGTGCTCAGTTGATGTAAGCATCCTAACTTTACTCAGTACCTGATTATAACTTGTCTGGCACCCGTTGATTGTCTGTGCTTCTTCAGGAAAAAAAGTCATTTTCTCACTGTGGTCACAACAAATGCAATGTTTTCAGAATCGTAGAATATACTATTCAATTTTAGTCAGAGGTACAGAGTGCTAAGTAGATGTAAACGTCCTAACTTTGCTTAGCACATGGTTCTGTGTTGTCTGGTACCACTTGCATGTCTGTGCTCCTTCAGGAAAAAAAGGCACTTTCTCAATGTGAATGGAACAATAGCAAAGCAACTGGAATCAAAGAAGATACTTTTCAATTTTACTCAAAGGTAAAGAGGGTAAGCAGAAGTAGACATTCTCAATGTATTTAGCACATGATTCTAACTTGTCTGCTACCGCTTGCATATATGTTCTCCTTCAGGAAAAAAAGTTGCTTTCTCAATGTGAATGGAACAGTACCAAAGTCATAGCAATCACAGAAGATACTTTTCAATTTTACTCAAAGGTACTGAGTGCTCAGTTGATGTAAACATCCTAACTTTACTCACTACCTGATTCTAAGTTGTTTGGCACCCTTTGATTGTCTGTGCTTCTTCAGGAAAAAAAGTCATTTTCTCACTGTGCTCACAACAAAAGCAATGCTTTCAGATTCGAAGAATATACTATTCAATTTTACTCACAGGTACAGAGTGCTAAGTAGATGTACACTTCCTAACATTACTCAGTACATCATTCTAAGCTGTCTGGTATCACTTGCATGTCTGTGCTGCTTCAGGAAAAGAAGTCACTTTCTCAACGTGAATGAAACAATAGCAAAGCATTTGGAATCAAAGAAGATACTTTTCAATTTTACTCAAAGGTAAAGAGGGTACGTAGAAGTAAATGTCCTAAATGTACTTAGCACATGATTCTAACTTGTCTGCTACCACTTGCATCTCTGTGCTCCTTGAGGAAAAAAAATCACTTTCTCAACGTGAATGGAACAATAGCAAAGCAATAGCAATCACAGAAGATACTTTTCAATTTTACTCAAAGGTACTGAGTGCTCAGCTGATGTTAATGTCCTAACTTTACTCAGTACCTGATTCTAAGTTGTCTGGCACCCTTTGATTGTCTGTGCTCCTTCAGGAAAAAAAGTCATTTTCTAACTGTGCTCACAACATAAGCAATGCATTAAGAATCGAAGAATATACTTATCAATTTTACTCAGAGGTACAGAGTGCTAAGTAGATATAAACATCCTAACTTTACTTAGCACATGGTTCTGAGTTGTCTGGTACCACTTGCATGTCTGTGCTCCTTCAGGAAAAAAAGTCACTTTCTCAATGTGAATGGAACAATAGTACAGCAGTTGGAATCAAAGAAGATACTTTTCAATTTTACTCAAAGGTAAAGAGGGTAAGCAGAAGTAGACGTTCTCAATGTATTTAGCACATGATTCTAACTTGTCTGCTACCGCTTGCATATATGTTCTCCTTCAGGAAAAAAAGTTGCTTTCTCAATGTGAATGGAACAGTAGCAAAGTGATAGCAATCACAGAAGATACTTTTCAATTTTACTCAAAGGTACTGAGTACTGAGTTGATGTAATCGTCCTAACTTTACTCAGTACCTGATTCTAAGTTGTCTGGCACCCTTTGATTGTCTGTGCTTCTTCAGGAAAAAAAGTCATTTTCTCACTGTGCTCACAACAAAAGCAATGCTTTCAGATTCGAAGAATATACTATTCAATTTTACTCAGAGGTACAGAGTGCTAAGTAGATGTACACTTCCTAACATTACTCAGTACATCATTTTAAGCTGTCTGGTATCACTTGCATGTCTGTGCTCCTTCAGGAAAAAAAGTCACTTTCTCAATGTGAATGGAACAATAGCAAAGCAATTGGAATCAAAGAAGATACTTTTCAATTTTACTCAAAGGTAAAAAGGGTAAGTAGAAGTAAATCTCCTAAATGTACTTAGCACATGATTCTAACTTGTCTGCTACCACTTGCATCTCTGTGCTCCTTGAGGAAAAAAAATCACTTTCTCAACGTGAATGGAACAATAGCAAAGCAATAGCAATCACAGAAGATACTTTTCAATTTTACTCAAAGGTACTGAGTGCTCAGCTGATGTTAATGTCCTAACTTTACTCAGTACCTGATTATAAGTTGTCTGGCACCCTTTGATTGTCTCTCCTTCTTCAGGAACAAAAGTCACTTTCTCACTGTGCTCACAACAAAAGCAATGTTTTCAGAATCGAAGAATATACTATTCAATTTTACTCAGAGGTACAGAGTGCTAAGTAGATGTAAAAGTCCTAACATTACTCAGTACATCATTCTAAGCTGTCTGGTACCACTTGCATGTCTCTGTTCCTTCTGGAAATAAAGTCACTTTCACAATGTGAATGGAACAATAGCAAAGCAATTGGAATCATAGAGGATACTTTTCAA
The DNA here is from genome assembly GCF_030028105.1 of Mobula birostris. NCBI lineage: Eukaryota > Metazoa > Chordata > Chondrichthyes > Myliobatiformes > Myliobatidae > Mobula > Mobula birostris. The sequence continues at coordinate 22,744,640 of NC_092402.1, read as the reverse complement.
TTTTACTCAAAAGTAAAGAAGGTAAGTAGAAGTAAATGTCCTAAATGTATTTAGCACATGATTCTAACTTGTCTGCTACCACTTGTATCTCTGTGCTCCTTCAGGAAAAAAAGTCACTTTCTCAATGTAAATGGAAGAATACCAAATCAATTGGAATCAAAGAAGATACTTCTCAATTTTACTTCAAGGTAAAGAGGGTAAGTAGATGTAAACGACCTGAATGTACTTAGCACATGATTCTAACTTGTCTGGTACCACTTGCATGTCTGTGCTCCTTCAGGAAAAAAAGTCACTTTCTCAATGTGAATGGAAGAATAGTACAGCAGTTGGAATCAAAGAAGATACTTTTCAATTTTACTCAAAGGTACAGAGTGCTCAGTTGATGTAAGCATCCTAACTTTACTCTGTACCTGATTATAACTTGTCTGGCACCCTTTGATTGTCTGTGCTTCTTCAGTAAGAAAAGTCATTTTCTCACTGTGCTCACAACAAATGCATTGTTTTCAGAATCGTAGAATATACTATTCAATTTTACTCAGAGGTACAGAGTGCTAAGTAGATGTAAACGTCCTAACTTTGCTTTGCACATGGTTCTGTGTTGTCTGGTACTACTTGCATGTCTGTGCTCCTTCAGGAAAAAAAGGCACTTTCTCAATGTGAATGGAACAATAGCAAAGCAATTGGAATCAAAGAAGATACTTTTCAATTTTACTCAAAGGTAAAGAGGGTAAGCAGAAGTAAACGTCCTCAATGTATTTAGCACATGATTCTAACTTGTCTGCTACCGCTTGCATATATGTTCTCCTTCAGGAAAAAAAGTTGCTTTCTCAATGTGAATGGAACAGTAGCAAAGTGATAGCAATCACAGAAGATACTTTTCAATTTTACTCAAAGGTACTGAGTGCTCAGTTGATGTAAGCATCCTAACTTTACTCAGTACCTGATTATAACTTGTCTGGCACCCGTTGATTGTCTGTGCTTCTTCAGGAAAAAAAGTCATTTTCTCACTGTGGTCACAACAAATGCAATGTTTTCAGAATCGTAGAATATACTATTCAATTTTAGTCAGAGGTACAGAGTGCTAAGTAGATGTAAACGTCCTAACTTTGCTTAGCACATGGTTCTGTGTTGTCTGGTACCACTTGCATGTCTGTGCTCCTTCAGGAAAAAAAGGCACTTTCTCAATGTGAATGGAACAATAGCAAAGCAACTGGAATCAAAGAAGATACTTTTCAATTTTACTCAAAGGTAAAGAGGGTAAGCAGAAGTAGACATTCTCAATGTATTTAGCACATGATTCTAACTTGTCTGCTACCGCTTGCATATATGTTCTCCTTCAGGAAAAAAAGTTGCTTTCTCAATGTGAATGGAACAGTACCAAAGTCATAGCAATCACAGAAGATACTTTTCAATTTTACTCAAAGGTACTGAGTGCTCAGTTGATGTAAACATCCTAACTTTACTCACTACCTGATTCTAAGTTGTTTGGCACCCTTTGATTGTCTGTGCTTCTTCAGGAAAAAAAGTCATTTTCTCACTGTGCTCACAACAAAAGCAATGCTTTCAGATTCGAAGAATATACTATTCAATTTTACTCACAGGTACAGAGTGCTAAGTAGATGTACACTTCCTAACATTACTCAGTACATCATTCTAAGCTGTCTGGTATCACTTGCATGTCTGTGCTGCTTCAGGAAAAGAAGTCACTTTCTCAACGTGAATGAAACAATAGCAAAGCATTTGGAATCAAAGAAGATACTTTTCAATTTTACTCAAAGGTAAAGAGGGTACGTAGAAGTAAATGTCCTAAATGTACTTAGCACATGATTCTAACTTGTCTGCTACCACTTGCATCTCTGTGCTCCTTGAGGAAAAAAAATCACTTTCTCAACGTGAATGGAACAATAGCAAAGCAATAGCAATCACAGAAGATACTTTTCAATTTTACTCAAAGGTACTGAGTGCTCAGCTGATGTTAATGTCCTAACTTTACTCAGTACCTGATTCTAAGTTGTCTGGCACCCTTTGATTGTCTGTGCTCCTTCAGGAAAAAAAGTCATTTTCTAACTGTGCTCACAACATAAGCAATGCATTAAGAATCGAAGAATATACTTATCAATTTTACTCAGAGGTACAGAGTGCTAAGTAGATATAAACATCCTAACTTTACTTAGCACATGGTTCTGAGTTGTCTGGTACCACTTGCATGTCTGTGCTCCTTCAGGAAAAAAAGTCACTTTCTCAATGTGAATGGAACAATAGTACAGCAGTTGGAATCAAAGAAGATACTTTTCAATTTTACTCAAAGGTAAAGAGGGTAAGCAGAAGTAGACGTTCTCAATGTATTTAGCACATGATTCTAACTTGTCTGCTACCGCTTGCATATATGTTCTCCTTCAGGAAAAAAAGTTGCTTTCTCAATGTGAATGGAACAGTAGCAAAGTGATAGCAATCACAGAAGATACTTTTCAATTTTACTCAAAGGTACTGAGTACTGAGTTGATGTAATCGTCCTAACTTTACTCAGTACCTGATTCTAAGTTGTCTGGCACCCTTTGATTGTCTGTGCTTCTTCAGGAAAAAAAGTCATTTTCTTACTGTGCTCACAACAAAAGCAATGCTTTCAGATTCGAAGAATATACTATTCAATTTTACTCAGAGGTACAGAGTGCTAAGTAGATGTACACTTCCTAACATTACTCAGTACATCATTTTAAGCTGTCTGGTATCACTTGCATGTCTGTGCTCCTTCAGGAAAAAAAGTCACTTTCTCAATGTGAATGGAACAATAGCAAAGCAATTGGAATCAAAGAAGATACTTTTCAATTTTACTCAAAGGTAAAAAGGGTAAGTAGAAGTAAATCTCCTAAATGTACTTAGCACATGATTCTAACTTGTCTGCTACCACTTGCATCTCTGTGCTCCTTCAGGAATAAAAGTCACCTTCTCAACGTGAATAGAACAATAGCAAAGCAATAGCAATCACAGAAGATACTTTTCAATTTTACTCAAAGGTACTGAGTGCTCAGATGATGTTAATGTCCTAACTTTACTCAGTACCTGATTATAAGTTGTCTGGCACCCTTTGATTGTCTCTCCTTCTTCAGGAACAAAAGTCACTTTCTCACTGTGCTCACAACAAAAGCAATGTTTTCAGAATCGAAGAATATACTATTCAATTTTACTCAGAGGTACAGAGTGCTAAGTAGATGTAAAAGTCCTAACATTACTCAGTACATCATTCTAAGCTGTCTGGTACCACTTGCATGTCTGTGCTCCTTCAGGAAAAAAAGTCACTTTCTCAACGTGAATGGAACAATAGTACAGCAGTTGGAATCAAAGAAGATACTTTTCAATTTTACTCAAAGGTACAGAGTGCTCAGTTGATGTAAGCATCCTAACTTTACTCAGTACCTCATTATAACTTGTCTGGCACCCTTTGATTGTCTGTGCTTCTTCAGGAAAAAAAGTCATTTTCTCACTGTGCTCACAACAAAAGCAATGTTTTCAGAATCGAAGAATATACTATTTAATTTTACTCAGAGGTACAGAGTACTAAGTAGATGTAAACGTCCTAACTTTGCTTAGCACATGGTTCTGTGTTGTCTGGTACCACTTGCATGTCTGTGCTCCTTCAGGAAAAAAAGTCACTTTCTCAATGTGAATGGAACAATAGCAAAGCAACTGGAATCAAAGAAGATACTTTTCAATTTTACTCAAAGGTACTGAGTGCTCAGTTGATGTAAACGTCCTAACTTTACTCAGTACCTGATTCTAAGTTGTTTGGCACCCTTTGATTGTCTGTGCTTCTTCAGGAAAAAAAGTCATTTTCTCACTGTGCTCACAACAAAAGCAATGCTTTCAGATTCGAAGAATATACTATTCAATTTTACTCAGAGGTACAGAGTGCTAAGTAGATGTACACTTCCTAACATTACTCAGTACATCATTCTAAGCTGTCTGGTATCACTTGCATGTCTGTGCTGCTTCAGGAAAAAAAGTCACTTTCTCAACGTGAATGAAACAATAGCAACGCATTTGGAATCAAAGAAGATACTTTTCAATTTTACTCAAAGGTAAAGAGGGTACGTAGAAGTAAATGTCCTAAATGTACTTAGCACATGATTCTAACTTGTCTGCTACCACTTGCATCTCTGTGCTCCCTGAGGAAAAAAAATCACTTTCTCAACGTGAATGGAACAATAGCAAAGCAATAGCAATCACAGAAGATACTTTTCAATTTTACTCAAAGGTACTGAGTGCTCAGCTGATGTTAATGTCCTAACTTTACTCAGCACCTGATTCTAAGTTGTCTGGCACCCTTTGATTGTCTGTGCTCCTTCAGGAAAAAAAGTCATTTTCTAACTGTGCTCACAACATAAGCAATGCATTAAGAATCGAAGAATATACTTATCAATTTTACTCAGAGGTACAGAGTGCTAAGTAGATATAAACATCCTAACTTTACTTAGCACATGGTTCTGAGTTGTCTGGTACCACTTGCATGTCTGTGCTCCTTCAGGAAAAAAAGTCACTTTCTCAATGTGAATGGAACAATAGTACAGCAGTTGGAATCAAAGAAGAAACCTTTCAATTTTACTAAAAGGTAAAGAGGGTAAGCAGAAGTAGACGTTCTCAATGTATTTAGCACATGATTCTAACTTGTCTGCTACCGCTTGCATATATGTTCACCTTCAGGAAAAAAAGTTGCTTTCTCAATGTGAATGGAACAGTAGCAAAGTGATAGCAATCACAGAAGATACTTTTCAATTTTACTCAAAGGTACTGAGTACTGAGTTGATGTAAACGTCCTAACTTTACTCAGTACCTGATTCTAAGTTGTCTGGCACCCTTTGATTGTCTGTGCTTCTTCAGGAAAAAAAGTCATTTTCTCACTGTGCTCACAACAAAAGCAATGCTTTCAGATTCGAAGAATATACTATTCAATTTTACTCAGAGGTACAGAGTGCTAAGTAGATGTACACTTCCTAACATTACTCAGTACATCATTTTAAGCTGTCTGGTATCACTTGCATGTCTGTGCTCCTTCAGGAAAAAAAGTCACTTTCTCAATGTGAATGGAACAATAGCAAAGCAATTGGAATCAAAGAAGATACTTTTCAATTTTACTCAAAGGTAAAAAGGGTAAGTAGAAGTAAATCTCCTAAATGTACTTAGCACATGATTCTAACTTGTCTGCTACCACTGGCATCTCTGTGCTCCTTCAGGAATAAAAGTCACTTTCTCAACGTGAATAGAACAATAGCAAAGCAATAGCAATCACAGAAGATACTTTTCAATTTTACTCAAAGGTACTGAGTGCTCAGATGATGTTAATGTCCTAACTTTACTCAGTACCTGATTATAAGTTGTCTGGCAGCCTTTGATTGTCTCTCCTTCTTCAGGAACAAAAGTCACTTTCTCACTGTGCTCACAACAAAAGCAATGTTTTCAGAATCGAAGAATATACTATTCAATTTTACTCAGAGGTACAGAGTGCTAAGTAGATGTAAAAGTCCTAACATTACTCAGTACATCATTCTAAGCTGTCTGGTACCACTTGCATGTCTCTGTTCCTTCAGGAAAAAAAGTCACTTTCTCAATGTGAATGGAACAATAGTACAGCAGTTGGAATCAAAGAAGATACTTTTCACTTTTACTCAAAGGTAAAGAGGGTAAGCAGAAGTAGACGTTCTCAATGTATTTAGCACATGATTCTAACTTGTCTGCTACCGCTTGCATATATGATCTCCTTCAGGAAAAAAAGTTGCTTTCTCAATGTGAATGGAACAGTAGCAAAGTGATAGCAATCACAGAAGATACTTTTCAATTTTACTCAAAGGTACTGAGCACTGAGTTGATGTAAACGTCCTAACTTTACTCAGTACCTGATTCTAAGTTGTCTGGCACCCTTTGATTGTCTGTGCTTCTTCAGGAAAAAAAGTCATTTTCTCACTGTGCTCACAACAAAAGCAATGCTTTCAGATTCGAAGAATATACTATTCAATTTTACTCAGAGGTACAGAGTGCTAAGTAGATGTACACTTCCTAACATTACTCAGTACATCATTTTAAGCTGTCTGGTATCACTTGCATGTCTGTGCTCCTTCAGGAAAAAAAGTCACTTTCTCAATGTGAAAGGAAGAATAGCAAAGCAATTGGAATCAAAGAAGATACTTTTCAATTTTACTCAAAGGTAAAAAGGGTAAGTAGAAGTAAATCTCCTAAATGTACTTAGCACATGATTCTAACTTGTCTGCTACCACTTGCATCTCTGTGCTCCTTCAGGAATAAAAGTCACTTTCTCAACGTGAATAGAACAATAGGAAAGCAATAGCAATCACAGAAGATACTTTTCAATTTTACTCAAAGGTACTGAGTGCTCAGCTGATGTTAATGTCCTAACTTTACTCAGTACCTGATTCTAAGTTGTCTGGCACCCTTTGATTGTCTGTGCTCCTTCAGGAAAAAAAGTCATTTTCTAACTGTGCTCACAACATAAGCAACGCATTAAGAATCGAAGAATATACTTATCAATTTTACTCAGAGGTACAGAGTGCTAAGTAGATATAAACATCCTAACTTTACTTAGCACATGGTTCTGAGTTGTCTGGTACCACTTGCATGTCTGTGCTCCTTCAGGAAAAAAAGTCACTTTCTCAATGTAAATGGAAGAATACCAAATCAATTGGAATCAAAGAAGATACTTTTCAATTTTACTCAAAGGTAAAGAGGGTAAGTAGATGTAAACGACCTGAATGTACTTAGCACATGATTCTAACTTGTCTGGTACCACTTGCATGTCTGTGCTCCTTCAGGAAAAAAAGTCACTTTCTCAATGTGAATGGAACAATAGTACAGCAGTTGGAATCAAAGAAGAAACCTTTCAATTTTACTAAAAGGTAAAGAGGGTAAGCAGAAGTAGACGTTCTCAATGTATTTAGCACATGATTCTAACTTGTCTGCTACCGCTTGCATATATGTTCACCTTCAGGAAAAAAAGTTGCTTTCTCAATGTGAATGGAACAGTAGCAAAGTGATAGCAATCACAGAAGATACTTTTCAATTTTACTCAAAGGTACTGAGTACTGAGTTGATGTAAACGTCCTAACTTTACTCAGTACCTGATTCTAAGTTGTCTGGCACCCTTTGATTGTCTGTGCTTCTTCAGGAAAAAAAGTCATTTTCTCACTGTGCTCACAACAAAAGCAATGCTTTCAGATTCGAAGAATATACTATTCAATTTTACTCAGAGGTACAGAGTGCTAAGTAGATGTACACTTCCTAACATTACTCAGTACATCATTTTAAGCTGTCTGGTATCACTTGCATGTCTGTGCTCCTTCAGGAAAAAAAGTCACTTTCTCAATGTGAATGGAACAATAGCAAAGCAATTGGAATCAAAGAAGATACTTTTCAATTTTACTCAAAGGTAAAAAGGGTAAGTAGAAGTAAATCTCCTAAATGTACTTAGCACATGATTCTAACTTGTCTGCTACCACTGGCATCTCTGTGCTCCTTCAGGAATAAAAGTCACTTTCTCAACGTGAATAGAACAATAGCAAAGCAATAGCAATCACAGAAGATACTTTTCAATTTTACTCAAAGGTACTGAGTGCTCAGATGATGTTAATGTCCTAACTTTACTCAGTACCTGATTATAAGTTGTCTGGCAGCCTTTGATTGTCTCTCCTTCTTCAGGAACAAAAGTCACTTTCTCACTGTGCTCACAACAAAAGCAATGTTTTCAGAATCGAAGAATATACTATTCAATTTTACTCAGAGGTACAGAGTGCTAAGTAGATGTAAAAGTCCTAACATTACTCAGTACATCATTCTAAGCTGTCTGGTACCACTTGCATGTCTCTGTTCCTTCAGGAAAAAAAGTCACTTTCTCAATGTGAATGGAACAATAGTACAGCAGTTGGAATCAAAGAAGATACTTTTCACTTTTACTCAAAGGTAAAGAGGGTAAGCAGAAGTAGACGTTCTCAATGTATTTAGCACATGATTCTAACTTGTCTGCTACCGCTTGCATATATGATCTCCTTCAGGAAAAAAAGTTGCTTTCTCAATGTGAATGGAACAGTAGCAAAGTGATAGCAATCACAGAAGATACTTTTCAATTTTACTCAAAGGTACTGAGCACTGAGTTGATGTAAACGTCCTAACTTTACTCAGTACCTGATTCTAAGTTGTCTGGCACCCTTTGATTGTCTGTGCTTCTTCAGGAAAAAAAGTCATTTTCTCACTGTGCTCACAACAAAAGCAATGCTTTCAGATTCGAAGAATATACTATTCAATTTTACTCAGAGGTACAGAGTGCTAAGTAGATGTACACTTCCTAACATTACTCAGTACATCATTTTAAGCTGTCTGGTATCACTTGCATGTCTGTGCTCCTTCAGGAAAAAAAGTCACTTTCTCAATGTGAAAGGAAGAATAGCAAAGCAATTGGAATCAAAGAAGATACTTTTCAATTTTACTCAAAGGTAAAAAGGGTAAGTAGAAGTAAATCTCCTAAATGTACTTAGCACATGATTCTAACTTGTCTGCTACCACTTGCATCTCTGTGCTCCTTCAGGAATAAAAGTCACTTTCTCAACGTGAATAGAACAATAGGAAAGCAATAGCAATCACAGAAGATACTTTTCAATTTTACTCAAAGGTACTGAGTGCTCAGCTGATGTTAATGTCCTAACTTTACTCAGTACCTGATTCTAAGTTGTCTGGCACCCTTTGATTGTCTGTGCTCCTTCAGGAAAAAAAGTCATTTTCTAACTGTGCTCACAACATAAGCAACGCATTAAGAATCGAAGAATATACTTATCAATTTTACTCAGAGGTACAGAGTGCTAAGTAGATATAAACATCCTAACTTTACTTAGCACATGGTTCTGAGTTGTCTGGTACCACTTGCATGTCTGTGCTCCTTCAGGAAAAAAAGTCACTTTCTCAATGTAAATGGAAGAATACCAAATCAATTGGAATCAAAGAAGATACTTTTCAATTTTACTCAAAGGTAAAGAGGGTAAGTAGATGTAAACGACCTGAATGTACTTAGCACATGATTCTAACTTGTCTGGTACCACTTGCATGTCTGTGCTCCTTCAGGAAAAAAAGTCACTTTCTCAATGTGAATGGAACAATAGTACAGCAGTTGGAATCAAAGAAGATACTTTTCAATTTTACTCAAAGGTAAAGAGGGTAAGCAGAAGTAGACGTTCTCAATGTATTTAGCACATGATTCTAACTTGTCTGCTACCGCTTGCATATATGTTCTCCTTCAGGAAAAAAAGTTGCTTTCTCAATGTGAATGGAACAGTAGCAAAGTGATAGCAATCACAGAAGATACTTTTCAATTTTACTCAAAGGTACTGAGCACTGAGTTGATGTAAACGTCCTAACTTTACTCAGTACCTGATTCTAAGTTGTCTGGCACCCTTTGATTGTCTGTGCTTCTTCAGGAAAAAAAGTCATTTTCTCACTGTGCTCACAACAAAAGCAATGCTTTCAGATTCGAAGAATATACTATTCAATTTTACTCAGAGGTACAGAGTGCTAAGTAGATGTACACTTCCTAACATTACTCAGTACATCATTTTAAGCTGTCTGGTATCACTTGCATGTCTGTGCTACTTCAGGAAAAAAAGTCACTTTCTCAATGTGAATGGAACAATAGCAAAGCAATTGGAATCAAAGAAGATACTTTTCAATTTTACTCAAAGGTAAAAAGGGTAAGTAGAAGTAAATCTCCTAAATGTACTTAGCACATGATTCTAACTTGTCTGCTACCACTTGCATCTCTGTGCTCCTTCAGGAATAAAAGTCACCTTCTCAACGTGAATAGAACAATAGCAAAGCAATAGCAATCACAGAAGATACTTTTCAATTTTACTCAAAGGTACTGAGTGCTCAGATGATGTTAATGTCCTAACTTTACTCAGTACCTGATTATAAGTTGTCTGGCACCCTTTGATTGTCTCTCCTTCTTCAGGAACAAAAGTCACTTTCTCACTGTGCTCACAACAAAAGCAATGTTTTCAGAATCGAAGAATATACTATTCAATTTTACTCAGAGGTACAGAGTGCTAAGTAGATGTAAAAGTCCTAACATTACTCAGTACATCATTCTAAGCTGTCTGGTACCACTTGCATGTCTCTGTTCCTTCTGGAAATAAAGTCACTTTCACAATGTGAATGGAACAATAGCAAAGCAATTGGAATCATAGAGGATACTTTTCAATTTTACTCAAAAGTAAAGAAGGTAAGTAGAAGTAAATGTCCTAAATGTATTTAGCACATGATTCTAACTTGTCTGCTACCACTTGTATCTCTGTGCTCCTTCAGGAAAAAAAGTCACTTTCTCAATGTAAATGGAAGAATACCAAATCAATTGGAATCAAAGAAGATACTTCTCAATTTTACTTAAAGGTAAAGAGGGTAAGTAGATGTAAACGACCTGAATGTACTTAGCACATGATTCTAACTTGTCTGGTACCACTTGCATGTCTGTGCTCCTTCAGGAAAAAAAGTCACTTTCTCAACGTGAATGGAACAATAGTACAGCAGTTGGAATCAAAGAAGATACTTTTCAATTTTACTCAAAGGTACAGAGTGCTCAGTTGATGTAAGCATCCTAACTTTACTCAGTACCTCATTATAACTTGTCTGGCACCCTTTGATTGTCTGTGCTTCTTCAGGAAAAAAAGTCATTTTCTCACTGTGCTCACAACAAAAGCAATGTTTTCAGAATCGAAGAATATACTATTTAATTTTACTCAGAGGTACAGAGTACTAAGTAGATGTAAACGTCCTAACTTTGCTTAGCACATGGTTCTGTGTTGTCTGGTACCACTTGCATGTCTGTGCTCCTTCAGGAAAAAAAGTCACTTTCTCAATGTGAATGGAACAATAGCAAAGCAACTGGAATCAAAGAAGATACTTTTCAATTTTACTCAAAGGTACTGAGTGCTCAGTTGATGTAAACGTCCTAACTTTACTCAGTACCTGATTCTAAGTTGTTTGGCACCCTTTGATTGTCTGTGCTTCTTCAGGAAAAAAAGTCATTTTCTCACTGTGCTCACAACAAAAGCAATGCTTTCAGATTCGAAGAATATACTATTCAATTTTACTCAGAGGTACAGAGTGCTAAGTAGATGTACACTTCCTAACATTACTCAGTACATCATTTTAAGCTGTCTGGTATCACTTGCATGTCTGTGCTCCTTCAGGAAAAAAAGTCACTTTCTCAATGTGAAAGGAAGAATAGCAAAGCAATTGGAATCAAAGAAGATACTTTTCAATTTTACTCAAAGGTAAAAAGGGTAAGTAGAAGTAAATCTCCTAAATGTACTTAGCACATGATTCTAACTTGTCTGCTACCACTTGCATCTCTGTGCTCCTTCAGGAATAAAAGTCACTTTCTCAACGTGAATAGAACAATAGGAAAGCAATAGCAATCACAGAAGATACTTTTCAATTTTACTCAAAGGTACTGAGTGCTCAGCTGATGTTAATGTCCTAACTTTACTCAGTACCTGATTCTAAGTTGTCTGGCACCCTTTGATTGTCTGTGCTCCTTCAGGAAAAAAAGTCATTTTCTAACTGTGCTCACAACATAAGCAATGCATTAAGAATCGAAGAATATACTTATCAATTTTACTCAGAGGTACAGAGTGCTAAGTAGATATAAACATCCTAACTTTACTTAGCACATGGTTCTGAGTTGTCTGGTACCACTTGCATGTCTGTGCTCCTTCAGGAAAAAAAGTCACTTTCTCAATGTGAATGGAACAATAGTACAGCAGTTGGAATCAAAGAAGAAACTTTTCAATTTTACTAAAAGGTAAAGAGGGTAAGCAGAAGTAGACGTTCTCAATGTATTTAGCACATGATTCTAACTTGTCTGCTACCGCTTGCATATATGTTCACCTTCAGGAAAAAAAGTTGCTTTCTCAATGTGAATGGAACAGTAGCAAAGTGATAGCAATCACAGAAGATACTTTTCAATTTTACTCAAAGGTACTGAGTACTGAGTTGATGTAAACGTCCTAACTTTACTCAGTACCTGATTCTAAGTTGTCTGGCACCCTTTGATTGTCTGTGCTTCTTCAGGAAAAAAAGTCATTTTCTCACTGTGCTCACAACAAAAGCAATGCTTTCAGATTCGAAGAATATACTATTCAATTTTACTCAGAGGTACAGAGTGCTAAGTAGATGTACACTTCCTAACATTACTCAGTACATCATTTTAAGCTGTCTGGTATCACTTGCATGTCCGTGCTCCTTCAGGAAAAAAAGTCACTTTCTCAATGTGAATGGAACAATAGCAAAGCAATTGGAATCAAAGAAGATACTTTTCAATTTTACTCAAAGGTAAAAAGGGTAAGTAGAAGTAAATCTCCTAAATGTACTTAGCACATGATTCTAACTTGTCTGCTACCACTTGCATCTCTGTGCTCCTTCAGGAATAAAAGTCACTTTCTCAACGTGAATAGAACAATAGCAAAGCAATAGCAATCACAGAAGATACTTTTCAATTTTACTCAAAGGTACTGAGTGCTCAGATGATGTTAATGTCCTAACTTTACTCAGTACCTGATTATAAGTTGTCTGGCAGCCTTTGATTGTCTCTCCTTCTTCAGGAACAAAAGTCACTTTCTCACTGTGCTCACAACAAAAGCAATGTTTTCAGAATCGAAGAATATACTATTCAATTTCACTCAGAGGTACAGAGTGCTAAGTAGATGTAAAAGTCCTAACATTACTCAGTACATCATTCTAAGCTGTCTGGTACCACTTGCATGTCTCTGTTCCTTCAGGAAAAAAAGTCACTTTCTCAATGTGAATGGAACAATAGTACAGCAGTTGGAATCAAAGAAGATACTTTTCACTTTTACTCAAAGGTAAAGAGGGTAAGCAGAAGTAGACGTTCTCAATGTATTTAGCAAATGATTCTAACTTGTCTGCTACCGCTTGCATATATGTTCTCCTTCAGGAAAAAAAGTTGCTTTCTCAATGTGAATGGAACAGTAGCAAAGTGATAGCAATCACAGAAGATACTTTTCAATTTTACTCAAAGGTACTGAGTACTGAGTTGATGTAAACGTCCTAACTTTACTCAGTACCTGATTCTAAGTTGTCTGGCACCCTTTGATTGTCTGTGCTTCTTCAGGAAAAAAAGTCATTTTCTCACTGTGCTCACAACAAAAGCAATGCTTTCAGATTCGAAGAATATACTATTCAATTTTACTCAGAGGTACAGAGTGCTAAGTAGATGTACACTTCCTAACATTACTCAGTACATCATTTTAAGCTGTCTGGTATCACTTGCATGTCTGTGCTCCTTCAGGAAAAAAAGTCACTTTCTCAATGTGAAAGGAAGAATAGCAAAGCAATTGGAATCAAAGAAGATACTTTTCAATTTTACTCAAAGGTAAAAAGGGTAAGTAGAAGTAAATCTCCTAAATGTACTTAGCACATGATTCTAACTTGTCTGCTACCACTTGCATCTCTGTGCTCCTTCAGGAATAAAAGTCACTTTCTCAACGTGAATAGAACAATAGGAAAGCAATAGCAATCACAGAAGATACTTTTCAATTTTACTCAAAGGTACTGAGTGCTCAGATGATGTTAATGTCCTAACTTTACTCAGTACCTGATTATAAGTTGTCTGGCACCCTTTGATTGTATCTCCTTCTTCAGGAACAAAAGTCACTTTCTCACTGTGCTCACAACAAAAGCAATGTTTTCAGAATCGAAGAATATACTATTCAATTTTACTCAGAGGTACAGAGTGCTAAGTAGATGTAAAAGTCCTAACATTACTCAGTACATCATTCTAAGCTGTCTGGTACCACTTGCATGTCTCTGTTCCTTCTGGAAATAAAGTCACTTTCACAATGTGAATGGAACTATAGCAAAGCAATTGGAATCATAGAGGATACTTTTCAATTTTACTCAAAAGTAAAGAAGGTAAGTAGAAGTAAATGTCCTAAATGTATTTAGCACATGATTCTAACTTGTCTGCTACCACTTGTATCTCTGTGCTCCTTCAGGAAAAAAAGTCACTTTCTCAATGTAAATGGAAGAATACCAAATCAATTGGAATCAAAGAAGATACTTCTCAATTTTACTTCAAGGTAAAGAGGGTAAGTAGATGTAAACGACCTGAATGTACTTAGCAGATGATTCTAACTTGTCTGGTACCACTTGCATGTCTGTGCTCCTTCAGGAAAAAAAGTCACTTTCTCAACGTGAATGAAACAATAGCAAAGCATTTGGAATCAAAGAAGGTACTTTTCAATTTTTCCCAAAGGTAAACAGGGTACGTAGAAGTAAATGTCCTAAATGTACTTAGCACATGATTCTAACTTGTCTGCTACCACTTGCATCTCTGTGCTCCTTGAGGAAATAAAATCACTTTCTCAACGTGAATGGAATAATAGCAAAGCAATAGCAATCACAGAAGATACTTTTCAATTTTACTCAAAGGTACTGAGTGCTCAGCTGATGTTATTGTCCTAACTTCACTCAGTACCTGATTCTAAGTTGTCTGGCACCGTTGATTGTCTGTGCTCCTTCAGGAAAAAAAGTCATTTTCTAACTGTGCTCACAACATAAGCAATGCATTAAGTATCGAAGAAAATACTTGTCAATTTTACTCAGAGGTACAGAGTGCTAAGTAGATATAAACATCCTAACTTTACTTAGCACATGGTTCTGAGTGGTCTGGTACCACTTGCATGTCTGTGCTCCTTCAGGAAAAAAAGTCACTTTCTCAATGTAAATGGAAGAATACCAAATCAATTGGAATCAAAGAAGATACTTTTCAAATTTACTCAAAGGTAAAGAGGGTAAGTAGATGTAAACGACCTGAATGTACTTAGCACATGATTCTAACTTGTCTGGTACCACTTGCATGTCTGTGCTCCTTCAGGAAAAAAAGTCACTTTCTCAATGTGAATGGAACAATAGTACAGCAGTTGGAATCAAAGAATATACTTTTCAATTTTACTCAAAGGTACAGAGCGCTCAGTTGATGTAAGCATCCTAACTTTACTCAGTACCTGATTATAACTTGTCTGGCACCCTTTGATTGTCTGTGCTTCTTCAGGAAAAAAAGTCATTTTCTCACTGTGCTCACAACAAATGCAATGTTTTCAGAATCGTAGAATATACTATTCAATTTTACTCAGAGGTACAGAGTGCTAAGTAGATGTAAACATCCTAACTTTGCTTTGCACATGGTTCTGTGTTGTCTGGTACCACTTGCATGTCTGTGCTGCTTCAGGAAAAAAAGGCACTTTCTCAATGTGAATAAAGCAATAGCAAAGCAATTGGAATCAAAGAAGATACTTTTCAATTTTACACAAAGGTAAAGAGGGTAAGCAGAAGTAAACGTCCTCAATGTATTTAGCACATGATTCTAACTTGTCTGCTACCGCTTGCATATATGTTCTCCTTCAGGAAAAAAAGTTGCGTTCTCAATGTGAATGGAACAGTAGCAAAGTGATAGCAATCACAGAAGATACTTTTCAATTTTACTCAAAGGTACTGAGTACTGAGTTGATGTAAACGTCCTAACTTTACTCAGTACCTGATTCTAAGTTGTCTGGCACCCTTTGATTGTCTGTGCTTCTGCAGGAAAAAAAGTCATTTTCTCACTGTGCTCACAACAAAAGCAATGCTTTCAGATTCGAAGAATATACTATTCAATTTTACTCAGAGGTACAGAGTGCTAAGTAGATGTACACTTCCTAACATTACTCAGTACATCATTCTAAGCTGTCTGGTATCACTTGCATGTCTGTGCTCCTTCAGGAAAAAAAGTCACTTTCTCAACGTGAATGAAACAATAGCAAAGCATTTGGAATCAAAGAAGGTACTTTTCAATTTTTCCCAAAGGTAAACAGGGTACGTAGAAGTAAATGTCCTAAATGTACTTAGCACATGATTCTAACTTGTCTGCTACCACTTGCATCTCTGTGCTCCTTGAGGAAATAAAATCACTTTCTCAACGTGAATGGAATAATAGCAAAGCAATAGCAATCACAGAAGATACTTTTCAATTTTACTCAAAGGTACTGAGTGCTCAGCTGATGTTATTGTCCTAACTTCACTCAGTACCTGATTCTAAGTTGTCTGGCACCGTTGATTGTCTGTGCTCCTTCAGGAAAAAAAGTCATTTTCTAACTGTGCTCACAACATAAGCAATGCATTAAGTATCGAAGAAAATACTTGTCAATTTTACTCAGAGGTACAGAGTGCTAAGTAGATATAAACATCCTAACTTTACTTAGCACATGGTTCTAAGTTGTCTGGTACCACTTGCATGTCTGTGCTCCTTCAGGAAAAAAAGTCACTTTCTCAATGTAAATGGAAGAATACGAAATCAATTGGAATCAAAGAAGATACTTTTCAAATTTACTCAAAGGTAAAGAGGGTAAGTAGATGTAAACGACCTGAATGTACTTAGCACATGATTCTAACTTGTCTGGTACCACTTGCATGTCTGTGCTCCTTCAGGAAAGAAAGTCACTTTCTCAATGTGAATGGAACAATAGTACAGCAGTTGGAATCAAAGAATATACTTTTCAATTTTACTCAAAGGTACAGAGTGCTCAGTTGATGTAAGCATCCTAACTTTACTCAGTACCTGATTATAACTTGTCTGGCACCCTTTGATTGTCTGTGCTTCTTCAGGAAAAAAAGTCATTTTCTCACTGTGCTCACAACAAAAGCAATGTTTTCAGATTCGAAGAATATACTATTCAATTTTACTCAGAGGTACAGAGTGCTAAGTAGATGTACACTTCCTAAAATTACTCAGTACATCATTTTAAGCTGTCTGGTACCACTTGCATGTCTGTGCTGCTTCAGGAAAAAAAGGCACTTTCTCAATGTGAATAGAGCAATAGCAAAGCAATTGGAATGAAAGAAGATACTTTTCAATTTTACACAAAGGTAAAGAGGGTAAGCAGAAGTAAACGTCCTCAATGTATTTAGCACATGATTCTAACTTGTCTGCTACCGCTTGCATATATGTTCTCCTTCAGGAAAAAAAGTCACTTTCTCAACGTGAATGAAACAATAGCGAAGCATTTGGAATCAAAGAAGATACTTTTCAATTTTACTCAAAGGTAAAGGGGGTACGTAGAAGTAAATGTCCTAAATGTACTTAGCACATGATTCTAACTTGTCTGCTACCGCTTGCATATATGTTCTCCTTCAGGAAAAAAAGTTGCTTTCTCAATGTGAATGGAACAGTAGCAAAGTGATAGCAATCACAGAAGATACTTTTTAATTTTACTCAAAGGTACTGAGTACTGAGTTGATGTAATCGTCCTAACTTTACTCAGTACCTGATTCTAAGTTGTCTGGCACCCTTTGATTGTCTGTGCTTCTTCAGGAAAAAAAGTCATTTTCTCACTGTGCTCACAACAAAAGCAATGTTTTCAGAATCGAAGAATATACTATTCAATTTTACTCAGAGGTACAGAGTGCTAAGTAGATGTAAAAGTCCTAACATTACTCAGTACATCATTCTAAGCTGTCTGGTACCACTTGCATGTCTCTGTTCCTTCTGGAAATAAAGTCACTTTCACAATGTGAATGGAACTATAGCAAAGCAATTGGAATCATAGAGGATACTTTTCAATTTTACTCAAAAGTAAAGAAGGTAAGTAGAAGTAAATGTCCTAAATGTATTTAGCACATGATTCTAACTTGTCTGCTACCACTTGTATCTCTGTGCTCCTTCAGGAAAAAAAGTCACTTTCTCAATGTAAATGGAAGAATACCAAATCAATTGGAATCAAAGAAGATACTTCTCAATTTTACTTAAAGGTAAAGAGGGTAAGTAGATGTAAACGACCTGAATGTACTTAGCACATGATTCTAACTTGTCTGGTACCACTTGCATGTCTGTGCTCCTTCAGGAAAAAAAGTCACTTTCTCAACGTGAATGGAACAATAGTACAGCAGTTGGAATCAAAGAAGATACTTTTCAATTTTACTCAAAGGTACAGAGTGCTCAGTTGATGTAAGCATCCTAACTTTACTCAGTACCTAATTATAACTTGTCTGGCACCCTTTGATTGTCTGTGCTTCTTCAGGAAAAAAAGTCATTTTCTCACTGTGCTCACAACAAAAGCAATGTTTTCAGAATCGAAGAATATACTATTTAATTTTACTCAGAGGTACAGAGTACTAAGTCGATGTAAACGTCCTAACTTTGCTTAGCACATGGTTCTGTGTTGTCTGGTACCACTTGCATGTCTGTGCTCCTTCAGGAAAAAAAGTCACTTTCTCAATGTGAATGGAACAATAGCAAAGCAACTGGAATCAAAGAAGATACTTTTCAATTTTACTCAAAGGTAAAGAGGGTAAGCAGAAGTAGACATTCTCAATGTATTTAGCACATGATTCTAACTTGTCTGCTTCCGCTTGCATATATGTTCTCCTTCAGGAAACAAAGTTGCTTTCTCAATGTGAATGGAACAGTACCAAAGTCATAGCAATCACAGAAGATACTTTTCAATTTTACTCAAAGGTACTGAGTGCTCAGTTGATGTAAACGTCCTAACTTTACTCAGTACCTGATTCTAAGTTGTTTGGCACCCTTTGATTGTCTGTGCTTCTTCAGGAAAAACAGTCACTTTCTCACTGTGCTCACAACAAAAGCAATGCTTTCAGATTCGAAGAATATACTATTCAATTTTACTCAGAGGTACAGAGTGCTAAGTAGATGTACACTTCCTAACATTACTCAGTACATCATTCTAAGCTGTCTGGTATCACTTGCATGTCTGTGCTGCTTCAGGAAAAAAAGTCACTTTCTCAACGTGAATGAAACAATAGCAAAGCATTTGGAATCAAAGAAGATACTTTTCAATTTTACTCAAAGGTAAAGAGGGTACGTAGAAGTAAATGTCCTAAATGTACTTAGCACATGATTCTAACTTGTCTGCTACCACTTGCAGCTCTGTGCTCCTTGAGGAAAAAAAATCACTTTCTCAACGTGAATGGAACAACAGCAAAGCAATAGCAATCACAGAAGATACTTTTCAATTTTACTCAAAGGTACTGAGTGCTCATCTGATGTTAATGTCCTAACTTTACTCAGTACCTGATTATAAGTTGTCTGGCACCCTTTGATTGTCTCTCCTTCTTCAGGAACAAAAGTCACTTTCTCACTGTGCTCACAACAAAAGCAATGTTTTCAGAATCGAAGAATATACTATTCAATTTTACTCAGAGGTACAGAGTGCTAAGTAGATGTAAAAGTCCTAACATTACTCAGTACATCATTCTAAGCTGTCTGGTACCACTTGCATGTCTCTGTTCCTTCTGGAAATAAAGTCACTTTCACAATGTGAATGGAACAATAGCAAAGCAATTGGAATCATAGAGGATACTTTTCAATTTTACTCAAAAGTAAAGAAGGTAAGTAGAAGTAAATGTCCTAAATGTATTTAGCACATGATTCTAACTTGTCTGCTACCACTTGTATCTCTGTGCTCCTTCAGGAAAAAAAGTCACTTTCTCAATGTAAATGGAAGAATACCAAATCAATTGGAATCAAAGAAGATACTTCTCAATTTTACTTCAAGGTAAAGAGGGTAAGTAGATGTAAACGACCTGAATGTACTTAGCAGATGATTCTAACTTGTCTGGTACCACTTGCATGTCTGTGCTCCTTCAGGAAAAAAAGTCACTTTCTTAACGTGAATGAAACAATAGCAAAGCATTTGGAATCAAAGAAGGTACTTTTCAATTTTTCCCAAAGGTAAACAGGGTACGTAGAAGTAAATGTCCTAAATGTACTTAGCACATGATTCTAACTTGTCTGCTACCACTTGCATCTCTGTGCTCCTTGAGGAAATAAAATCACTTTCTCAACGTGAATGGAATAATAGCAAAGCAATAGCAATCACAGAAGATACTTTTCAATTTTACTCAAAGGTACTGAGTGCTCAGCTGATGTTATTGTCCTAACTTCACTCAGTACCTGATTCTAAGTTGTCTGGCACCGTTGATTGTCTGTGCTCCTTCAGGAAAAAAAGTCATTTTCTAACTGTGCTCACAACATAAGCAATGCATTAAGTATCGAAGAAAATACTTGTCAATTTTACTCAGAGGTACAGAGTGCTAAGTAGATATAAACATCCTAACTTTACTTAGCACATGGTTCTGAGTGGTCTGGTACCACTTGCATGTCTGTGCTCCTTCAGGAAAAAAAGTCACTTTCTCAATGTAAATGGAAGAATACCAAATCAATTGGAATCAAAGAAGATACTTTTCAAATTTACTCAAAGGTAAAGAGGGTAAGTAGATGTAAACGACCTGAATGTACTTAGCACATGATTCTAACTTGTCTGGTACCACTTGCATGTCTGTGCTCCTTCAGGAAAAAAAGTCACTTTCTCAATGTGAATGGAACAATAGTACAGCAGTTGGAATCAAAGAATATACTTTTCAATTTTACTCAAAGGTACAGAGCGCTCAGTTGATGTAAGCATCCTAACTTTACTCAGTACCTGATTATAACTTGTCTGGCACCCTTTGATTGTCTGTGCTTCTTCAGGAAAAAAAGTCATTTTCTCACTGTGCTCACAACAAATGCAATGTTTTCAGAATCGTAGAATATACTATTCAATTTTACTCAGAGGTACAGAGTGCTAAGTAGATGTAAACATCCTAACTTTGCTTTGCACATGGTTCTGTGTTGTCTGGTACCACTTGCATGTCTGTGCTGCTTCAGGAAAAAAAGGCACTTTCTCAATGTGAATAAAGCAATAGCAAAGCAATTGGAATCAAAGAAGATACTTTTCAATTTTACACAAAGGTAAAGAGGGTAAGCAGAAGTAAACGTCCTCAATGTATTTAGCACATGATTCTAACTTGTCTGCTACCGCTTGCATATATGTTCTCCTTCAGGAAAAAAAGTTGCGTTCTCAATGTGAATGGAACAGTAGCAAAGTGATAGCAATCACAGAAGATACTTTTCAATTTTACTCAAAGGTACTGAGTACTGAGTTGATGTAAACGTCCTAACTTTACTCAGTACCTGATTCTAAGTTGTCTGGCACCCTTTGATTGTCTGTGCTTCTGCAGGAAAAAAAGTCATTTTCTCACTGTGCTCACAACAAAAGCAATGCTTTCAGATTCGAAGAATATACTATTCAATTTTACTCAGAGGTACAGAGTGCTAAGTAGATGTACACTTCCTAACATTACTCAGTACATCATTCTAAGCTGTCTGGTATCACTTGCATGTCTGTGCTCCTTCAGGAAAAAAAGTCACTTTCTCAACGTGAATGAAACAATAGCAAAGCATTTGGAATCAAAGAAGGTACTTTTCAATTTTTCCCAAAGGTAAACAGGGTACGTAGAAGTAAATGTCCTAAATGTACTTAGCACATGATTCTAACTTGTCTGCTACCACTTGCATCTCTGTGCTCATTGAGGAAATAAAATCACTTTCTCAACGTGAATGGAATAATAGCAAAGCAATAGCAATCACAGAAGATACTTTTCAATTTTACTCAAAGGTACTGAGTGCTCAGCTGATGTTATTGTCCTAACTTCACTCAGTACCTGATTCTAAGTTGTCTGGCACCGTTGATTGTCTGTGCTCCTTCAGGAAAAAAAGTCATTTTCTAACTGTGCTCACAACATAAGCAATGCATTAAGTATCGAAGAAAATACTTGTCAATTTTACTCAGAGGTACAGAGTGCTAAGTAGATATAAACATCCTAACTTTACTTAGCACATGGTTCTAAGTTGTCTGGTACCACTTGCATGTCTGTGCTCCTTCAGGAAAAAAAGTCACTTTCTCAATGTAAATGGAAGAATACGAAATCAATTGGAATCAAAGAAGATACTTTTCAAATTTACTCAAAGGTAAAGAGGGTAAGTAGATGTAAACGACCTGAATGTACTTAGCACATGATTCTAACTTGTCTGGTACCACTTGCATGTCTGTGCTCCTTCAGGAAAGAAAGTCACTTTCTCAATGTGAATGGAACAATAGTACAGCAGTTGGAATCAAAGAATATACTTTTCAATTTTACTCAAAGGTACAGAGTGCTCAGTTGATGTAAGCATCCTAACTTTACTCAGTACCTGATTATAACTTGTCTGGCACCCTTTGATTGTCTGTGCTTCTTCAGGAAAAAAAGTCATTTTCTCACTGTGCTCACAACAAATGCAATGTTTTCAGAATCGTAGAATATACTATTCAATTTTACTCAGAGGTACAGAGTGCTAAGTAGATGTAAACGTCCTAACTTTGCTTTGCACATGGTTCTGTGTTGTCTGGTACCACTTGCATGTCTGTGCTGCTTCAGGAAAAAAAGGCACTTTCTCAATGTGAATAAAGCAATAGCAAAGCAATTGGAATCAAAGAAGATACTTTTCAATTTTACACAAAGGTAAAGAGGGTAAGCAGAAGTAAACGTCCTCAATGTATTTAGCACATGATTCTAACTTGTCTGCTACCGCTTGCCTATATGTTCTCCTTCAGGAAAAAAAGTTGCTTTCTCAATGTGAATGGAACAGTAGCAAAGTGATAGTAATCACAGAAGATACTTTTCAATTTTACTCAAAGGTACTGAGTACTGAGTTGATGTAAACGTCCTAACTTTACTCAGTACCTGATTCTAAGTTGTCTGGCACCCTTTGATTGTCTGTGCTTCTTATGGAAAAAAAGTCATTTTCTCACTGTGCTCACAACAAAAGCAATGCTTTCAGATTCGAAGAATATACTATTCAATTTTACTCAGAGGTACAGAGTGCTAAGTAGATGTACACTTCCTAAAATTACTCAGTACATCATTTTAAGCTGTCTGGTACCACTTGCATGTCTGTGCTGCTTCAGGAAAAAAAGGCACTTTCTCAATGTGAATAGAGCAATAGCAAAGCAATTGGAATGAAAGAAGATACTTTTCAATTTTACACAAAGGTAAAGAGGGTAAGCAGAAGTAAACGTCCTCAATGTATTTAGCACATGATTCTAACTTGTCTGCTACCGCTTGCATATATGTTCTCCTTCAGGAAAAAAAGTCACTTTCTCAACGTGAATGAAACAATAGCGAAGCATTTGGAATCAAAGAAGATACTTTTCAATTTTACTCAAAGGTAAAGAGGGTACGTAGAAGTAAATGTCCTAAATGTACTTAGCACATGATTCTAACTTGTCTGCTACCACTTGCATCTCTGTGCTCCTAGAGGAAAAAAAATCACTTTCTCAACGTGAATGGAACAATAGCAAAGCAATAGCAATCACAGAAGATACTTTTCAATTTTACTCAAAGGTACTGAGTGCTCAGCTGATGTTAATGTCCTAACTTTACTCAGTACCTGATTCTAAGTTGTCTGGCACCCTTTGATTGTCTGTGCTCCTTCAGGAAAAAAAGTCATTTTCTAACTGTGCTCACAACATCAGCAATGCATTAAGAATCGAAGAATATACTTATCAATTTTACTCAGAGGTACAGAGTGCTAAGTAGATATAAACATCCTAACTTTACTAAGCACATGGTTCTGAGTTGTCTGGTACCACTTGCATGTCTGTGCTCCTTCAGGAAAAAAAGTCACTTTCTCAATGTGAATAGAGCAATAGCAAAGCAATTGGAATCAAAGAAGATACTTTTCAATTTTACACAAAGTTAAAGAGGGTAAGTAGATGTAAACGACCTGAATGTACTTAGCACATGATTCTAACTTGTCTGGTACCACTTGCATGTCTGTGCTCCTTCAGGAAAAAAAGTCACTTTCTCAATGTGAATGGAACAATAGTGCAGCAGTTGGAATCAAAGAAGATACTTTTCAATTTTACTCAAAGGTAAAGAGGGTAAGCAGAAGTAGACGTTCTCAATGTATTTAGCACATGATTCTAACTTGTCTGCTACCGCTTGCATATATGTTCTCCTTCAGGAAAAAAAGTTGCTTTCTCAATGTGAATGGAACAGTAGCAAAGTGATAGCAATCACAGAAGATACTTTTTAATTTTACTCAAAGGTACTGAGTACTGAGTTGATGTAATCGTCCTAACTTTACTCAGTACCTGATTCTAAGTTGTCTGGCACCCTTTGATTGTCTGTGCTTCTTCAGGAAAAAAAGTCATTTTCTCACTGTGCTCACAACAAAAGCAATGCTTTCAGATTCGAAGAATATACTATTCAATTTTACTCAGAGGTACAGAGTGCTAAGTGGATGTACACTTCCTAACATTACTCAGTACATCATTTTAAGCTGTCTGGTATCACTTGCATGTCTGTGCTCCTTCAGGAAAAAAAGTCACTTTCTCAATGTGAATGGAACAATAGCAAAGCAATTGGAATCAAAGAAGATACTTTTCAATTTTACTCAAAGGTAAAAAGGGTAAGTAGAAGTAAATCTCCTAAATGTACTTAGCACATGATTCTAACTTGTCTGCTACCACTTGCATCTCTGTGCTGCTTCAGGAATAAAAGTCACCTTCTCAACGTGAATAGAACAATAGCAAAGCAATAGCAATCACAGAAGATACTTTTCAATTTTACTCAAAGGTACTGAGTGCTCAGATGATGTTAATGTCCTAACTTTACTCAGTACCTGATTATAAGTTGTCTGGCACCCTTTGATTGTCTCTCCTTCTTCAGGAACAAAAGTCACTTTCTCACTGTGCTCACAACAAAAGCAATGTTTTCAGAATCGAAGAATATACTATTCAATTTTACTCAGAGGTACAGAGTGCTAAGTAGATGTAAAAGTCCTAACATTACTCAGTACATCATTCTAAGCTGTCTGGTACCACTTGCATGTCTCTGTTCCTTCTGGAAATAAAGTCACTTTCACAATGTGAATGGAACAATAGCAAAGCAATTGGAATCATAGAGGATACTTTTCAATTTTACTCAAAAGTAAAGAAGGTAAGTAGAAGTAAATGTCCTAAATGTATTTAGCACATGATTCTAACTTGTCTGCTACCACTTGTATCTCTGTGCTCCTTCAGGAAAAAAAGTCACTTTCTCAATGTAAATGGAAGAATACCAAATCAATTGGAATCAAAGAAGATACTTCTCAATTTTACTTCAAGGTAAAGAGGGTAAGTAGATGTAAACGACCTGAATGTACTTAGCACATGATTCTAACTTGTCTGGTACCACTTGCATGTCTGTGCTCCTTCAGAAAAAAAAGTCACTTTCTCAACGTGAATGGAACAATAGTACAGCAGTTGGAATCAAAGAAGATACTTTTCAATTTTACTCAAAGGTACAGAGTGCTCAGTTGATGTAAGCATCCTAACTTTACTCAGTACCTCATTATAACTTGTCTGGCACCCTTTGATTGTCTGTGCTTCTTCAGGAAAAAAAGTCATTTTCTCACTGTGCTCACAACAAAAGCAATGTTTTCAGAATCGAAGAATATACTATTTAATTTTACTCAGAGGTACAGAGTACTAAGTAGATGTAAACGTCCTAACTTTGCTTAGCACATGGTTCTGTGTTGTCTGGTACCACTTGCATGTCTGTGCTGCTTCAGGAAAAAAAGGCACTTTCTCAATGTGAATAAAGCAATAGCAAAGCAATTGGAATCAAAGAAGATACTTTTCAATTTTACACAAAGGTAAAGAGGGTAAGCAGAAGTAAACGTCCTCAATGTATTTAGCACATGATTCTAACTTGTCTGCTACCGCTTGCATATATGTTCTCCTTCAGGAAAAAAAGTTGCGTTCTCAATGTGAATGGAACAGTAGCAAAGTGATAGCAATCACAGAAGATACTTTTCAATTTTACTCAAAGGTACTGAGTACTGAGTTGATGTAAACGTCCTAACTTTACTCAGTACCTGATTCTAAGTTGTCTGGCACCCTTTGATTGTCTGTGCGTCTGCAGGAAAAAAAGTCATTTTCTCACTGTGCTCACAACAAAAGCAATGCTTTCAGATTCGAAGAATATACTATTCAATTTTACTCAGAGGTACAGAGTGCTAAGTAGATGTACACTTCCTAACATTACTCAGTACATCATTCTAAGCTGTCTGGTATCACTTGCATGTCTGTGCTCCTTCAGGAAAAAAAGTCACTTTCTCAACGTGAATGAAACAATAGCAAAGCATTTGGAATCAAAGAAGGTACTTTTCAATTTTTCCCAAAGGTAAACAGGGTACGTAGAAGTAAATGTCCTAAATGTACTTAGCACATGATTCTAACTTGTCTGCTACCACTTGCATCTCTGTGCTCCTTGAGGAAATAAAATCACTTTCTCAACGTGAATGGAATAATAGCAAAGCAATAGCAATCACAGAAGATACTTTTCAATTTTACTCAAAGGTACTGAGTGCTCAGCTGATGTTATTGTCCTAACTTCACTCAGTACCTGATTCTAAGTTGTCTGGCACCGTTGATTGTCTGTGCTCCTTCAGGAAAAAAAGTCATTTTCTAACTGTGCTCACAACATAAGCAATGCATTAAGTATCGAAGAAAATACTTGTCAATTTTACTCAGAGGTACAGACTGCTAAGTAGATATAAACATCCTAACTTTACTTAGCACATGGTTCTAAGTTGTCTGGTACCACTTGCATGTCTGTGCTCCTTCAGGAAAAAAAGTCACTTTCTCAATGTAAATGGAAGAATACGAAATCAATTGGAATCAAAGAAGATACTTTTCATATTTACTCAAAGGTAAAGAGGGTAAGTAGATGTAAACGACCTGAATGTACTTAGCACATGATTCTAACTTGTCTGGTACCACTTGCATGTCTGTGCTCCTTCAGGAAAGAAAGTCACTTTCTCAATGTGAATGGAACAATAGTACAGCAGTTGGAATCAAAGAATATACTTTTCAATTTTACTCAAAGGTACAGAGTGCTCAGTTGATGTAAGCATCCTAACTTTACTCAGTACCTGATTATAACTTGTCTGGCACCCTTTGATTGTCTGTGCTTCTTCAGGAAAAAAAGTCATTTTCTCACTGTGCTCACAACAAAAGCAATGTTTTCAGATTCGAAGAATATACTATTCAATTTTACTCAGAGGTACAGAGTGCTAAGTAGATGTACACTTCCTAAAATTACTCAGTACATCATTTTAAGCTGTCTGGTACCACTTGCATGTCTGTGCTGCTTCAGGAAAAAAAGGCACTTTCTCAATGTGAATAGAGCAATAGCAAAGCAATTGGAATGAAAGAAGATACTTTTCAATTTTACACAAAGGTAAAGAGGGTAAGCAGAAGTAAACGTCCTCAATGTATTTAGCACATGATTCTAACTTGTCTGCTACCGCTTGCATATATGTTCTCCTTCAGGAAAAAAAGTCACTTTCTCAACGTGAATGAAACAATAGCGAAGCATTTGGAATCAAAGAAGATACTTTTCAATTTTACTCAAAGGTAAAGGGGGTACGTAGAAGTAAATGTCCTAAATGTACTTAGCACATGATTCTAACTTGTCTGCTACCACTTGCATCTCTGTGCTCCTAGAGGAAAAAAAATCACTTTCTCAACGTGAATGGAACAATAGCAAAGCAATAGCAATCACAGAAGATACTTTTCAATTTTACTCAAAGGTACTGAGTGCTCAGCTGATGTTAATGTCCTAACTTTACTCAGTACCTGATTCTAAGTTGTCTGGCACCCTTTGATTGTCTGTGCTCCTTCAGGAAAAAAAGTCATTTTCTAACTGTGCTCACAACATCAGCAATGCATTAAGAATCGAAGAATATACTTATCAATTTTACTCAGAGGTACAGAGTGCTAAGTAGATATAAACATCCTAACTTTACTAAGCACATGGTTCTGAGTTGTCTGGTACCACTTGCATGTCTGTGCTCCTTCAGGAAAAAAAGTCACTTTCTCAATGTGAATAGAGCAATAGCAAAGCAATTGGAATCAAAGAAGATACTTTTCAATTTTACACAAAGTTAAAGAGGGTAAGTAGATGTAAACGACCTGAATGTACTTAGCACATGATTCTAACTTGTCTGGTACCACTTGCATGTCTGTGCTCCTTCAGGAAAAAAAGTCACTTTCTCAATGTGAATGGAACAATAGTGCAGCAGTTGGAATCAAAGAAGATACTTTTCAATTTTACTCAAAGGTAAAGAGGGTAAGCAGAAGTAGACGTTCTCAATGTATTTAGCACATGATTCTAACTTGTCTGCTACCGCTTGCATATATGTTCTCCTTCAGGAAAAAAAGTTGCTTTCTCAATGTGAATGGAACAGTAGCAAAGTGATAGCAATCACAGAAGATACTTTTTAATTTTACTCAAAGGTACTGAGTACTGAGTTGATGTAATCGTCCTAACTTTACTCAGTACCTGATTCTAAGTTGTCTGGCACCCTTTGATTGTCTGTGCTTCTTCAGGAAAAAAAGTCATTTTCTCACTGTGCTCACAACAAAAGCAATGTTTTCAGAATCGAAGAATATACTATTCAATTTTACTCAGAGGTACAGAGTGCTAAGTAGATGTAAAAGTCCTAACATTACTCAGTACATCATTCTAAGCTGTCTGGTACCACTTGCATGTCTCTGTTCCTTCTGGAAATAAAGTCACTTTCACAATGTGAATGGAACTATAGCAAAGCAATTGGAATCATAGAGGATACTTTTCAATTTTACTCAAAAGTAAAGAAGGTAAGTAGAAGTAAATGTCCTAAATGTATTTAGCACATGATTCTAACTTGTCTGCTACCACTTGTATCTCTGTGCTCCTTCAGGAAAAAAAGTCACTTTCTCAATGTAAATGGAAGAATACCAAATCAATTGGAATCAAAGAAGATACTTCTCAATTTTACTTAAAGGTAAAGAGGGTAAGTAGATGTAAACGACCTGAATGTACTTAGCACATGATTCTAACTTGTCTGGTACCACTTGCATGTCTGTGCTCCTTCAGGAAAAAAAGTCACTTTCTCAACGTGAATGGAACAATAGTACAGCAGTTGGAATCAAAGAAGATACTTTTCAATTTTACTCAAAGGTACAGAGTGCTCAGTTGATGTAAGCATCCTAACTTTACTCAGTACCTAATTATAACTTGTCTGGCACCCTTTGATTGTCTGTGCTTCTTCAGGAAAAAAAGTCATTTTCTCACTGTGCTCACAACAAAAGCAATGTTTTCAGAATCGAAGAATATACTATTTAATTTTACTCAGAGGTACAGAGTACTAAGTCGATGTAAACGTCCTAACTTTGCTTAGCACATGGTTCTGTGTTGTCTGGTACCACTTGCATGTCTGTGCTCCTTCAGGAAAAAAAGTCACTTTCTCAATGTGAATGGAACAATAGCAAAGCAACTGGAATCAAAGAAGATACTTTTCAATTTTACTCAAAGGTAAAGAGGGTAAGCAGAAGTAGACATTCTCAATGTATTTAGCACATGATTCTAACTTGTCTGCTTCCGCTTGCATATATGTTCTCCTTCAGGAAACAAAGTTGCTTTCTCAATGTGAATGGAACAGTACCAAAGTCATAGCAATCACAGAAGATACTTTTCAATTTTACTCAAAGGTACTGAGTGCTCAGTTGATGTAAACGTCCTAACTTTACTCAGTACCTGATTCTAAGTTGTTTGGCACCCTTTGATTGTCTGTGCTTCTTCAGGAAAAACAGTCACTTTCTCACTGTGCTCACAACAAAAGCAATGCTTTCAGATTCGAAGAATATACTATTCAATTTTACTCAGAGGTACAGAGTGCTAAGTAGATGTACACTTCCTAACATTACTCAGTACATCATTCTAAGCTGTCTGGTATCACTTGCATGTCTGTGCTGCTTCAGGAAAAAAAGTCACTTTCTCAACGTGAATGAAACAATAGCAAAGCATTTGGAATCAAAGAAGATACTTTTCAATTTTACTCAAAGGTAAAGAGGGTACGTAGAAGTAAATGTCCTAAATGTACTTAGCACATGATTCTAACTTGTCTGCTACCACTTGCATCTCTGTGCTCCTTGAGGAAAAAAAATCACTTTCTCAACGTGAATGGAACAACAGCAAAGCAATAGCAATCACAGAAGATACTTTTCAATTTTACTCAAAGGTACTGAGTGCTCAGCTGATGTTAATGTCCTAACTTTACTCAGTACCTGATTATAAGTTGTCTGGCACCCTTTGATTGTCTCTCCTTCTTCAGGAACAAAAGTCACTTTCTCACTGTGCTCACAACAAAAGCAATGTTTTCAGAATCGAAGAATATACTATTCAATTTTACTCAGAGGTACAGAGTGCTAAGTAGATGTAAAAGTCCTAACATTACTCAGTACATCATTCTAAGCTGTCTGGTACCACTTGCATGTCTCTGTTCCTTCTGGAAATAAAGTCACTTTCACAATGTGAATGGAACAATAGCAAAGCAATTGGAATCATAGAGGATACTTTTCAATTTTACTCAAAAGTAAAGAAGGTAAGTAGAAGTAAATGTCCTAAATGTATTTAGCACATGATTCTAACTTGTCTGCTACCACTTGTATCTCTGTGCTCCTTCAGGAAAAAAAGTCACTTTCTCAATGTAAATGGAAGAATACCAAATCAATTGGAATCAAAGAAGATACTTCTCAATTTTACTTCAAGGTAAAGAGGGTAAGTAGATGTAAACGACCTGAATGTACTTAGCAGATGATTCTAACTTGTCTGGTACCACTTGCATGTCTGTGCTCCTTCAGGAAAAAAAGTCACTTTCTCAACGTGAATGAAACAATAGCAAAGCATTTGGAATCAAAGAAGGTACTTTTCAATTTTTCCCAAAGGTAAACAGGGTACGTAGAAGTAAATGTCCTAAATGTACTTAGCACATGATTCTAACTTGTCTGCTACCACTTGCATCTCTGTGCTCCTTGAGGAAATAAAATCACTTTCTCAACGTGAATGGAATAATAGCAAAGCAATAGCAATCACAGAAGATACTTTTCAATTTTACTCAAAGGTACTGAGTGCTCAGCTGATGTTATTGTCCTAACTTCACTCAGTACCTGATTCTAAGTTGTCTGGCACCGTTGATTGTCTGTGCTCCTTCAGGAAAAAAAGTCATTTTCTAACTGTGCTCACAACATAAGCAATGCATTAAGTATCGAAGAAAATACTTGTCAATTTTACTCAGAGGTACAGAGTGCTAAGTAGATATAAACATCCTAACTTTACTTAGCACATGGTTCTGAGTGGTCTGGTACCACTTGCATGTCTGTGCTCCTTCAGGAAAAAAAGTCACTTTCTCAATGTAAATGGAAGAATACCAAATCAATTGGAATCAAAGAAGATACTTTTCAAATTTACTCAAAGGTAAAGAGGGTAAGTAGATGTAAACGACCTGAATGTACTTAGCACATGATTCTAACTTGTCTGGTACCACTTGCATGTCTGTGCTCCTTCAGGAAAAAAAGTCACTTTCTCAATGTGAATGGAACAATAGTACAGCAGTTGGAATCAAAGAATATACTTTTCAATTTTACTCAAAGGTACAGAGCGCTCAGTTGATGTAAGCATCCTAACTTTACTCAGTACCTGATTATAACTTGTCTGGCACCCTTTGATTGTCTGTGCTTCTTCAGGAAAAAAAGTCATTTTCTCACTGTGCTCACAACAAATGCAATGTTTTCAGAATCGTAGAATATACTATTCAATTTTACTCAGAGGTACAGAGTGCTAAGTAGATGTAAACATCCTAACTTTGCTTTGCACATGGTTCTGTGTTGTCTGGTACCACTTGCATGTCTGTGCTGCTTCAGGAAAAAAAGGCACTTTCTCAATGTGAATAAAGCAATAGCAAAGCAATTGGAATCAAAGAAGATACTTTTCAATTTTACACAAAGGTAAAGAGGGTAAGCAGAAGTAAACGTCCTCAATGTATTTAGCACATGATTCTAACTTGTCTGCTACCGCTTGCATATATGTTCTCCTTCAGGAAAAAAAGTTGCGTTCTCAATGTGAATGGAACAGTAGCAAAGTGATAGCAATCACAGAAGATACTTTTCAATTTTACTCAAAGGTACTGAGTACTGAGTTGATGTAAACGTCCTAACTTTACTCAGTACCTGATTCTAAGTTGTCTGGCACCCTTTGATTGTCTGTGCTTCTGCAGGAAAAAAAGTCATTTTCTCACTGTGCTCACAACAAAAGCAATGCTTTCAGATTCGAAGAATATACTATTCAATTTTACTCAGAGGTACAGAGTGCTAAGTAGATGTACACTTCCTAACATTACTCAGTACATCATTCTAAGCTGTCTGGTATCACTTGCATGTCTGTGCTCCTTCAGGAAAAAAAGTCACTTTCTCAACGTGAATGAAACAATAGCAAAGCATTTGGAATCAAAGAAGGTACTTTTCAATTTTTCCCAAAGGTAAACAGGGTACGTAGAAGTAAATGTCCTAAATGTACTTAGCACATGATTCTAACTTGTCTGCTACCACTTGCATCTCTGTGCTCCTTGAGGAAATAAAATCACTTTCTCAACGTTAATGGAATAATAGCAAAGCAATAGCAATCACAGAAGATACTTTTCAATTTTACTCAAAGGTACTGAGTGCTCAGCTGATGTTATTGTCCTAACTTCACTCAGTACCTGATTCTAAGTTGTCTGGCACCGTTGATTGTCTGTGCTCCTTCAGGAAAAAAAGTCATTTTCTAACTGTGCTCACAACATAAGCAATGCATTAAGTATCGAAGAAAATACTTGTCAATTTTACTCAGAGGTACAGAGTGCTAAGTAGATATAAACATCCTAACTTTACTTAGCACATGGTTCTAAGTTGTCTGGTACCACTTGCATGTCTGTGCTCCTTCAGGAAAAAAAGTCACTTTCTCAATGTAAATGGAAGAATACGAAATCAATTGGAATCAAAGAAGATACTTTTCAAATTTACTCAAAGGTAAAGAGGGTAAGTAGATGTAAACGACCTGAATGTACTTAGCACATGATTCTAACTTGTCTGGTACCACTTGCATGTCTGTGCTCCTTCAGGAAAGAAAGTCACTTTCTCAATGTGAATGGAACAATAGCACAGCAGTTGGAATCAAAGAATATACTTTTCAATTTTACTCAAAGGTACAGAGTGCTCAGTTGATGTAAGCATCCTAACTTTACTCAGTACCTGATTATAACTTGTCTGGCACCCTTTGATTGTCTGTGCTTCTTCAGGAAAAAAAGTCATTTTCTCACTGTGCTCACAACAAATGCAATGTTTTCAGAATCGTAGAATATACTATTCAATTTTACTCAGAGGTACAGAGTGCTAAGTAGATGTAAACGTCCTAACTTTGCTTTGCACATGGTTCTGTGTTGTCTGGTACCACTTGCATGTCTGTGCTGCTTCAGGAAAAAAAGGCACTTTCTCAATGTGAATAAAGCAATAGCAAAGCAATTGGAATCAAAGAAGATACTTTTCAATTTTACACAAAGGTAAAGAGGGTAAGCAGAAGTAAACGTCCTCAATGTATTTAGCACATGATTCTAACTTGTCTGCTACCGCTTGCATATATGTTCTCCTTCAGGAAAAAAAGTTGCTTTCTCAATGTGAATGGAACAGTAGCAAAGTGATAGTAATCACAGAAGATACTTTTCAATTTTACTCAAAGGTACTGAGTACTGAGTTGATGTAAACGTCCTAACTTTACTCAGTACCTGATTCTAAGTTGTCTGGCACCCTTTGATTGTCTGTGCTTCTTATGGAAAAAAAGTCATTTTCTCACTGTGCTCACAACAAAAGCAATGCTTTCAGATTCGAAGAATATACTATTCAATTTTACTCAGAGGTACAGAGTGCTAAGTAGATGTACACTTCCTAAAATTACTCAGTACATCATTTTAAGCTGTCTGGTACCACTTGCATGTCTGTGCTGCTTCAGGAAAAAAAGGCACTTTCTCAATGTGAATAGAGCAATAGCAAAGCAATTGGAATCAAAGAAGATACTTTTCAATTTTACACAAAGGTAAAGAGGGTAAGCAGAAGTAAACGTCCTCAATGTATTTAGCACATGATTCTAACTTGTCTGCTACCGCTTGCATATATGTTCTCCTTCAGGAAAAAAAGTCACTTTCTCAACGTGAATGAAACAATAGCGAAGCATTTGGAATCAAAGAAGATACTTTTCAATTTTACTCAAAGGTAAAGAGGGTACGTAGAAGTAAATGTCCTAAATGTACTTAGCACATGATTCTAACTTGTCTGCTACCACTTGCATCTCTGTGCTCCTAGAGGAAAAAAAATCACTTTCTCAACGTGAATGGAACAATAGCAAAGCAATAGCAATCACAGAAGATACTTTTCAATTTTACTCAAAGGTACTGAGTGCTCAGCTGATGTTAATGTCCTAACTTTACTCAGTACTTGATTCTAAGTTGTCTGGCACCCTTTGATTGTCTGTGCTCCTTCAGGAAAAAAAGTCATTTTCTAACTGTGCTCACAACATCAGCAATGCATTAAGAATCGAAGAATATACTTATCAATTTTACTCAGAGGTACAGAGTGCTAAGTAGATATAAACATCCTAACTTTACTAAGCACATGGTTCTGAGTTGTCTGGTACCACTTGCATGTCTGTGCTCCTTCAGGAAAAAAAGTCACTTTCTCAATGTGAATAGAGCAATAGCAAAGCAATTGGAATCAAAGAAGATACTTTTCAATTTTACACAAAGTTAAAGAGGGTAAGTAGATGTAAACGACCTGAATGTACTTAGCACATGATTCTAACTTGTCTGGTACCACTTGCATGTCTGTGCTCCTTCAGGAAAAAAAGTCACTTTCTCAATGTGAATGGAACAATAGTGCAGCAGTTGGAATCAAAGAAGATACTTTTCAATTTTACTCAAAGGTAAAGAGGGTAAGCAGAAGTAGACGTTCTCAATGTATTTAGCACATGATTCTAACTTGTCTGCTACCGCTTGCATATATGTTCTCCTTCAGGAAAAAAAGTTGCTTTCTCAATGTGAATGGAACAGTAGCAAAGTGATAGCAATCACAGAAGATACTTTTTAATTTTACTCAAAGGTACTGAGTACTGAGTTGATGTAATCGTCCTAACTTTACTCAGTACCTGATTCTAAGTTGTCTGGCACCCTTTGATTGTCTGTGCTTCTTCAGGAAAAAAAGTCATTTTCTCACTGTGCTCACAACAAAAGCAATGCTTTCAGATTCGAAGAATATACTATTCAATTTTACTCAGAGGTACAGAGTGCTAAGTGGATGTACACTTCCTAACATTACTCAGTACATCATTTTAAGCTGTCTGGTATCACTTGCATGTCTGTGCTCCTTCAGGAAAAAAAGTCACTTTCTCAATGTGAATGGAACAATAGCAAAGCAATTGGAATCAAAGAAGATACTTTTCAATTTTACTCAAAGGTAAAAAGGGTAAGTAGAAGTAAATCTCCTAAATGTACTTAGCACATGATTCTAACTTGTCTGCTACCACTTGCATCTCTGTGCTGCTTCAGGAATAAAAGTCACCTTCTCAACGTGAATAGAACAATAGCAAAGCAATAGCAATCACAGAAGATACTTTTCAATTTTACTCAAAGGTACTGAGTGCTCAGATGATGTTAATGTCCTAACTTTACTCAGTACCTGATTATAAGTTGTCTGGCACCCTTTGATTGTCTCTCCTTCTTCAGGAACAAAAGTCACTTTCTCACTGTGCTCACAACAAAAGCAATGTTTTCAGAATCGAAGAATATACTATTCAATTTTACTCAGAGGTACAGAGTGCTAAGTAGATGTAAAAGTCCTAACATTACTCAGTACATCATTCTAAGCTGTCTGGTACCACTTGCATGTCTCTGTTCCTTCTGGAAATAAAGTCACTTTCACAATGTGAATGGAACAATAGCAAAGCAATTGGAATCATAGAGGATACTTTTCAATTTTACTCAAAAGTAAAGAAGGTAAGTAGAAGTAAATGTCCTAAATGTATTTAGCACATGATTCTAACTTGTCTGCTACCACTTGTATCTCTGTGCTCCTTCAGGAAAAAAAGTCACTTTCTCAATGTAAATGGAAGAATACCAAATCAATTGGAATCAAAGAAGATACTTCTCAATTTTACTTCAAGGTAAAGAGGGTAAGTAGATGTAAACGACCTGAATGTACTTAGCACATGATTCTAACTTGTCTGGTACCACTTGCATGTCTGTGCTCCTTCAGGAAAAAAAGTCACTTTCTCAACGTGAATGGAACAATAGTACAGCAGTTGGAATCAAAGAAGATACTTTTCAATTTTACTCAAAGGTACAGAGTGCTCAGTTGATGTAAGCATCCTAACTTTACTCAGTACCTCATTATAACTTGTCTGGCACCCTTTGATTGTCTGTGCTTCTTCAGGAAAAAAAGTCATTTTCTCACTGTGCTCACAACAAAAGCAATGTTTTCAGAATCGAAGAATATACTATTTAATTTTACTCAGAGGTACAGAGTACTAAGTAGATGTAAACGTCCTAACTTTGCTTAGCACATGGTTCTGTGTTGTCTGGTACCACTTGCATGTCTGTGCTCCTTCAGGAAAAAAAGTCACTTTCTCAATGTGAATGGAACAATAGCAAAGCAACTGGAATCAAAGAAGATACTTTTCAATTTTACTCAAAGGTAAAGAGGGTAAGCAGAAGTAGACATTCTCAATGTATTTAGCACATGATTCTAACTTGTCTGCTACCGCTTGCATATATGTTCTCCTTCAGGAAAAAAAGTTGCTTTCTCAATGTGAATGGAACAGTACCAAAGTCATAGCAATCACAGAAGATACTTTTCAATTTTACTCAAAGGTACTGAGTGCTCAGTTGATGTAAACGTCCTAACTTTACTCAGTACCTGATTCTAAGTTGTTTGGCACCCTTTGATTGTCTGTGCTTCTTCAGGAAAAAAAGTCATTTTCTCACTGTGCTCACAACAAAAGCAATGCTTTCAGATTCGAAGAATATACTATTCAATTTTACTCAGAGGTACAGAGTGCTAAGTAGATGTACACTTCCTAACATTACTCAGTACATCATTCTAAGCTGTCTGGTATCACTTGCATGTCTGTGCTGCTTCAGGAAAAAAAGTCACTTTCTCAACGTGAATGAAACAATAGCAAAGCATTTGGAATCAAAGAAGATACTTTTCAATTTTACTCAAAGGTAAAGAGGGTACGTAGAAGTAAATGTCCTAAATGTACTTAGCACATGATTCTAACTTGTCTGCTACCACTTGCATCTCTGTGCTCCTTGAGGAAAAAAAATCACTTTCTCAACGTGAATGGAACAATAGCAAAGCAATAGCAATCACAGAAGATACTTTTCAATTTTACTCAAAGGTACTGAGTGCTCAGCTGATGTTAATGTCCTAACTTTACTCAGTACCTGATTCTAAGTTGTCTGGCACCCTTTGATTGTCTGTGCTCCTTCAGGAAAAAAAGTCATTTTCTAACTGTGCTCACAAGATAAGCAATGCATTAAGAATCGAAGAATATACTTATCAATTTTACTCAGAGGTACAGAGTGCTAAGTTGATATAAACATCCTAACTTTACTTAGCACATGGTTCTGAGTTGTCTGGTACCACTTGCATGTCTGTGCTCCTGCAGGAAAAAAAGTCACTTTCTCAATGTGAATGGAACAATAGTACAGCAGTTGGAATCAAAGAAGATACTTTTCAATTTTACTCAAAGGTAAAGAGGGTAAGCAGAAGTAGACGTTCTCAATGTATTTAGCACATGATTCTAACTTGTCTGCTACCGCTTGCATATATGTTCTCCTTCAGGAAAAAAAGTTGCTTTCTCAATGTGAATGGAACAGTAGCAAAGTGATAGCAATCACAGAAGATACTTTTCAATTTTACTCAAAGGTACTGAGTACTGAGTTGATGTAAACGTCCTAACTTTACTCAGTACCTGATTGTAAGTTGTCTGGCACCCTTTGATTGTCTGTGCTTCTTCAGGAGAAAAAGTCATTTTCTCACTGTGCTCACAACAAAAGCAATGCTTTCAGATTCGAAGAATATACTATTCAATTTTACTCAGAGGTACAGAGTGCTAAGTAGATGTACACTTCCTAACATTACTCAGTACATCATTTTAAGCTGTCTGGTATCACTTGCATGTCTGTGCTCCTTCAGGAAAAAAAGTCACTTTCTCAATGTGAATGGAACAATAGCAAAGCAATTGGAATCAAAGAAGATACTTTTCAATTTTACTCAAAGGTAAAAAGGGTAAGTAGAAGTAAATCTCCTAAATGTACTTAGCACATGATTCTAACTTGTCTGCTACCACTTGCATCTCTGTGCTCCTTCAGGAATAAAAGTCACTTTCTCAACGTGAATAGAACAATAGCAAAGCAATAGCAATCACAGAAGATACTTTTCAATTTTACTCAAAGGTACTGAGTGCTCAGATGATGTTAATATCCTAACTTTACTCAGTACCTGATTATAAGTTGTCTGGCAGCCTTTGATTGTCTCTCCTTCTTCAGGAACAAAAGTCACTTTCTCACTGTGCTCACAACAAAAGCAATGTTTTCAGAATCGAAGAATATACTATTCAATTTTACTCAGAGGTACAGAGTGCTAAGTAGATGTAAAAGTCCTAACATTACTCAGTACATCATTCTAAGCTGTCTGGTACCACTTGCATGTCTCTGTTCCTTCAGGAAAAAAAGTCACTTTCTCAATGTGAATGGAACAATAGTACAGCAGTTGGAATCAAAGAAGATACTTTTCAATTTTACTCAAAGGTAAAGAGGGTAAGCAGAAGTAGACGTTCTGAATGTATTTAGCACATGATTCTAACTTGTCTGCTACCGCTTGCATATATGTTCTCCTTCAGGAAAAAAAGTTGCTTTCTCAATGTGAATGGAACAGTACCAAAGTGATAGCAATCACAGAAGATACTTTTCAATTTTACTCAAAGGTACTGAGCACTGAGTTGATGTAAACGTCCTAACTTTACTCAGTACCTGATTCTAAGTTGTCTGGCACCCTTTGATTGTCTGTGCTTCTTCAGGAAAAAAAGTCATTTTCTCACTGTGCTCACAACAAAAGCAATGCTTTCAGATTCGAAGAATATACTATTCAATTTTACTCAGAGGTACAGAGTGCTAAGTAGATGTACACTTCCTAACATTACTCAGTACATCATTTTAAGCTGTCTGGTATCACTTGCATGTCTGTGCTCCTTCAGGAAAAAAAGTCACTTTCTCAATGTGAATGGAAGAATAGCAAAGCAATTGGAATCAAAGAAGATACTTTTCAATTTTACTCAAAGGTAAAAAGGGTAAGTAGAAGTAAATCTCCTAAATGTACTTAGCACATGATTCTAACTTGTCTACTACCACTTGCATCTCTGTGCTCCTTCAGGAATAAAAGTCACTTTCTCAACGTGAATAGAACAATAGCA
The DNA here is from genome assembly GCF_030028105.1 of Mobula birostris. Taxonomy (NCBI): domain Eukaryota; kingdom Metazoa; phylum Chordata; class Chondrichthyes; order Myliobatiformes; family Myliobatidae; genus Mobula; species Mobula birostris. The sequence continues at coordinate 22,705,295 of NC_092402.1, read as the reverse complement.
AAGCAATAGCAATCACAGAAGATACTTTTCAATTTTACTCAAAGGTACTGAGTGCTCAGATGATGTTAATGTCCTAACTTTACTCAGTACCTGATTATAAGTTGTCTGGCACCCTTTGATTGTATCTCCTTCTTCAGGAACAAAAGTCACTTTCTCACTGTGCTCACAACAAAAGCAATGTTTTCAGAATCGAAGAATATACTATTCAATTTTACTCAGAGGTACAGAGTGCTAAGTAGATGTAAAAGTCCTAACATTACTCAGTACATCATTCTAAGCTGTCTGGTACCACTTGCATGTCTCTGTTCCTTCTGGAAATAAAGTCACTTTCACAATGTGAATGGAACAATAGCAAAGCAATTGGAATCATAGAGGATACTTTTCAATTTTACTCAAAAGTAAAGAAGGTAAGTAGAAGTAAATGTCCTAAATGTATTTAGCACATGATTCTAACTTGTCTGCTACCACTTGTATCTCTGTGCTCCTTCAGGAAAAAAAGTCACTTTCTCAATGTAAATGGAAGAATACCAAATCAATTGGAATCAAAGAAGATACTTCTCAATTTTACTTAAAGGTAAAGAGGGTAAGTAGATGTAAACGACCTGAATGTACTTAGCACATGATTCTAACTTGTCTGGTACCAGTTGCATGTCTGTGCTCCTTCAGGAAAAAAAGTAACTTTCTCAACGTGAATGGAACAATAGTACAGCAGTTGGAATCAAAGAAGATACTTTTCAATTTTGCTCAAAGGTACAGAGTGCTCAGTTGATGTAAGCATCCTAACTTTACTCAGTACCTAATTATAACTTGTCTGGCACCCTTTGATTGTCTGTGCTTCTTCAGGAAAAAAAGTCATTTTCTCACTGTGCTCACAACAAAAGCAATGTTTTCAGAATCGAAGAATATACTATTTAATTTTACTCAGAGGTACAGAGTACTAAGTAGATGTAAACGTCCTAACTTTGCTTAGCACATGGTTCTGTGTTGTCTGGTACCACTTGCATGTCTGTGCTCCTTCAGGAAAAAAAGGCACTTTCTCAATGTGAATAAAGCAATAGCAAAGCAATTGGAATCAAAGAAGATACTTTTCAATTTTACACAAAGGTAAAGAGGGTAAGCAGAAGTAAACGTCCTCAATGTATTTAGCACATGATTCTAACTTGTCTGCTACCGCTTGCATATATGTTCTCCTTCAGGAAAAAAAGTTGCTTTCTCAATGTGAATGGAACAGTAGCAAAGTGATAGGAATCACAGAAGATACTTTTCAATTTTACTCAAAGGTACTGAGTACTGAGTTGATGTAAACGTCCTAACTTTACTCAGTACCTGATTCTAAGTTGTCTGGCACCCTTTGATTGTCTGTGCTTCTGCAGGAAAAAAAGTCATTTTCTCACTGTGCTCACAACAAAAGCAATGCTTTCAGATTCGAAGAATATACTATTCAATTTTACTCAGAGGTACAGAGTGCTAAGTAGATGTACACTTCCTAACATTACTCAGTACATCATTCTAAGCTGTCTGGTATCACTTGCATGTCTGTGCTCCTTCAGGAAAAAACGTCACTTTCTCAACGTGAATGAAACAATAGCAAAGCATTTGGAATCAAAGAAGATACTTTTCAATTTTACTCAAAGGTAAAGAGGGTACGTAGAAGTAAATGTCCTAAATGTACTTAGCACATGATTCTAACTTGTCTGCTACCACTTGCATCTCTGTGCTCCTAGAGGAAAAAAAATCACTTTCTCAACGTGAATGGAACAATAGCAAAGCAATAGCAATCACAGAAGATACTTTTCAATTTTACTGAAAGGTACTGAGTGCTCAGCTGATGTTAATGTCCTAACTTTACTCAGTACCTGATTCTAAGTTGTCTGGCACCCTTTGATTGTCTGTGCTCCTTCAGGAAAAAAAGTCATTTTCTAACTGTGCTCACAACAAATGCAATGTTTTCAGAATCGTAGAATATACTATTCAATTTTACTCAGAGGTACAGAGTGCTAAGTAGATGTAAACGTCCTAACTTTGCTTTGCACATGGTTCTGTGTTGTCTGGTACTACTTGCATGTCTGTGCTCCTTCAGGAAACAAAGGCACTTTCTCAATGTGAATGGAACAATAGCAAAGCAATTGGAATCAAAGAAGATACTTTTCAATTTTACTCAAAGGTAAAGAGAGTAAGCAGAAGTAAACGTCCTCAATGTATTTAGCACATGATTCTAACTTGTCTGCTACTGCTTGCATATATGTTCTCCTTCAGGAAAAAAAGTTGCTTTCTCAATGTGAATGGAACAGTAGCAAAGTGATAGCAATCAGAGAAGATACTTTTCAATTTTACTCAAAGGTACTGACTACTGAGTTGATGTAAACGTCCTAACTTTACTCAGTACCTGATTCTAAGTTGTCTGGCACCCTTTGATTGTCTGTGCTTCTTCAGGAAAAAAAGTCATTTTCTCACTGTGCTCACAACAAAAGCAATGTTTTCAGATTCGAAGAATATACTATTCAATTTTACTCAGAGGTACAGAGTGCTAAGTAGATGTACACTTCCTAACATTACTCAGTACATCATTTTAAGCTGTCTGGTACCACTTGCATGTCTGTGCTGCTTCAGGAAAAAAAGGCACTTTCTCAATGTGAATAGAGCAATAGCAAAGCAATTGGAATCAAAGAAGATACTTTTCAATTTTACACAAAGGTAAAGAGGGTAAGCAGAAGTAAACGTCCTCAATGTATTTAGCACATGATTCTAACTTGTCTGCTACCGCTTGCATATATGTTCTCCTTCAGGAAAAAAAGTCACTTTCTCAACGTGAATGAAACAATAGCGAAGCATTTGGAATCAAAGAAGATACTTTTCAATTTTACTCAAAGGTAAAGAGGGTACGTAGAAGTAAATGTCCTAAATGTACTTAGCACATGATTCTAACTTGTCTGCTACCACTTGCATCTCTGTGCTCCTAGAGGAAAAAAAATCACTTTCTCAACGTGAATGGAACAATAGCAAAGCAATAGCAATCACAGAAGATACTTTTCAATTTTACTCAAAGGTACTGAGTGCTCAGCTGATGTTAATGTCCTAACTTTACTCAGTACCTGATTCTAAGTTGTCTGGCACCCTTTGATTGTCTCTGCTTCTTCAGGAACAAAAGTCACTTTCTCACTGTGCTCACAACAAAAGCAATGTTTTCAGAATCGAAGAATATACTATTCAATTTTACTCAGAGGTACAGAGTGCTAAGTAGATGTAAAAGTCCTAACATTACTCAGTACATCATTCTAAGCTGTCTGGTACCACTTGCATGTCTCTGTTCCTTCTGGAAATAAAGTCACTTTCACAATGTGAATGGAACAATAGCAAAGCAATTGGAATCATAGAGGATACTTTTCAATTTTACTCAAAAGTAAAGAAGGTAAGTAGAAGTAAATGTCCTAAATGTATTTAGCACATGATTCTAACTTGTCTGCTACCACTTGTATCTCTGTGCTCCTTCAGGAAAAAAAGTCACTTTCTCAATGTAAATGGAAGAATACCAAATCAATTGGAATCAAAGAAGATACTTCTCAATTTTACTTAAAGGTAAAGAGGGTAAGTAGATGTAAACGACCTGAATGTACTTAGCACATGATTCTAACTTGTCTGGTTCCACTTGCATGTCTGTGCTCCTTCAGGAAAAAAAGTCACTTTCTCAACGTGAATGGAACAATAGTACAGCAGTTGGAATCAAAGAAGATACTTTTCAATTTTACTCAAAGGTACAGAGTGCTCAGTTGATGTAAGCATCCTAACTTTACTCAGTACCTCATTATAATTTGTCTGGCACCCTTTGATTGTCTGTGCTTCTTCAGGAAAAAAAGTCATTTTCTCACTGTGCTCACAACAAAAGCAATGTTTTCAGAATCGAAGAATATACTATTTAATTTTACTCAGAGGTACAGAGTACTAAGTAGATGTAAACGTCCTAACTTTGCTTAGCACATGGTTCTGTGTTGTCTGGTACCACTTGCATGTCTGTGCTCCTTCAGGAAAAAAAGTCACTTTCTCAATGTGAATGGAACAATAGCAAAGCAACTCGAATCAAAGAATATACTTTTCAATTTTACTCAAAGGTAAAGAGGGTAAGCAGAAGTAGACATTCTCAATGTACTTAGCACATGATTCTAACTTGTCTGCTACCGCTTGCATATATGTTCTCCTTCAGGAAAAAAAGTTGCTTTCTCAATGTGAATGGAACAGTACCAAAGTCATAGCAATCACAGAAGATACTTTTCAATTTTACTCAAAGGTACTGAGTGCTCAGTTGATGTAAACGTCCTAACTTTACTCAGTACCTGATTCTAAGTTGTTTGGCACCCTTTGATTGTCTGTGCTTCTTCAGGAAAAAAAGTCATTTTCTCACTGTGCTCACAACAAAAGCAATGCTTTCAGATTCGAAGAATATACTATTCAATTTTACTCAGAGGTACAGAGTGCTAAGTAGATGTACACTTCCTAACATTACTCAGTACATCATTCTAAGCTGTCTGGTATCACTTGCATGTCTGTGCTGCTTCAGGAAAAAAAGTCACTTTCTCAACGTGAATGAAACAATAGCAAAGCATTTGGAATCAAAGAAGATACTTTTCAATTTTACTCAAAGGTAAAGAGGGTACGTAGAAGTAAATGTCCTAAATGTACTTAGCACATGATTCTAACTTGTCTGCTACCACTTGCATCTCTGTGCTCCTTGAGGAAAAAAAATCACTTTCTCAACGTGAATGGAACAATAGCAAAGCAATAGCAATCACAGAAGATACTTTTCAATTTTACTCAAAGGTACTGAGTGCTCAGCTGATGTTAATGTCCTAACTTTACTCAGTACCTGATTCTAAGTTGTCCGGCACCCTTTGATTGTCTGTGCTCCTGCAGGAAAAAAAGTCATTTTCTAACTGTGCTCACAACATAAGCAATGTTTTCAGAATCGTAGAATATACTATTCAATTTTACTCAGAGGTACAGAGTGCTAAGTAGATGTAAACGTCCTAACTTTGCTTTGCACATGGTTCTGTGTTGTCTGGTACTACTTGCATGTCTGTGCTCCTTCAGGAAAAAAAGGCACTTTCTCAATGTGAATGGAACAATAGCAAAGCAACTGGAATCAAAGAAGATACTTTTCAATTTTACTCAAAGGTAAAGAGAGGAAGCAGAAGTAAACGTCCTCAATGTATTTAGCACATGATTCTAACTTGTCTGCTACCGCTTGCATATATGTTCTCCTTCAGGAAAAAAAGTTGCTTTCTCAATGTGAATGGAACAGTAGCATAGTGATAGCAATCACAGAAGATACTTTTCAATTTTACTCAAAGGTACTGACTACTGAGTTGATGTAAACGTCCTAACTTTACTCAGTACCTGATTCTAAGTTGTCTGGCACCCTTTGATTGTCTGTGCTTCTTCAGGAAAAGAAGTCATTTTCTCACTGTGCTCACAACAAAAGCAATGTTTTCAGATTCGAAGAATATACTATTCAATTTTGCTCAGAGGTACAGAGTGCTAAGTAGATGTACACTTCCTAAAATTACTCAGTACATCATTTTAAGCTGTCTGGTACCACTTGCATGTCTGTGCTGCTTCAGGAAAAAAAGGCACTTTCTCAATGTGAATAGAGCAATAGCAAAGCAATTGGAATCAAAGAAGATACTTTTCAATTTTACACAAAGGTAAAGAGGGTAAGCAGAAGTAAACGTCCTCAATGTATTTAGCACATGATTCTAACTTGTCTGCTACCGCTTGCTTATATGTTCTCCTTCAGGAAAAAAAGTCACTTTCTCAACGTGAATGAAACAATAGCGAAGCATTTGGAATCAAAGAAGATACTTTTCAATTTTACTCAAAGGTAAAGAGGGTACGTAGAAGTAAATGTCCTAAATGTACTTAGCACATGATTCTAACTTGTATGCTACCACCTGCATCTCTGTGCTCCTAGAGGAAGAAAAATCACTTTCTCAACGTGAATGGAACAATAGCAAAGCAATAGCAATCACAGAAGATACTTTTCAATTTTACTCAAAGGTACTGAGTGCTCAGCTGATGTTAATGTCCTAACTTTACTCAGTACCTGATTCTAAGTTGTCTGGCACCCTTTGATTGTCTGTGCTTCTTCAGGAAAAAAAGTCATTTTCTAACTGTGCTCACAACATCAGCAATGCATTAAGAATCGAAGAATATACTTATCAATTTTACTCAGAGGTACAGAGTGCTAAGTAGATATAAACATCCTAACTTTACTAAGCACATGGTTCTGAGTTGTCTGGTACCACTTGCATGTCTGTGCTCCTTCAGGAAAAAAAGTCACTTTCTCAATGTGAATAGAGCAATAGCAAAGCAATTGGAATCAAAGAAGATACTTTTCAATTTTACACAAAGTTAAAGAGGGTAAGTAGATGTAAACGACCTGAATGTACTTAGCACATGATTCTAACTTGTCTGGTACCACTTGCATGTCTGTGCACCTTCAGGAAAAAAAGTCACTTTCTCAATGTGAATGGAACAATAGTGCAGCAGTTGGAATCAAAGAAGATACTTTTCAATTTTACTCAAAGGTAAAGAGGGTAAGCAGAAGTAGACGTTCTCAATGTATTTAGCACATGATTCTAACTTGTCTGCTACCGCTTGCATATATGTTCTCCTTCAGGAAAAAAAGTTGCTTTCTCAATGTGAATGGAACAGTAGCAAAGTGATAGAAATCACAGAAGATACTTTTCAATTTTACTCAAAGGTACTGAGTACTGAGTTGATGTAATCGTCCTAACTTTACTCAGTACCTGATTCTAAGTTGTCTGGCACCCTTTGATTGTCTGTGCTTCTTCATGAAAAAAAGTCATTTTCTCACTGTGCTCACAACAAAAGCAATGCTTTCAGATTCGAAGAATATACTATTCAATTTTACTCAGAGGTACAGAGTGCTAAGTAGATGTACACTTCCTAACATTACTCAGTACATCATTTTAAGCTGTCTGGTATCACTTGCATGTCTGTGCTCCTTCAGGAAAAAAAGTCACTTTCTCAATGTGAATGGAACAATAGCAAAGCAATTGGAATCAAAGAAGATACCTTTCAATTTTACTCAAAGGTAAAAAGGGTAAGTAGAAGTAAATCTCCTAAATGTACTTAGCACATGATTCTAACTTGTCTGCTACCACTTGCATCTCTGTGCTCCTTCAGGAATAAAAGTCACCTTCTCAACGTGAATAGAACAATAGCAAAGCAATAGCAATCACAGAAGATACTTTTCAATTTTACTCAATGTTACTGAGTGCTCAGATGATGTTAATGTCCTAACTTTACTCAGTACCTGATTATAAGTTGTCTGGCACCCTTTGATTGTCTCTCCTTCTTCAGGAACAAAAGTCACTTTCTCACTGTGCTCACAACAAAAGCAATGTTTTCAGAATCGAAGAATATACTATTCAATTTTACTCAGAGGTACAGAGTGCTAAGTAGATGTAAAAGTCCTAACATTACTCAGTACATCATTCTAAGCTGTCTGGTACCACTTGCATGTCTCTGTTCCTTCTGGAAATAAAGTCACTTTCACAATGTGAATGGAACAATAGCAAAGCAATTGGAATCATAGAGGATACTTTTCAATTTTACTCAAAAGTAAAGAAGGTAAGTAGAATTAAATGTCCTAAATGTATTTAGCACATGATTCTAACTTGTCTGCTACCACTTGTATCTCTGTGCTCCTTCAGGAAAAAAAGTCACTTTCTCAATGTAAATGGAAGAATACCAAATCAATTGGAATCAAAGAAGATACTTCTCAATTTTACTTAAAGGTAAAGAGGGTAAGTAGATGTAAACGACCTGAATGTACTTAGCACATGATTCTAACTTGTCTGGTACCACTTGCATGTCTGTGCTCCTTCAGGAAAAAAAGTCACTTTCTCAACGTGAATGGAACAATAGTACAGCAGTTGGAATCAAAGAAGATACTTTTCAATTTTACTCAAAGGTAAAGAGGGTAAGCAGAAGTAGACGTTTTCAATGTATTTAGCACATGATTCTAACTTGTCTGCTACCGCTTGCATATATGTTCTCCTTCAGGAAAAAAAGTTGCTTTCTCAATGTGAATGGAACAGTAGCAAAGTGATAGCAATCACAGAAGATACTTTTCAATTTTACTCAAAGGTACTGAGCACTGAGTTGATGTAAACGTCCTAACTTTACTCAGTACCTGATTCTAAGTTGTCTGGCACCCTTTGATTGTCTGTGCTTCTTCAGGAAAAAAAGTCATTTTCTCACTGTGCTCACAACAAAAGCAATGCATTAAGAATCGAAGAATATACTTATCAATTTTACTCAGAGGTACAGAGTGCTAAGTTGATATAAACATCCTAACTTTACTTAGCACATGGTTCTGAGTTGTCTGGTACCACTTGCATGTCTGTGCTCCTTCAGGAAAAAAAGTCACTTTCTCAATGTGAATGGAACAATAGTACAGCAGTTGGAATCAAAGAAGATACTTTTCAATTTTACTCAAAGGTAAAGAGGGTAAGCAGAAGTAGACGTTCTCAATGTATTTAGCACATGATTCTAACTTGTCTGCTGCCGCTTGCATATATGTCCTCCTTCAGGAAAAAAAGTTGCTTTCTCAATGTGAATGGAACAGTAGCAAAGTGATAGCAATCACAGAAGATACTTTTCAATTTTACTCAAAGGTACTGAGTACTGAGTTGATGTAAACGTCCTAACTTTACTCAGTACCTGATTCTAAGTTGTCCGGCACCCTTTGATTGTCTGTGCTTCTTCAGGAAAAAAAGTCATTTTCTCACTGTGCTCACAACAAAAGCAATGCTTTCAGATTCGAAGGATATACTATTCAATTTTACTCAGAGGTACAGTGTGCTAAGTAGATGTACACTTCCTAACATTACTCAGTACATCATTTTAAGCTGTCTGGTATCACTTGCATGTCTGTGCTCCTTCTGGAAAAAAAGTCACTTTCTCAATGTGAATGGAACAATAGCAAAGCAATTGGAATCAAAGAAGATACTTTTCAATTTTACTCAAAGGTAAAAAGGGTAAGTAGAAGTAAATCTCCTAAATGTACTTAGCACATGATTCTAACTTGTCTGCTACCACTTGCATCTCTGTGCTCCTTCAGGAATAAAAGTCACTTTCTCAACGTGAATAGAACAATAGCAAAGCAATAGCAATCACAGAAGATACTTTTCAATTTTACTCAAAGGTACTGAGTGCTCAGATGATGTTAATGTCCTAACTTTACTCAGTACCTGATTATAAGTTGTCTGGCAGCCTTTGATTGTCTCTCCTTCTTCAGGAACAAAAGTCACTTTCTCACTGTGCTCACAACAAAAGCAATGTTTTCAGAATCGAAGAATATACTATTCAATTTTACTCAGAGGTACAGAGTGCTAAGTAGATGTAAAAGTCCTAACATTTCTCAGTACATCATTCTAAGCTGTCTGGTACCACTTGCATGTCTCTGTTCCTTCAGGAAAAAAAGTCACTTTCTCAATGTGAATGGAACAATAGTACAGCAGTTGGAATCAAAGAAGATACTTTTCAATTTTACTCAAAGGTAAAGAGGGTAAGCAGAAGTAGACATTCTCAATGTATTTAGCACATGATTCTAACTTGTCTGCTACCGCTTGCATATATGTTCTCCTTCAGGAAAAAAAGTTGCTTTCTCAATGTAAATGGAACAGTAGCAAAGTGATAGCAATCACAGAAGATACTTTTCAATTTTACTCAAAGGCACTGAGTGCTCAGATGATGTTAATGTCCTAACTTTACTCAGTACCTGATTATAAGTTGTCTGGCACCCTTTGATTGTATCTCCTTCTTCAGGAACAAAAGTCACTTTCTCACTGTGCTCACAACAAAAGCAATGTTTTCAGAATCGAAGAATATACTATTCAATTTTACTCTGAGGTACAGAGTGCTAAGTAGATGTAAAAGTCCTAACATTACTCAGTACATCATTCTAAGCTGTCTGGTACCACTTGCATGTCTCTGTTCCTTCTGGAAATAAAGTCACTTTCACAATGTGAATGGAACAATAGCAAAGCAATTGGAATCATAGAGGATACTTTTCAATTTTACTCAAAAGTAAAGAAGGTAAGTAGAAGTAAATGTCCTAAATGTATTTAGCACATGATTCTAACTTGTCTGCTACCACTTGTATCTCTGTGCTCCTTCAGGAAAAAAAGTCACTTTCTCAATGTAAATGGAAGAATACCAAATCAATTGGAATCAAAGAAGATACTTCTCAATTTTACTTCAAGGTAAAGAGGGTAAGTAGATGTAAACGACCTGAATGTACTTAGCACATGATTCTAACTTGTCTGGTACCACTTGCATGTCTGTGCTCCTTCAGGAAAAAAAGTCACTTTCTCAACGTGAATGGAACAATAGTACAGCAGTTGGAATCAAAGAAGATACTTTTCAATTTTACTCAAAGGTACAGAGTGCTCAGTTGATGTAAGCATCCTAACTTTACTCAGTACCTAATTATAACTTGTCTGGCACCCTTTGATTGTCTGTGCTTCTTCAGGAAAAAAAGTCATTTTCTCACTGTGCTCACAACAAAAGCAATGTTTTCAGAATCGAAGAATATACTATTTAATTTTACTCAGAGGTACAGAGTACTAAGTAGATGTAAACGTCCTAACTTTGCTTAGCACATGGTTCTGTGTTGTCTGGTACCACTTGCATGTCTGTGCTCCTTCAGGAAAAAAAGGCACTTTCTCAATGTGAATAAAGCAATAGCAAAGCAATTGGAATCAAAGAAGATACTTTTCAATTTTACACAAAGGTAAAGAGGGTAAGCAGAAGTAAACGTCCTCAATGTATTTAGCACATGATTCTAACTTGTCTGCTACCGCTTGCATATATGTTCTCCTTCAGGAAAAAAAGTTGCTTTCTCAATGTGAATGGAACAGTAGCAAAGTGATAGCAATCACAGAAGATACTTTTCAATTTTACTCAAAGGTACTGAGTACTGAGTTGATGTAAACGTCCTAACTTTACTCAGTACCTGATTCTAAGTTGTCTGGCACCCTTTGATTGTCTGTGCTTCTGCAGGAAAAAAAGTCATTTTCTCACTGTGCTCACAACAAAAGCAATGCTTTCAGATTCGAAGAATATACTATTCAATTTTACTCAGAGGTACAGAGTGCTAAGTAGATGTACACTTCCTAACATTACTCAGTACATCATTCTAAGCTGTCTGGTATCACTTGCATGTCTGTGCTCCTTCAGGAAAAAAAGTCACTTTCTCAACGTGAATGAAACAATAGCAAAGCATTTGGAATCAAAGAAGATACTTTTCAATTTTACTCAAAGGTAAAGAGGGTACGTAGAAGTAAATGTCCTAAATGTACTTAGCACATGATTCTAACTTGTCTGCTACCACTTGCATCTCTGTGCTCCTAGAGGAAAAAAAATCACTTTCTCAACGTGAATGGAACAATAGCAAAGCAATAGCAATCACAGAAGATACTTTTCAATTTTACTGAAAGGTACTGAGTGCTCAGCTGATGTTAATGTCCTAACTTTACTCAGTACCTGATTCTAAGTTGTCTGGCACCCTTTGATTGTCTGTGCTCCTTCAGGAAAAAAAGTCATTTTCTAACTGTGCTCACAACAAAAGCAATGTTTTCAGAATCGTAGAATATACTATTCAATTTTACTCAGAGGTACAGAGTGCTAAGTAGATGTAAACGTCCTAACTTTGCTTTGCACATGGTTCTGTGTTGTCTGGTACTACTTGCATGTCTGTGCTCCTTCAGGAAAAAAAGGCACTTTCTCAATGTGAATGGAACAATAGCAAAGCAATTGGAATCAAAGAAGATACTTTTCAATTTTACTCAAAGGTAAAGAGAGTAAGCAGAAGTAAACGTCCTCAATGTATTTAGCACATGATTCTAACTTGTCTGCTACTGCTTGCATATATGTTCTCCTTCAGGAAAAAAAGTTGCTTTCGCAATGTGAATGGAACAGTAGCAAAGTGATAGCAATCACAGAAGATACTTTTCAATTTTACTCAAAGGTACTGACTACTGAGTTGATGTAAACGTCCTAACTTTACTCAGTACCTGATTCTAAGTTGTCTGGCACCCTTTGATTGTCTGTGCTTCTTCAGGAAAAAAAGTCATTTTCTCACTGTGCTCACAACAAAAGCAATGTTTTCAGATTCGAAGAATATACTATTCAATTTTACTCAGAGGTACAGAGTGCTAAGTAGATGTACACTTCCTAACATTACTCAGTACATCATTTTAAGCTGTCTGGTACCACTTGCATGTCTGTGCTGCTTCAGGAAAAAAAGGCACTTTCTCAATGTGAATAGAGCAATAGCAAAGCAATTGGAATCAAAGAAGATACTTTTCAATTTTACACAAAGGTAAAGAGGGTAAGCAGAAGTAAACGTCCTCAATGTATTTAGCACATGATTCTAACTTGTCTGCTACCGCTTGCATATATGTTCTCCTTCAGGAAAAAAAATCACTTTCTCAACGTGAATGAAACAATAGCGAAGCATTTGGAATCAAAGAAGATACTTTTCAATTTTACTCAAAGGTAAAGAGGGTACGTAGAAGTAAATGTCCTAAATGTACTTAGCACATGATTCTAACTTGTCTGCTACCACTTGCATCTCTGTGCTCCTAGAGGAAAAAAAATCACTTTCTCAACGTGAATGGAACAATAGCAAAGCAATAGCAATCACAGAAGATACTTTTCAATTTTACTCAAAGGTACTGAGTGCTCAGCTGATGTTCATGTCCTAACTTTACTCAGTACCTGATTCTAAGTTGTCTGGCACCCTTTGATTGTCTCTCCTTCTTCAGGAACAAAAGTCACTTTCTCACTGTGCTCACAACAAAAGCAATGTTTTCAGAATCGAAGAATATACTATTCAATTTTACTCAGAGGTACAGAGTGCTAAGTAGATGTAAAAGTCCTAACATTACTCAGTACATCATTCTAAGCTGTCTGGTACCACTTGCATGTCTCTGTTCCTTCTGGAAATAAAGTCACTTTCACAATGTGAATGGAACAATAGCAAAGCAATTGGAATCATAGAGGATACTTTTCAATTTTACTCAAAAGTAAAGAAGGTAAGTAGAAGTAAATGTCCTAAATGTATTTAGCACATGATTCTAACTTGTCTGCTACCACTTGTATCTCTGTGCTCCTTCAGGAAAAAAAGTCACTTTCTCAATGTAAATGGAAGAATACCAAATCAATTGGAATCAAAGAAGATACTTCTCAATTTTACTTAAAGGTAAAGAGGGTAAGTAGATGTAAACGACCTGAATGTACTTCGCACATGATTCTAACTTGTCTGGTACCACTTGCATGTCGGTGCTCCTTCAGGAAAAAAAGTCACTTTCTCAACGTGAATGGAACAATAGTACAGCAGTTGGAATCAAAGAAGATACTTTTCAATTTTACTCAAAGGTACAGAGTGCTCAGTTGATGTAAGCATCCTAACTTTACTCAGTACCTCATTATAACTTGTCTGGCACCCTTTGATTGTCTGTGCTTCTTCAGGAAAAAAAGTCATTTTCTCACTGTGCTCACAACAAAAGCAATGTTTTCAGAATCGAAGAATATACTATTTAATTTTACTCAGAGGTACAGAGTACTAAGTAGATGTAAACGTCCTAACTTTGCTTAGCACATGGTTCTGTGTTGTCTGGTACCACTTGCATGTCTGTGCTCCTTCAGGAAAAAAAGTCACTTTCTCAATGTGAATGGAACAATAGCAAAGCAACTGGAATCAAAGAATATACTTTTCAATTTTACTCAAAGGTAAAGAGGGTAAGCAGAAGTAGACATTCTCAATGTATTTAGCACATGATTCTAACTTGTCTGCTACCGCTTGCATATATGTTCTCCTTCAGGAAAAAAAGTTGCTTTCTCAATGTGAATGGAACAGTACCAAAGTCATAGCAATCACAGAAGATACTTTTCAATTTTACTCAAAGGTACTGAGTGCTCAGTTGATGTAAACGTCCTAACATTACTCAGTACCTGATTCTAAGTTGTTTGGCACCCTTTGATTGTCTGTGCTTCTTCAGGAAAAAAAGTCATTTTCTCACTGTGCTCTCAACAAAAGCAATGCTTTCAGATTCGAAGAATATACTATTCAATTTTACTCAGAGGTACAGAGTGCTAAGTAGATGTACACTTCCTAACATTACTCAGTACATCATTCTAAGCTGTCTGGTATCACTTGCATGTCTGTGCTGCTTCAGGAAAAAAAGTCACTTTCTCAATGTGAATGAAACAATAGCAAAGCAATAGCAATCACAGAAGATACTTTTCAATTTTACTCAAAGGTAAAAAGGGTAAGTAGAAGTAAATCTCCTAAATGTACTTAGCACATGATTCTAACTTGTCTGCTACCACTTGCATCTCTGTGCTCCTTCAGGAATAAAAGTCACTTTCTCAACGTGAATAGAACAATAGCAAAGCAATAGCAATCACAGAAGATACTTTTCAATTTTACTCAAAGGTACTGAGTGCTCAGATGATGTTAATGTCCTAACTTTACTCAGTACCTGATTATAAGTTGTCTGGCAGCCTTTGATTGTCTCTCCTTCTTCAGGAACAAAAGTCACTTTCTCACTGTGCTCACAACAAAAGCAATGTTTTCAGAATCGAAGAATATACTATTCAATTTTACTCAGAGGTACAGAGTGCTAAGTAGATGTAAAAGTCCTAACATTACTCAGTACATCATTCTAAGCTGTCTGGTACCACTTGCATGTCTCTGTTCCTTCAGGAAAAAAAGTCACTTTCTCAATGTGAATGGAACAATAGTACAGCAGTTGGAATCAAAGAAGATACTTTTCAATTTTACTCAAAGGGAAAGAGGGTAAGCAGAAGTAGACGTTCTCAATGTATTTAGCACATGATTCTAACTTGTCTGCTACCGCTTGCATATATGTTCTCCTTCAGGAAAAAAAGTTGCTTTCTCAATGTGAATGGAACAGTAGCAAAGTGATAGCAATCACAGAAGATACTTTTCAATTTTACTCAAAGGTACTGAGCACTGAGTTGATGTAAACGTCCTAACTTTACTCAGTACCTGATTCTAAGTTGTCTGGCACCCTTTGATTGTCTGTGCTTCTTCAGGAAAAAAAGTCATTTTCTCACTGTGCTCACAACAAAAACAATGCTTTCAGATTCGAAGAATATATTATTCAATTTTACTCAGAGGTACAGAGTGCTAAGTAGATGTACACTTCCTAACATTACTCAGTACATCATTTTAAGCTGTCTGGTATCACTTGCATGTCTGTGCTCCTTCAGGAAAAAAAGTCACTTTCTCAATGTGAATGGAACAATAGCAAAGCAATTGGAATCAAAGAAGATACTTTTCAATTTTACTCAAAGGTAAAAAGGGTAAGTAGAAGTAAATCTCCTAAATGTACTTAGCACATGATTCTAACTTGTCTGCTACCACTTGCATCTCTGTGCTCCATCAGGAATAAAAGTCACTTTCTCAACGTGAATAGAACAATAGCAAAGCAATAGCAATCACAGAAGATACTTTTCAATTTTACTCAAAGGTACTGAGTGCTCAGATGATGTTAATGTCCTAACTTTACTCAGTACCTGATTATAAGTTGTCTGGCACCCTTTGATTGTATCTCCTTCTTCAGGAACAAAAGTCACTTTCTCACTGTGCTCACAACAAAAGCAATGTTTTCAGAATCGAAGAATATACTATTCAATTTTACTCAGAGGTACAGAGTGCTAAGTAGATGTAAAAGTCCTAACATTACTCAGTACATCATTCTAAGCTGTCTGGTACCACTTGCATGTCTCTGTTCCTTCTGGAAATAAAGTCACTTTCACAATGTGAATGGAACAATAGCAAAGCAATTGGAATCATAGAGGATACTTTTCAATTTTACTCAAAAGTAAAGAAGGTAAGTAGAAGTAAATGTCCTAAATGTATTTAGCACATGATTCTAACTTGTCTGCTACCACTTGTATCTCTGTGCTCCTTCAGGAAAAAAAGTCACTTTCTCAATGTAAATGGAAGAATACCAAATCAATTGGAATCAAAGAAGATACTTCTCAATTTTACTTAAAGGTAAAGAGGGTAAGTAGATGTAAACGACCTGAATGTACTTAGCACATGATTCTAACTTGTCTGGTTCCACTTGCATGTCTGTGCTCCTTCAGGAAAAAAAGTCACTTTCTCAACGTGAATGGAACAATAGTACAGCAGTTGGAATCAAAGAAGATACTTTTCAATTTTACTCAAAGGTACAGAGTGCTCAGTTGATGTAAGCATCCTAACTTTACTCAGTACCTCATTATAATTTGTCTGGCACCCTTTGATTGTCTGTGCTTCTTCAGGAAAAAAAGTCATTTTCTCACTGTGCTCACAACAAAAGCAATGTTTTCAGAATCGAAGAATATACTATTTAATTTTACTCAGAGGTACAGAGTACTAAGTAGATGTAAACGTCCTAACTTTGCTTAGCACATGGTTCTGTGTTGTCTGGTACCACTTGCATGTCTGTGCTCCTTCAGGAAAAAAAGTCACTTTCTCAATGTGAATGGAACAATAGCAAAGCAACTGGAATCAAAGAATATACTTTTCAATTTTACTCAAAGGTAAAGAGGGTAAGCAGAAGTAGACATTCTCAATGTACTTAGCACATGATTCTAACTTGTCTGCTACCGCTTGCATATATGTTCTCCTTCAGGAAAAAAAGTTGCTTTCTCAATGTGAATGGAACAGTACCAAAGTCATAGCAATCACAGAAGATACTTTTCAATTTTACTCAAAGGTACTGAGTGCTCAGTTGATGTAAACGTCCTAACTTTACTCAGTACCTGATTCTAAGTTGTTTGGCACCCTTTGATTGTCTGTGCTTCTTCAGGAAAAAAAGTCATTTTCTCACTGTGCTCACAACAAAAGCAATGCTTTCAGATTCGAAGAATATACTATTCAATTTTACTCAGAGGTACAGAGTGCTAAGTAGATGTACACTTCCTAACATTACTCAGTACATCATTCTAAGCTGTCTGGTATCACTTGCATGTCTGTGCTGCTTCAGGAAAAAAAGTCACTTTCTCAACGTGAATGAAACAATAGCAAAGCATTTGGAATCAAAGAAGATACTTTTCAATTTTACTCAAAGGTAAAGAGGGTACGTAGAAGTAAATGTCCTAAATGTACTTAGCACATGATTCTAACTTGTCTGCTACCACTTGCATCTCTGTGCTCCTTGAGGAAAAAAAATCACTTTCTCAACGTGAATGGAACAATAGCAAAGCAATAGCAATCACAGAAGATACTTTTCAATTTTACTCAAAGGTACTGAGTGCTCAGCTGATGTTAATGTCCTAACTTTACTCAGTACCTGATTCTAAGTTGTCCGGCACCCTTTGATTGTCTGTGCTCCTGCAGGAAAAAAAGTCATTTTCTAACTGTGCTCACAACATAAGCAATGTTTTCAGAATCGTAGAATATACTATTCAATTTTACTCAGAGGTACAGAGTGCTAAGTAGATGTAAACGTCCTAACTTTGCTTTGCACATGGTTCTGTGTTGTCTGGTACTACTTGCATGTCTGTGCTCCTTTAGGAAAAAAAGGCACTTTCTCAATGTGAATGGAACAATAGCAAAGCAACTGGAATCAAAGAAGATACTTTTCAATTTTACTCAAAGGTAAAGAGAGGAAGCAGAAGTAAACGTCCTCAATGTATTTAGCACATGATTCTAACTTGTCTGCTACCGCTTGCATATATGTTCTCCTTCAGGAAAAAAAGTTGCTTTCTCAATGTGAATGGAACAGTAGCATAGTGATAGCAATCACAGAAGATACTTTTCAATTTTACTCAAAGGTACTGACTACTGAGTTGATGTAAACGTCCTAACTTTACTCAGTACCTGATTCTAAGTTGTCTGGCACCCTTTGATTGTCTGTGCTTCTTCAGGAAAAGAAGTCATTTTCTCACTGTGCTCACAACAAAAGCAATGTTTTCAGATTCGAAGAATATACTATTCAATTTTGCTCAGAGGTACAGAGTGCTAAGTAGATGTACACTTCCTAAAATTACTCAGTACATCATTTTAAGCTGTCTGGTACCACTTGCATGTCTGTGCTGCTTCAGGAAAAAAAGGCACTTTCTCAATGTGAATAGAGCAATAGCAAAGCAATTGGAATCAAAGAAGATACTTTTCAATTTTACACAAAGGTAAAGAGGGTAAGCAGAAGTAAACGTCCTCAATGTATTTAGCACATGATTCTAACTTGTCTGCTACCGCTTGCTTATATGTTCTCCTTCAGGAAAAAAAGTCACTTTCTCAACGTGAATGAAACAATAGCGAAGCATTTGGAATCAAAGAAGATACTTTTCAATTTTACTCAAAGGTAAAGAGGGTACGTAGAAGTAAATGTCCTAAATGTACTTAGCACATGATTCTAACTTGTATGCTACCACCTGCATCTCTGTGCTCCTAGAGGAAGAAAAATCACTTTCTCAACGTGAATGGAACAATAGCAAAGCAATAGCAATCACAGAAGATACTTTTCAATTTTACTCAAAGGTACTGAGTGCTCAGCTGATGTTAATGTCCTAACTTTACTCAGTACCTGATTCTAAGTTGTCTGGCACCCTTTGATTGTCTGTGCTTCTTCAGGAAAAAAAGTCATTTTCTAACTGTGCTCACAACATCAGCAATGCATTAAGAATCGAAGAATATACTTATCAATTTTACTCAGAGGTACAGAGTGCTAAGTAGATATAAACATCCTAACTTTACTAAGCACATGGTTCTGAGTTGTCTGGTACCACTTGCATGTCTGTGCTCCTTCAGGAAAAAAAGTCACTTTCTCAATGTGAATAGAGCAATAGCAAAGCAATTGGAATCAAAGAAGATACTTTTCAATTTTACACAAAGTTAAAGAGGGTAAGTAGATGTAAACGACCTGAATGTACTTAGCACATGATTCTAACTTGTCTGGTACCACTTGCATGTCTGTGCACCTTCAGGAAAAAAAGTCACTTTCTCAATGTGAATGGAACAATAGTGCAGCAGTTGGAATCAAAGAAGATACTTTTCAATTTTACTCAAAGGTAAAGAGGGTAAGCAGAAGTAGACGTTCTCAATGTATTTAGCACATGATTCTAACTTGTCTGCTACCGCTTGCATATATGTTCTCCTTCAGGAAAAAAAGTTGCTTTCTCAATGTGAATGGAACAGTAGCAAAGTGATAGAAATCACAGAAGATACTTTTCAATTTTACTCAAAGGTACTGAGTACTGAGTTGATGTAATCGTCCTAACTTTACTCAGTACCTGATTCTAAGTTGTCTGGCACCCTTTGATTGTCTGTGCTTCTTCATGAAAAAAAGTCATTTTCTCACTGTGCTCACAACAAAAGCAATGCTTTCAGATTCGAAGAATATACTATTCAATTTTACTCAGAGGTACAGAGTGCTAAGTAGATGTACACTTCCTAACATTACTCAGTACATCATTTTAAGCTGTCTGGTATCACTTGCATGTCTGTGCTCCTTCAGGAAAAAAAGTCACTTTCTCAATGTGAATGGAACAATAGCAAAGCAATTGGAATCAAAGAAGATACCTTTCAATTTTACTCAAAGGTAAAAAGGGTAAGTAGAAGTAAATCTCCTAAATGTACTTAGCACATGATTCTAACTTGTCTGCTACCACTTGCATCTCTGTGCTCCTTCAGGAATAAAAGTCACCTTCTCAACGTGAATAGAACAATAGCAAAGCAATAGCAATCACAGAAGATACTTTTCAATTTTACTCAATGTTACTGAGTGCTCAGATGATGTTAATGTCCTAACTTTACTCAGTACCTGATTATAAGTTGTCTGGCACCCTTTGATTGTCTCTCCTTCTTCAGGAACAAAAGTCACTTTCTCACTGTGCTCACAACAAAAGCAATGTTTTCAGAATCGAAGAATATACTATTCAATTTTACTCAGAGGTACAGAGTGCTAAGTAGATGTAAAAGTCCTAACATTACTCAGTACATCATTCTAAGCTGTCTGGTACCACTTGCATGTCTCTGTTCCTTCTGGAAATAAAGTCACTTTCACAATGTGAATGGAACAATAGCAAAGCAATTGGAATCATAGAGGATACTTTTCAATTTTACTCAAAAGTAAAGAAGGTAAGTAGAATTAAATGTCCTAAATGTATTTAGCACATGATTCTAACTTGTCTGCTACCACTTGTATCTCTGTGCTCCTTCAGGAAAAAAAGTCACTTTCTCAATGTAAATGGAAGAATACCAAATCAATTGGAATCAAAGAAGATACTTCTCAATTTTACTTAAAGGTAAAGAGGGTAAGTAGATGTAAACGACCTGAATGTACTTAGCACATGATTCTAACTTGTCTGGTACCACTTGCATGTCTGTGCTCCTTCAGGAAAAAAAGTCACTTTCTCAACGTGAATGGAACAATAGTACAGCAGTTGGAATCAAAGAAGATACTTTTCAATTTTACTCAAAGGTAAAGAGGGTAAGCAGAAGTAGACGTTTTCAATGTATTTAGCACATGATTCTAACTTGTCTGCTACCGCTTGCATATATGTTCTCCTTCAGGAAAAAAAGTTGCTTTCTCAATGTGAATGGAACAGTAGCAAAGTGATAGCAATCACAGAAGATACTTTTCAATTTTACTCAAAGGTACTGAGCACTGAGTTGATGTAAACGTCCTAACTTTACTCAGTACCTGATTCTAAGTTGTCTGGCACCCTTTGATTGTCTGTGCTTCTTCAGGAAAAAAAGTCATTTTCTCACTGTGCTCACAACAAAAGCAATGCATTAAGAATCGAAGAATATACTTATCAATTTTACTCAGAGGTACAGAGTGCTAAGTTGATATAAACATCCTAACTTTACTTAGCACATGGTTCTGAGTTGTCTGGTACCACTTGCATGTCTGTGCTCCTTCAGGAAAAAAAGTCACTTTCTCAATGTGAATGGAACAATAGTACAGCAGTTGGAATCAAAGAAGATACTTTTCAATTTTACTCAAAGGTAAAGAGGGTAAGCAGAAGTAGACGTTCTCAATGTATTTAGCACATGATTCTAACTTGTCTGCTGCCGCTTGCATATATGTCCTCCTTCAGGAAAAAAAGTTGCTTTCTCAATGTGAATGGAACAGTAGCAAAGTGATAGCAATCACAGAAGATACTTTTCAATTTTACTCAAAGGTACTGAGTACTGAGTTGATGTAAACGTCCTAACTTTACTCAGTACCTGATTCTAAGTTGTCCGGCACCCTTTGATTGTCTGTGCTTCTTCAGGAAAAAAAGTCATTTTCTCACTGTGCTCACAACAAAAGCAATGCTTTCAGATTCGAAGGATATACTATTCAATTTTACTCAGAGGTACAGTGTGCTAAGTAGATGTACACTTCCTAACATTACTCAGTACATCATTTTAAGCTGTCTGGTATCACTTGCATGTCTGTGCTCCTTCTGGAAAAAAAGTCACTTTCTCAATGTGAATGGAACAATAGCAAAGCAATTGGAATCAAAGAAGATACTTTTCAATTTTACTCAAAGGTAAAAAGGGTAAGTAGAAGTAAATCTCCTAAATGTACTTAGCACATGATTCTAACTTGTCTGCTACCACTTGCATCTCTGTGCTCCTTCAGGAATAAAAGTCACTTTCTCAACGTGAATAGAACAATAGCAAAGCAATAGCAATCACAGAAGATACTTTTCAATTTTACTCAAAGGTACTGAGTGCTCAGATGATGTTAATGTCCTAACTTTACTCAGTACCTGATTATAAGTTGTCTGGCAGCCTTTGATTGTCTCTCCTTCTTCAGGAACAAAAGTCACTTTCTCACTGTGCTCACAACAAAAGCAATGTTTTCAGAATCGAAGAATATACTATTCAATTTTACTCAGAGGTACAGAGTGCTAAGTAGATGTAAAAGTCCTAACATTTCTCAGTACATCATTCTAAGCTGTCTGGTACCACTTGCATGTCTCTGTTCCTTCAGGAAAAAAAGTCACTTTCTCAATGTGAATGGAACAATAGTACAGCAGTTGGAATCAAAGAAGATACTTTTCAATTTTACTCAAAGGTAAAGAGGGTAAGCAGAAGTAGACATTCTCAATGTATTTAGCACATGATTCTAACTTGTCTGCTACCGCTTGCATATATGTTCTCCTTCAGGAAAAAAAGTTGCTTTCTCAATGTAAATGGAACAGTAGCAAAGTGATAGCAATCACAGAAGATACTTTTCAATTTTACTCAAAGGCACTGAGTGCTCAGATGATGTTAATGTCCTAACTTTACTCAGTACCTGATTATAAGTTGTCTGGCACCCTTTGATTGTATCTCCTTCTTCAGGAACAAAAGTCACTTTCTCACTGTGCTCACAACAAAAGCAATGTTTTCAGAATCGAAGAATATACTATTCAATTTTACTCTGAGGTACAGAGTGCTAAGTAGATGTAAAAGTCCTAACATTACTCAGTACATCATTCTAAGCTGTCTGGTACCACTTGCATGTCTCTGTTCCTTCTGGAAATAAAGTCACTTTCACAATGTGAATGGAACAATAGCAAAGCAATTGGAATCATAGAGGATACTTTTCAATTTTACTCAAAAGTAAAGAAGGTAAGTAGAAGTAAATGTCCTAAATGTATTTAGCACATGATTCTAACTTGTCTGCTACCACTTGTATCTCTGTGCTCCTTCAGGAAAAAAAGTCACTTTCTCAATGTAAATGGAAGAATACCAAATCAATTGGAATCAAAGAAGATACTTCTCAATTTTACTTCAAGGTAAAGAGGGTAAGTAGATGTAAACGACCTGAATGTACTTAGCACATGATTCTAACTTGTCTGGTACCACTTGCATGTCTGTGCTCCTTCAGGAAAAAAAGTCACTTTCTCAACGTGAATGGAACAATAGTACAGCAGTTGGAATCAAAGAAGATACTTTTCAATTTTACTCAAAGGTACAGAGTGCTCAGTTGATGTAAGCATCCTAACTTTACTCAGTACCTAATTATAACTTGTCTGGCACCCTTTGATTGTCTGTGCTTCTTCAGGAAAAAAAGTCATTTTCTCACTGTGCTCACAACAAAAGCAATGTTTTCAGAATCGAAGAATATACTATTTAATTTTACTCAGAGGTACAGAGTACTAAGTAGATGTAAACGTCCTAACTTTGCTTAGCACATGGTTCTGTGTTGTCTGGTACCACTTGCATGTCTGTGCTCCTTCAGGAAAAAAAGGCACTTTCTCAATGTGAATAAAGCAATAGCAAAGCAATTGGAATCAAAGAAGATACTTTTCAATTTTACACAAAGGTAAAGAGGGTAAGCAGAAGTAAACGTCCTCAATGTATTTAGCACATGATTCTAACTTGTCTGCTACCGCTTGCATATATGTTCTCCTTCAGGAAAAAAAGTTGCTTTCTCAATGTGAATGGAACAGTAGCAAAGTGATAGCAATCACAGAAGATACTTTTCAATTTTACTCAAAGGTACTGAGTACTGAGTTGATGTAAACGTCCTAACTTTACTCAGTACCTGATTCTAAGTTGTCTGGCACCCTTTGATTGTCTGTGCTTCTGCAGGAAAAAAAGTCATTTTCTCACTGTGCTCACAACAAAAGCAATGCTTTCAGATTCGAAGAATATACTATTCAATTTTACTCAGAGGTACAGAGTGCTAAGTAGATGTACACTTCCTAACATTACTCAGTACATCATTCTAAGCTGTCTGGTATCACTTGCATGTCTGTGCTCCTTCAGGAAAAAAAGTCACTTTCTCAACGTGAATGAAACAATAGCAAAGCAATAGCAATCACAGAAGATACTTTTCAATTTTACTGAAAGGTACTGAGTGCTCAGCTGATGTTAATGTCCTAACTTTACTCAGTACCTGATTCTAAGTTGTCTGGCACCCTTTGATTGTCTGTGCTCCTTCAGGAAAAAAAGTCATTTTCTAACTGTGCTCACAACAAAAGCAATGTTTTCAGAATCGTAGAATATACTATTCAATTTTACTCAGAGGTACAGAGTGCTAAGTAGATGTAAACGTCCTAACTTTGCTTTGCACATGGTTCTGTGTTGTCTGGTACTACTTGCATGTCTGTGCTCCTTCAGGAAAAAAAGGCACTTTCTCAATGTGAATGGAACAATAGCAAAGCAATTGGAATCAAAGAAGATACTTTTCAATTTTACTCAAAGGTAAAGAGAGTAAGCAGAAGTAAACGTCCTCAATGTATTTAGCACATGATTCTAACTTGTCTGCTACTGCTTGCATATATGTTCTCCTTCAGGAAAAAAAGTTGCTTTCGCAATGTGAATGGAACAGTAGCAAAGTGATAGCAATCACAGAAGATACTTTTCAATTTTACTCAAAGGTACTGACTACTGAGTTGATGTAAACGTCCTAACTTTACTCAGTACCTGATTCTAAGTTGTCTGGCACCCTTTGATTGTCTGTGCTTCTTCAGGAAAAAAAGTCATTTTCTCACTGTGCTCACAACAAAAGCAATGTTTTCAGATTCGAAGAATATACTATTCAATTTTACTCAGAGGTACAGAGTGCTAAGTAGATGTACACTTCCTAACATTACTCAGTACATCATTTTAAGCTGTCTGGTACCACTTGCATGTCTGTGCTGCTTCAGGAAAAAAAGGCACTTTCTCAATGTGAATAGAGCAATAGCAAAGCAATTGGAATCAAAGAAGATACTTTTCAATTTTACACAAAGGTAAAGAGGGTAAGCAGAAGTAAACGTCCTCAATGTATTTAGCACATGATTCTAACTTGTCTGCTACCGCTTGCATATATGTTCTCCTTCAGGAAAAAAAGTCACTTTCTCAACGTGAATGAAACAATAGCGAAGCATTTGGAATCAAAGAAGATACTTTTCAATTTTACTCAAAGGTAAAGAGGGTACGTAGAAGTAAATGTCCTAAATGTACTTAGCACATGATTCTAACTTGTCTGCTACCACTTGCATCTCTGTGCTCCTAGAGGAAAAAAAATCACTTTCTCAACGTGAATGGAACAATAGCAAAGCAATAGCAATCACAGAAGATACTTTTCAATTTTACTCAAAGGTACTGAGTGCTCAGCTGATGTTCATGTCCTAACTTTACTCAGTACCTGATTCTAAGTTGTCTGGCACCCTTTGATTGTCTCTCCTTCTTCAGGAACAAAAGTCACTTTCTCACTGTGCTCACAACAAAAGCAATGTTTTCAGAATCGAAGAATATACTATTCAATTTTACTCAGAGGTACAGAGTGCTAAGTAGATGTAAAAGTCCTAACATTACTCAGTACATCATTCTAAGCTGTCTGGTACCACTTGCATGTCTCTGTTCCTTCTGGAAATAAAGTCACTTTCACAATGTGAATGGAACAATAGCAAAGCAATTGGAATCATAGAGGATACTTTTCAATTTTACTCAAAAGTAAAGAAGGTAAGTAGAAGTAAATGTCCTAAATGTATTTAGCACATGATTCTAACTTGTCTGCTACCACTTGTATCTCTGTGCTCCTTCAGGAAAAAAAGTCACTTTCTCAATGTAAATGGAAGAATACCAAATCAATTGGAATCAAAGAAGATACTTCTCAATTTTACTTAAAGGTAAAGAGGGTAAGTAGATGTAAACGACCTGAATGTACTTCGCACATGATTCTAACTTGTCTGGTACCACTTGCATGTCGGTGCTCCTTCAGGAAAAAAAGTCACTTTCTCAACGTGAATGGAACAATAGTACAGCAGTTGGAATCAAAGAAGATACTTTTCAATTTTACTCAAAGGTACAGAGTGCTCAGTTGATGTAAGCATCCTAACTTTACTCAGTACCTCATTATAACTTGTCTGGCACCCTTTGATTGTCTGTGCTTCTTCAGGAAAAAAAGTCATTTTCTCACTGTGCTCACAACAAAAGCAATGTTTTCAGAATCGAAGAATATACTATTTAATTTTACTCAGAGGTACAGAGTACTAAGTAGATGTAAACGTCCTAACTTTGCTTAGCACATGGTTCTGTGTTGTCTGGTACCACTTGCATGTCTGTGCTCCTTCAGGAAAAAAAGTCACTTTCTCAATGTGAATGGAACAATAGCAAAGCAACTGGAATCAAAGAATATACTTTTCAATTTTACTCAAAGGTAAAGAGGGTAAGCAGAAGTAGACATTCTCAATGTATTTAGCACATGATTCTAACTTGTCTGCTACCGCTTGCATATATGTTCTCCTTCAGGAAAAAAAGTTGCTTTCTCAATGTGAATGGAACAGTACCAAAGTCATAGCAATCACAGAAGATACTTTTCAATTTTACTCAAAGGTACTGAGTGCTCAGTTGATGTAAACGTCCTAACATTACTCAGTACCTGATTCTAAGTTGTTTGGCACCCTTTGATTGTCTGTGCTTCTTCAGGAAAAAAAGTCATTTTCTCACTGTGCTCTCAACAAAAGCAATGCTTTCAGATTCGAAGAATATACTATTCAATTTTACTCAGAGGTACAGAGTGCTAAGTAGATGTACACTTCCTAACATTACTCAGTACATCATTCTAAGCTGTCTGGTATCACTTGCATGTCTGTGCTGCTTCAGGAAAAAAAGTCACTTTCTCAATGTGAATGAAACAATAGCAAAGCAATAGCAATCACAGAAGATACTTTTCAATTTTACTCAAAGGTAAAAAGGGTAAGTAGAAGTAAATCTCCTAAATGTACTTAGCACATGATTCTAACTTGTCTGCTACCACTTGCATCTCTGTGCTCCTTCAGGAATAAAAGTCACTTTCTCAACGTGAATAGAACAATAGCAAAGCAATAGCAATCACAGAAGATACTTTTCAATTTTACTCAAAGGTACTGAGTGCTCAGATGATGTTAATGTCCTAACTTTACTCAGTACCTGATTATAAGTTGTCTGGCAGCCTTTGATTGTCTCTCCTTCTTCAGGAACAAAAGTCACTTTCTCACTGTGCTCACAACAAAAGCAATGTTTTCAGAATCGAAGAATATACTATTCAATTTTACTCAGAGGTACAGAGTGCTAAGTAGATGTAAAAGTCCTAACATTACTCAGTACATCATTCTAAGCTGTCTGGTACCACTTGCATGTCTCTGTTCCTTCAGGAAAAAAAGTCACTTTCTCAATGTGAATGGAACAATAGTACAGCAGTTGGAATCAAAGAAGATACTTTTCAATTTTACTCAAAGGTAAAGAGGGTAAGCAGAAGTAGACGTTCTCAATGTATTTAGCACATGATTCTAACTTGTCTGCTACCGCTTGCATATATGTTCTCCTTCAGGAAAAAAAGTTGCTTTCTCAATGTGAATGGAACAGTAGCAAAGTGATAGCAATCACAGAAGATACTTTTCAATTTTACTCAAAGGTACTGAGCACTGAGTTGATGTAAACGTCCTAACTTTACTCAGTACCTGATTCTAAGTTGTCTGGCACCCTTTGATTGTCTGTGCTTCTTCAGGAAAAAAAGTCATTTTCTCACTGTGCTCACAACAAAAACAATGCTTTCAGATTCGAAGAATATATTATTCAATTTTACTCAGAGGTACAGAGTGCTAAGTAGATGTACACTTCCTAACATTACTCAGTACATCATTTTAAGCTGTCTGGTATCACTTGCATGTCTGTGCTCCTTCAGGAAAAAAAGTCACTTTCTCAATGTGAATGGAACAATAGCAAAGCAATTGGAATCAAAGAAGATACTTTTCAATTTTACTCAAAGGTAAAAAGGGTAAGTAGAAGTAAATCTCCTAAATGTACTTAGCACATGATTCTAACTTGTCTGCTACCACTTGCATCTCTGTGCTCCATCAGGAATAAAAGTCACTTTCTCAACGTGAATAGAACAATAGCAAAGCAATAGCAATCACAGAAGATACTTTTCAATTTTACTCAAAGGTACTGAGTGCTCAGATGATGTTAATGTCCTAACTTTACTCAGTACCTGATTATAAGTTGTCTGGCACCCTTTGATTGTATCTCCTTCTTCAGGAACAAAAGTCACTTTCTCACTGTGCTCACAACAAAAGCAATGTTTGCAGAATCGAAGAATATACTATTCAATTTTACTCAGAGGTACAGAGTGCTAAGTAGATGTAAAAGTCCTAACATTACTCAGTACATCATTCTAAGCTGTCTGGTACCACTTGCATGTCTCTGTTCCTTCTGGAAATAAAGTCACTTTCACAATGTGAATGGAACAATAGCAAAGCAATTGGAATCATAGAGGATACTTTTCAATTTTACTCAAAAGTAAAGAAGGTAAGTAGAAGTAAATGTCCTAAATGTATTTAGCACATGATTCTAACTTGTCTGCTACCACTTGTATCTCTGTGCTCCTTCAGGAAAAAAAGTCACTTTCTCAATGTAAATGGAAGAATACCAAATCAATTGGAATCAAAGAAGATACTTCTCAATTTTACTTAAAGGTAAAGAGGGTAAGTAGATGTAAACGACCTGAATGTACTTAGCACATGATTCTAACTTGTCTGGTACCACTTGCATGTCTGTGCTCCTTCAGGAAAAAAAGTCACTTTCTCACTGTGCTCACAACAAAAGCAATGTTTTCAGAATCGAAGAATATACTATTTAATTTTACTCAGCGGTACAGAGTACTAAGTAGATGTAAACGTCCTAACTTTGCTTAGCACATGGTTCTGTGTTGTCTGGTACCACTTGCATGTCTGTGCTCCTTCAGGAAAAAAAGGCACTTTCTCAATGTGAATAAAGCAATAGCAAAGCAATTGGAATCAAAGAAGATACTTTTCAATTTTACACAAAGGTAAAGAGGGTAAGCAGAAGTAAACGTCCTCAATGTATTTAGCACATGATTCTAACTTGTCTGCTACCGCTTGCATATATGTTCTCCTTCAGGAAAAAAAGTTGCTTTCTCAATGTGAATGGAACAGTAGCAAAGTGATAGCAATCACAGAAGATACTTTTCAATTTTACTCAAAGGTACTGAGTACTGAGTTGATGTAAACGTCCTAACTTTACTCAGTACCTGATTCTAAGTTGTCTGGCATCCTTTGATTGTCTGTGCTTCTGCAGGAAAAAAAGTCATTTTCTCACTGTGCTCACAACAACAGCAATGCTTTCAGATTCGAAGAATATACTATTCAATTTTACTCAGAGGTACAGAGTGCTAAGTAGATGTACACTTCTTAACATTACTCAGTACATCATTCTAAGCTGTCTGGTATCACTTGCATGTCTGTGCTCCTTCAGGAAAAAAAGTCACTTTCTCAACGTGAATGAAACAATAGCAAAGCATTTGGAATCAAAGAAGATACTTTTCAATTTTACTCAAAGGTAAAGAGGGTACGTAGAAGTAAATGTCCTAAATGTACTTAGCACATGATTCTAACTTGTCAGCTACCACTTGCATCTCTGTGCTCCTAGAGGAAAAAAAATCACTTTCTCAACGTGAATGGAACAATAGCAAAGCAATAGCAATCACAGAAGATACTTTTCAATTTTACTCAAAGGTACTGAGTGCTCAGCTGATGTTAATGTCCTAACTTTACTCAGTACCTGATTCTAAGTTGTCTGGCAGCCTTTGATTGTCTGTGCTCCTTCAGGAAAAAAAGTCATTTTCTAACTGTGCTCACAACAAATGCAATGTTTTCAGAATCGTAGAATATACTATTCAATTTTACTCAGAGGTACAGAGTGCTAAGTAGATGTAAACGTCCTAACTTTGCTTTGCACATGGTTCTGTGTTGTCTGGTACTACTTGCATGTCTGTGCTCCTTCAGGAAAAAAAGGCACTTTCTCAATGTGAATGGAACAATAGCAAAGCAATTGGAATCAAAGAAGATACTTTTCAATTTTACTCAAAGGTAAAGAGAGTAAGCAGAAGTAAACGTCCTCAATGTATTTAGCACATGATTCTAACTTGTCTGCTACCGCTTGCATATATGTTCTCCTTCAGGAAAAAAAGTCACTTTCTCAACGTGAATGGAACAATAGTACAGCAGTTGGAATCAAAGAAGATACTTTTCAATTTTACTCAAAGGTACAGAGTGCTCAGTTGATGTAAGCATCCTAACTTTACTCAGTACCTCATTATAACTTGTCTGGCACCCTTTGATTGTCTGTGCTTCTTCAGGAAAAAAGGTCATTTTCTCACTGTGCTCACAACAAAAGCAATGTTTTCAGAATCGAAGAATATACTATTTAATTTTACTCAGAGGTACAGAGTACTAAGTAGATGTAAACGTCCTAACTTTGCTTAGCACATGGTTCTGTGTTGTCTGGTACCACTTGCATGTCTGTGCTCCTTCAGGAAAAAAAGGCACTTTCTCAATGTGAATAAAGCAATAGCAAAGCAATTGGAATCAAAGAAGATACTTTTCAATTTTACACAAAGGTAAAGAGGGTAAGCAGAAGTAAACGTCCTCAATGTATTTAGCACATGATTCTAACTTGTCTGCTACCGCTTGCATATATGTTCTCCTTCAGGAAAAAAAGTTGCTTTCTCAATGTGAATGGAACAGTAGCAAAGTGATAGCAATCACAGAAGATACTTTTCAATTTTACTCAAAGGTACTGAGTACTGAGTTGATGTAAACGTCCTAACTTTACTCAGTACCTGATTCTAAGTTGTCTGGCACCCTTTGATTGTCTGTGCTTCTGCAGGAAAAAAAGTCATTTTCTCACTGTGCTCACAACAAAAGCAATGCTTTCAGATTCGAAGAATATACTATTCAATTTTACTCAGAGGTACAGAGTGCTAAGTAGATGTACACTTCCTAAGATTACTCAGTACATCATTCTAAGCTGTCTGGTATCACTTGCATGTCTGTGCTCCTTCAGGAAAAAAAGTCACTTTCTCAACGTGAATGAAACAATAGCAAAGCATTTGGAATCAAAGAAGATACTTTTCAATTTTACTCAAAGGTAAAGAGGGTACGTAGAAGTAAATGTCCTAAATGTACTTAGCACATGATTCTAACTTGTCTGCTACCACTTGCATCTCTGTGCTCCTAGAGGAAAAAAAATCACTTTCTCAACGTGAATGGAACAATAGCAAAGCAATAGCAATCACAGAAGATACTTTTCAATTTTACTGAAAGGTACTGAGTGCTCAGCTGATGTTAATGTCCTAACTTTACTCAGTACCTGATTCTAAGTTGTCTGGCACCCTTTGATTGTCTGTGCTCCTTCAGGAAAAAAAGTCATTTTCTCACTGTGCTCACAACAAATGCAATGTTTTCAGAATCGTAGAATATACTATTCAATTTTACTCAGAGGTACAGAGTGCTAAGTAGATGTAAACGTCCTAACTTTGCTTTGCACATGGTTCTGTGTTGTCTGGTACTACTTGCATGTCTGTGCTCCTTCAGGAAAAAAAGGCACTTTCTCAATGTGAATGGAACAATAGCAAAGCAATTGGAATCAAAGAAGATACTTTTCAATTTTACTCAAAGGTAAAGAGAGTAAGCAGAAGTAAACGTCCTCAATGTATTTAGCACATGATTCTAACTTGTCTGCTACTGCTTGCATATATGTTCTCCTTCAGGAAAAAAAGTTGCTTTCGCAATGTGAATGGAACAGTAGCAAAGTGATAGCAATCACAGAAGATACTTTTCAATTTTACTCAAAGGTACTGACTGTTGATGTAAATGTCCTAACTTTACTCAGTACCTGAGTCTAAGTTGTCTGGCACCCTTTGATTGTCTGTGCTTCTTCAGGAAAAAAAGTCATTTTCTCACTGTGCTCACAACAAAAGCAATGTTTTCAGATTCGAAGAATATACTATTCAATTTTACTCAGAGGTACAGAGTGCTAAGTAGATGTACACTTCCTAACATTACTCAGTACATCATTTTACGCTGTCTGGTATCACTTGCATGTCTGTGCTCCTTCAGGAAAAAAAGTCACTTTCTCAACGTGAATGAAACAATAGCAAAGCATTTGGAATCAAAGAAGATACTTTTCAATTTTACTCAAAGGTAAAGAGGGTACGTAGAAGTAAATGTCCTAAATGTACTTAGCACATGATTCTAACTTGTCTGCTACCACTTGCATCTCTGTGCTCCTAGAGGAAAAAAAATCACTTTCTCAACGTGAATGGAACAATAGCAAAGCAATAGCAATCACAGAAGATACTTTTCAATTTTACTGAAAGGTACTGAGTGCTCAGCTGATGTTAATGTCCTAACTTTACTCAGTACCTGATTCTAAGTTGTCTGGCACCCTTTGATTGTCTGTGCTCCTTCAGGAAAAAAAGTCATTTTCTAACTGTGCTCACAACAAATGCAATGTTTTCAAAATCGTAGAATATACTATTCAATTTTACTCAGAGGTACAGAGTGCTAAGTAGATGTAAACGTCCTAACTTTGCTTTGCACATGGTTCTGTGTTGTCTGGTACTACTTGCATGTCTGTGCTCCTTCAGGAAAAAAAGGCACTTTCTCAATGTGAATGGAACAATAGCAAAGCAATTGGAATCAAAGAAGATACTTTTCAATTTTACTCAAAGGTAAAGAGAGTAAGCAGAAGTAAACGTCCTCAATGTATTTAGCACATGATTCTAACTTGTCTGCTACTGCTTGCATATATGTTCTCCTTCAGGAAAAAAAGTTGCTTTCGCAATGTGAATGGAACAGTAGCAAAGTGATAGCAATCACAGAAGATACTTTTCAATTTTACTCAAAGGTACTGACTACTGAGTTGATGTAAACGTCCTAACTTTACTCAGTACCTGATTCTAAGTTGTCTGGCACCCTTTGATTGTCTGTGCTTCTTCAGGAAAAAAAGTCATTTTCTCACTGTGCTCACAACAAAAGCAATGTTTTCAGATTCGAAGAATATACTATTCAATTTTACTCAGAGGTACAGAGTGCTAAGTAGATGTACACTTCCTAATATTACTCAGTACATCATTTTAAGCTGTCTGGTACCACTTGCATGTCTGTGCTGCTTCAGGAAAAAAAGGCACTTTCTCAATGTGAATAGAGCAATAGCAAAGCAATTGGAATCAAAGAAGATACTTTTCAATTTTACACAAAGGTAAAGAGGGTAAGCAGAAGTAAACGTCCTCAATGTATTTAGCACATGATTCTAACTTGTCTGCTACCGCTTGCATATATGTTCTCCTTCAGGAAAAAAAGTCACTTTCTCAACGTGAATGAAACAATAGCGAAGCATTTGGAATCAAAGAAGATACTTTTCAATTTTACTCAAAGGTAAAGAGGGTACGTAGAAGTAAATGTCCTAAATGTACTTAGCACATGATTCTAACTTGTCTGCTACCACTTGCATCTCTGTGCTCCTAGAGGAAAAAAAATCACTTTCTCAACGTGAATGGAACAATAGCAAAGCAATAGCAATCACAGAAGATACTTTTCAATGTTACTCAAAGGTACTGAGTGCTCAGCTGATGTTCATGTCCTAACTTTACTCAGTACCTGATTCTAAGTTGTCTGGCACCCTTTGATTGTCTCTCCTTCTTCAGGAACAAAAGTCACTTTCTCACTGTGCTCACAACAAAAGCAATGTTTTCAGAATCGAAGAATATACTATTCAATTTTACTCAGAGGTACAGAGTGCTAAGTAGATGTAAAAGTCCTAACATTACTCAGTACATCATTCTAAGCTGTCTGGTACCACTTGCATGTCTCTGTTCCTTCTGGAAATAAAGTCACTTTCACAATGTGAATGGAACAATAGCAAAGCAATTGGAATCATAGAGGATACTTTTCAATTTTACTCAAAAGTAAAGAAGGTAAGTAGAAGTAAATGTCCTAAATGTATTTAGCACATGATTCTAACTTGTCTGCTACCACTTGTATCTCTGTGCTCCTTCAGGAAAAAAAGTCACTTTCTCAATGTAAATGGAAGAATACCAAATCAATTGGAATCAAAGAAGATACTTCTCAATTTTACTTAAAGGTAAAGAGGGTAAGTAGATGTAAACGACCTGAATGTACTTAGCACATGATTCTAACTTGTCTGGTACCACTTGCATGTCGGTGCTCCTTCAGGAAAAAAAGTCACTTTCTCAACGTGAATGGAACAATGGTACAGCAGTTGGAATCAAAGAAGATACTTTTCAATTTTACTCAAAGGTACAGAGTGCTCAGTTGATGTAAGCATCCTAACTTTACTCAGTACCTCATTATAACTTGTCTGGCACCCTTTGATTGTCTGTGCTTCTTCAGGAAAAAAAGTCATTTTCTCACTGTGCTCACAACAAAAGCAATGTTTTCAGAATCGAAGAATATACTATTTAATTTTACTCAGAGGTACAGAGTACTAAGTAGATGTAAACGTCCTAACTTTGCTTAGCACATGGTTCTGTGTTGTCTGGTACCACTTGCATGTCTGTGCTCCTTCAGGAAAAAAAGTCACTTTCTCAATGTGAATGGAACAATAGCAAAGCAACTGGAATCAAAGAATATACTTTTCAATTTTACTCAAAGGTAAAGAGGGTAAGCAGAAGTAGACATTCTCAATGTATTTAGCACATGATTCTAACTTGTCTGCTACCGCTTGCATATATGTTCTCCTTCAGGAAAAAAAGTTGCTTTCTCAATGTGAATGGAACAGTACCAAAGTCATAGCAATCACAGAAGATACTTTTCAATTTTACTCAAAGGTACTGAGTGCTCAGTTGATGTAAACGTCCTAACATTACTCAGTACCTGATTCTAAGTTGTTTGGCACCCTTTGATTGTCTGTGCTTCTTCAGGAAAAAAAGTCATTTTCTCACTGTGCTCACAACAAAAGCAATGCTTTCAGATTCGAAGAATACACTATTCAATTTTACTCAGAGGTACAGAGTGCTAAGTAGATGTACACTTCCTAACATTACTCAGTACATCATTCTAAGCTGTCTGGTATCACTTGCATGTCTGTGCTGCTTCAGGAAAAAAAGTCACTTTCTCAATGTGAATGAAACAATAGCAAAGCAATTGGAATCAAAGAAGATACTTTTCAATTTTACTCAAAGGTAAAAAGGGTAAGTAGAAGTAAATCTCCTAAATGTACTTAGAACATGATTCTAACTTGTCTGCTACCACTTGCATCTCTGTGCTCCTTCAGGAATAAAAGTCACTTTCTCAACGTGAATAGAACAATAGCAAAGCAATAGCAATCACAGAAGATACTTTTCAATTTTACTCAAAGGTACTGAGTGCTCAGATGATGTTAATGTCCTAACTTTACTCAGTACCTGATTCTAAGTTGTCTGGCACCCTTTGATTGTCTGTGCTTCTTCAGGAAAAAAAGTCATTTTCTCACTGTGCTCACAATAAAAGCAATGCTTTCAGATTCGAAGAATATACTATTCAATTTTACTCAGAGGTACAGAGTGCTAAGTAGATGTACACTTCCTAAAATTACTCAGTACATCATTTTAAGCTGTCTGGTACCACTTGCATGTCTGTGCTGCTTCAGGAAAAAAAGTCACTTTCTCAACGTGAATGAAACAATAGCGAAGCATTTGGAATCAAAGAAGATACTTTTCAATTTTACTCAAAGGTAAAGAGGGTACGTAGAAGTAAATGTCCTAAATGTACTTAGCACATGATTCTAACTTGTCTGCTACCACTTGCATCTCTGTGCTCCTAGAGGAAAAAAAATCACTTTCTCAACGTGAATGGAACAATAGCAAAGCAATAGCAATCACAGAAGATACTTTTCAATTTTACTCAAAGGTACTGAGTGCTCAGCTGATGTTAATGTCCTAACTTTACTCAGTACCTGATTCTAAGTTGTCTGGCACCCTTTGATTGTCTGTGCTCCTTCAGGAAAAAAAGTCATTTTCTAACTGTGCTCACAACATCAGCAATGCATTAAGAATCGAAGAATATACTTATCAATTTTACTCAGAGGTACAGAGTGCTAAGTAGATATAAACATCCTAACTTTACTAAGCACATGGTTCTGAGTTGTCTGGTACCACTTGCATGTCTGTGCTCCTTCAGGAAAAAAAGTCACTTTCTCAATGTGAATGGAACAATAGCAAAGCAATTGGAATCAAAGAAGATACTTTTCAATTTTACTCAAAGGTAAAAAGGGTAAGTAGAAGTAAATCTCCTAAATGTACTTAGCACATGATTCTAACTTGTCTGCTACCACTTGCATCTCTGTGCTCCTTCAGGAATAAAAGTCACCTTCTCAACGTGAATAGAACAATAGCAAAGCAATAGCAATCACAGAAGATACTTTTCAATTTTACTCAAAGGTACTGAGTGCTCAGATGATGTTAATGTCCTAACTTTACTCAGTACCTGATTATAAGTTGTCTGGCACCCTTTGATTGTCTCTCCTTCTTCAGGAACAAAAGTCACTTTCTCACTGTGCTCACAACAAAAGCAATGTTTTCAGAATCGAAGAATATACTATTCAATTTTACTCAGAGGTACAGAGTGCTAAGTAGATGTAAAAGTCCTAACATTACTCAGTACATCATTCTAAGCTGTCTGGTACCACTTGCATGTCTCTGTTCCTTCTGGAAATAAAGTCACTTTCACAATGTGAATGGAACAATAGCAAAGCAATTGGAATCATAGAGGATACTTTTCAATTTTACTCAAAAGTAAAGAAGGTAAGTAGAAGTAAATGTCCTAAATGTATTTAGCACATGATTCTAACTTGTCTGCTACCACTTGTATCTCTGTGCTCCTTCAGGAAAAAAAGTCACTTTCTCAATGTAAATGGAAGAATACCAAATCAATTGGAATCAAAGAAGATACTTCTCAATTTTACTTAAAGGTAAAGAGGGTAAGTAGATGTAAACGACCTGAATGTACTTAGCACATGATTCTAACTTGTCTGGTACCACTTGCATGTCTGTGCTCCTTCAGGAAAAAAAGTCACTTTCTCAACGTGAATGGAACAATAGTACAGCAGTTGGAATCAAAGAAGATACTTTTCAATTTTACTCAAAGGTACAGAGTGCTCAGTTGATGTAAGCATCCTAACTTTACTCAGTACCTCATTATAACTTGTCTGGCACCCTTTGATTGTCTGTGCTTCTTCAGGAAAAAAAGTCATTTTCTCACTGTGCTCACAACAAAAGCAATGTTTTCAGAATCGAAGAATATACTATTTAATTTTACTCAGAGGTACAGAGTACTAAGTAGATGTAAACGTCCTAACTTTGCTTAGCACATGGTTCTGTGTTGTCTGGTACCACTTGCATGTCTGTGCTCCTTCAGGAAAAAAAGTCACTTTCTCAATGTGAATGGAACAATAGCAAAGCAACTGGAATCAAAGAATATACTTTTCAATTTTACTCAAAGGTAAAGAGGGTAAGCAGAAGTAGACATTCTCAATGTATTTAGCACATGATTCTAACTTGTCTGCTACCGCTTGCATATATGTTCTCTTTCAGGAAAAAAAGTTGCTTTCTCAATGTGAATGGAACAGTACCAAAGTCATAGCAATCACAGAAGATACTTTTCAATTTTACTCAAAGGTACTGAGTGCTCAGTTGATGTAAACGTCCTAACTTTACTCAGTACCTGATTCTAAGTTGTTTGGCACCCTTTGATTGTCTGTGCTCCTGCAGGAAAAAAAGTCATTTTCTAACTGTGCTCACAACATAAGCAATGCATTAAGAATCGAAGAATATACTTATCAATTTTACTCAGAGGTACAGAGTGCTAAGTAGATATAAACATCCTAACTTTACTTAGCACATGGTTCTGAGTTGTCTGGTACCACTTGCATGTCTGTGCTCCTTCAGGAAAAAAAGTCACTTTCTCAATGTGAATGGAACAATAGTACAGCAGTTGGAATCAAAGAAGATACTTTTCAATTTTACTCAAAGGTAAAGAGGGTAAGCAGAAGTAGACGTTCTCAATGTATTTAGCACATGATTCTAACTTGTCTGCTACCGCTTGCATATATGTCCTCCTTCAGGAAAAAAAGTTGCTTTCTCAATGTGAATGGAACAGTAGCAAAGTGATAGCAATCACAGAAGATACTTTTCAATTTTACTCAAAGGTACTGAGTACTGAGTTGATGTAAACGTCCTAACTTTACTCAGTACCTGATTGTAAGTTGTCTGGCACCCTTTGATTGTCTGTGCTTCTTCAGGAAAAAAAGTCATTTTCTCACTGTGCTCACAACAAAAGCAATGCTTTCAGATTCGAAGAATATACTATTCAATTTTACTCAGAGGTACAGAGTGCTAAGTAGATGTACACTTCCTAACATTACTCAGTACATCATTTTAAGCTGTCTGGTATCACTTGCATGTCTGTGCTCCTTCAGGAAAAAAAGTCACTTTCTCAATGTGAATGGAACAATAGCAAAGCAATTGGAATCAAAGAAGATACTTTTCAATTTTACTCAAAGGTAAAAAGGGTAAGTAGAAGTAAATCTCCTAAATGTACTTAGCACATGATTCTAACTTGTCTGCTACCACTTGCATCTCTGTGCTCCTTCAGGAATAAAAGTCACTTTCTCAACGTGAATAGAACAATAGCAAAGCAATAGCAATCACAGAAGATACTTTTCAATTTTACTCAAAGGTACTGAGTGCTCAGATGATGTTAATGTCCTAACTTTACTCAGTACCTGATTATAAGTTGTCTGGCACCCTTTGATTGTATCTCCTTCTTCAGGAACAAAAGTCACTTTCTCACTGTGCTCACAACAAAAGCAATGTTTTCAGAATCGAAGAATATACTATTCAATTTTACTCAGAGGTACAGAGTGCTAAGTAGATGTAAAAGTCCTAACATTACTCAGTACATCATTCTAAGCTGTCTGGTACCACTTGCATGTCTCTGTTCCTTCTGGAAATAAAGTCACTTTCACAATGTGAATGGAACAATAGCAAAGCAATTGGAATCATAGAGGATACTTTTCAATTTTACTCAAAAGTAAAGAAGGTAAGTAGAAGTAAATGTCCTAAATGTATTTAGCACATGATTCTAACTTGTCTGCTACCACTTGTATCTCTGTGCTCCTTCAGGAAAAAAAGTCACTTTCTCAATGTAAATGGAAGAATACCAAATCAATTGGAATCAAAGAAGATACTTCTCAATTTTACTTCAAGGTAAAGAGGGTAAGTAGATGTAAACGACCTGAATGTACTTAGCACATGATTCTAACTTGTCTGGTACCACTTGCATGTCTGTGCTCCTTCAGGAAAAAAAGTCACTTTCTCAACGTGAATGAAACAATAGCAAAGCATTTGGAATCAAAGAAGGTACTTTTCAATTTTTCCCAAAGGTAAACAGGGTACGTAGAAGTAAATGTCCTAAATGTACTTAGCACATGATTCTAACTTGTCTGCTACCACCTGCATCTCTGTGCTCCTTGAGGAAATAAAATCACTTTCTCAACGTGAATGGAATAACAGCAAAGCAATAGCAATCACAGAAGATACTTTTCAATTTTACTCAAAGGTACTGAGTGCTCAGCTGATGTTATTGCCCTAACTTCACTCAGTACCTGATTCTAAGTTGTCTGGCACCGTTGATTGTCTGTGCTCCTTCAGGAAAAAAAGTCATTTTCTAACTGTGCTCACAACATAAGCAATGCATTAAGTATCGAAGAAAATACTTGTCAATTTTACTCAGAGGTACAGAGTGCTAAGTAGATATAAACATCCTAACTTTACTTAGCACATGGTTCTGAGTTGTCTAGTCCCACTTGCATGTCTGTGCTCCTTCAGGAGAAAAAGTCACTTTCTCAATGTAAATGGAAGAATACCAAATCAATTGGAATCAAAGAAGATACTTTTCGAATTTACTCAAAGGTAAAGAGGGTAAGTAGATGTAAACGACCTGAATGCACTTAGCACATGATTCTAACTTGTCTGGTACCACTTGCATGTCTGTGCTCCTTCAGGAAAAAAAGGCACTTTCTCAATGTGAATGGAACAATAGTACAGCAGTTGGAATCAAAGAATATACTTTTCAATTTTACTCAAAGGTACAGAGTGCTCAGTTGATGTAAGCATCCTAACTTTACTCAGTACCTGATTATAACTTGTCTGGCACCCTTTGATTGTCTGTGCTTCTTCAGGAAAAAAAGTCATTTTCTCACTGTGCTCACAACAAATGCAATGTTTTCAGAATCGTAGAATATACTATTCAATTTTACTCAGAGGTACAGAGTGCTAAGTAGATGTAAACGTCCTAACTTTGCTTTGCACATGGTTCTGTG
The DNA here is from genome assembly GCF_030028105.1 of Mobula birostris. NCBI lineage: Eukaryota > Metazoa > Chordata > Chondrichthyes > Myliobatiformes > Myliobatidae > Mobula > Mobula birostris. The sequence continues at coordinate 22,665,112 of NC_092402.1, read as the reverse complement.
TTGTCTGGTACCACTTGCATGTCTGTGCTGCTTCAGGAAAAAAAGGCACTTTCTCAATGTGAATAAAGCAATAGCAAATCAATTGGAATCAAAGAAGATACTTTTCAATTTTACACAAAGGTAAAGAGGGTAAGCAGAAGTAAACGTCCTCAATGTATTTAGCACATGATTCTAACTTGTCTGCTACCGCTTGCATATATGTTCTCCTTCAGGAAAAAAAGTTGCTTTCTCAATGTGAATGGAACAGTAGCAGAGTGATAGCAATCACAGAAGATACGTTTCAATTTTACTCAAAGGTACTGAGTACTGAGTTGATGTAAACGTCCTAACTTTACTCAGTACCTGATTCTAAGTTGTCTGGCACCCTTTGATTGTCTGTGCTTATGCAGGAAAAAAAGTCATTTTCTCACTGTGCTCACAACAAAAGCAATGCTTTCAGATTCGAAGAATATACTATTCAATTTTACTCAGAGGTACAGAGTGCTAAGTAGATGTACACTTCCTAACATTACTCAGTACATCATTCTAAGCTGTCTGGTATCACTTGCATGTCTGTGCTCCTTCAGGAAAAAAAGTCACTTTCTCAACGTGAATGAAACAATAGCAAAGCATTTGGAATCAAAGAAGATACTTTTCAATTTTACTCAAAGGTAATGAGGGTACGTAGAAGTAAATGTCCTAAATGTACTTAGCACATGATTCTAACTTGTCTGCTACCACTTGCATCTCTGTGCTCCTTCAGGAAAAAAAGTCACTTTCTCAATGTGAATGGATCAATAGTACAGCAGTTGGAATCAAAGAAGATACTTTTCAATCTTACTCAAAGGTACAGAGTGCTCAGTTGATGTAAGCATCCTAACTTTACTCAGTACCTGATTATAACTTGTCTGGCACCCTTTGATTGTCTGTGCTTCTTCAGGAAAAAAAGACATTTTCTCACTGTGCTCGCAACAAAAGCAATGTTTTCAGAATCGAAGAATATACTAATCAATTTTACTCAGAGGTACAGAGTGCTAAGTAGATGTAAACGTCGTAACTTTGCTTAGCACATGGTTCTGTGTTGTCTGTTACCACTTGCATGTCTGTGCTCCTTCAGGAAAAAAAGTCACTTTCTCAAAGTGAATGGAACAATAGCAAAGCAACTGGAATCAAAGAAGATACTTTTCAATTTTACTCAAAGGTAAAGAGGGTAAGCAGAATTAAACGTCCTGAATGTACTTAGCACATGATTCTAACTTGTCTGCTACCACTTGCATCTCTGTGCTCCTTCAGGAATAAAAGTCACTTTCTCAACGTGAATAGAACAATAGCAAAGCAATAGCAATCACAGAAGATACTTTTCAATTTTACTCAAAGGTACTGAGTGCTCAGATGATGTTAATGTCCTAACTTTACTCAGTACTTGATTATAAGTTGTCTGGCACCCTTTGATTGTCTCTCCTTCTTCAGGAACAAAAGTCACTTTCTCACTGTGCTCACAACTAAAGCAATGTTTTCAGAATCGAAGAATATACTATTCAATTTTACTCAAAGGTACAGAGTGCTACGTAGCTGTAAAAGTCCTAACATTACTCAGTACATCATTCTAAGCTGTCTGGTACCACTTGCATGTCTCTGTTACTTCTGGAAATAAAGTCACTTTCACAATGTGAATGGAACAATAGCAAAGCAATTGGAATCATACAGGATACTTTTAAATTTTACTCAAAAGTAAAGAAGGTAAGTAGAAGTAAATGTCCTAAATGTATTTAGCACATGATTCTAACTTGTCTGCTACCACTTGTATCTCTGTGCTCCTTCAGGAAAAAAAGTCACTTTCTCAATGTAAATGGAAGAATACCAAATCAATTGGAATCAAAGAAGATACTTCTCAATTTTACTTAAAGGTAAAGAGGGTAAGTAGATGTAAACGACCTGAATGTACTTAGCACATGATTCTAACTTGTCTGGTACCACTTGCATGTCTGTGCTCCTTCAGGAAAATAAGTCACTTTCTCAACGTGAATGGAACAATAGTACAGCAGTTGGAATCAAAGAAGATACTTTTCAATTTTACTCAAAGGTACAGAGTGCTCAGTTGATGTAAGCATCCTAACTTTACTCAGTACCTCATTATAACTTGTCTGGCACCCTTTGAGATTGTCTGTGCTTCTTCAGGAAAAAAAGTCATTTTCTCACTGTGCTCACAACAAAAGCAATGTTTTCAGAATCGAAGAATATACTATTCAATTTTACTCAGAGGTACAGAGTGCTAAGTAGATGTAAACGTCCTAACTTTGCTTAGCACATGGTTCTGTGTTGTCTGGTACCACTTGCATGTCTGTGCTCCTTCAGGAAAAAAAGTCACTTTCACAACGTGAATGAAACAATAGCAAAGCATTTGGAATCAAAGAAGGTACTTTTCAATTTTTCCCAAAGGTAAACAGGGTACGTAGAAGTAAATGTCCTAAATGTACTTAGCACATGATTCTAACTTGTCTGCTGCCACTTGCATCTCTGTGCTCCTTGAGGAAATAAAATCACTTTCTCAACGTGAATGGAATAATAGCAAAGCAATAGCAATCACAGAAGATACTTTTCAATTTTACTCAAAGGTACTGAGTGCTCAGCTGATGTAAACGTCCTAACTTTACTCAGTACCTGATTCTAAGTTGTCTGGCACCCTTTGATTGTCTGTGCTTCTTCAGGAAAAAAAGTCATTTTCTCACTGTGCTCACAACAAAAGCAATGCTTTCAGATTCGAAGAATATACTATTCAATTTTACTCAGAGGTACAGAGTGCTAAGTAGATGTACACTTCCTAACATTACTCAGTACATCATTTTAAGCTGTCTGGTATCACTTGCATGTCTGTGCTCCTTCAGGAAAAAAAGTCACTTTCTCAATGTGAATGGAACAATAGCAAAGCAATTGGAATCAAAGAAGATACTTTTCAATTTTACTCAAAGGTAAAAAGGGTAAGTAGAAGTAAATCTCCTAAATGTACTTAGCACATGATTCTAACTTGTCTGCTACCACTTGCATCTCTGTGCTCCTTCAGGAATAAAAGTCACTTTCTCAACGTGAATAGAACAATAGCAAAGCAATAGCAATCACAGAAGATACTTTTCAATTTTACTCAAAGGTACTGAGTGCTCAGATGATGTTAATGTCCTAACTTTACTCAGTACCTGATTATAAGTTGTCTGGCAGCCTTTGATTGTCTCTCCTTCTTCAGGAACAAAAGTCACTTTCTCACTGTGCTCACAACAAAAGCAATGTTTTCAGAATCGAAGAATATACTATTCAATTTTACTCAGAGGTACAGAGTGCTAAGTAGATGTAAAAGTCCTAACATTACTCAGTACATCATTCTAAGCTGTCTGGTACCACTTGCATGTCTCTGTTCCTTCTGGAAATAAAGTCACTTTCACAATGTGAATGGAACAATAGCAAAGCAATTGGAATCATAGAGGATACTTTTCAATTTTACTCAAAAGTAAAGAAGGTAAGTAGAAGTAAATGTCCTAAATGTATTTAGCACATGATTCTAACTTGTCTGCTACCACTTGTATCTCTGTGCTCCTTCAGGAAAAAAAGTCACTTTCTCAATGTAAATGGAAGAATACCAAATCAATTGGAATCAAAGAAGATACTTCTCAATTTTACTTCAAGGTAAAGAGGGTAAGTAGATGTAAACGACCTGAATGTACTTAGCACATGATTCTAACTTGTCTGGTACCACTTGCATGTCTGTGCTCCTTCAGGAAAAAAAGTCACTTTCTCAACGTGAATGAAACAATAGCAAAGCATTTGGAATCAAAGAAGGTACTTTTCAATTTTTCCCAAAGGTAAACAGGGTACGTAGAAGTAAATGTCCTAAATGTACTTAGCACATGATTCTAACTTGTCTGCTACGACCTGCATCTCTGTGCTCCTTGGGGAAATAAAATCACTTTCTCAACGTGAATGGAATAACAGCAAAGCAATAGCAATCACAGAAGATACTTTTCAATTTTACTCAAAGGTACTGAGTGCTCAGCTGATGTTATTGTCCTAACTTCACTCAGTACCTGATTCTAAGTTGTCTGGCACCGTTGATTGTCTGTGCTCCTTCAGGAAAAAAAGTCATTTTCTAACTGTGCTCACAACATAAGCAATGCATTAAGTATCGAAGAAAATACTTGTCAATTTTACTCAGAGGTACAGAGTGCTAAGTAGATATAAACATCCTAACTTTACTTAGCACATGGTTCTGAGTTGTCTAGTCCCACTTGCATGTCTGTGCTCCTTCAGGAGAAAAAGTCACTTTCTCAATGTAAATGGAAGAATACCAAATCAATTGGAATCAAAGAAGATACTTTTCAAATTTACTCAAAGGTAAAGAGGGTAAGTAGATGTAAACGACCTGAATGCACTTAGCACATGATTCTAACTTGTCTGGTACCACTTGCATGTCTGTGCTCCTTCAGGAAAAAAAGTCACTTTCTCAATGTGAATGGAACAATAGTACAGCAGTTGGAATCAAAGAATATACTTTTCAATTTTACTCAAAGGTACAGAGTGCTCAGTTGATGTAAGCATCCTAACTTTACTCAGTACCTGATTATAACTTGTCTGGCACCCTTTGATTGTCTGTGCTTCTTCAGGAAAAAAAGTCATTTTCTCACTGTGCTCACAACAAATGCAATGTTTTCAGAATCGTAGAATATACTATTCAATTTTACTCAGAGGTACAGAGTGCTAAGTAGATGTAAACGTCCTAACTTTGCTTTGCACATGGTTCTGTGTTGTCTGGTACCACTTGCATGTCTGTGCTGCTTCAGGAAAAAAAGGCACTTTCTCAATGTGAATAAAGCAATAGCAAATCAATTGGAATCAAAGAAGATACTTTTCAATTTTACACAAAGGTAAAGAGGGTAAGCAGAAGTAAACGTCCTCAATGTATTTAGCACATGATTCTAACTTGTCTGCTACCGCTTGCATATATGTTCTCCTTCAGGAAAAAAAGTTGCTTTCTCAATGTGAATGGAACAGTAGCAGAGTGATAGCAATCACAGAAGATACGTTTCAATTTTACTCAAAGGTACTGAGTACTGAATTGATGTAAACGTCCTAACTTTACTCAGTACCTGATTCTAAGTTGTCTGGCACCCTTTGATTGTCTGTGCTTATGCAGGAAAAAAAGTCATTTTCTCACTGTGCTCACAACAAAAGCAATGCTTTCAGATTCGAAGAATATACTATTCAATTTTACTCAGAGGTACAGAGTGCTAAGTAGATGTACACTTCCTAACATTACTCAGTACATCATTCTAAGCTGTGTGGTATCACTTGCATGTCTGTGCTCCTTCAGGAAAAAAAGTCACTTTCTCAACGTGAATGAAACAATAGCAAAGCATTTGGAATCAAAGAAGATACTTTTCAATTTTACTCAAAGGTAAAGAGGGTACGTAGAAGTAAATGTCCTAAATGTACTTAGCACATGATTCTAACTTGTCTGCTACCACTTGCATCTCTGTGCTCCTTCAGGAAAAAAAGTCACTTTCTCAATGTGAATGGATCAATAGTACAGCAGTTGGAATCAAAGAAGATACTTTTCAATCTTACTCAAAGGTACAGAGTGCTCAGTTGATGTAAGCATCCTAACTTTACTCAGTACCTGATTATAACTTGTCTGGCACCCTTTGATTGTCTGTGCTTCTTCAGGAAAAAAAGACATTTTCTCACTGTGCTCGCAACAAAAGCAATGTTTTCAGAATCGAAGAATATACTAATCAATTTTACTCAGAGGTACAGAGTGCTAAGTAGATGTAAACGTCGTAACTTTGCTTAGCACATGGTTCTGTGTTGTCTGTTACCACTTGCATGTCTGTGCTCCTTCAGGAAAAAAAGTCACTTTCTCAAAGTGAATGGAACAATAGCAAAGCAACTGGAATCAAAGAAGATACTTTTCAATTTTACTCAAAGGTAAAGAGGGTAAGCAGAATTAAACGTCCTGAATGTACTTAGCACATGATTCTAACTTGTCTGCTACCACTTGCATCTCTGTGCTCCTTCAGGAATAAAAGTCACTTTCTCAACGTGAATAGAACAATAGCAAAGCAATAGCAATCACAGAAGATACTTTTCAATTTTACTCAAAGGTACTGAGTGCTCAGATGATGTTAATGTCCTAACTTTACTCAGTACTTGATTATAAGTTGTCTGGCACCCTTTGATTGTCTCTCCTTCTTCAGGAACAAAAGTCACTTTCTCACTGTGCTCACAACTAAAGCAATGTTTTCAGAATCGAAGAATATACTATTCAATTTTACTCAAAGGTACAGAGTGCTACGTAGATGTACACTTCCTAACATTACTCAGTACATCATTTTAAGCTGTCTGGTATCACTTGCATGTCTGTGGTCCTTCAGGAAAAAAAGTCACTTTCTCAATGTGAATGGAACAATAGCAAAGCAATTGGAATCAAAGAAGATACTTTTCAATTTTACTCAAAGGTAAAAAGGGTAAGTAGAAGTAAATCTCCTAAATGTACTTAGCACATGATTCTAACTTGTCTGCTACCACTTGCATCTCTGTGCTCCTTCAGGAATAAAAGTCACTTTCTCAACGTGAATAGAACAATAGCAAAGCAATAGGAATCACAGAAGATACTTTTCAATTTTACTCAAAGGTACTGAGTGCTCAGATGATGTTAATGTCCTAACTTTACTCAGTACCTGATTATAAGTTGTCTGGCACCCTTTGATTGTCTCTGCTTCTTCAGGAACAAAAGTCACTTTCTCACTGTGCTCACAACAAAAGCAATGTTTTCAGAATCGAAGAATATACTATTCAATTTTACTCAGAGGTACAGAGTGCTAAGTAGATGTAAACGTCCTAACTTTGCTTAGCACATGGTTCTGTGTTGTCTGGTACCACTTGCATGTCTGTGCTCCTTCAGGAAAAAAAGTCACTTTCTCAATGTGAATGGAACAATAGCAAAGCAACTGGAATCAAAGAAGATACTTTTCAATTTTACTCAAAGGTAAAGAGGGTAAGCAGAATTAAACGTCCTGAATGTATTTCGCACATGATTCTGACGTCTGCTACCGCCTGCATATATGTTCTCCTTCATGAAAAAAAGTTGCTTTCTCAATGTGAATGGAACAGTAGCAAACTGATAGCAATCACAGAAGATACTTTTCAATTTTACTCCAAGGTACTGAGTGCTCAGTTGATGTAAACGTCCTAACCTTACACAGTACCTGATTCTAAGTTGTCTGGCACCCTTTGATTGTCTGTGCTTCTTCAGGAAAAAAAGTCATTTTCTCACTGTGCTCACAACAAAAGCAATGCTTTCAGATTCGAAGAATATACTAATCAATTTTACTCAGAGGTACAGAGTGCTAAGTAGATGTAAACATCCTAACTTTACTTAGCACATGGTTCTGAGTTGTCTGGTACCCCTTGCATGTCTGTGCTCCTTCAGGAAAAAAAGTCACTTTCTCAATGTAAATGGAAGAATACCAAATCAATTGGAATCAAAGAAGATACTTTTCAATTTTACTCAAAGGTAAAGAGGGTAAGTAGATGTAAACGACCTGAGTGTACTTAGCACATGATTCTAACTTGTCTGCTACCACTTGCATGTCTGTGCTCCTTCAGGAAAAAAAGTCACTTTCTCAATGTGAATGGAACAATAGTACAGCAGTTGGAATCAAAGAAGATACTTTTGAATTTTACTCAAAGGTACTGAGTGCTCAGCTGATGTTAATGTCCTAACTTTACTCAGTACCTGATTCTAAGTTGTCTGGCACCCTTTGATTGTCTGGGCTCCTTCAGGAAAAGAAGTCATTTTCTAAATGTGCTCACAACATAAGCAATGCATTAAGAATCGAAGAATATACTTATCAATTTTACTCAGAGGTACAGAGTGCTAAGTAGATATAAACATCCTAACTTTACTTAGCACATGGTTCTGAGTTGTCTGGTACCACTTGCATGTCTGTGCTCCTTCAGGAAAAAAAGTCACTTTCTCAATGTGAATAGAACAATAGTACAGGAGTTGGAATCAAAGAAGATACTTTTCAATTTTACTCAAAGGTACAGAGTGCTCAGTTGATGTAAGCATCCTAACTTTACTCAGTACCTGATTATAACTTGTCTGGCACCCTTTGATTGTCTGTGCTTCTTCAAGAAAAAAAATCATTTTCTCACTGTGCTCACAACAAAAGCAATGTTTTCAGATTCGAAGAATATACTATTCAATTTTACTCAGAGGTGCAGAGTGCTAAGTAGATGTAAACATCCTAACTTTACTTAGCACATGGTTCTGAGTTGTCTGGTACCACTTGCATGTCTGTGCTCCTTCAAGAAAAAAAGTCACTTTCTCAATGTGAATGGAACAATAGCAAAGCAATTGGAATCAAAGAAGATAGTTTTCAATTTTACTCAAAGGTAAAGAGGGTAAGTAGAAGTAAACGTCCTAAATGTACTTAGCACATGATTCTAACTTGTCTGCTACCACTTGCATCTCTGCGCTCCTTCAGGAAAAAAAGTCACTTTCTCAACGTGAATGGAACAATAGCAAAGCAACAGCAATCACAGAAGATACTTTTCAATTTTACTCAAAGGTACTGAGTGCTCAGATGGTGTTAATGTCCTAACTTTACTCAGTACCTGATTCTAAGTTGTCTGGCACCCTTTGATTGCCTGGGCTCCTTCAGGAAAAGAAGTCATTTTCTAAATGTGCTCACAACATAAGCAATGCATTAAGAATCGAAGAATATACTTATCAATTTTACTCAGAGGTACAGAGTGCTAAGTAGATATAAACATCCTAACTTTACTTAGCACATGGTTCTGAGTTGTCTGGTACCACTTGCATGTCTGTGCTCCTTCAGGAAAAAAAGTCACTTTCTCAATGTGAATAGAACAATAGTACAGGAGTTGGAATCAAAGAAGATACTTTTCAATTTTACTCAAAGGTACAGAGTGCTCAGTTGATGTAAGCATCCTAACTTTACTCAGTACCTGATTATAACTTGTCTGGCACCCTTTGATTGTCTGTGCTTCTTCAAGAAAAAAAATCATTTTCTCACTGTGCTCACAACAAAAGCAATGTTTTCAGATTCGAAGAATATACTATTCAATTTTACTCAGAGGTGCAGAGTGCTAAGTAGATGTAAACATCCTAACTTTACTTAGCACATGGTTCTGAGTTGTCTGGTACCACTTGCATGTCTGTGCTCCTTCAAGAAAAAAAGTCACTTTCTCAATGTGAATGGAACAATAGCAAAGCAATTGGAATCAAAGAAGATAGTTTTCAATTTTACTCAAAGGTAAAGAGGGTAAGTAGAAGTAAACGTCCTAAATGTACTTAGCACATGATTCTAACTTGTCTGCTACCACTTGCATCTCTGCGCTCCTTCAGGAAAAAAAGTCACTTTCTCAACGTGAATGGAACAATAGCAAAGCAACAGCAATCACAGAAGATACTTTTCAATTTTACTCAAAGGTACTGAGTGCTCAGATGGTGTTAATGTCCTAACTTTACTCAGTACCTGAATCTAAGTTGTCTGGCACCCTTTGATTGTCTGTGCTCCTTCAGGAAAAAAAATCATTTTCTAACTGTGCTCACAACATAAACAATGCATTAAGAATTGAAGAATATACTTATCAATTTGACTCAGAGGTGCAGAGTGCTAAGTAGATGTAAACATCCTAACTTTACTTAGCACATGGTTCTGAGTTGTCTGGTACCACTTGCATGTCTGTGCTCCTTCAGGAAAAAAAGTCACTTTCTCAATGTAAATGGAAGAATACCAAATCAATTGGAATCAAAGAAGATACTTTTCAATTTTACTCAAAGGTAAAGAGGGTAAGTAGATGTAAATGACCTGAATGTACTTAGCACATGATTCTAACTTGTCTGGTACCACTTGCATCTCTGTGCTCCTTCAGGAATAAAAGTCACTTTCTCAACGTGAATAGAAAAATAGCAAAGCAATAGGAATCACAGAAGATACTTTTCAATTTTACTCAAAGGTACTGAGTGCTCAGATGATGTTAATGTCCTAACTTTATTCAGTACCTGATTATAAGTTGTCTGGCACCCTTTGATTGTCTCTGCTTCTTCAGGAACAAAAGTCACTTTCTCACTGTGCTCACAACAAAAGCAATGTTTTCAGAATCGAAGAATATACTATTCAATTTTACTCAGAGGTACAGAGTGCTAAGTAGATGTAAAAGTCCTAACATTACTCAGTACATCATTCTAAGCTGTCTGGTACCACTTGCATGTCTCTGTTCCTTCTGGAAATAAAGTCACTTTCACAATGTGAATGGAACAATAGCAAAGCAATTGGAATCATAGAGGATACTTTTCAATTTTACTCAAAAGTAAAGAAGGTAAGTAGAAGTAAATGTCCTAAATGTATTTAGCACATGATTCTAACTTGTCTGCTACCACTTGTATCTCTGTGCTCCTTCAGGAAAAAAAGTCACTTTCTCAATGTAAATGGAAGAACACCAAATCAATTGGAATCAAAGAAGATACTTCTCAATTTTACTTAAAGGTAAAGAGGGTAAGTAGATGTAAACAACCTGAATGTACTTAGCACATGATTCTAACTTGTCTGGTACCACTTGCATGTCTGTGCTCCTTCAGGAAAAAAAGTCACTTTCTCAACGTGAATGGAACAATAGTACAGCAGTTGGAATCAAAGAATATACTTTTCAATTTTACTCAAAGGTACAGAGTGCTCAGTTGATGTAAGCATCCTAACTTTACTCAGTACCTGTTTATAACTTGTCTGGCACCCTTTGATTGTCTGTGCTTCTTCAGGAAAAAAAGTCATTTTCTCACTGTGCTCACAACAAATGCAATGTTTTCAGAATCGTAGAATATACTATTCAATTTTACTCAGAGGTACAGAGTGCTAAGTAGATGTACACTTCCTAACATTACTCAGTACATCATTTTAAGCTGTCTGGTATCACTTGCATGTCTGTGCTCCTTCAGGAAAAAAAGTCACTTTCTCAATGTGAATGGAACAATAGCAAAGCAATTGGAATCAAAGAAGATACTTTTCAATTTTACTCAAAGGTAAAAAGGGTAAGTAGAAGTAAATCTCCTAAATGTACTTAGCACATGATTCTAACTTGTCTGCTACCACTTGCATCTCTGTGCTCCTTCAGGAATAAAAGTCACTTTCTCAACGTGAATAGAACAATAGCAAAGCATTTGGAATCAAAGAAGATACTTTTCAATTTTACTCAAAGGTAAAGAGGGTACGTAGAAGTAAATGTCCTAAATGTACTTAGCACATGATTCTAACTTGTCTGCTACCACTTGCATCTCTGTGCTCCTTGAGGAAAAAAAATCACTTTCTCAATGTGAATGGAACAATAGTACAGCAGTTGGAATCAAAGAAGATACTTTTCAATTTTACTCAAAGGTACAGAGTGCTCAGTTGATGTTAGCATCCTAACTTTACTCAGTACCTGATTATAACTTGTCTGGCACCCTTTGATTGTCTGTGCTTCTTCAGGAAAAAAAGTCATTTTCTCACTGTGCTCACAACGAAAGCAATGTTTTCAGAATCGTAGAATAACCTATTCAATTTTACTCAGAGGTACAGAGTGCTAAGTAGATGTAAACGTCCTAACTTTGCTTAGCACATGGTTCTGTGTTGTCTGGTACCACTTGCATGTCTGTGCTCCTTCAGGAAAAAAAGGCACTTTCTCAATGTGAATAAAGCAATAGCAAAGCAATTGGAATCAAAGAAGATACTTTTCAATTTTACACAAAGGTAAAGAGGGTAAGCAGAAGTAAACGTCCTCAATGTATTTAGCACATGATTCTAACTTGTCTGCTACCGCTTGCATATATGTTCTCCTTCAGGAAAAAAAGTTGCTTTCTCAATGTGAATGGAACAGTAGCAAAGTGATAGCAATCACAGAAGATACTTTTCAATTTTACTCAAAGGTACTGAGTACTGAGTTGATGTAAACGTCCTAACTTTACTCAGTACCTGATTCTAAGTTGTCTGGCACCCTTTGATTGTCTGTGCTTCTGCAGGAAAAAAAGTCATTTTCTCACTGTGCTCACAACAAAAGCAATGCTTTCAGATTCGAAGAATATACTATTCAATTTTACTCAGAGGTACAGAGTGCTAAGTAGATGTACACTTCCTAACATTACTCAGTACATCATTCTAAGCTGTCTGGTATCACTTGCATGTCTGTGCTCCTTCAGGAAAAAACGTCACTTTCTCAACGTGAATGAAACAATAGCAAAGCATTTGGAATCAAAGAAGATACTTTTCAATTTTACTCAAAGGTAAAGAGGGTACGTAGAAGTAAATGTCCTAAATGTACTTAGCACATGATTCTAACTTGTCTGCTACCACTTGCATCTCTGTGCTCCTAGAGGAAAAAAAATCACTTTCTCAACGTGAATGGAACAATAGCAAAGCAATAGCAATCACAGAAGATACTTTTCAATTTTACTCAAAGGTACTGAGTGCTCAGCTGATGTTAATGTCCTAACTTTACTCAGTACCTGATTCTAAGTTGTCTGGCACCCTTTGATTGTCTGTGCTCCTTCAGGAAAAAAAGTTATTTTCTAACTGGGCTCACAACAAATGCAATGTTTTCAGAATCGTAGAATATACTATTCAATTTTACTCAGAGGTACAGAGTGCTAAGTAGATGTAAACGTCCTAACTTTGCTTTGCACATGGTTCTGTGTTGTCTGGTACTACTTGCATGTCTGTGCTCCTTCAGGAAAAAAAGGCACTTTCTCAATGTGAATGGAACAATAGCAAAGCAATTGGAATCAAAGAAGATACTTTTCAATTTTACTCAAAGGTAAAGAGAGTAAGCAGAAGTAAACGTCCTCAATGTATTTAGCACATGATTCTAACTTGTCTGCTACCGCTTGCATATATGTTCTCCTTCAGGAAAAAAAGTTGCTTTCTCAATGTGAATGGAACAGTAGCAAAGTGATAGCAATCACAGAAGATACTTTTCAATTTTACTCAAAGGTACTGACTACTGAGTTGATGTAAACGTCCTAACTTTACTGAGTACCTGATTCTAAGTTGTTTGGCACCCTTTGATTGTCTGTGCTTCTTATGGAAAAAAAGTCATTTTCTCACTGTGCTCACAACAAAAGCAATGCTTTCAGATTCGAAGAATATACTATTCAATTTTACTCAGAGGTACAGAGTGCTAAGTAGATGTACACTTCCTAAAATTACTCAGTACATCATTTTAAGCTGTCTGGTACCACTTGCATGTCTGTGCTGCTTCAGGAAAAAAAGGCACTTTCTCAATGTGAATAGAGCAATAGCAAAGCAATTGGAATCAAAGAAGATACTTTTCAATTTTACACAAAGGTAAAGAGGGTAAGCAGAAGTAAACGTCCTCAATGTATTTAGCACATGATTCTAACTTGTCTGCTACCGCTTGCATATATGTTCTCCTTCAGGAAAAAAAGTCACTTTCTCAACGTGAATGAAACAATAGCAAAGCATTTGGAATCAAAGAAGATACTTTTCAATTTTACTCAAAGGTAAAGAGGGTACGTAGAAGTAAATGTCCTAAATGTACTTAGCACATGATTCTAACTTGTCTGCTACCACTTGCATCTCTGTGCTCCTTCAGGAATAAAAATCACTTTCTCAACGTGAATGGAACAATAGCAAAGCAATAGCAATCACAGAAGATACTTTTCAATTTTACTCAAAGGTACTGAGTGCTCAGCTGATGTTAATGTCCTAACTTTACTCAGTACCTGATTCTAAGTTGTCTGGCACCCTTTGATTGTCTGTGCTCCTTCAGGAAAAAAAGTCATTTTCTAACTGTGCTCACAACATCAGCAATGCATTAAGAATCGAAGAATATACTTATCAATTTTACTCAGAGGTACAGAGTGCTAAGTAGATATAAACATCCTAACTTTACTAAGCACATGGTTCTGAGTTGTCTGGTACCACTTGCATGTCTGTGCTCCTTCAGGAAAAAAAGTCACTTTCTCAATGTGAATAGAGCAATAGCAAAGCAATTGGAATCAAAGAAGATACTTTTCAATTTTACACAAAGTTAAAGAGGGTAAGTAGATGTAAACGACCTGAATGTACTTAGCACATGATTCTAACTTGTCTGGTACCACTTGCATGTCTGTGCTCCTTCAGGAAAAAAAGTCACTTTCTCAATGTGAATGGAACAATAGTACAGCAGTTGGAATCAAAGAAGATACTTTTCAATTTTACTCAAAGGTAAAGAGGGTAAGCAGAAGTAGACGTTCTCAATGTATTTAGCACATGATTCTAACTTGTTTGCTACCGCTTGCATATATGTTCTCCTTCAGGAAAAAAAGTTGCTTTCTCAATGTGAATGGAACAGTAGCAAAGTGATAGCAATCACAGAAGATACTTTTTAATTTTACTCAAAGGTACTGAGTACTGAGTTGATGTAATCGTCCTAACTTTACTCAGTACCTGATTCTAAGTTGTCTGGCACCCTTTGATTGTCTGTGCTTCTTCAGGAAAAAAAGTCATTTTCTCACTGTGCTCACAACAAAAGCAATGCTTTCAGATTCGAAGAATATACTATTCAATTTTACTCAGAGTTACAGAGTGCTAAGTAGATGTACACTTCCTAACATTACTCAGAACATCATTTTAAGCTGTCTGGTATCACTTGCATGTCTGTGCTCCTTCAGGAAAAAAAGTCACTTTCTCAATGTGAATGGAACAATAGCAAAGCAATTGGAATCAAAGAAGATACTTTTCAATTTTACTCAAAGGTAAAAAGGGTAAGTAGAAGTAAATCTCCTAAATGTACTTAGCACATGATTCTAACTTGTCTGCTACCACTTGCATCTCTGTGCTCCTTCAGGAATAAAAGTCACTTTCTCAACGTGAATAGAACAATAGCAAAGCATTTGGAATCAAAGAAGATACTTTTCAATTTTACTCAAAGGTAAAGAGGGTACGTAGAAGTAAATGTCCTAAATGTACTTAGCACATGATTCTAACTTGTCTGCTACCACTTGCATCTCTGTGCTCCTTGAGGAAAAAAAATCACTTTCTCAATGTGAATGGAACAATAGTACAGCAGTTGGAATCAAAGAAGATACTTTTCAATTTTACTCAAAGGTACAGAGTGCTCAGTTGATGTTAGCATCCTAACTTTACTCAGTACCTGATTATAACTTGTCTGGCACCCTTTGATTGTCTGTGCTTCTTCAGGAAAAAAAGTCATTTTCTCACTGTGCTCACAACGAAAGCAATGTTTTCAGAATCGTAGAATAACCTATTCAATTTTACTCAGAGGTACAGAGTGCTAAGTAGATGTAAACGTCCTAACTTTGCTTAGCACATGGTTCTGTGTTGTCTGGTACCACTTGCATGTCTGTGCTCCTTCAGGAAAAAAAGGCACTTTCTCAATGTGAATAAAGCAATAGCAAAGCAATTGGAATCAAAGAAGATACTTTTCAATTTTACACAAAGGTAAAGAGGGTAAGCAGAAGTAAATGTCCTAAATGTACTTAGCACATGATTCTAACTTGTCTGCTACCACTTGCATCTCTGTGCTCCTAGAGGAAAAAAAATCACTTTCTCAACGTGAATGGAACAGTAGCAAAGTGATAGCAATCACAGAAGATACTTTTCAATTTTACTCAAAGGTACTGAGTACTGAGTTGATGTAAACGTCCTAACTTTACTCAGTACCTGATTCTAAGTTGTCTGGCACCCTTTGATTGTCTGTGCTTCTGCAGGAAAAAAAGTCATTTTCTCACTGTGCTCACAACAAAAGCAATGCTTTCAGATTCGAAGAATATACTATTCAATTTTACTCAGAGGTACAGAGTGCTAAGTAGATGTACACTTCCTAACATTACTCAGTACATCATTCTAAGCTGTCTGGTATCACTTGCATGTCTGTGCTCCTTCAGGAAAAAACGTCACTTTCTCAACGTGAATGAAACAATAGCAAAGCATTTGGAATCAAAGAAGATACTTTTCAATTTTACTCAAAGGTAAAGAGGGTACGTAGAAGTAAATGTCCTAAATGTACTTAGCACATGATTCTAACTTGTCTGCTACCACTTGCATCTCTGTGCTCCTAGAGGAAAAAAAATCACTTTCTCAACGTGAATGGAACAATAGCAAAGCAATAGCAATCACAGAAGATACTTTTCAATTTTACTCAAAGGTACTGAGTGCTCAGCTGATGTTAATGTCCTAACTTTACTCAGTACCTGATTCTAAGTTGTCTGGCACCCTTTGATTGTCTGTGCTCCTTCAGGAAAAAAAGTTATTTTCTAACTGGGCTCACAACAAATGCAATGTTTTCAGAATCGTAGAATATACTATTCAATTTTACTCAGAGGTACAGAGTGCTAAGTAGATGTAAACGTCCTAACTTTGCTTTGCACATGGTTCTGTGTTGTCTGGTACTACTTGCATGTCTGTGCTCCTTCAGGAAAAAAAGGCACTTTCTCAATGTGAATGGAACAATAGCAAAGCAATTGGAATCAAAGAAGATACTTTTCAATTTTACTCAAAGGTAAAGAGAGTAAGCAGAAGTAAACGTCCTCAATGTATTTAGCACATGATTCTAACTTGTCTGCTACCGCTTGCATATATGTTCTCCTTCAGGAAAAAAAGTTGCTTTCTCAATGTGAATGGAACAGTAGCAAAGTGATAGCAATCACAGAAGATACTTTTCAATTTTACTCAAAGGTACTGACTACTGAGTTGATGTAAACGTCCTAACTTTACTGAGTACCTGATTCTAAGTTGTTTGGCACCCTTTGATTGTCTGTGCTTCTTATGGAAAAAAAGTCATTTTCTCACTGTGCTCACAACAAAAGCAATGCTTTCAGATTCGAAGAATATACTATTCAATTTTACTCAGAGGTACAGAGTGCTAAGTAGATGTACACTTCCTAAAATTACTCAGTACATCATTTTAAGCTGTCTGGTACCACTTGCATGTCTGTGCTGCTTCAGGAAAAAAAGGCACTTTCTCAATGTGAATAGAGCAATAGCAAAGCAATTGGAATCAAAGAAGATACTTTTCAATTTTACACAAAGGTAAAGAGGGTAAGCAGAAGTAAACGTCCTCAATGTATTTAGCACATGATTCTAACTTGTCTGCTACCGCTTGCATATATGTTCTCCTTCAGGAAAAAAAGTCACTTTCTCAACGTGAATGAAACAATAGCAAAGCATTTGGAATCAAAGAAGATACTTTTCAATTTTACTCAAAGGTAAAGAGGGTACGTAGAAGTAAATGTCCTAAATGTACTTAGCACATGATTCTAACTTGTCTGCTACCACTTGCATCTCTGTGCTCCTTCAGGAATAAAAATCACTTTCTCAACGTGAATGGAACAATAGCAAAGCAATAGCAATCACAGAAGATACTTTTCAATTTTACTCAAAGGTACTGAGTGCTCAGCTGATGTTAATGTCCTAACTTTACTCAGTACCTGATTCTAAGTTGTCTGGCACCCTTTGATTGTCTGTGCTCCTTCAGGAAAAAAAGTCATTTTCTAACTGTGCTCACAACATCAGCAATGCATTAAGAATCGAAGAATATACTTATCAATTTTACTCAGAGGTACAGAGTGCTAAGTAGATATAAACATCCTAACTTTACTAAGCACATGGTTCTGAGTTGTCTGGTACCACTTGCATGTCTGTGCTCCTTCAGGAAAAAAAGTCACTTTCTCAATGTGAATAGAGCAATAGCAAAGCAATTGGAATCAAAGAAGATACTTTTCAATTTTACACAAAGTTAAAGAGGGTAAGTAGATGTAAACGACCTGAATGTACTTAGCACATGATTCTAACTTGTCTGGTACCACTTGCATGTCTGTGCTCCTTCAGGAAAAAAAGTCACTTTCTCAATGTGAATGGAACAATAGTACAGCAGTTGGAATCAAAGAAGATACTTTTCAATTTTACTCAAAGGTAAAGAGGGTAAGCAGAAGTAGACGTTCTCAATGTATTTAGCACATGATTCTAACTTGTTTGCTACCGCTTGCATATATGTTCTCCTTCAGGAAAAAAAGTTGCTTTCTCAATGTGAATGGAACAGTAGCAAAGTGATAGCAATCACAGAAGATACTTTTTAATTTTACTCAAAGGTACTGAGTACTGAGTTGATGTAATCGTCCTAACTTTACTCAGTACCTGATTCTAAGTTGTCTGGCACCCTTTGATTGTCTGTGCTTCTTCAGGAAAAAAAGTCATTTTCTCACTGTGCTCACAACAAAAGCAATGCTTTCAGATTCGAAGAATATACTATTCAATTTTACTCAGAGTTACAGAGTGCTAAGTAGATGTACACTTCCTAACATTACTCAGTACATCATTTTTAAGCTGTCTGGTATCACTTGCATGTCTGTGCTCCTTCAGGAAAAAAAGTCACTTTCTCAATGTGAATGGAACAATAGCAAAGCAATTGGAATCAAAGAAGATACTTTTCAATTTTACTCAAAGGTAAAAAGGGTAAGTAGAAGTAAATCTCCTAAATGTACTTAGCACATGATTCTAACTTGTCTGCTACCACTTGCATCTCTGTGCTCCTTCAGGAATAAAAGTCACCTTCTCAACGTGAATAGAACAATAGCAAAGCAATAGCAATCACAGAAGATACTTTTCAATTTTACTCAAAGGTACTGAGTGCTCAGATGATGTTAATGTCCTAACTTTACTCAGTACCTGATTATAAGTTGTCTGGCACCCTTTGATTGTCTCTCCTTCTTCAGGAACAAATGTCACTTTCTCACTGTGCTCACAACAAAAGCAATGTTTTCAGAATCGAAGAATATACTATTCAATTTTACTCAGAGGTACAGAGTGCTAAGTAGATGTGAAAGTCCTAACATTACTCAGTACATCATTCTAAGCTGTCTGGTACCACTTGCATGTCTCTGTTCCTTCTGGAAATAAAGTCACTTTCACAATGTGAATGGAACAATAGCAAAGCAATTGGAATCATAGAGGATACTTTTCAATTTTACTCAAAAGTAAAGAAGGTAAGTAGAAGTAAATGTCCTAAATGTATTTAGCACATGATTCTAACTTGTCTGCTACCACTTGTATCTCTGTGCTCCTTCAGGAAAAAAAGTCACTTTCTCAATGTAAATGGAAGAATACCAAATCAATTGGAATCAAAGAAGATACTTCTCAATTTTACTTAAAGGTAAAGAGGGTAAGTAGATGTAAACGACCTGAATGTACTTAGCACATGATTCTAACTTGTCTGGTACCACTTGCATGTCTGTGCTCCTTCAGGAAAAAAAGTCACTTTCTCAACGTGAATAGAACAATAGCAAAGCAATAGCAATCACAGAAGATACTTTTCAATTTTACTCAAAGGTACTGAGTGCTCAGATGATGTTAATGTCCTAACTTTACTCAGTACCTGATTATAACTTGTCTGGCACCCTTTGATTGTCTCTCCTTCTTCAGGAAAAAAAGTCATTTTCTCACTGTGCTCACAACAAAAGCAATGTTTTCAGAATCGAAGAATATACTATTCAATTTTACTCAGAGGTACAGAGTGCTAAGTAGATGTAAAAGTCCTAACATTACTCAGCACATCATTCTAAGCTGTCTGGTACCACTTGCATGTCTCTGTTCCTTCAGGAAAAAAAGTCACTTTCTCAATGTGAATGGAACAATAGTACAGCAGTTGGAATCAAAGAAGATACTTTTCAATTTTACTC
This sequence comes from Mobula birostris, assembly GCF_030028105.1. Taxonomy (NCBI): domain Eukaryota; kingdom Metazoa; phylum Chordata; class Chondrichthyes; order Myliobatiformes; family Myliobatidae; genus Mobula; species Mobula birostris. The sequence continues at coordinate 22,645,392 of NC_092402.1, read as the reverse complement.
AAAGGTAAAGAGGGTAAGCAGAAGTAGACGTTCTCAATGTATTTAGCACATGATTCTAACTTGTCTGCTACCGCTTGCATATATGTTCTCCTTCAGGAAAAAAAGTTGCTTTCTCAATGTGAATGGAACAGTAGCAAAGTGATAGCAATCACAGAAGATACTTTTCAATTTTACTCAAAGGTACTGAGCACTGAGTTGATGTAAACGTCCTAACTTTACTCAGTACCTGATTCTAAGTTGTCTGGCACCCTTTGATTGTCTGTGCTTCTTCAGGAAAAAAAGTCATTTTCTCACTGTGCTCACAACAAAAGCAATGCTTTCAGATTCGAAGAATATACTATTCAATTTTACTCAGAGGTACAGGGTGCTAAGTAGATGTACACTTCCTAACATTACTCAGTACATCATTTTAAGCTGTCTGGTATCACTTGCATGTCTGTGCTCCTTCAGGAAAAAAAGTCACTTTCTCAATGTGAATGGAAGAATAGCAAAGCAATTGGAATCAAAGAAGATACTTTTCAATTTTACTCAAAGGTAAAAAGGGTAAGTAGAAGTAAATCTCCTAAATGTACTTAGCACATGATTCTAACTTGTCTGCTACCACTTGCATCTCTGTGCTCCTTCAGGAATAAAAGTCACTTTCTCAACGTGAATAGAACAATAGCAAAGCAATAGCAATCACAGAAGATACTTTTCAATTTTACTCAAAGGTACTGAGTGCTCAGATGATGTTAATGTCCTAACTTTACTCAGTACCTGATTATAAGTTGTCTGGCACCCTTTGATTGTATCTCCTTCTTCAGGAACAAAAGTCACTTTCTCACTGTGCTCACAACAAAAGCAATGTTTTCAGAATCGAAGAATATAGTATTCAATTTTACTCAGAGGTACAGAGTGCTAAGTAGATGTAAAAGTCCTAACATTACTCAGTACATCATTCTAAGCTGTCTGGTACCACTTGCATGTCTCTGTTCCTTCTGGAAATAAAGTCACTTTCACAATGTGAATGGAACAATAGCAAAGCAATTGGAATCATAGAGGATACTTTTCAATTTTACTCAAAAGTAAAGAAGGTAAGTAGAAGTAAATGTCCTAAATGTATTTAGCACATGATTCTAACTTGTCTGCTACCACTTGTATCTCTCTGCTCCTTCAGGAAAAAAAGTCATTTTCTCACTGTGCTCACAACAAAAGCAATGTTTTCAGAATCGAAGAATATACTATTTAATTTTACTCAGAGGTACAGAGTACTAAGTAGATGTAAACGTCCTAACTTTGCTTAGCACATGGTTCTGTGTTGTCTGGTACCACTTGCATGTCTGTGCTCCTTCAGGAAAAAAAGTCACTTTCTCAATGTGAATGGAACAATAGCAAAGCAACTGGAATCAAAGAAGATACTTTTCAATTTTACTCAAAGGTAAAGAGGGTAAGCAGAAGTAGACATTCTCAATGTATTTAGCACATGATTCTAACTTGTCTGCTACCGCTTGCATATATGTTCTCCTTCAGGAAAAAAAGTTGCTTTCTCAATGTGAATGGAACAGTACCAAAGTCATAGCAATCACAGAAGATACTTTTCAATTTTACTCAAAGGTACTGAGTGCTCAGTTGATGTAAACGTCCTAACTTTACTCAGTACCTGATTCTAAGTTGTTTGGCACCCTTTGATTGTCTGTGCTTCTTCAGGAAAAACAGTCATTTTCTCACTGTGCTCACAACAAAAGCAATGCTTTCAGATTCGAAGAATATACTATTCAATTTTACTCAGAGGTAGAGAGTGCTAAGTAGATGTAAACGTCCTATCTTTGCTTAGCACATGGTTCTGTGTTGTCTGGTACCACTTGCATGTCTGTGCTCCTTCAGGAAAAAAAGGCACTTTCTCAATGTGAATGGAACAATAGCAAAGCAACTGGAATCAAAGAAGATACTTTTCAATTTTACTCAAAGGTAAAGAGGGTAAGCAGAATTAAACGTCCTGAATGTATTTAGCACATGATTCTAACTTGTCTGCTACCGCTTGCATATATGTTCTCCTTTAGGAAAAAAAGTTGCTTTCTCAATGTGAATGGAACAGTAGCAAATTCATAGCAATCACTGAAGATACTTTTCAATTTTACTCAAAGGTACTGAGTGCTCAGTTGATGTAAACGTCCTAACTTTACTCAGTACCTGATTATAAGTTGTCTGGCACCCTTTGATTGTCTCTCCTTCTTCAGGAACAAAAGTCACTTTCTCACTGTGCTCACAACAAAAGCAATGTTTTCAGAATCGAAGAATATAGTATTCAATTTTACTCAGAGGTACAGAGTGCTAAGTAGATTTAAAAGTCCTAACATTACTGAGTACATCATTCTAAGCTGTCTGGTACCACTTGCATGTCTCTGTTCCTTCTGGAAATAAAGTCACTTTCACAATGTGAATGGAACAATAGCAAAGCAATTGGAATCATAGAGGATACTTTTCAATTTTACTCAAAAGTAAAGAAGGTAAGTAGAAGTAAATGTCCTAAATGTATTTAGCACATGATTCTAACTTGTCTGCTACCACTTGTATCTCTGTGCTCCTTCAGGAAAAAAAGTCACTTTCTCAATGTAAATGGAAGAATACCAAATCAATTGGAATCAAAGAAGATACTTTTCAATTTTACTCAAAGGTAAAGAGAGTAAGCAGAAGTAAACGTCCTCAATGTATTTAGCACATGATTCTAACTTGTCTGCTACCGCTTGCATATATGTTCTCCTTCAGGAAAAAAAGTTGCTTTCTCAATGTGAATGGAACAGTAGCAAAGTGATAGCAATCACAGAAGATACTTTTCAATTTTACTCAAAGGTACTGACTACTGAGTTGATGTAAACGTCCTAACTTTACTGAGTACCTGATTCTAAGTTGTTTGGCACCCTTTGATTGTCTGTGCTTCTTATGGAAAAAAAGTCATTTTCTCACTGTGCTCACAACAAAAGCAATGCTTTCAGATTCGAAGAATATACTATTCAATTTTACTCAGAGGTACAGAGTGCTAAGTAGATGTACACTTCCTAAAATTACTCAGTACATCATTTTAAGCTGTCTGGTACCACTTGCATGTCTGTGCTGCTTCAGGAAAAAAAGGCACTTTCTCAATGTGAATAGAGCAATAGCAAAGCAATTGGAATCAAAGAAGATACTTTTCAATTTTACACAAAGGTAAAGAGGGTAAGCAGAAGTAAACGTCCTCAATGTATTTAGCACATGATTCTAACTTGTCTGCTACCGCTTGCATATATGTTCTCCTTCAGGAAAAAAAGTCACTTTCTCAACGTGAATGAAACAATAGCAAAGCATTTGGAATCAAAGAAGATACTTTTCAATTTTACTCAAAGGTAAAGAGGGTACGTAGAAGTAAATGTCCTAAATGTACTTAGCACATGATTCTAACTTGTCTGCTACCACTTGCATCTCTGTGCTCCTTCAGGAATAAAAATCACTTTCTCAACGTGAATGGAACAATAGCAAAGCAATAGCAATCACAGAAGATACTTTTCAATTTTACTCAAAGGTACTGAGTGCTCAGCTGATGTTAATGTCCTAACTTTACTCAGTACCTGATTCTAAGTTGTCTGGCACCCTTTGATTGTCTGTGCTCCTTCAGGAAAAAAAGTCATTTTCTAACTGTGCTCACAACATCAGCAATGCATTAAGAATCGAAGAATATACTTATCAATTTTACTCAGAGGTACAGAGTGCTAAGTAGATATAAACATCCTAACTTTACTAAGCACATGGTTCTGAGTTGTCTGGTACCACTTGCATGTCTGTGCTCCTTCAGGAAAAAAAGTCACTTTCTCAATGTGAATAGAGCAATAGCAAAGCAATTGGAATCAAAGAAGATACTTTTCAATTTTACACAAAGTTAAAGAGGGTAAGTAGATGTAAACGACCTGAATGTACTTAGCACATGATTCTAACTTGTCTGGTACCACTTGCATGTCTGTGCTCCTTCAGGAAAAAAAGTCACTTTCTCAATGTGAATGGAACAATAGTACAGCAGTTGGAATCAAAGAAGATACTTTTCAATTTTACTCAAAGGTAAAGAGGGTAAGCAGAAGTAGACGTTCTCAATGTATTTAGCACATGATTCTAACTTGTTTGCTACCGCTTGCATATATGTTCTCCTTCAGGAAAAAAAGTTGCTTTCTCAATGTGAATGGAACAGTAGCAAAGTGATAGCAATCACAGAAGATACTTTTTAATTTTACTCAAAGGTACTGAGTACTGAGTTGATGTAATCGTCCTAACTTTACTCAGTACCTGATTCTAAGTTGTCTGGCACCCTTTGATTGTCTGTGCTTCTTCAGGAAAAAAAGTCATTTTCTCACTGTGCTCACAACAAAAGCAATGCTTTCAGATTCGAAGAATATACTATTCAATTTTACTCAGAGTTACAGAGTGCTAAGTAGATGTACACTTCCTAACATTACTCAGTACATCATTTTTAAGCTGTCTGGTATCACTTGCATGTCTGTGCTCCTTCAGGAAAAAAAGTCACTTTCTCAATGTGAATGGAACAATAGCAAAGCAATTGGAATCAAAGAAGATACTTTTCAATTTTACTCAAAGGTAAAAAGGGTAAGTAGAAGTAAATCTCCTAAATGTACTTAGCACATGATTCTAACTTGTCTGCTACCACTTGCATCTCTGTGCTCCTTCAGGAATAAAAGTCACCTTCTCAACGTGAATAGAACAATAGCAAAGCAATAGCAATCACAGAAGATACTTTTCAATTTTACTCAAAGGTACTGAGTGCTCAGATGATGTTAATGTCCTAACTTTACTCAGTACCTGATTATAAGTTGTCTGGCACCCTTTGATTGTCTCTCCTTCTTCAGGAACAAATGTCACTTTCTCACTGTGCTCACAACAAAAGCAATGTTTTCAGAATCGAAGAATATACTATTCAATTTTACTCAGAGGTACAGAGTGCTAAGTAGATGTGAAAGTCCTAACATTACTCAGTACATCATTCTAAGCTGTCTGGTACCACTTGCATGTCTCTGTTCCTTCTGGAAATAAAGTCACTTTCACAATGTGAATGGAACAATAGCAAAGCAATTGGAATCATAGAGGATACTTTTCAATTTTACTCAAAAGTAAAGAAGGTAAGTAGAAGTAAATGTCCTAAATGTATTTAGCACATGATTCTAACTTGTCTGCTACCACTTGTATCTCTGTGCTCCTTCAGGAAAAAAAGTCACTTTCTCAATGTAAATGGAAGAATACCAAATCAATTGGAATCAAAGAAGATACTTCTCAATTTTACTTAAAGGTAAAGAGGGTAAGTAGATGTAAACGACCTGAATGTACTTAGCACATGATTCTAACTTGTCTGGTACCACTTGCATGTCTGTGCTCCTTCAGGAAAAAAAGTCACTTTCTCAACGTGAATAGAACAATAGCAAAGCAATAGCAATCACAGAAGATACTTTTCAATTTTACTCAAAGGTACTGAGTGCTCAGATGATGTTAATGTCCTAACTTTACTCAGTACCTGATTATAACTTGTCTGGCACCCTTTGATTGTCTCTCCTTCTTCAGGAAAAAAAGTCATTTTCTCACTGTGCTCACAACAAAAGCAATGTTTTCAGAATCGAAGAATATACTATTCAATTTTACTCAGAGGTACAGAGTGCTAAGTAGATGTAAAAGTCCTAACATTACTCAGCACATCATTCTAAGCTGTCTGGTACCACTTGCATGTCTCTGTTCCTTCAGGAAAAAAAGTCACTTTCTCAATGTGAATGGAACAATAGTACAGCAGTTGGAATCAAAGAAGATACTTTTCAATTTTACTCAAAGGTAAAGAGGGTAAGCAGAAGTAGACGTTCTCAATGTATTTAGCACATGATTCTAACTTGTCTGCTACCGCTTGCATATATGTTCTCCTTCAGGAAAAAAAGTTGCTTTCTCAATGTGAATGGAACAGTAGCAAAGTGATAGCAATCACAGAAGATACTTTTCAATTTTACTCAAAGGTACTGAGCACTGAGTTGATGTAAACGTCCTAACTTTACTCAGTACCTGATTCTAAGTTGTCTGGCACCCTTTGATTGTCTGTGCTTCTTCAGGAAAAAAAGTCATTTTCTCACTGTGCTCACAACAAAAGCAATGCTTTCAGATTCGAAGAATATACTATTCAATTTTACTCAGAGGTACAGGGTGCTAAGTAGATGTACACTTCCTAACATTACTCAGTACATCATTTTAAGCTGTCTGGTATCACTTGCATGTCTGTGCTCCTTCAGGAAAAAAAGTCACTTTCTCAATGTGAATGGAAGAATAGCAAAGCAATTGGAATCAAAGAAGATACTTTTCAATTTTACTCAAAGGTAAAAAGGGTAAGTAGAAGTAAATCTCCTAAATGTACTTAGCACATGATTCTAACTTGTCTGCTACCACTTGCATCTCTGTGCTCCTTCAGGAATAAAAGTCACTTTCTCAACGTGAATAGAACAATAGCAAAGCAATAGCAATCACAGAAGATACTTTTCAATTTTACTCAAAGGTACTGAGTGCTCAGATGATGTTAATGTCCTAACTTTACTCAGTACCTGATTATAAGTTGTCTGGCACCCTTTGATTGTATCTCCTTCTTCAGGAACAAAAGTCACTTTCTCACTGTGCTCACAACAAAAGCAATGTTTTCAGAATCGAAGAATATAGTATTCAATTTTACTCAGAGGTACAGAGTGCTAAGTAGATGTAAAAGTCCTAACATTACTCAGTACATCATTCTAAGCTGTCTGGTACCACTTGCATGTCTCTGTTCCTTCTGGAAATAAAGTCACTTTCACAATGTGAATGGAACAATAGCAAAGCAATTGGAATCATAGAGGATACTTTTCAATTTTACTCAAAAGTAAAGAAGGTAAGTAGAAGTAAATGTCCTAAATGTATTTAGCACATGATTCTAACTTGTCTGCTACCACTTGTATCTCTCTGCTCCTTCAGGAAAAAAAGTCATTTTCTCACTGTGCTCACAACAAAAGCAATGTTTTCAGAATCGAAGAATATACTATTTAATTTTACTCAGAGGTACAGAGTACTAAGTAGATGTAAACGTCCTAACTTTGCTTAGCACATGGTTCTGTGTTGTCTGGTACCACTTGCATGTCTGTGCTCCTTCAGGAAAAAAAGTCACTTTCTCAATGTGAATGGAACAATAGCAAAGCAACTGGAATCAAAGAAGATACTTTTCAATTTTACTCAAAGGTAAAGAGGGTAAGCAGAAGTAGACATTCTCAATGTATTTAGCACATGATTCTAACTTGTCTGCTACCGCTTGCATATATGTTCTCCTTCAGGAAAAAAAGTTGCTTTCTCAATGTGAATGGAACAGTACCAAAGTCATAGCAATCACAGAAGATACTTTTCAATTTTACTCAAAGGTACTGAGTGCTCAGTTGATGTAAACGTCCTAACTTTACTCAGTACCTGATTCTAAGTTGTTTGGCACCCTTTGATTGTCTGTGCTTCTTCAGGAAAAACAGTCATTTTCTCACTGTGCTCACAACAAAAGCAATGCTTTCAGATTCGAAGAATATACTATTCAATTTTACTCAGAGGTAGAGAGTGCTAAGTAGATGTAAACGTCCTATCTTTGCTTAGCACATGGTTCTGTGTTGTCTGGTACCACTTGCATGTCTGTGCTCCTTCAGGAAAAAAAGGCACTTTCTCAATGTGAATGGAACAATAGCAAAGCAACTGGAATCAAAGAAGATACTTTTCAATTTTACTCAAAGGTAAAGAGGGTAAGCAGAATTAAACGTCCTGAATGTATTTAGCACATGATTCTAACTTGTCTGCTACCGCTTGCATATATGTTCTCCTTTAGGAAAAAAAGTTGCTTTCTCAATGTGAATGGAACAGTAGCAAATTCATAGCAATCACTGAAGATACTTTTCAATTTTACTCAAAGGTACTGAGTGCTCAGTTGATGTAAACGTCCTAACTTTACTCAGTACCTGATTATAAGTTGTCTGGCACCCTTTGATTGTCTCTCCTTCTTCAGGAACAAAAGTCACTTTCTCACTGTGCTCACAACAAAAGCAATGTTTTCAGAATCGAAGAATATAGTATTCAATTTTACTCAGAGGTACAGAGTGCTAAGTAGATTTAAAAGTCCTAACATTACTGAGTACATCATTCTAAGCTGTCTGGTACCACTTGCATGTCTCTGTTCCTTCTGGAAATAAAGTCACTTTCACAATGTGAATGGAACAATAGCAAAGCAATTGGAATCATAGAGGATACTTTTCAATTTTACTCAAAAGTAAAGAAGGTAAGTAGAAGTAAATGTCCTAAATGTATTTAGCACATGATTCTAACTTGTCTGCTACCACTTGTATCTCTGTGCTCCTTCAGGAAAAAAAGTCACTTTCTCAATGTAAATGGAAGAATACCAAATCAATTGGAATCAAAGAAGATACTTCTCAATTTTACTTCAAGGTAAAGAGGGTAAGTAGATGTAAACGACCTGAATGTATTTAGCACATGATTCTAACTTGTCTGCTACCACCTGCATCTCTGTGCTCCTTGAGGAAATAAAATCACTTTCTCAACGTGAATGGAATAATAGCAAAGCAATAGCAATCACAGAAGATACTTTTCAATTTTACTCAAAGGTACTGAGTGCTCAGCTGATGTTATTGTCCTAACTTCACTCAGTACCTGATTCTAAGTTGTCTGGCACCGTTGATTGTCTGTGCTCCTTCAGGAAAAAAAGTCATTTTCTGACTGTGCTCACAACATAAGCAATGCATTAAGTATCGAAGAAAATACTTGTCAATTTTACTCAGAGGTACAGAGTGCTAAGTAGATATAAACATCCTAACTTTACTTAGCACATGGTTCTGAGTTGTCTAGTACCACTTGCATGTCTGTGCTCCTTCAGGAGAAAAAGTCACTTTCTCAATGTAAATGGAAGAATACCAAATCAATTGGAATCAAAGAAGATACTTTTCAAATTTACTCAAAGGTAAAGAGGGTAAGTAGATGTAAACGACCTGAATGCACTTAGCACATGATTCTAACTTGTCTGGTACCACTTGCATGTCTGTGCTCCTTCAGGAAAAAAAGTCACTTTCTCAATGTGAATGGAACAATAGTACAGCAGTTGGAATCAAAGAATATACTTTTCAATTTTACTCAAAGGGACAGAGTGCTCAGTTGATGTAAGCATCCTAACTTTACTCAGTACCGGATTATAACTTGTCTGGCACCCTTTGATTGTCTGTGCTTCTTCAGGAAAAAAAGTCATTTTCTCACTGTGCTCACAACAAATGCAATGTTTTCAGAATCGTAGAATATACTATTCAATTTTACTCAGAGGTACAGAGTGCTAAGTAGATGTACACTTCCTAACATTACTCAGTACATCATTCTAAGCTGTCTGGTATCACTTGCATGTCTGTGCTCCTTCAGGAAAAAAAGTCACTTTCTCAACGTGAATGAAGCAATAGCAAAGCATTTGGAATCAAAGAAGATACTTTTCAATTTTACTCAAAGGTAAAGAGGGTACGTAGAAGTAAATGTCCTAAATGTACTTAGCACATGATTCTAACTTGTCTGCTGCCACTTGCATCTCTGTGCTCCTACAGGAAAAAAAATCACTTTCTCAACGTGAATGGAACAATAGCAAAGCAATAGCAATCACAGAAGATACTTTTCAATTTTACTCAAAGGTACTGAGTGCTCAGCTGATGTTAATGTCCTAACTTTACTCAGTACCTGATTCTAAGTTGTCTGGCACCCTTTGATTGTCTGTGCTCCTTCAGGAAAAAAAGTCATTTTCTAACTGTGCTCACAACAAATGCAATCTTTTCAGAATCGTAGAATATACTATTCAATTTTACTCAGAGGTACAGAGTGCTAAGTAGATGTAAACGTCCTAACTTTGCTTTGCACATGGTTCTGTGTTGTCTGGTACTACTTGCATGTCTGTGCTCCTTCAGGAAAAAAAGGCACTTTCTCAATGTGAATGGAACAATAGCAAAGCAATTGGAATCAAAGAAGATACTTTTCAATTTTACTCAAAGGTAAAGAGAGTAAGCAGAAGTAAACGTCCTCAATGTATTTAGCACATGATTCTAACTTGTCTGCTACCGCTTGCATATATGTTCTCCTTCAGGAAAAAAAGTTGCTTTCTCAATGTGAATGGAACAGTAGCAAAGTGATAGCAATCACAGAAGATACTTTTCAATTTTACTCAAAGGTACTGACTACTGAGTTGATGTAAACGTCCTAACTTTACTCAGTACCTGATTCTAAGTTGTCTGGCACCCTTTGATTGTCTGTGCTTCTTCAGGAAAAAAAGTCATTTTCTCACTGTGCTCACAACAAAAGCAATGTTTTCAGATTCGAAGAATATACTATTCAATTTTACTCAGAGGTACAGAGTGCTAAGTAGATGTACACTTCCTAACATTACTCAGTACATCATTTTAAGCTGTCTGGTACCACTTGCATGTCTGTGCTGCTTCAGGAAAAAAAGGCACTTTCTCAATATGGATAGAGCAATAGGAAAGCAATTGGAATCAAAGAAGATACTTTTCAATTTTACACAAAGGTAAAGAGGGTAAGCAGAAGTAAACGTCCTCAATGTATTTAGCACATGATTCTAACTTGTCTGCTACCGCTTGCATATATGTTCTCCTTCAGGAAAAAAAGTCACTTTCTCAACGTGAATGAAACAATAGCGAAGCATTTGGAATCAAAGAAGATACTTTTCAATTTTACTCAAAGGTAAAGAGGGTACGTAGAAGTAAATGTCCTAAATGTACTTAGCACATGATTCTAACTTGTCTGCTACCACTTGCATCTCTGTGCTCCTAGAGGAAAAAAAATCACTTTCTCAACGTGAATGGAACAATAGCAAAGCAATAGCAATCACAGTAGATACTTTTCAATTTTACTCAAAGGTACTGAGTGCTCAGCTGATGTTAATGTCCTAACTTTACTCAGTACCTGATTCTAAGTTGTCTGGCACCCTTTGATTGTCTGTGCTCCTTCAGGAAAAAAAGTCATTTTCTAACTGTGCTCACAACATAAGCAATGCATTAAGAATCGAAGAATATACTTATCAATTTTACTCAGAGGTACAGAGTGTTAAGTAGATATAAACATCCTAACTTTACTAAGCACATGGTTCTGAGTTGTCTGGTACCACTTGCATGTCTGTGCTCCTTCAGGAAAAAAAGTCACTTTCTCAATGTGAATAGAGCAATAGCAAAACAATTGGAATCAAAGAAGATACTTTTCAATTTTACACAAAGTTAAAGAGGGTAAGCAGAAGTAAACGTCCTCAATGTATTTAGCACATGATTCTAACTTGTCTGCTACCGCTTGCATATATGTTCTCCTTCAGGAAAAAAAGTTGCTTTCTCAATGTGAATGGAACAGTCGCAAAGTGATAGCAATCACAGAAGATACTTTTCAATTTTACTCAAAGGTACTGAGTACTGAGTTGATGTAAACGTCCTAACTTTACTCAGTACCTGATTCTAAGTTGTCTGGCACCCTTTGATTGTCTGTGCTTCTGCAGGAAAAAAAGTCATTTTCTCACTGTGCTCACAACAAAAGCAATGCTTTCAGATTCGAAGAATATACTATTCAATTTTACTCAGAGGTACAGAGTGCTAAGTAGATGTACACTTCCTAACATTACTCAGTACATCATTCTAAGCTGTCTGGTATCACTTGCATGTCTGTGCTCCTTCAGGAAAAAAAGTCACTTTCTCAACGTGAATGAAACAGTAGCAAAGCATTTGGAATCAAAGAAGATACTTTTCAATTTTACTCAAAGGTAAAGAAGGTAAGTGGAAGTAAATCTCCTAAATGTACTTAGCACATGATTCTAACTTGTCTGCTACCACTTGCATCTCTGTGCTCCTAGAGGAAAAAAAATCACTTTCTCAACGTGAATGGAACAATAGCAAAGCAATAGCAATCACAGAAGATACTTTTCAATTTTACTCAAAGGTACTGAGTGCTCAGCTGACGTTAATGTCCTAACTTTACTCAGTACCTGATTCTAAGTTGTCTGGCACCCTTTGATTGTATGTGCTCCTTCAGGAAAAAAAGTCATTTTCTAACTGTGCTCACAACATAAGCAATGCATTAAGAATCGAAGAATATACTTATCCATTTTACTCAGAGGTACAGAGTGCTAAGTAGATATAAACATCCTAACTTTACTTAGCACATGGTTCTGAGTTGTCTGGTACCACTTGCATGTCTGTGCTCCTTCAGGAAAAAAAGTCACTTTCTCAATGTAAATGGAAGAATACCAAATCAATTGGAATCAAAGAAGATACTTTTCAATTTTACTCAAAGGTAAAGAGGGTAAGTAGATGTAAACGACCTGAATGTACTTAGCACATGATTCTAACTTGTCTGGTACCACTTGCATGTCTGTGCTCCTTCAGGAAAAAAAGTCACTTTCTCAATGTGAATGGAACAATAGTACAGCAGTTGGAATCAAAGAAGATACTTTTCAATTTTACTCAAAGGTACAGAGTGCTCAGTTGATGTAAGCATCCTAACTTTACTCAGTACCTGATTATAACTTGTCTGGCACCCTTTGATTGTCTCTGCTTCTTCAGGAAAAAAAGTCATTTTCTCACTGTGCTCACAACAAATGCATTGTTTTCAGAATCGTAGAATATACTATTCAATTTTACTCAGAGGTACAGAGTGCTAAGTAGATGTAAACGTCCTAACTTTGCTTTGCACATGGTTCTGAGTTGTCTGGTACTACTTGCATGTCTGTGCTCCTTCAGGAAAAAAAGGCACTTTCTCAATGTGAATGGAACAATAGCAAAGCAATTGGAATCAAAGAAGATACTTTTCAATTTTACTCAAAGGTAAAGAGGGTAAGCAGAAGTAAACGTCCTCAATGTATTTAGCACATGATTCTAACTTGTCTGCTACCGCTTGCATATATGTTCTCCTTCAGGAAAAAAAGTTGCTTTCTCAATGTGAATGGAACAGTAGCAAAGTGATAGCAATCACAGAAGATACATTTCAGTTTTACTCAAAGGTACTGACTACTGAGTTGATGTAAACGTCCTAAGTTTACTCAGTACCTGAGTCTAAGTTGTCTGGCACCCTTTGATTGTCTGTGCTTCTTCAGGAAAAAAAGTCATTTTCTCACTGTGCTCACAACAAAAGCAATGTTTTCAGATTCGAAGAATATACTATTCAATTTTACTCAGAGGTTCAGAGTGCTAAGTAGATGTACACTTCCTAACATTACTCAGTACATCATTTTAAGCTGTCTGGTATCACTTGCATGTCTGTGCACCTTCAGGAAAAAAAGTCACTTTCTCAATGTGAATGGAACAATAGCAAAGCAATTGGAATTAAAGAAGATACTTTTCAATTTTACTCAAAGGTAAAGAGGGTAAGTGGAAGTAAATCTCCTAACTGTACTTAGCACATGATTCTAACTTGTCTGCTACCACTTGCATCTCTGTGCTCCTTCAGGAAAAAAAGTCACTTTCTCAATGTGAATGGAACAATAGTACAGCAGTTGGAATCAAAGAAGATACTTTTCAATTTTACTCAAAGGTACAGAGAGCTCAGTTGATGTAAGCATCCTAACTTTACTCAGTACCTGATTATAACTTGTCTGCCACCCTTTGATTGTCTGTGCTTCTTCAGGAAAAAATGTCATTTTCTCACTGTGCTCACAACAAAAGCAATGTTTTCAGAATCGAAGAATATACTAATCAATTTTACTCAGAGGTACAGAGTACTAAGTAGATGTAAACGTCCTAACTTTGCTTAGCACATGGTTCTGTGTTGTCTGGTACCACTTGCATGTCTGTTCTCCTTCAGGAAAAAAAGTTGCTTTCTCAAAGTGAATGGAACAGTAGCAAAGTGATAGCAATCACAGAAGATACTTTTCAATTTTACTCAAAGGTACTGAGTGCTCAGTTGATGTAAGCATCCTAACTTTACTCAGTACCTGATTATAACTTGTCTGGCACCCGTTGATTGTCTGTGCTTCTTCAGGAAAAAAAAGTCATTTTCTCACTGTGCTCACAACAAATGCAATGTTTTCAGAATCGTAGAATATACTATTCAATTTTAGTCAGAGGTACAGAGTGCTAAGTAGATGTAAACGTCCTAACTTTGCTTAGCACATGGTACTGTGTTGTCTGGTACCACTTGCATGTCTGTGCTCTTTCAGGAAAAAAAGGCACTTTCTCAATGTGAATGGAACAATAGTAAAGCATTTGGAATCAAAGAAGGTACTTTTCAATTTTTCCCAAAGGTAAACAGGGTACGTAGAAGTAAATGTCCTAAATGTACTTAGCACATGATTCTAACTTGTCTGCTACCACCTGCATCTCTGTGCTCCTTGAGGAAAAAAAATCACTTTCTCAACGTGAATGGAACAATAGCAAAGCAATAGCAATCACAGAAGATACTTTTCAATTTTACTCAAAGGTACTGAGTGCTCAGCTGATGTTAATGTCCTAACTTTACTCAGTACCTGATTCTAAGTTGTCTGGCATCCTTTGATTGTCTGTGCTCCTTCAGGAAAAAAAGTCATTTTCTAACTGTGCTCACAACATAAGCAATGAAATAAGAATCGAAGAATATACTTATCAATTTTACTCAGAGGTACAGAGTGCTAAGTAGATATAAACATCCTAACTTTACTTAGCACATGGTTCTGAGTTGTCTGGTACCACTTGCATGTCTGTGCTCCTTCAGGAAAAAAAGTCACTTTCTCAATGTGAATGGAACAATAGTACAGCAGTTGGAATCAAAGAAGATACTTTTCAATTTTACTCAAAGGTAAAGAGGGTAAGCAGAAGTAGACGTTCTCAATGTATTTAGCACATGATTCTAACTTGTCTGCTACCACTTGCATCTCTGTGCTCCTTCAGGAAGAAATGTTACTTTCTCACTGTGCTCACAACAAAAGCAATGTTTTCAGAATCGAAGAATATACTATTCAATTTTACTCAGAGGTACAGAGTGCTAAGTAGATGTAAAAGACCTAACATTACTCAGTACATCATTCTAAGCTGTCTGGTACCACTTGCATGTCTCTGTTCCTTCAGGAAAAAAAGTCACTTTCTCAATGTGAATGGAACAATAGTACAGCAGTTGGAATCAAAGAAGATACTTTTCAATTTTACTCAAAGGTAAAGAGGGTAAGCAGAAGTAGACGTTCTCAATGTATTTAGCACATGATTCTAACTTGTCTGCTACCGCTTGCATATATGTTCTCCTTCAGGAAAAAAAGTTGCTTTCTCAATGTGAATGGAACAGTAGCAAAGTGATAGCAATCACAGAAGATACTTTTCAATTTTACTCAAAGGTACTGAGCACTGAGTTGATGTAAACGTCCTAACTTTACTCAGTCCCTGATTCTAAGTTGTCTGGCACCCTTTGATTGTCTGTGCTTCTTCAGGAAAAAAAGTCATTTTCTCACTGTGCTCACAACAAAAGCAATGCTTTCAGATTCGAAGAATATACTATTCAATTTTACTCAGAGGTACAGAGTGCTAAGTAGATGTACACTTCCTAACATTACTCAGTACATCATTTTAAGCTGTCTGGTATCACTTGCATGTCTGTGCTCCTTCAGGAAAAAAAGTCACTTTCTCAATGTGAATGGAACAATAGCAAAGCAATTGGAATCAAAGAAGATACTTTTCAATTTTACTCAAAGGTAAAAAGGGTAAGTAGAAGTAAATCTCCTAAATGTACTTAGCACATGATTCTAACTTGTCTGCTACCACTTGCATCTCTGTGCTCCTTCAGGAATAAAAGTCACTTTCTCAACGTGAATAGAACAATAGCAAAGCAATAGCAATCACAGAAGATACTTTTCAATTTTACTCAAAGGTACTGAGTGCTCAGATGATGTTAATGTCCTAACTTTACTCAGTACCTGATTATAAGTTGTCTGGCACCCTTTGATTGTCTCTCCTTCTTCAGGAACAAAAGTCACTTTCTCACTGTGCTCACAACAAAAGCAATGTTTTCAGAATCGAAGAATATACTATTCAATTTTACTCAGAGGTACAGAGTGCTAAGTAGATGTAAAAGTCCTAACATTACTCAGTACATCATTCTGAGCTGTCTGGTACCACTTGCATGTCTCTGTTCCTTCTGGAAATAAAGACACTTTCACAATGTGAATGGAACAATAGCAAAGGAATTGGAATCATAGAGGATACTTTTCAATTTTACTCAAAAGTAAAGAAGGTAAGTAGAAGTAAATGTCCTAAATGTATTTAGCACATGATTCTAACTTGTCTGCTACCACTTGTATCTCTGTGCTCCTTCAGGAAAAAAAGTCACTTTCTCAATGTAAATGGAAGAATACCAAATCAATTGGAATCAAAGAAGATACTTCTCAATTTTACTTAAAGGTAAAGAGGGTATGTAGATGTAAACGACCTGAATGTACTTAGCACATGATTCTAACTTGTCTGGTACCACTTGCATGTCTGTGCTCCTTCAGGAAAAAAAGTCACTTTCTCAACGTGAATGGTCAATAGTACAGCAGTTGGAATCAAAGAAGATACTTTTCAATTTTACTCAAAGGTACAGAGTGCTCAGTTGATGTAAGCATCCTAACTTTACTCAGTACCTCATTATAACTTGTATGGCACCCTTTGATTGTCTGTGCTTCTTCAGGAAAAAAAGTCATTTTCTCACTGTGCTCACAACAAAAGCAATGTTTTCAGAATCGAAGAATATACTATTTAATTTTACTCAGAGGTACGGAGTACTAAGTAGATGTAAACGTCCTAACTTTGCTTAGCACAGGGTTCTGTGTTGTCTGGTATCACTTGCATGTCTGTGCTCCTTCAGGAAAAAAAGTCACTTTCTCAATGTGAATGGAACAATAGCAAAGCAACTGGAATCAAAGAAGATACTTTTCAATTTTACTCAAAGGTAAAGAGGGTAAGCAGAAGTAGACATTCTCAATGTATTTAGCACATGATTCTAACTTGTCTGCTACCGCTTGCATATATGTTCTCCTTCAGGAAAAAAAGTTGCTTTCTCAATGTGAATGGAACAGTACCAAAGTCATAGCAATCACAGAAGATACTTTTTAATTTTACTCAAAGGTACTGAGCGCTCAGTAGATGTAAACGTCCTAACTTTACTCAGTACCTGATTCTAAGTTGTTTGGCACCCTTTGATTGTCTGTGCTTCTTCAGGAAAAACAGTCATTTTCTAACTGTGCTCACAACAAAAGCAATGCTTTCAGATTCGAAGAATATACTATTCAATTTTACTCAGAGGTACAGAGTGCTAAGTAGATGTACACTTCCTAGCATTACTCAGTACATCATTCTAAGCTGTCTGGTATCACTTGCATGTCTGTGCTGCTTCAGGAAAAAAAGTCACTTTCTCAACGTGAATGAAACAATAGCAAAGCATTTGGAATCAAAGAAGATACTTTTCAATTTTACTCAAAGGTAAAGAGGGTACGTAGAAGTAAATGTCCTAAATGTACTTAGCACATGATTCTAACTTGTCTGCTACCACTTGCATCTCTGTGCTCCCTGAGGAAAAAAAATCACTTTCTCAACGTGAATGGAACAATAGCAAAGCAATAGCAATCACAGAAGATACTTTTCAATTTTACTCAAAGGTACTGAGTGCTCAGCTGATGTTAATGTCCTAACTTTACTCAGTACCTGATTCTAAGTTGTCTGGCACCCTTTGATTGTCTGTGCTCCTTCAGGAAAAAATGTCATTTTCTCACTGTGCTCACAACAAAAGCAATGCTTTCAGATTCGAAGAATATACTATTCAATTTTACTCAGAGGTACAGAGTGTTAAGTAGGTGTACACTTCCTAACATTACTCAGTACATCATTCTAAGCTGTCTGGTATCACTTGCATGTCTGTGCTCCTTCAGGAAAAAAAGTCACTTTCTCAACGTGAATGAAACAATAGCAAAGCATTTGGAATCAAAGAAGATACTTTTCAATTTTACTCAAAGGTAAAGAGGGTAAGTAGATGGAAACGACCTGAATGTATTTAGCACATGATTCTAACTTGTCTGGTACCACTTGCATGACTGTGCTCCTTCAGGAAAAAAAGTCACTTTCTCAATGTGAATGGAACAATAGTACAGCAGTTGGAATCAAAGAATATACTTTTCAATTTTACTCAAAGGTACAGAGTGCTCAGTTGATGTAAGCATCCTAACTTTACTCAGTACCTGATTATAACTTGTCTGGCACCCTTTGATTGTCTGTGCTTCTTCAGGAAAAAAAGTCATTTTCTCACTGTGCTCACAACAAATGCAATGTTTTCAGAATCGTAGAATATACTATTCAATTTTACTCAGAGGTACAGAGTGCTAAGTAGATGTAAACGTGTTAACTTTGCTTAGCACATGGTTCTGTGTTGTCTGGTACCACTTGCATGTCTGTGCTCCTTCAGGAAAAAAAAGCACTTTCTCAATGTGAATAGAACAATAGCAAAGCAATTAGAATCAAAGAAGATACTTTTCAATTTTACACAAAGGTAAAGAGGGTAAGCAGAAGTAAACGTCCTCAATGTATTTAGCACATGATTCTAGCTTGTCTGCTACCGCTTGCATATATGTTCTCCTTCAGGAAAAAAAGTTGCTTTCTCAATGTGAATGGAACAGTAGCAAAGTGATAGCAATCACAGAAGATACTTTTCAATTTTACTCAAAGGTACTGAGTACTGAGTTGATGTAAACGTCCTAACTTTACTCAGTACCTGATTCTAAGTTGTCTGGCACCCTTTGATTGTCTGTGCTTCTTCAGGAAAAAAAGTCATTTTCTCACTGTGCTCACAACAAAAGCAATGTTTTCAGATTCGAAGAATATACTATTCAATTTTACTCAGAAGTACAGAGTGCTAAGTAGATGTACACTTCCTAACATTACTCAGTACATCATTTTAAGCTGTCTGGTATCACTTGCATGTCTGTGCTCCTTCAGGAAAAAAAGTCACTTTCTCAATGTGAATGGAACAATAGCAAAGCAATTGGAATCAAAGAAGATACTTTTCAATTTTACCCAAAGGTAAAGAGGGTAAGTAGAAGTAAATCTGCTAAATGTACTTAGCACATGATTCTAACTTGTCTGCTACCACTTGCATCTCTGTGCTCCTTCAGGAAAAAAAGTCACTTTCTCAATGTGAATGGAACAATAGTACAGCAGTTGGAATCAAAGAAGATACTTTTCAATCTTACTCAAAGGTACAGAGTGCTCAGTTGATGTAAGCATCCTAACTTTACTCAGTACCTGATTATAACTTGTCTGGCACCCTTTGATTGTCTGTGCTTCTTCAGGAAAAAAAGTCATTTTCTCACTGTGCTCGCAACAAAAGCAATGTTTTCAGAATCGAAGAATATACTAATCAATTTTACTCAGAGGTACAGAGTGCTAAGTAGATGTAAACGTCGTAACTTTGCTTTGCACATGGTTCTGTGTTGTCTGTTACCACTTGCATGTCTGTGCTCCTTCAGGAAAAAAAGTCACTTTCTCAAAGTGAATGGAACAATAGCAAAGCAACTGGAATCAAAGAAGATACTTTTCAATTTTACTCAAAGGTAAAGAGGGTAAGCAGAATTAAACGTCCTGAATGTACTTAGCACATGATTCTAACTTGTCTGCTACCACTTGCATCTCTGTGCTCCTTCAGGAATAAAAGTCACTTTCTCAACGTGAATAGAACAATAGCAAAGCAATAGCAATCACAGAAGATACTTTTCAATTTTACTCAAAGGTACTGAGTGCTCAGATGATGTTAATGTCCTAACTTTACTCAGTACCTGATTATAAGTTGTCTGGCACCCTTTGATTGTCTCTCCTTCTTCAGGAACAAAAGTCACTTTCTCACTGTGCTCACAACTAAAGCAATGTTTTCAGAATCGAAGAATATACTATTTAATTTTACTCAAAGGTACAGAGTGCAACGTAGCTGTAAAAGTCCTAACATTACTCAGTACATCATTCTAAGCTGTCTGGTACCACTTGCATGTCTCTGTTACTTCTGGAAATAAAGTCACTTTCACAATGTGAATGGAACAATAGCAAAGCAATTGGAATCATAGAGGATACTTTTCAATTTTACTCAAAAGTAAAGAAGGTAAGTAGAAGTAAATGTCCTAAATGTATTTAGCACATGATTCTAACTTGTCTGCTACCACTTGTATCTCTGTGCTCCTTCAGGAAAAAAAGTCACTTTCTCAATGTAAATGGAAGAATACCAAATCAATTGGAATCAAAGAAGATACTTCTCAATTTTACTTCAAGGTAAAGAGGGTAAGTAGATGTAAACGACCTGAATGTACTTAGCACATGATTCTAACTTGTCTGGTACCACTTGCATGTCTGTGCTCCTTCAGGAAAAAAAGTCACTTTCTCAACGTGAATGGAACAATAGTACAGCAGTTGGAATCAAAGAAGATACTTTTCAATTTTACTCAAAGGTACAGAGTGCTCAGTTGATGTAAGCATCCTAACTTTACTCAGTACCTCATTATAACTTGTCTGGCACCCTTTGAGATTGTCTGTGCTTCTTCAGGAAAAAAAGTCATTTTCTCACTGTGCTCACAACAAAAGCAATGTTTTCAGAATCGAAGAATATACTATTCAATTTTACTCAGAGGTACAGAGTGCTAAGTAGATGTAAACGTCCTAACTTTGCTTAGCACATGGTTCTGTGTTGTCTGGTACCACTTGCATGTCTGTGCTCCTTCAGGAAAAAAAGTCACTTTCTCAATGTGAATGGAACAATAGCAAAGCAACTGGAATCAAAGAAGATACTTTTCAATTTTACTCAAAGGTAAAGAGGGTAAGCAGAAGTAGACGTGCTCAATGTATTTAGCACATGATTCTAACTTGTCTGCTACCGCTTGCATATATGTTCTCCTTCAGGAAAAAAAGTTGCTTTCTCAATGTGAATGGAACAGTACCAAAGTCATAGCAATCACAGAAGATACTTTTCAATTTTACTCAAAGGTACTGAGTGCTCAGTTGTTGTAAACGTCCTAACTTTACAGAGTACCTGATTCTAAGTTGTTTGGCACCCTTTGATTGTCTGTGCTTCTTCAGGAAAAAAAGTCATTTTCTCACTGTGCTCACAACAAAAGCAATGCTTTCAGATTCGAAGAATATACTATTCAATTTTACTCAGAGGTACAGAGTGCTAAGTAGATGTACACTTCCTAACATTACTCAGTACATCATTCTAAGCTGTCTGGTATCACTTGCATGTCTGTGCTCCTTCAGGAAAAAAAGTCACTTTCACAACGTGAATGAAACAATAGCAAACCATTTGGAATCAAAGAAGGTACTTTTCAATTTTTCCCAAACGTAAACAGGGTACGTAGAAGTAAATGTCCTAAACGTACTTAGCACATGATTCTAACTTGTCTGCTACCACTTGCATCTCTGTGCTCCTTCAGGAAATAAAATCACTTTCTCAACGTGAATGGAATAATAGCAAAGCAATAGCAATCACAGAAGATACTTTTCAATTTTACTCAAAGGTACTGAGTGCTCAGCTGATGTTATTGTCCTAACTTTACTCAGTACCTGATTCTAAGTTGTCTGGCACCTTTTGATTGTCTGTGCTCCTTCAGGAAAAAAAGTCATTTTCTAACTGTGCTCACAACATAAGCAATGCATTAAGAATCGAAGAAAATACTTGTCAATTTTACTCAGAGGTACAGAGTGCTAAGTAAATGTAAACGTCCTAACTTTGCTTAGCACATGGTTCTGTGTTGTCTGGTACCACTTGCATGTCTGCTCTCCTTCAGGAAAAAAAGGCACTTTCTCAATGTGAATAGAACAATAGCAAAGCAATTGGAATCAAAGAAGATACTTTTCAATTTTACTCAAAGGTAAAGAGGGTAAGCAGAAGTAAACGTCCTCAATGTATTTAGCACATGATTCTAACTTGTCTGCTACCGCTTGCATATATGTTCTCCTTCAGGAAAAAAAGTTGCTTTCTCAATGTGAATGGAACAGTAGCAAAGTGATAGCAATCACAGAAGATACTTTTCAATTTTACTCAAAGGGACTGAGTACTGAGTTGATGTAAACGTCCTAACTTTACTCAGTACCTGATTCTAAGTTGTCTGGCACCCTTTGATTGTCTGTGCTTCTTCAGGAAAAAAAGTCATTTTCTCACTGTGCTCACAACAAAAGCAATGCTTTCAGATTCGAAGAATATACTATTCAATTTTTCTCAGAGGTACAGAGTGCTAAGTAGATGTACACTTCCTAACATTACTCAGTACATCATTTTAAGCTGTCTGGTATCACTTGCATGTCTGTGCTCCTTCAGGAAAAAAAGTCACTTTCTCAATGTGAATGGAACAATAGCAAAGCAATTGGAATCAAAGAAGATACTTTTCAATTTTACCCAAAGGTAAAGAGGGTAAGTAGAAGTAAATCTGCTAAATGTACTTAGCACATGATTCTAACTTGTCTGCTACCACTTGCATCTCTGTGCTCCTTCAGGAAAAAAAGTCACTTTCTCAATGTGAATGGAACAATAGTACAGCAGTTGGAATCAAAGAAGATACTTTTCAATCTTACTCAAAGGTACAGAGTGCTCAGTTGATGTAAGCATCCTAACTTTACTCAGTACCTGATTATAACTTGTCTGGCACCCTTTGATTGTCTGTGCTTCTTCAGGAAAAAAAGTCATTTTCTCACTGTGCTCGCAACAAAAGCAATGTTTTCAGAATCGAAGAATATACTAATCAATTTTACTCAGAGGTACAGAGTGCTAAGTAGATGTAAACGTCGTAACTTTGCTTTGCACATGGTTCTGTGTTGTCTGTTACCACTTGCATGTCTGTGCTCCTTCAGGAAAAAAAGTCACTTTCTCAAAGTGAATGGAACAATAGCAAAGCAACTGGAATCAAAGAAGATACTTTTCAATTTTACTCAAAGGTAAAGAGGGTAAGCAGAATTAAACGTCCTGAATGTACTTAGCACATGATTCTAACTTGTCTGCTACCACTTGCATCTCTGTGCTCCTTCAGGAATAAAAGTCACTTTCTCAACGTGAATAGAACAATAGCAAAGCAATAGCAATCACAGAAGATACTTTTCAATTTTACTCAAAGGTACTGAGTGCTCAGATGATGTTAATGTCCTAACTTTACTCAGTACCTGATTATAAGTTGTCTGGCACCCTTTGATTGTCTCTCCTTCTTCAGGAACAAAAGTCACTTTCTCACTGTGCTCACAACTAAAGCAATGTTTTCAGAATCGAAGAATATACTATTCAATTTTACTCAAAGGTACAGAGTGCAACGTAGCTGTAAAAGTCCTAACATTACTCAGTACATCATTCTAAGCTGTCTGGTACCACTTGCATGTCTCTGTTACTTCTGGAAATAAAGTCACTTTCACAATGTGAATGGAACAATAGCAAAGCAATTGGAATCATAGAGGATACTTTTCAATTTTACTCAAAAGTAAAGAAGGTAAGTAGAAGTAAATGTCCTAAATGTATTTAGCACATGATTCTAACTTGTCTGCTACCACTTGTATCTCTGTGCTCCTTCAGGAAAAAAAGTCACTTTCTCAATGTAAATGGAAGAATACCAAATCAATTGGAATCAAAGAAGATACTTCTCAATTTTACTTCAAGGTAAAGAGGGTAAGTAGATGTAAACGACCTGAATGTACTTAGCACATGATTCTAACTTGTCTGGTACCACTTGCATGTCTGTGCTCCTTCAGGAAAAAAAGTCACTTTCTCAACGTGAATGGAACAATAGTACAGCAGTTGGAATCAAAGAAGATACTTTTCAATTTTACTCAAAGGTACAGAGTGCTCAGTTGATGTAAGCATCCTAACTTTACTCAGTACCTCATTATAACTTGTCTGGCACCCTTTGAGATTGTCTGTGCTTCTTCAGGAAAAAAAGTCATTTTCTCACTGTGCTCACAACAAAAGCAATGTTTTCAGAATCGAAGAATATACTATTCAATTTTACTCAGAGGTACAGAGTGCTAAGTAGATGTAAACGTCCTAACTTTGCTTAGCACATGGTTCTGTGTTGTCTGGTACCACTTGCATGTCTGTGCTCCTTCAGGAAAAAAAGTCACTTTCTCAATGTGAATGGAACAATAGCAAAGCAACTGGAATCAAAGAAGATACTTTTCAATTTTACTCAAAGGTAAAGAGGGTAAGCAGAAGTAGACGTGCTCAATGTATTTAGCACATGATTCTAACTTGTCTGCTACCGCTTGCATATATGTTCTCCTTCAGGAAAAAAAGTTGCTTTCTCAATGTGAATGGAACAGTACCAAAGTCATAGCAATCACAGAAGATACTTTTCAATTTTACTCAAAGGTACTGAGTGCTCAGTTGTTGTAAACGTCCTAACTTTACAGAGTACCTGATTCTAAGTTGTTTGGCACCCTTTGATTGTCTGTGCTTCTTCAGGAAAAAAAGTCATTTTCTCACTGTGCTCACAACAAAAGCAATGCTTTCAGATTCGAAGAATATACTATTCAATTTTACTCAGAGGTACAGAGTGCTAAGTAGATGTACACTTCCTAACATTACTCAGTACATCATTCTAAGCTGTCTGGTATCACTTGCATGTCTGTGCTCCTTCAGGAAAAAAAGTCACTTTCACAACGTGAATGAAACAATAGCAAACCATTTGGAATCAAAGAAGGTACTTTTCAATTTTTCCCAAAGGTAAACAGGGTACGTAGAAGTAAATGTCCTAAACGTACTTAGCACATGATT
Source organism: Mobula birostris (assembly GCF_030028105.1). NCBI lineage: Eukaryota > Metazoa > Chordata > Chondrichthyes > Myliobatiformes > Myliobatidae > Mobula > Mobula birostris. Next base: position 22,620,606 of record NC_092402.1, on the reverse strand, counting down.
CTAACTTGTCTGCTACCACTTGCATCTCTGTGCTCCTTCAGGAAATAAAATCACTTTCTCAACGTGAATGGAATAATAGCAAAGCAATAGCAATCACAGAAGATACTTTTCAATTTTACTCAAAGGTACTGAGTGCTCAGCTGATGTTATTGTCCTAACTTAACTCAGTACCTGATTCTAAGTTGTCTGGCACCTTTTGATTGTCTGTGCTCCTTCAGGAAAAAAAGTCATTTTCTAACTGTGCTCACAACATAAGCAATGCATTAAGAATCGAAGAAAATACTTGTCAATTTTACTCAGAGGTACAGAGTGCTAAGTAAATGTAAACGTCCTAACTTTGCTTAGCACATGGTTCTGTGTTGTCTGGTACCACTTGCATGTCTGCTCTCCTTCAGGAAAAAAAGGCACTTTCTCAATGTGAATAGAACAATAGCAAAGCAATTGGAATCAAAGAAGATACTTTTCAATTTTACTCAAAGGTAAAGAGGGTAAGCAGAAGTAAACGTCCTCAATGTATTTAGCACATGATTCTAACTTGTCTGCTACCGCTTGCATATATGTTCTCCTTCAGGAAAAAAAGTTGCTTTCTCAATGTGAATGGAACAGTAGCAAAGTGATAGCAATCACAGAAGATACTTTTCAATTTTACTCAAAGGGACTGAGTACTGAGTTGATGTAAACGTCCTAACTTTACTCAGTACCTGATTCTAAGTTGTCTGGCACCCTTTGATTGTCTGTGCTTCTTCAGGAAAAAAAGTCATTTTCTCACTGTGCTCACAACAAAAGCAATGCTTTCAGATTCGAAGAATATACTATTCAATTTTTCTCAGAGGTACAGAGTGCTAAGTAGATGTACACTTCCTAACATTACTCAGTACATCATTTTAAGCTGTCTGGTATCACTTGCATGTCTGTGCTCCTTCAGGAAAAAAAGTCACTTTCTCAATGTGAATGGAACAATAGCAAAGCAATTGGAATCAAAGAAGATACTTTTCAATTTTACTCAAAGGTAAAAAGGGTAAGTAGAAGTAAATCTCCTAAATGTACTTAGCACATGATTCTAACTTGTCTGCTACCACTTGCATCTCTGTGCTCCTTCAGGAATAAAAGTCACTTTCTCAACGTGAATAGAACAATAGCAAAGCAATAGGAATCACAGAAGATACTTTTCAATTTTACACAAAGGTACTGAGTGCTCAGATGATGTTAATGTCCTAACTTTACTCAGTACCTGATTATAAGTTGTCTGGCACCCTTTGATTGTCTCTGCTTCTTCAGGAACAAAAGTCACTTTCTCACTGTGCTCACAACAAAAGCAATGTTTTCAGAATCGAAGAATATACTATTCAATTTTACTCAGAGGTACAGAGTGCTAAGTAGATGTAAACGTCCTAACTTTGCTTAGCACATGGTTCTGTGTTGTCTGGTACCACTTGCATGTCTGTGCTCCTTCAGGAAAAAAAGTCACTTTCTCAATGTGAATGGAACAATAGCAAAGCAACTGGAATCAAAGAAGATACTTTTCAATTTTACTCAAAGGTAAAGAGGGTAAGCAGAATTAAACGTCCTGAATGTATTTCGGACATGATTCTAACGTCTGCTACCGCCTGCATATATGTTCTCCTTCAGGAAAAAAAGTTGCTTTCTCAATGTGAATGGAACAGTAGCAAAGTGATAGCAAATCACAGAAGATACTTTTCAATTTTACTCCAAGGTACTGAGTGCTCAGTTGATGTAAACGTCCTAACCTTACACAGTACCTGATTCTAAGTTGTCTGGCACCCTTTGATTGTCTGTGCTTCTTCAGGAAAAAAAGTCATTTTCTCACTGTGCTCACAACAAAAGCAATGCTTTCAGATTCGAAGAATATACTATTCAATTTTACTCAGAGGTACAGAGTGCTAAGTAGATGTAAACATCCTAACTTTACTTAGCACATGGTTCTGAGTTGTCTGGTACCCCTTGCATGTCTGTGCTCCTTCAGGAAAAAAAGTCACTTTCTCAATGTAAATGGAAGAATACCAAATCAATTGGAATCAAAGAAGATACTTTTTAATTTTACTCAAAGGTAAAGAGGGTAAGTAGATGTAAACGACCTGAGTGTACTTAGCACATGATTCTAACTTGTCTGCTACCACTTGCATGTCTGTGCTCCTTCAGGAAAAAAAGTCACTTTCACAACGTGAATGAAACAATAGCAAGGCATTTGGAATCAAAGAAGGTACTTTTCAATTTTTCCCAAAGGTAAACAGGGTACGTAGAAGTAAATGTCCTAAATGTACTTAGCACATGATTCTAACTTGTCTGCTACCACTTGCATCTCTGTGCTCCTTGAGGAAATAAAATCACTTTCTCAACGTGAATGGAATAATAGCAAAGCAATAGCAATCACAGAAGATACTTTTCAATTTTACTCAAAGGTACTGAGTGCTCAGCTGATGTTATTGTCCTAACTTTACTCAGTACCTGATTCTAAGTTGTCTGGCACCTTTTGATTGTCTGTGCTCCTTCAGGAAAAAAAGTCATTTTCTAACTGTGCTCACAACATAAGCAATGCATTAAGAATCGAAGAAAATACTTGTCAATTTTACTCAGAGGTACAGAGTGCTAAGTAAATGTAAACGTCCTAACTTTGCTTAGCACATGGTTCTGTGTTGTCTGGTACCACTTGCATGTCTGTTCTCCTTCAGGAAAAAAAGACACTTTCTCAATGTGAATAGAACAATAGCAAAGCAATTGGAATCAAAGAAGATACTTTTCAATTTTACTCAAAGGTAAAGAGGGTAAGCAGAAGTAAACGTCCTCAATGTATTTAGCACATGATTCTAACTTGTCTGCTACCGCTTGCATATATGTTCTCCTTCAGGAAAAAAAGTTGCTTTCTCAATGTGAATGGAACAGTAGCAAAGTGATAGCAATCACAGAAGATACTTTTCAATTTTACTCAAAGGGACTGAGTACTGAGTTGATGTAAACGTCCTAACTTTACTCAGTACCTGATTCTAAGTTGTCTGGCACCCTTTGATTGTCTGTGCTTCTTCAGGAAAAAAAGTCATTTTCTCACTGTGCTCACAACAAAAGCAATGCTTTCAGATTCGAAGAATATACTATTCAATTTTACTCAGAGGTACAGAGTGCTAAGTAGATGTACACTTCCTAACATTACTCAGTACATCATTTTAAGCTGTCTGGTATCACTTGCATGTCTGTGCTCCTTCAGGAAAAAAAGTCACTTTCTCAATGTGAATGGAACAATAGCAAAGCAATTGGAATCAAAGAAGATACTTTTCAATTTTACTCAAAGGTAAAAAGGGTAAGTAGAAGTAAATCTCCTAAATGTACTTAGCACATGATTCTAACTTGTCTGCTACCACTTGCATCTCTGTGCTCCTTCAGGAATAAAAGTCACTTTCTCAACGTGAATAGAACAATAGCAAAGCAATAGGAATCACAGAAGATACTTTTCAATTTTACTCAAAGGTACTGAGTGCTCAGATGATGTTAATGTCCTAACTTTACTCAGTACCTGATTATAAGTTGTCTGGCACCCTTTGATTGTCTCTGCTTCTTCAGGAACAAAAGTCACTTTCTCACTGTGCTCACAACAAAAGCAATGTTTTCAGAATCGAAGAATATACTATTCAATTTTACTCAGAGGTACAGAGTGCTAAGTAGATGTAAACGTCCTAACTTTGCTTAGCACATGGTTCTGTGTTGTCTGGTACCACTTGCATGTCTGTGCTCCTTCAGGAAAAAAAGTCACTTTCTCAATGTGAATGGAACAATAGCAAAGCAACTGGAATCAAAGAAGATACTTTTCAATTTTACTCAAAGGTAAAGAGGGTAAGCAGAATTAAACGTCCTGAATGTATTTCGCACATGATTCTAACGTCTGCTACCGCCTGCATATATGTTCTCCTTCAGGAAAAAAAGTTGCTTTCTCAATGTGAATGGAACAGTAGCAAACTGATAGCAATCACAGAAGATACTTTTCAATTTTACTCCAAGGTACAGAGTGCTCAGTTGATGTAAACGTCCTAACCTTACACAGTACCTGATTCTAAGTTGTCTGGCACCCTTTGATTGTCTGTGCTTCTTCAGGAAAAAAAGTCATTTTCTCACTGTGCTCACAACAAAAGCAATGCTTTCAGATTCGAAGAATATACTATACAATTTTACTCAGAGGTACAGAGTGCTAAGTAGATGTGAACATCCTAACTTTACTTAGCACATGGTTCTGAGTTGTCTGGTACCCCTTGCATGTCTGTGCTCCTTCAGGAAAAAAAGTCACTTTCTCAATGTAAATGGAAGAATACCAAATCAATTGGAATCAAAGAAGATACTTTTCACTTTTACTCAAAGGTAAAGAGGGTAAGTAGATGTAAACGACCTGAGTGTACTTAGCACATGATTCTAACTTGTCTGCTACCACTTGCATGTCTGTGCTCCTTCAGGAAAAAAAGTCACTTTCTCAATGTGAATGGAACAATAGTACAGCAGTTGGAATCAAAGAAGATACTTTTCAATTTTGCTCAAAGGTACTGAGTGCTCAGCTGATGTTAATGTCCTAACTTTACTCAGTACCTGATTCTAAGTTGTCTGGCACCCTTTGATTGTCTGGGCTCCTTCAGGAAAAAAAGTCATTTTCTAAATGTGCTCACAACATAAGCAATGCATTAAGAATCGAAGAATATACTTATCAATTTTACTCAGAAGTACAGAGTGCTAAGTAGATATAAACATCCTAACTTTACTTAGCACATGGTTCTGAGTTGTCTGGTACCACTTGCATGTCTGTGCTCCTTCAGGAAAAAAAGTCACTTTCTCAATGTGAATAGAACAATAGTACAGGAGTTGGAATCAAAGAAGATACTTTTCAATTTTACTCAAAGGTACAGAGTGCTCAGTTGATGTAAGCATCCTAACTTTACTCAGTACCTGATTATAACTTGTCTGGCACCCTTTGATTGTCTGTGCTTCTTCAAGAAAAAAAATCATTTTCTCACTGTGCTCACAACAAAAGCAATGTTTTCAGATTCGAAGAATATACTATTCAATTTTACTCAGAGGTGCAGAGTGCTAAGTAGATGTAAACATCCTAACTTTACTTAGCACATGGTTCTGAGTTGTCTGGTACCACTTTCATGTCTGTGCTCCTTCAAGAAAAAAAGTCACTTTCTCAATGTGAATGGAACAATAGCAAAGCAATTGGAATCAAAGAAGATAGTTTTCAATTTTACTCAAAGGTAAAGAGGGTAAGTAGAAGTAAACGTCCTAAATGTACTTAGCACATGATTCTAACTTGTCTGCTACCACTTGCATCTCTGCGCTCCTTCAGGAAAAAAAGTCACTTTCTCAACGTGAATGGAACAATAGCAAAGCAACAGCAATCACAGAAGATACTTTTCAATTTTACTCAAAGGTACTGAGTGCTCAGATGGTGTTAATGTCCTAACTTTACTCAGTACCTGAATCTAAGTTGTCTGGCACCCTTTGATTGTCTGTGCTCCTTCAGGAAAAAAAATCATTTTCTAACTGTGCTCACAACATAAACAATGCATTAAGAATCGAAGAATATACTTATCAATTTGACTCAGAGGTGCAGAGTGCTAAGTGGAGTAAACATCCTAACTTTACTTAGCACATGGTTCTGAGTTGTCTGGTACCACTTGCATGTCTGTGCTCCTTCAGGAAAAAAAGTCACTTTCTCAATGTAAATGGAAGAATACCAAATCAATTGGAATCAAAGAAGATACTTTTCAATTTTACTCAAAGGTAAAGAGGGTAAGTAGATGTAAACGACCTGAATGTACTTAGCACATGATTCTAACTTGTCTGGTACCACTTGCATCTCTGTGCTCCTTCAGGAATAAAAGTCACTTTCTCAATGTGAATGGAACAATAGCAAAGCAATTGGAATCAAAGAAGATACTTTTCAATTTTACTCAAAGGTAAAGAGGGTAAGTAGAAGTAAATCTCCTAAATGTACTTAGCACATGATTCTAACTTGTCTGCTACCACTTGCATCTCTGTGCTCCATCAGGAATAAAAGTCACTTTCTCAACGTGAATAGAACAATAGCAAAGCAATAGCAATCACAGAAGATACTTTTCAATTTCACTCAAAGGTACTGAGTGCTCAGATGATGTTAATGTCCTAACTTTACTCAGTACCTGATTATAAGTTGTCTGGCACCCTTTGATTGTCTCTGCTTCTTCAGGAAAAAAAGTCACTTTCTCACTGTGCTCACAACAAAAGCAATGTTTTCCGAATCGAAGAATATACTATTCAATTTTACTCAGAGGTACAGAGTGTTAAGTAGATGTAAAAGTCCTAACATTACTCAGTACATCATTCTAAGCTGTCTGGTATCACTTGCATGTCTGTGCTGCTTCAGGAAAAAAAGTCACTTTCTCAACGTGAATGAAACAATAGCAAAGCATTTGGAATCAAAGAAGATACTTTTCAATTTTACTCAAAGGTAAAGAGGGTACGTAGAAGTAAATGTCCTAAATGTACTTAGCACATGATTGTAACTTGTCTGCTACCACTTGCATCTCTGTGCTCCTTGAGGAAAAAAAATCACTTTCTCAACGTGAATGGAACAATAGCAAAGCAATAGCAATCACAGAAGATACTTTTCAATTTTACTCGAAGGTACTGAGTGCTCAGCTGATGTTAATGTCCTAACTTTACTCAGTACCTGATTCTAAGTTGTCTGGCACCCTTTGATTGTCTGTGCTCCTTCAGGAAAAAATGTCATTTTCTCACTGTGCTCACAACAAAAGCAATGCTTTCAGATTCGAAGAATATACTATTCAATTTTACTCAGAGGTACAGAGTGTTAAGTAGATGTACACTTCCTAACATTACTCAGTACATCATTCTAAGCTGTCTGGTATCACTTGCATGTCTGTGCTCCTTCAGGAAAAAAAGTCACTTTCTCAACGTGAATGAAACAATAGCAAAGCATTTGGAATCAAAGAAGATACTTTTCAATTTTACTCAAAGGTAAAGAGGGTAAGTAGATGGAAACGACCTGAATGTATTTAGCACATGATTCTAACATGTCTGGTACCACTTGCATGACTGTGCTCCTTCAGGAAAAAAAGTCACTTTCTCAATGTGAATGGAACAATAGTACAGCAGTTGGAATCAAAGAATATACTTTTCAATTTTACTCAAAGGTACAGAGTGCTCAGTTGATGTAAGCATCCTAACTTTAACTCAGTACCTGATTATAACTTGTCTGGCACCCTTTGATTGTCTGTGCTTCTTCAGGAAAAAAAGTCATTTTCTCACTGTGCTCACAACAAATGCAATGTTTTCAGATTCGTAGAATATACTATTCAATTTTACTCAGAGGTACAGAGTGCTAAGTAGATGTAAACGTGTTAACTTTGCTTAGCACATGGTTCTGTGTTGTCTGGTACCACTTGCATGTCTGTGCTCCTTCAGGAAAAAAAAGCACTTTCTCAATGTGAATAGAACAATAGCAAAGCAATTAGAATCAAAGAAGATACTTTTCAATTTTACACAAAGGTAAAGAGGGTAAGCAGAAGTAAACGTCCTCAATGTATTTTGCACATGATTCTAGCTTGTCTGCTACCGCTTGCATATATGTTCTCCTTCAGGAAAAAAAGTTGCTTTCTCAATGTGAATGGAACAGTAGCAAAGTGATAGCAATCAGAGAAGATACTTTTCAATTTTACTCAAAGGTACTGAGTACTGAGTTGATGTAAACGTCCTAACTTTACTCAGTACCTGATTCTAAGTTGTCTGGCACCCTTTGATTGTCTGTGCTTCTTCAGGAAAAAAAGTCATTTTCTCACTGTGCTCACAACAAAAGCAATGTTTTCAGATTCGAAGAATATACTATTCAATTTTACTCAGAAGTACAGAGTGCTAAGTAGATGTACACTTCCTAACATTACTCAGTACATCATTTTAAGCTGTCTGGTATCACTTGCATGTCTGTGCTCCTTCAGGAAAAAAAGTCACTTTCTCAATGTGAATGGAACAATAGCAAAGCAATTGGAATCAAAGAAGATACTTTTCAATTTTACCCAAAGGTAAAGAGGGTAAGTAGAAGTAAATCTGCTAAATGTACTTAGCACATGATTCTAACTTGTCTGCTACCACTTGCATCTCTGTGCTCCTTCAGGAAAAAAAGTCACTTTCTCAATGTGAATGGAACAATAGTACAGCAGTTGGAATCAAAGAAGATACTTTTCAATCTTACTCAAAGGTACAGAGTGCTCAGTTGATGTAAGCATCCTAACTTTACTAAGTACCTGATTATAACTTGTCTGGCACCCTTTGATTGTCTGTGCTTCTTCAGGAAAAAAAGTCATTTTCTCACTGTGCTCGCAACAAAAGCAATGTTTTCAGAATCGAAGAATATACTAATCAATTTTACTCAGAGGTACAGAGTGCTAAGTAGATGTAAACGTCGTAACTTTGCTTAGCACATGGTTCTGTGTTGTCTGTTACCACTTGCATGTCTGTGCTCCTTCAGGAAAAAAAGTCACTTTCTCAAAGTGAATGGAACAATAGCAAAGCAACTGGAATCAAAGAAGATACTTTTCAATTTTACTCAAAGGTAAAGAGGGTAAGCAGAATTAAACGTCCTGAATGTACTTAGCACATGATTCTAACTTGTCTGCTACCACTTGCATCTCTGTGCTCCTTCAGGAATAAAAGTCACTTTCTCAACGTGAATAGAACAATAGCAAAGCAATAGCAATCACAGAAGATACTTTTCAATTTTACTCAAAGGTACTGTGTGCTCAGATGATGTTAATGTCCTAACTTTACTCAGTACCTGATTATAAGTTGTCTGGCACCCTTTGATTGTCTCTCCTTCTTCAGGAACAAAAGTCACTTTCTCACTGTGCTCACAACTAAAGCAATGTTTTCAGAATCGAAGAATATACTATTCAATTTTACTCAAAGGTACAGAGTGCAACGTAGCTGTAAAAGTCCTAACATTACTCAGTACATCATTCTAAGCTGTCTGGTACCACTTGCATGTCTCTGTTACTTCTGGAAATAAAGTCACTTTCACAATGTGAATGGAACAATAGCAAAGCAATTGGAATCATAGAGGATACTTTTCAATTTTACTCAAAAGTAAAGAAGGTAAGTAGAAGTAAATGTCCTAAATGTATTTAGCACATGATTCTAACTTGTCTGCTACCACTTGTATCTCTGTGCTCCTTCAGGAAAAAAAGTCACTTTCTCAATGTAAATGGAAGAATACCAAATCAATTGGAATCAAAGAAGATACTTCTCAATTTTACTTAAAGGTAAAGAGGGTAAGTAGATGTAAACGACCTGAATGTACTTAGCACATGATTCTAACTTGTCTGGTACCACTTGCATGTCTGTGCTCCTTCAGGAAAAAAAGTCACTTTCTCAACGTGAATGGAACAATAGTACAGCAGTTGGAATCAAAGAAGATACTTTTCAATTTTACTCAAAGGTACAGAGTGCTCAGTTGATGTAAGCATCCTAACTTTACTCAGTACCTCATTATAACTTGTCTGGCACCCTTTGAGATTGTCTGTGCTTCTTCAGGAAAAAAAGTCATTTTCTCACTGTGCTCACAACAAAAGCAATGTTTTCAGAATCGAAGAATATACTATTCAATTTTACTCAGAGGTACAGAGTGCTAAGTAGATGTAAACGTCCTAACTTTGCTTAGCACATGGTTCTGTGTTGTCTGGTACCACTTGCATGTCTGTTCTCCTTCAGGAAAAAAAGTCACTTTCTCAATGTGAATGGAACAATAGCAAAGCAACTGGAATCAAAGAAGATACTTTTCAATTTTACTCAAAGGAAAAGAGGGTAAGCAGAAGTAGACGTGCTCAATGTATTTAGCACATGATTCTAACTTGTCTGCTACCGCTTGCATATATGTTCTCCTTCAGGAAAAAAAGTTTCTTTCTCAATGTGAATGGAACAGTACCAAAGTCATAGCAATCACAGAAGATACTTTTCAATTTTACTCAAAGGTACTGAGTGCTCAGTTGTTGTAAACGTCCTAACTTTACTGAGTACCTGATTCTAAGTTGTTTGGCACCCTTTGATTGTCTGTGCTTCTTATGGAAAAAAAGTCATTTTCTCACTGTGCTCACAACAAAAGCAATGCTTTCAGATTCGAAGAATATACTATTCAATTTTACTCAGAGGTACAGAGTGCTAAGTTGATGTACACTTCCTAACATTACTCAGTACATCATTCTAAGCTGTCTGGTATCACTTGCATGTCTGTGCTCCTTCAGGAAAAAAAGTCACTTTCACAACGTGAATGAAACAATAGCAAAGCATTTGGAATCAAAGAAGGTACTTTTCAATTTTTCCCAAAGGTAAACAGGGTACGTAGAAGTAAATGTCCTAAATGTACTTAGCACATGATTCTAACTTGTCTGCTACCACTTGCATCTCTGTGCTCCTTGAGGAAATAAAATCACTTTCTCAACGTGAATGGAATAATAGCAAAGCAATAGCAATCACAGAAGATACTTTTCAATTTTACTCAAAGGTACTGAGTGCTCAGCTGATGTTATTGTCCTAACTTTACTCAGTACCTGATTCTAAGTTGTCTGGCACCTTTTGATTGTCTGTGCTCCTTCAGGAAAAAAAGTCATTTTCTAACTGTGCTCACAACATAAGCAATGCATTAAGAATCGAAGAAAATACTTGTCAATTTTACTCAGAGGTACAGAGTGCTAAGTAAATGTAAACGTCCTAACTTTGCTTAGCACATGGTTCTGTGTTGTCTGGTACCACTTGCATGTGTGTTCTCCTTCAGGAAAAAAAGGCACTTTCTCAATGTGAATAGAACAATAGCAAAGCAATTGGAATCAAAGAAGATACTTTTCAATTTTACTCAAAGGTAAAGAGGGTAAGCAGAAGTAAACGTCCTCAATGTATTTAGCACATGATTCTAACTTGTCTGCTACCGCTTGCATATATGTTCTCCTTCCGGAAAAAAAGTTGCTTTCTCAATGTGAATGGAACAGTAGCAAAGTGATAGCAATCACAGAAGATACTTTTCAATTTTACTCAAAGGGACTGAGTACTGAGTTGATGTAAACGTCCTAACTTTACTCAGTACCTGATTCTAAGTTGTCTGGCACCCTTTGATTGTCTGTGCTTCTTCAGGAAAAAAAGTCATTTTCTCACTGTGCTCACAACAAAAGCAATGCTTTCAGATTCGAAGAATATACTATTCAATTTTACTCAGAGGTACAGAGTGCTAAGTAGATGTACACTTCCTAACATTACTCAGTACATCATTTTAAGCTGTCTGGTATCACTTGCATGTCTGTGCTCCTTCAGGAAAAAAAGTCACTTTCTCAATGTGAATGGAACAATAGCAAAGCAATTGGAATCAAAGAAGATACTTTTCAATTTTACTCAAAGGTAAAAAGGGTAAGTAGAAGTAAATCTCCTAAATGTACTTAGCACATGATTCTAACTTGTCTGCTACCACTTGCATCTCTGTGCTCCTTCAGGAATAAAAGTCACTTTCTCAACGTGAATAGAACAATAGCAAAGCAATAGGAATCACAGAAGATACTTTTCAATTTTACACAAAGGTACTGAGTGCTCAGATGATGTTAATGTCCTAACTTTACTCAGTACCTGATTATAAGTTGTCTGGCACCCTTTGATTGTCTCTGCTTCTTCAGGAACAAAAGTCACTTTCTCACTGTGCTCACAACAAAAGCAATGTTTTCAGAATCAAAGAATATACTATTCAATTTTACTCAGAGGTACAGAGTGCTAAGTAGATGTAAACGTCCTAACTTTGCTTAGCACATGGTTCTGTGTTGTCTGGTACCACTTGCATGTCTGTGCTCCTTCAGGAAAAAAAGTCACTTTCTCAATGTGAATGGAACAATAGCAAAGCAACTGGAATCAAAGAAGATACTTTTCAATTTTACTCAAAGGTAAAGAGGGTAAGCAGAATTAAACGTCCTGAATGTATTTCGCACATGATTCTAACGTCTGCTACCGCCTGCATATATGTTCTCCTTCAGGAAAAAAAGTTGCTTTCTCAATGTGAATGGAACAGTAGCAAAGTGATAGCAATCACAGAAGATACTTTTCAATTTTACTCCAAGGTACTGAGTGCTCAGTTGATGTAAACGTCCTAACCTTACACAGTACCTGATTCTAAGTTGTCTGGCACCCTTTGATTGTCTGTGCTTCTTCAGGAAAAAAAGTCATTTTCTCACTGTGCTCACAACAAAAGCAATGCTTTCAGATTCGAAGAATATACTATTCAATTTTACTCAGAGGTACAGAGTGCTAAGTAGATGTAAACATCCTAACTTTACTTAGCACATGGTTCTGAGTTGTCTGGTACCCCTTGCATGTCTGTGCTCCTTCAGGAAAAAAAGTCACTTTCTCAATGTAAATGGAAGAATACCAAATCAATTGGAATCAAAGAAGATACTTTTCAATTTTACTCAAAGGTAAAGAGGGTAAGTAGATGTAAACGACCTGAGTGTACTTAGCACATGATTCTAACTTGTCTGCTACCACTTGCATGTCTGTGCTCCTTCAGGAAAAAAAGTCACTTTCTCAATGTGAATGGAACAATAGTACAGCAGTTGGAATCAAAGAAGATACTTTTCAATTTTACTCAAAGGTACTGAGTGCTCAGCTGATGTTAATGTCCTAACTTTACTCAGTACCTGATTCTAAGTTGTCTGGCACCCTTTGATTGTCTGGGCTCCTTCAGGAAAAAAAGTCATTTTCTAAATGTGCTCACAACATAAGCAATGCATTAAGAATCGAAGAATATACTTATCAATTTTACTCAGAGGTACAGAGTGCTAAGTAGATATAAACATCCTAACTTTACTTAGCACATGGTTCTGAGTTGTCTGGTACCACTTGCATGTCTGTGCTCCTTCAGGAAAAAAAGTCACTTTCTCAATGTGAATAGAACAATAGTACAGGAGTTGGAATCAAAGAAGATACTTTTCAATTTTACTCAAAGGTACAGAGTGCTCAGTTGATGTAAGCATCCTAACTTTACTCAGTACCTGATTATAACTTGTCTGGCACCCTTTGATTGTCTGTGCTTCTTCAAGAAAAAAAATCATTTTCTCACTGTGCTCACAACAAAAGCAATGTTTTCAGAATCGAAGAATATAGTATTCAATTTTACTCAGAGGTACAGAGTGCTAAGTAGATGTAAAAGTCCTAACATTACTCAGTACATCATTCTAAGCTGTCTGGTACCACTTGCATGTCTCTGTTCCTTCTGGAAATAAAGTCACTTTCACAATGTGAATGGAACAATAGCAAAGCAATTGGAATCATAGAGGATACTTTTCAATTTTACTCAAAAGTAAAGAAGGTAAGTAGAAGTAAATGTCCTAAATGTATTTAGCACATGATTCTAACTTGTCTGCTACCACTTGTATCTCTGTGCTCCTTCAGGAAAAAAAGTCACTTTCTCAATGTAAATGGAAGAATACCAAATCAATTGGAATCAAAGAAGATACTTCTCAATTTTACTTAAAGGTAAAGAGGGTAAGTAGATGTAAACGACCTGAATGTACTTAGCACATGATTCTAACTTGTCTGGTACCACTTGCATGTCTGTGCTCCTTCAGGAAAAAAAGTCACTTTCTCAACGTGAATGGAACAATAGTACAGCAGTTGGAATCAAAGAAGATACTTTTCAATTTTACTCAAAGGTACAGAGTGCTCAGTTGATGTAAGCATCCTAACTTTACTCAGTACCTCATTATAACTTGTATGGCACCCTTTGATTGTCTGTGCTTCTTCAGGAAAAAAAGTCATTTTCTCACTGTGCTCACAACAAAAGCAATGTTTTCAGAATCGAAGAATATACTATTTAATTTTACTCAGAGGTACGGAGTACTAAGTAGATGTAAACGTCCTAACTTTGCTTAGCACAGGGTTCTGTGTTGTCTGGTATCACTTGCATGTCTGTGCTCCTTCAGGAAAAAAAGTCACTTTCTCAATGTGAATGGAACAATAGCAAAGCAACTGGAATCAAAGAAGATACTTTTCAATTTTACTCAAAGGTAAAGAGGGTAAGCAGAAGTAGACATTCTCAATGTATTTAGCACATGATTCTAACTTGTCTGCTACCGCTTGCATATATGTTCTCCTTCAGGAAAAAAAGTTGCTTTCTCAATGTGAATGGAACAGTACCAAAGTCATAGCAATCACAGAAGATACTTTTTAATTTTACTCAAAGGTACTGAGTGCTCAGTTGATGTAAACGTCCTAACTTTACTCAGTACCTGATTCTAAGTTGTCTGGCACCCTTTGATTGTCTGTGCTTCTTCAGGAAAAACAGTCATTTTCTAACTGTGCTCACAACAAAAGCAATGCTTTCAGATTCGAAGAATATACTATTCAATTTTACTCAGAGGTACAGAGTGCTAAGTAGATGTACACTTCCTAACATTACTCAGTACATCATTCTAAGCTGTCTGGTATCACTTGCATGTCTGTGCTGCTTCAGGAAAAAAAGTCACTTTCTCAACGTGAATGAAACAATAGCAAAGCATTTGGAATCAAAGAAGATACTTTTCAATTTTACTCAAAGGTAAAGAGGGTACGTAGAAGTAAATGTCCTAAATGTACTTAGCACATGATTCTAACTTGTCTGCTACCACTTGCATCTCTGTGCTCCTTGAGGAAAAAAAATCACTTTCTCAACGTGAATGGAACAATAGCAAAGCAATAGCAATCACAGAAGATACTTTTCAATTTTACTCAAAGGTACTGAGTGCTCAGCTGATGTTAATGTCCTAACTTTACTCAGTACCTGATTCTAAGTTGTCTGGCACCCTTTGATTGTCTGTGCTCCTTCAGGAAAAAATGTCATTTTCTCACTGTGCTCACAACAAAAGCAATGCTTTCAGATTCGAAGAATATACTATTCAATTTTACTCAGAGGTACAGAGTGTTAAGTAGATGTACACTTCCTAACATTACTCAGTACATCATTCTAAGCTGTCTGGTATCACTTGCATGTCTGTGCTCCTTCAGGAAAAAAAGTCACTTTCTCAACGTGAATGGAACAATAGTACAGCAGTTGGAATCAAAGAAGATACTTTTCAATTTTACTCAAAGGTACAGAGTGCTCAGTTGATGTAAGCATCCTAACTTTACTCAGTACCTCATTATAACTTGTCTGGCACCCTTTGAGATTGTCTGTGCTTCTTCAGGAAAAAAAGTCATTTTCTCACTGTGCTCACAACAAAAGCAATGTTTTCAGAATCGAAAAATATACTATTCAATTTTACTCAGAGGTACAGAGTGCTAAGTAGATGTAAACGTCCTAACTTTGCTTAGCACATGGTTCTGTGTTGTCTGGTACCACTTGCATGTCTGTTCTCCTTCAGGAAAAAAAGTCACTTTCTCAATGTGAATGGAACAATAGCAAAGCAACTGGAATCAAAGAAGATACTTTTCAATTTTACTCAAAGGAAAAGAGGGTAAGCAGAAGTAGACGTGCTCAATGTATTTAGCACATGATTCTAACTTGTCTGCTACCGCTTGCATATATGTTCTCCTTCAGGAAAAAAAGTTTCTTTCTCAATGTGAATGGAACAGTACCAAAGTCATAGCAATCACAGAAGATACTTTTCAATTTTACTCAAAGGTACTGAGTGCTCAGTTGTTGTAAACGTCCTAACTTTACTGAGTACCTGATTCTAAGTTGTTTGGCACCCTTTGATTGTCTGTGCTTCTTATGGAAAAAAAGTCATTTTCTCACTGTGCTCACAACAAAAGCAATGCTTTCAGATTCGAAGAATATACTATTCAATTTTACTCAGAGGTACAGAGTGCTAAGTTGATGTACACTTCCTAACATTACTCAGTACATCATTCTAAGCTGTCTGGTATCACTTGCATGTCTGTGCTCCTTCAGGAAAAAAAGTCACTTTCACAACGTGAATGAAACAATAGCAAAGCATTTGGAATCAAAGAAGGCACTTTTCAATTTTTCCCAAAGGTAAACAGGGTACGTAGAAGTAAATGTCCTAAATGTACTTAGCACATGATTCTAACTTGTCTGCTACCACTTGCATCTCTGTGCTCCTTGAGGAAATAAAATCACTTTCTCAACGTGAATGGAATAATAGCAAAGCAATAGCAATCACAGAAGATACTTTTCAATTTTACTCAAAGGTACTGAGTGCTCAGCTGATGTTATTGTCCTAACTTTACTCAGTACCTGATTCTAAGTTGTCTGGCACCTTTTGATTGTCTGTGCTCCTTCAGGAAAAAAAGTCATTTTCTAACTGTGCTCACAACATAAGCAATGCATTAAGAATCGAAGAAAATACTTGTCAATTTTACTCAGAGGTACAGAGTGCTAAGTAAATGTAAACGTCCTAACTTTGCTTAGCACATGGTTCTGTGTTGTCTGGTACCACTTGCATGTGTGTTCTCCTTCAGGAAAAAAAGGCACTTTCTCAATGTGAATAGAACAATAGCAAAGCAATTGGAATCAAAGAAGATACTTTTCAATTTTACTCAAAGGTAAAGAGGGTAAGCAGAAGTAAACGTCCTCAATGTATTTAGCACATGATTCTAACTTGTCTGCTACCGCTTGCATATATGTTCTCCTTCAGGAAAAAAAGTTGCTTTCTCAATGTGAATGGAACAGTAGCAAAGTGATAGCAATCACAGAAGATACTTTTCAATTTTACTCAAAGGGACTGAGTACTGAGTTGATGTAAACGTCCTAACTTTACTCAGTACCTGATTCTAAGTTGTCTGGCACCCTTTGATTGTCTGTGCTTCTTCAGGAAAAAAAGTCATTTTCTCACTGTGCTCACAACAAAAGCAATGCTTTCAGATTCGAAGAATATACTATTCAATTTTACTCAGAGGTACAGAGTGCTAAGTAGATGTACACTTCCTAACATTACTCAGTACATCATTTTAAGCTGTCTGGTATCACTTGCATGTCTGTGCTCCTTCAGGAAAAAAAGTCACTTTCTCAATGTGAATGGAACAATAGCAAAGCAATTGGAATCAAAGAAGATACTTTTCAATTTTACTCAAAGGTAAAAAGGGTAAGTAGAAGTAAATCTCCTAAATGTACTTAGCACATGATTCTAACTTGTCTGCTACCACTTGCATCTCTGTGCTCCTTCAGGAATAAAAGTCACTTTCTCAACGTGAATAGAACAATAGCAAAGCAATAGGAATCACAGAAGATACTTTTCAATTTTACACAAAGGTACTGAGTGCTCAGATGATGTTAATGTCCTAACTTTACTCAGTACCTGATTATAAGTTGTCTGGCACCCTTTGATTGTCTCTGCTTCTTCAGGAACAAAAGTCACTTTCTCACTGTGCTCACAACAAAAGCAATGTTTTCAGAATCAAAGAATATACTATTCAATTTTACTCAGAGGTACAGAGTGCTAAGTAGATGTAAACGTCCTAACTTTGCTTAGCACATGGTTCTGTGTTGTCTGGTACCACTTGCATGTCTGTGCTCCTTCAGGAAAAAAAGTCACTTTCTCAATGTGAATGGAACAATAGCAAAGCAACTGGAATCAAAGAAGATACTTTTCAATTTTACTCAAAGGTAAAGAGGGTAAGCAGAATTAAACGTCCTGAATGTATTTCGCACATGATTCTAACGTCTGCTACCGCCTGCATATATGTTCTCCTTCAGGAAAAAAAGTTGCTTTCTCAATGTGAATGGAACAGTAGCAAAGTGATAGCAATCACAGAAGATACTTTTCAATTTTACTCCAAGGTACTGAGTGCTCAGTTGATGTAAACGTCCTAACCTTACACAGTACCTGATTCTAAGTTGTCTGGCACCCTTTGATTGTCTGTGCTTCTTCAGGAAAAAAAGTCATTTTCTCACTGTGCTCACAACAAAAGCAATGCTTTCAGATTCGAAGAATATACTATTCAATTTTACTCAGAGGTACAGAGTGCTAAGTAGATGTAAACATCCTAACTTTACTTAGCACATGGTTCTGAGTTGTCTGGTACCCCTTGCATGTCTGTGCTCCTTCAGGAAAAAAAGTCACTTTCTCAATGTAAATGGAAGAATACCAAATCAATTGGAATCAAAGAAGATACTTTTCAATTTTACTCAAAGGTAAAGAGGGTAAGTAGATGTAAACGACCTGAGTGTACTTAGCACATGATTCTAACTTGTCTGCTACCACTTGCATGTCTGTGCTCCTTCAGGAAAAAAAGTCACTTTCTCAATGTGAATGGAACAATAGTACAGCAGTTGGAATCAAAGAAGATACTTTTCAATTTTACTCAAAGGTACTGAGTGCTCAGCTGATGTTAATGTCCTAACTTTACTCAGTACCTGATTCTAAGTTGTCTGGCACCCTTTGATTGTCTGGGCTCCTTCAGGAAAAAAAGTCATTTTCTAAATGTGCTCACAACATAAGCAATGCATTAAGAATCGAAGAATATACTTATCAATTTTACTCAGAGGTACAGAGTGCTAAGTAGATATAAACATCCTAACTTTACTTAGCACATGGTTCTGAGTTGTCTGGTACCACTTGCATGTCTGTGCTCCTTCAGGAAAAAAAGTCACTTTCTCAATGTGAATAGAACAATAGTACAGGAGTTGGAATCAAAGAAGATACTTTTCAATTTTACTCAAAGGTACAGAGTGCTCAGTTGATGTAAGCATCCTAACTTTACTCAGTACCTGATTATAACTTGTCTGGCACCCTTTGATTGTCTGTGCTTCTTCAAGAAAAAAAATCATTTTCTCACTGTGCTCACAACAAAAGCAATGTTTTCAGAATCGAAGAATATAGTATTCAATTTTACTCAGAGGTACAGAGTGCTAAGTAGATGTAAAAGTCCTAACATTACTCAGTACATCATTCTAAGCTGTCTGGTACCACTTGCATGTCTCTGTTCCTTCTGGAAATAAAGTCACTTTCACAATGTGAATGGAACAATAGCAAAGCAATTGGAATCATAGAGGATACTTTTCAATTTTACTCAAAAGTAAAGAAGGTAAGTAGAAGTAAATGTCCTAAATGTATTTAGCACATGATTCTAACTTGTCTGCTACCACTTGTATCTCTGTGCTCCTTCAGGAAAAAAAGTCACTTTCTCAATGTAAATGGAAGAATACCAAATCAATTGGAATCAAAGAAGATACTTCTCAATTTTACTTAAAGGTAAAGAGGGTAAGTAGATGTAAACGACCTGAATGTACTTAGCACATGATTCTAACTTGTCTGGTACCACTTGCATGTCTGTGCTCCTTCAGGAAAAAAAGTCACTTTCTCAACGTGAATGGAACAATAGTACAGCAGTTGGAATCAAAGAAGATACTTTTCAATTTTACTCAAAGGTACAGAGTGCTCAGTTGATGTAAGCATCCTAACTTTACTCAGCACCTCATTATAACTTGTATGGCACCCTTTGATTGTCTGTGCTTCTTCAGGAAAAAAAGTCATTTTCTCACTGTGCTCACAACAAAAGCAATGTTTTCAGAATCGAAGAATATACTATTTAATTTTACTCAGAGGTACGGAGTACTAAGTAGATGTAAACGTCCTAACTTTGCTTAGCACAGGGTTCTGTGTTGTCTGGTATCACTTGCATGTCTGTGCTCCTTCAGGAAAAAAAAGCACTTTCTCAATGTGAATAGAACAATAGCAAAGCAATTAGAATCAAAGAAGATACTTTTCAATTTTACACAAAGGTAAAGAGGGTAAGCAGAAGTAAACGTCCTCAATGTATTTAGCACATGATTCTAGCTTGTCTGCTACCGCTTGCATATATGTTCTCCTTCAGGAAAAAAAGTTGCTTTCTCAATGTGAATGGAACAGTAGCAAAGTGATAGCAATCACAGAAGATACTTTTCAATTTTACTCAAAGGTACTGAGTACTGAGTTGATGTAAACGTCCTAACTTTACTCAGTACCTGATTCTAAGTTGTCTGGCACCCTTTGATTGTCTGTGCTTCTTCAGGAAAAAAAGTCATTTTCTCACTGTGCTCACAACAAAAGCAATGTTTTCAGATTCGAAGAATATACTATTCAATTTTACTCAGAAGTACAGAGTGCTAAGTAGATGTACACTTCCTAACATTACTCAGTACATCATTTTAAGCTGTCTGGTATCACTTGCATGTCTGTGCTCCTTCAGGAAAAAAAGTCACTTTCTCAATGTGAATGGAACAATAGCAAAGCAATTGGAATCAAAGAAGATACTTTTCAATTTTACCCAAAGGTAAAGAGGGTAAGTAGAAGTAAATCTGCTAAATGTACTTAGCACATGATTCTAACTTGTCTGCTACCACTTGCATCTCTGTGCTCCTTCAGGAAAAAAAGTCACTTTCTCAATGTGAATGGAACAATAGTACAGCAGTTGGAATCAAAGAAGATACTTTTCAATCTTACTCAAAGGTACAGAGTGCTCAGTTGATGTAAGCATCCTAACTTTACTCAGTACCTGATTATAACTTGTCTGGCACCCTTTGATTGTCTGTGCTTCTTCAGGAAAAAAAGTCATTTTCTCACTGTGCTCGCAACAAAAGCAATGTTTTCAGAATCGAAGAATATACTAATCAATTTTACTCAGAGGTACAGAGTGCTAAGTAGATGTAAACGTCGTAACTTTGCTTAGCACATGGTTCTGTGTTGTCTGTTACCACTTGCATGTCTGTGCTCCTTCAGGAAAAAAAGTCACTTTCTCAAAGTGAATGGAACAATAGCAAAGCAACTGGAATCAAAGAAGATACTTCTCAATTTTACTCAAAGGTAAAGAGGGTAAGCAGAATTAAACGTCCTGAATGTACTTAGCACATGATTCTAACTTGTCTGCTACCACTTGCATCTCTGTGCTCCTTCAGGAATAAAAGTCACTTTCTCAACGTGAATAGAACAATAGCAAAGCAATAGCAATCACAGAAGATACTTTTCAATTTTACTCAAAGGTACTGAGTGCTCAGATGATGTTAATGTCCTAACTTTACTCAGTACCTGATTATAAGTTGTCTGGCACCCTTTGATTGTCTCTCCTTCTTCAGGAACAAAAGTCACTTTCTCACTGTGCTCACAACTAAAGCAATGTTTTCAGAATCGCAGAATATACTATTCAATTTTACTCAAAGGTACAGAGTGCTACGTAGCTGTAAAAGTCCTAACATTACTCAGTACATCATTCTAAGCTGTCTGGTACCACTTGCATGTCTCTGTTACTTCTGGAAATAAAGTCACTTTCACAATGTGAATGGAACAATAGCAAAGCAATTGGAATCATAGAGGATACTTTTCAATTTTACTCAAAAGTAAAGAAGGTAAGTAGAAGTAAATGTCCTAAATGTATTTAGCACATGATTCTAACTTGTCTGCTACCACTTGTATCTCTGTGCTCCTTCAGGAAAAAAAGTCACTTTCTCAATGTAAATGGAAGAATACCAAATCAATTGGAATCAAAGAAGATACTTCTCAATTTTACTTAAAGGTAAAGAGGGTAAGTAGATGTAAACGACCTGAATGTACTTAGCACATGATTCTAACTTGTCTGGTACCACTTGCATGTCTGTGCTCCTTCAGGAAAAAAAGTCACTTTCTCAACGTGAATGGAACAATAGTACAGCAGTTGGAATCAAAGAAGATACTTTCCAATTTTACTCAAAGGTACAGAGTGCTCAGTTGATGTAAGCATCCTAACTTTACTCAGTACCTCATTATAACTTGTCTGGCACCCTTTGAGATTGTCTGTGCTTCTTCAGGAAAAAAAGTCATTTTCTCACTGTGCTCACAACAAAAGCAATGTTTTCAGAATCGAAGAATATACTATTCAATTTTACTCAGAGGTACAGAGTGCTAAGTAGATGTAAACGTCCTAACTTTGCTTAGCACATGGTTCTGTGTTGTCTGGTACCACTTGCATGTCTGTGCTCCTTCAGGAAAAAAAGTCACTTTCTCAATGTGAATGGAACAATAGCAAAGCAACTGGAATCAAAGAAGATACTTTTCAATTTTACTCAAAGGTAAAGAGGGTAAGCAGAAGTAGACGTGCTGAATGTATTTAGCACATGATTCTAACTTGTCTGCTACCGCTTGCATATATGTTCTCCTTCAGGAAAAAAAGTTGCTTTCTCAATGTGAATGGAACAGTAGCAAAGTGATAGCAATCACAGAAGATACTTTTCAATTTTACTCAAAGGTACTGAGTGCTCAGTTGTTGTAAACGTCCTAACTTTACTGAGTACCTGATTCTAAGTTGTTTGGCACCCTTTGATTGTCTGTGCTTCTTATGGAAAAAAAGTCATTTTCTCACTGTGCTCACAACAAAAGCAATGCTTTCAGATTCGAAGAATATACTATTCAATTTTACTCAGAGGTACAGAGTGCTAAGTGGATGTACACTTCCTAACATTACTCAGTACATCATTCTAAGCTGTCTGGTATCACTTGCATGTCTGTGCTCCTTCAGGAAAAAAAGTCACTTTCACAACGTGAATGAAACAATAGCAAAGCATTTGGAATCAAAGAAGGTACTTTTCAATTTTTCCCAAAGGTAAACAGGGTACGTAGAAGTAAATGTCCTAAATGTACTTAGCACATGATTCTAACTTGTCTGCTACCACTTGCATCTCTGTGCTCCTTGAGGAAATAAAATCACTTTCTCAACGTGAATGGAATAATAGCAAAGCAATAGCAATCACAGAAGATACTTTTCAATTTTACTCAAAGGTACTGAGTGCTCAGCTGATGTTATTGTCCTAACTTTACTCAGTACCTGATTCTAAGTTGTCTGGCACCTTTTGATTGTCTGTGCTCCTTCAGGAAAAAAAGTCATTTTCTAACTGTGCTCACAACATAAGCAATGCATTAAGAATCGAAGAAAATACTTGTCAATTTTACTCAGAGGTACAGAGTGCTAAGTAAATGTAAACGTCCTAACTTTGCTTAGCACATGGTTCTGTGTTGTCTGGTACCACTTGCATGTGTGTTCTCCTTCAGGAAAAAAAGGCACTTTCTCAATGTGAATAGAACAATAGCAAAGCAAATGGAATCAAAGAAGATACTTTTCAATTTTACTCAAAGGTAAAGAGGGTAAGCAGAAGTAAACGTCCTCAATGTATTTAGCACATGATTCTAACTTGTCTGCTACCGCTTGCATATATGTTCTCCTTCAGGAAAAAAAGTTGCTTTCTCAATGTGAATGGAACAGTAGCAAAGTGATAGCAATCAGAGAAGATACTTTTCAATTTTACTCAAAGGGACTGAGTACTGAGTTGATGTAAACGTCCTAACTTTACTCAGTACCTGATTCTAAGTTGTCTGGCACCCTTTGATTGTCTGTGCTTCTTCAGGAAAAAAAGTCATTTTCTCACTGTGCTCACAACAAAAGCAATGCTTTCAGATTCGAAGAATATACTATTCAATTTTACTCAGAGGTACAGAGTGCTAAGTAGATGTACACTTCCTAACATTACTCAGTACATCATTTTAAGCTGTCTGGTATCACTTGCATGTCTGTGCTCCTTCAGGAAAAAAAGTCACTTTCTCAATGTGAATGGAACAATAGCAAAGCAATTGGAATCAAAGAAGATACTTTTCAATTTTACTCAAAGGTAAAAAGGGTAAGTAGAAGTAAATCTCCTAAATGTACTTAGCACATGATTCTAACTTGTCTGCTACCACTTGCATCTCTGTGCTCCTTCAGGAATAAAAGTCACTTTCTCAACGTGAATAGAACAATAGCAAAGCAATAGGAATCACAGAAGATACTTTTCAATTTTACTCAAAGGTACTGAGTGCTCAGATGATGTTAATGTCCTAACTTTACTCAGTACCTGATTATAAGTTGTCTGGCACCCTTTGATTGTCTCTGCTTCTTCAGGAACAAAAGTCACTTTCCCACTGTGCTCACAACAAAAGCAATGTTTTCAGAATCGAAGAATATACTATTCAATTTTACTCAGAGGTACAGAGTGCTAAGTAGATGTAAACGTCCTAACATTACTCAGTACATCATTCTAAGCTGTCTGGTACCACTTTTATGTCTCTGTTCCTTCTGGAAATAAAGTCACTTTCACAATGTGAATGGAACAATAGCAAAGCAATTGGAATCATAGAGGATACTTTTCAATTTTACTCAAAAGTAAAGAAGGTAAGTAGAAGTAAATGTCCTAAATGTATTTAGCACATGATTCTAACTTGTCTGCTACCACTTGTATCTCTGTGCTCCTTCAGGAAAAAAAGTCACTTTCTCAATGTAAATGGAAGAATACCAAATCAATTGGAATCAAAGAAGATACTTCTCAATTTTACTTAAAGGTAAAGAGGGTAAGTAGATGTAAACGACCTGAATGTACTTAGCACATGATTCTAACTTGTCTGGTACCACTTGCATGTCTGTGCTCCTTCAGGAAAAAAAGTCACTTTCTCAACGTGAATGGAACAATAGTACAGCAGTTGGAATCAAAGAAGATACTTTTCAATTTTACTCAAAGGTACAGAGTGCTCAGTTGATGTAAGCATCCTAACTTTACTCAGTACCTCATTATAACTTGTATGGCACCCTTTGATTGTCTGTGCTTCTTCAGGAAAAAAAGTCATTTTCTCACTGTGCTCACAACAAAAGCAATGTTTTCAGAATCGAAGAATATACTATTTAATTTTACTCAGAGGTACGGAGTACTAAGTAGATGTAAACGTCCTAACTTTGCTTAGCACAGGGTTCTGTGTTGTCTGGTATCACTTGCATGTCTGTGCTCCTTCAGGAAAAAAAGTCACTTTCTCAATGTGAATGGAACAATAGCAAAGCAACTGGAATCAAAGAAGATACTTTTCAATTTTACTCAAAGGTAAAGAGGGTAAGCAGAAGTAGACATTCTCAATGTATTTAGCACATGATTCTAACTTGTCTGCTACCGCTTGCATATATGTTCTCCTTCAGGAAAAAAAGTTGCTTTCTCAATGTGAATGGAACAGTACCAAAGTCATAGCAATCACAGAAGATACTTTTTAATTTTACTCAAAGGTACTGAGTGCTCAGTTGATGTAAACGTCCTAACTTTACTCAGTACCTGATTCTAAGTTGTCTGGCACCCTTTGATTGTCTGTGCTTCTTCAGGAAAAACAGTCATTTTCTAACTGTGCTCACAACAAAAGCAATGCTTTCAGATTCGAAGAATATACTATTCAATTTTACTCAGAGGTACAGAGTGCTAAGTAGATGTACACTTCCTAACATTACTCAGTACATCATTCTAAGCTGTCTGGTATCACTTGCATGTCTGTGCTGCTTCAGGAAAAAAAGTCACTTTCTCAACGTGAATGAAACAATAGCAAAGCATTTGGAATCAAAGAAGATACTTTTCAATTTTACTCAAAGGTAAAGAGGGTACGTAGAAGTAAATGTCCTAAATGTACTTAGCACATGATTCTAACTTGTCTGCTACCACTTGCATCTCTGTGCTCCTTGAGGAAAAAAAATCACTTTCTCAACGTGAATGGAACAATAGCAAAGCAATAGCAATCACAGAAGATACTTTTCAATTTTACTCAAAGGTACTGAGTGCTCAGCTGATGTTAATGTCCTAACTTTACTCAGTACCTGATTCTAAGTTGTCTGGCACCCTTTGATTGTCTGTGCTCCTTCAGGAAAAAATGTCATTTTCTCACTGTGCTCACAACAAAAGCAATGCTTTCAGATTCGAAGAATATACTATTCAATTTTACTCAGAGGTACAGAGTGTTAAGTAGATGTACACTTCCTAACATTACTCAGTACATCATTCTAAGCTGTCTGGTATCACTTGCATGTCTGTGCTCCTTCAGGAAAAAAAGTCACTTTCTCAACGTGAATGGAACAATAGTACAGCAGTTGGAATCAAAGAAGATACTTTTCAATTTTACTCAAAGGTACAGAGTGCTCAGTTGATGTAAGCATCCTAACTTTACTCAGTACCTCATTATAACTTGTCTGGCACCCTTTGAGATTGTCTGTGCTTCTTCAGGAAAAAAAGTCATTTTCTCACTGTGCTCACAACAAAAGCAATGTTTTCAGAATCGAAAAATATACTATTCAATTTTACTCAGAGGTACAGAGTGCTAAGTAGATGTAAACGTCCTAACTTTGCTTAGCACATGGTTCTGTGTTGTCTGGTACCACTTGCATGTCTGTTCTCCTTCAGGAAAAAAAGTCACTTTCTCAATGTGAATGGAACAATAGCAAAGCAACTGGAATCAAAGAAGATACTTTTCAATTTTACTCAAAGGAAAAGAGGGTAAGCAGAAGTAGACGTGCTCAATGTATTTAGCACATGATTCTAACTTGTCTGCTACCGCTTGCATATATGTTCTCCTTCAGGAAAAAAAGTTTCTTTCTCAATGTGAATGGAACAGTACCAAAGTCATAGCAATCACAGAAGATACTTTTCAATTTTACTCAAAGGTACTGAGTGCTCAGTTGTTGTAAACGTCCTAACTTTACTGAGTACCTGATTCTAAGTTGTTTGGCACCCTTTGATTGTCTGTGCTTCTTATGGAAAAAAAGTCATTTTCTCACTGTGCTCACAACAAAAGCAATGCTTTCAGATTCGAAGAATATACTATTCAATTTTACTCAGAGGTACAGAGTGCTAAGTTGATGTACACTTCCTAACATTACTCAGTACATCATTCTAAGCTGTCTGGTATCACTTGCATGTCTGTGCTCCTTCAGGAAAAAAAGTCACTTTCACAACGTGAATGAAACAATAGCAAAGCATTTGGAATCAAAGAAGGCACTTTTCAATTTTTCCCAAAGGTAAACAGGGTACGTAGAAGTAAATGTCCTAAATGTACTTAGCACATGATTCTAACTTGTCTGCTACCACTTGCATCTCTGTGCTCCTTGAGGAAATAAAATCACTTTCTCAACGTGAATGGAATAATAGCAAAGCAATAGCAATCACAGAAGATACTTTTCAATTTTACTCAAAGGTACTGAGTGCTCAGCTGATGTTATTGTCCTAACTTTACTCAGTACCTGATTCTAAGTTGTCTGGCACCTTTTGATTGTCTGTGCTCCTTCAGGAAAAAAAGTCATTTTCTAACTGTGCTCACAACATAAGCAATGCATTAAGAATCGAAGAAAATACTTGTCAATTTTACTCAGAGGTACAGAGTGCTAAGTAAATGTAAACGTCCTAACTTTGCTTAGCACATGGTTCTGTGTTGTCTGGTACCACTTGCATGTGTGTTCTCCTTCAGGAAAAAAAGGCACTTTCTCAATGTGAATAGAACAATAGCAAAGCAATTGGAATCAAAGAAGATACTTTTCAATTTTACTCAAAGGTAAAGAGGGTAAGCAGAAGTAAACGTCCTCAATGTATTTAGCACATGATTCTAACTTGTCTGCTACCGCTTGCATATATGTTCTCCTTCAGGAAAAAAAGTTGCTTTCTCAATGTGAATGGAACAGTAGCAAAGTGATAGCAATCACAGAAGATACTTTTCAATTTTACTCAAAGGGACTGAGTACTGAGTTGATGTAAACGTCCTAACTTTACTCAGTACCTGATTCTAAGTTGTCTGGCACCCTTTGATTGTCTGTGCTTCTTCAGGAAAAAAAGTCATTTTCTCACTGTGCTCACAACAAAAGCAATGCTTTCAGATTCGAAGAATATACTATTCAATTTTACTCAGAGGTACAGAGTGCTAAGTAGATGTACACTTCCTAACATTACTCAGTACATCATTTTAAGCTGTCTGGTATCACTTGCATGTCTGTGCTCCTTCAGGAAAAAAAGTCACTTTCTCAATGTGAATGGAACAATAGCAAAGCAATTGGAATCAAAGAAGATACTTTTCAATTTTACTCAAAGGTAAAAAGGGTAAGTAGAAGTAAATCTCCTAAATGTACTTAGCACATGATTCTAACTTGTCTGCTACCACTTGCATCTCTGTGCTCCTTCAGGAATAAAAGTCACTTTCTCAACGTGAATAGAACAATAGCAAAGCAATAGGAATCACAGAAGATACTTTTCAATTTTACACAAAGGTACTGAGTGCTCAGATGATGTTAATGTCCTAACTTTACTCAGTACCTGATTATAAGTTGTCTGGCACCCTTTGATTGTCTCTGCTTCTTCAGGAACAAAAGTCACTTTCTCACTGTGCTCACAACAAAAGCAATGTTTTCAGAATCAAAGAATATACTATTCAATTTTACTCAGAGGTACAGAGTGCTAAGTAGATGTAAACGTCCTAACTTTGCTTAGCACATGGTTCTGTGTTGTCTGGTACCACTTGCATGTCTGTGCTCCTTCAGGAAAAAAAGTCACTTTCTCAATGTGAATGGAACAATAGCAAAGCAACTGGAATCAAAGAAGATACTTTTCAATTTTACTCAAAGGTAAAGAGGGTAAGCAGAATTAAACGTCCTGAATGTATTTCGCACATGATTCTAACGTCTGCTACCGCCTGCATATATGTTCTCCTTCAGGAAAAAAAGTTGCTTTCTCAATGTGAATGGAACAGTAGCAAAGTGATAGCAATCACAGAAGATACTTTTCAATTTTACTCAAAGGTACTGAGTACTGAGTTGATGTAAACGTCCTAACTTTACTCAGTACCTGATTCTAAGTTGTCTGGCACCCTTTGATTGTCTGTGCTTCTTCAGGAAAAAAAGTCATTTTCTCACTGTGCTCACAACAAAAGCAATGTTTTCAGATTCGAAGAATATACTATTCAATTTTACTCAGAAGTACAGAGTGCTAAGTAGATGTACACTTCCTAACATTACTCAGTACATCATTTTAAGCTGTCTGGTATCACTTGCATGTCTGTGCTCCTTCAGGAAAAAAAGTCACTTTCTCAATGTGAATGGAACAATAGCAAAGCAATTGGAATCAAAGAAGATACTTTTCAATTTTACCCAAAGGTAAAGAGGGTAAGTAGAAGTAAATCTGCTAAATGTACTTAGCACATGATTCTAACTTGTCTGCTACCACTTGCATCTCTGTGCTCCTTCAGGAAAAAAAGTCACTTTCTCAATGTGAATGGAACAATAGTACAGCAGTTGGAATCAAAGAAGATACTTTTCAATCTTACTCAAAGGTACAGAGTGCTCAGTTGATGTAAGCATCCTAACTTTACTCAGTACCTGATTATAACTTGTCTGGCACCCTTTGATTGTCTGTGCTTCTTCAGGAAAAAAAGTCATTTTCTCACTGTGCTCGCAACAAAAGCAATGTTTTCAGAATCGAAGAATATACTAATCAATTTTACTCAGAGGTACAGAGTGCTAAGTAGATGTAAACGTCGTAACTTTGCTTAGCACATGGTTCTGTGTTGTCTGTTACCACTTGCATGTCTGTGCTCCTTCAGGAAAAAAAGTCACTTTCTCAAAGTGAATGGAACAATAGCAAAGCAACTGGAATCAAAGAAGATACTTCTCAATTTTACTCAAAGGTAAAGAGGGTAAGCAGAATTAAACGTCCTGAATGTACTTAGCACATGATTCTAACTTGTCTGCTACCACTTGCATCTCTGTGCTCCTTCAGGAATAAAAGTCACTTTCTCAACGTGAATAGAACAATAGCAAAGCAATAGCAATCACAGAAGATACTTTTCAATTTTACTCAAAGGTACTGAGTGCTCAGATGATGTTAATGTCCTAACTTTACTCAGTACCTGATTATAAGTTGTCTGGCACCCTTTGATTGTCTCTCCTTCTTCAGGAACAAAAGTCACTTTCTCACTGTGCTCACAACTAAAGCAATGTTTTCAGAATCGCAGAATATACTATTCAATTTTACTCAAAGGTACAGAGTGCTACGTAGCTGTAAAAGTCCTAACATTACTCAGTACATCATTCTAAGCTGTCTGGTACCACTTGCATGTCTCTGTTACTTCTGGAAATAAAGTCACTTTCACAATGTGAATGGAACAATAGCAAAGCAATTGGAATCATAGAGGATACTTTTCAATTTTACTCAAAAGTAAAGAAGGTAAGTAGAAGTAAATGTCCTAAATGTATTTAGCACATGATTCTAACTTGTCTGCTACCACTTGTATCTCTGTGCTCCTTCAGGAAAAAAAGTCACTTTCTCAATGTAAATGGAAGAATACCAAATCAATTGGAATCAAAGAAGATACTTCTCAATTTTACTTAAAGGTAAAGAGGGTAAGTAGATGTAAACGACCTGAATGTACTTAGCACATGATTCTAACTTGTCTGGTACCACTTGCATGTCTGTGCTCCTTCAGGAAAAAAAGTCACTTTCTCAACGTGAATGGAACAATAGTACAGCAGTTGGAATCAAAGAAGATACTTTCCAATTTTACTCAAAGGTACAGAGTGCTCAGTTGATGTAAGCATCCTAACTTTACTCAGTACCTCATTATAACTTGTCTGGCACCCTTTGAGATTGTCTGTGCTTCTTCAGGAAAAAAAGTCATTTTCTCACTGTGCTCACAACAAAAGCAATGTTTTCAGAATCGAAGAATATACTATTCAATTTTACTCAGAGGTACAGAGTGCTAAGTAGATGTAAACGTCCTAACTTTGCTTAGCACATGGTTCTGTGTTGTCTGGTACCACTTGCATGTCTGTGCTCCTTCAGGAAAAAAAGTCACTTTCTCAATGTGAATGGAACAATAGCAAAGCAACTGGAATCAAAGAAGATACTTTTCAATTTTACTCAAAGGTAAAGAGGGTAAGCAGAAGTAGACGTGCTGAATGTATTTAGCACATGATTCTAACTTGTCTGCTACCGCTTGCATATATGTTCTCCTTCAGGAAAAAAAGTTGCTTTCTCAATGTGAATGGAACAGTAGCAAAGTGATAGCAATCACAGAAGATACTTTTCAATTTTACTCAAAGGTACTGAGTGCTCAGTTGTTGTAAACGTCCTAACTTTACTGAGTACCTGATTCTAAGTTGTTTGGCACCCTTTGATTGTCTGTGCTTCTTATGGAAAAAAAGTCATTTTCTCACTGTGCTCACAACAAAAGCAATGCTTTCAGATTCGAAGAATATACTATTCAATTTTACTCAGAGGTACAGAGTGCTAAGTGGATGTACACTTCCTAACATTACTCAGTACATCATTCTAAGCTGTCTGGTATCACTTGCATGTCTGTGCTCCTTCAGGAAAAAAAGTCACTTTCACAACGTGAATGAAACAATAGCAAAGCATTTGGAATCAAAGAAGGTACTTTTCAATTTTTCCCAAAGGTAAACAGGGTACGTAGAAGTAAATGTCCTAAATGTACTTAGCACATGATTCTAACTTGTCTGCTACCACTTGCATCTCTGTGCTCCTTGAGGAAATAAAATCACTTTCTCAACGTGAATGGAATAATAGCAAAGCAATAGCAATCACAGAAGATACTTTTCAATTTTACTCAAAGGTACTGAGTGCTCAGCTGATGTTATTGTCCTAACTTTACTCAGTACCTGATTCTAAGTTGTCTGGCACCTTTTGATTGTCTGTGCTCCTTCAGGAAAAAAAGTCATTTTCTAACTGTGCTCACAACATAAGCAATGCATTAAGAATCGAAGAAAATACTTGTCAATTTTACTCAGAGGTACAGAGTGCTAAGTAAATGTAAACGTCCTAACTTTGCTTAGCACATGGTTCTGTGTTGTCTGGTACCACTTGCATGTGTGTTCTCCTTCAGGAAAAAAAGGCACTTTCTCAATGTGAATAGAACAATAGCAAAGCAAATGGAATCAAAGAAGATACTTTTCAATTTTACTCAAAGGTAAAGAGGGTAAGCAGAAGTAAACGTCCTCAATGTATTTAGCACATGATTCTAACTTGTCTGCTACCGCTTGCATATATGTTCTCCTTCAGGAAAAAAAGTTGCTTTCTCAATGTGAATGGAACAGTAGCAAAGTGATAGCAATCAGAGAAGATACTTTTCAATTTTACTCAAAGGGACTGAGTACTGAGTTGATGTAAACGTCCTAACTTTACTCAGTACCTGATTCTAAGTTGTCTGGCACCCTTTGATTGTCTGTGCTTCTTCAGGAAAAAAAGTCATTTTCTCACTGTGCTCACAACAAAAGCAATGCTTTCAGATTCGAAGAATATACTATTCAATTTTACTCAGAGGTACAGAGTGCTAAGTAGATGTACACTTCCTAACATTACTCAGTACATCATTTTAAGCTGTCTGGTATCACTTGCATGTCTGTGCTCCTTCAGGAAAAAAAGTCACTTTCTCAATGTGAATGGAACAATAGCAAAGCAATTGGAATCAAAGAAGATACTTTTCAATTTTACTCAAAGGTAAAAAGGGTAAGTAGAAGTAAATCTCCTAAATGTACTTAGCACATGATTCTAACTTGTCTGCTACCACTTGCATCTCTGTGCTCCTTCAGGAATAAAAGTCACTTTCTCAACGTGAATAGAACAATAGCAAAGCAATAGGAATCACAGAAGATACTTTTCAATTTTACTCAAAGGTACTGAGTGCTCAGATGATGTTAATGTCCTAACTTTACTCAGTACCTGATTATAAGTTGTCTGGCACCCTTTGATTGTCTCTGCTTCTTCAGGAACAAAAGTCACTTTCCCACTGTGCTCACAACAAAAGCAATGTTTTCAGAATCGAAGAATATACTATTCAATTTTACTCAGAGGTACAGAGTGCTAAGTAGATGTAAACGTCCTAACTTTGCTTAGCACATGGTTCTGTGTTGTCTGGTACCACTTGCATGTCTGTGCTCCTTCAGGAAAAAAAGTCACTTTCTGAATGTGAATGGAACAATAGCAAAGCAACTGGAATCAAAGAAGATACTTTTCAATTTTACTCAAAGGTAAAGAGGGTAAGCAGAATTAAACGTCCTGAATGTATTTCGCACATGATTCTAACGTCTGCTACCGCCTGCATATATGTTCTCCTTCAGGAAAAAAAGTTGCTTTCTCAATGTGAATGGAACAGTAGCAAACTGATAGCAATCACAGAAGATACTTTTCAATTTTACTCCAAGGTACTGAGTGCTCAGTTGATGTAAACGTCCTAACCTTACACAGTACCTGATTCTAAGTTGTCTGGCACCCTTTGATTGTCTGTGCTTCTTCAGGAAAAAAAGTCATTTTCTCACTGTGCTCACAACAAAAGCAATGCTTTCAGATTCGAAGAATATACTATACAATTTTACTCAGAGGTACAGAGTGCTAAGTAGATGTAAACATCCTAACTTTACTTAGCACATGGTTCTGAGTTGTCTGGTACCCCTTGCATGTCTGTGCTCCTTCAGGAAAAAAAGTCACTTTCTCAATGTAAATGGAAGAATACCAAATCAATTGGAATCAAAGAAGATACTTTTCAATTTTACTCAAAGGTAAAGAGGGTAAGTAGATGTAAACGACCTGAGTGTACTTAGCACATGATTCTAACTTGTCTGCTACCACTTGCATGTCTGTGCTCCTTCAGGAAAAAAAGTCACTTTCTCAATGTGAATGGAACAATAGTACAGCAGTTGGAATCAAAGAAGATACTTTTCAATTTTACTCAAAGGTACTGAGTGCTCAGCTGATGTTAATGTCCTAACTTTACTCAGTACCTGATTCTAAGTTGTCTGGCACCCTTTGATTGTCTGGGCTCCTTCAGGAAAAAAAGTCATTTTCTAAATGTGCTCACAACATAAGCAATGCATTAAGAATCGAAGAATATACTTATCAATTTTACTCAGAGGTACAGAGTGCTAAGTAGATATAAACATCCTAACTTTACTTAGCACATGGTTCTGAGTTGTCTGGTACCACTTGCATGTCTGTGCTCCTTCAGGAAAAAAAGTCACTTTCTCAATGTGAATAGAACAATAGTACAGGAGTTGGAATCAAAGAAGATACTTTTCAATTTTACTCAAAGGTACTGAGTGCTCAGATGATGTTAATGTCCTAACTTTATTCAGTACCTGATTATAAGTTGTCTGGCACCCTTTGATTGTCTCTGCTTCTTCAGGAACAAAAGTCACTTTCTCACTGTGCTCACAACAAAAGCAATGTTTTCAGAATGGAAGAATATACTATTCAATTTTACTCAGAGGTACAGAGTGCTAAGTAGATGTAAAAGTCCTAACATTACTCAGTACATCATTTTAAGCTGTCTGGTACCACTTGCATGTCTGTGGTCCTTCAGGAAAAAAAGTCACTTTCTCAATGTGAATGGAACAATAGCAAAGCAATTGGAATCAAAGAAGATACTTTTCAATTTTACTCAAAGGTAAAGCGGGTAAGTAGAAGTAAATCTCCTAAATGTACTTAGCACATGATTCTAACTTGTCTGCTACCACTTGCATCTCTGTGCTCCTTCAGGAATAAAAGTCACTTTCTCAACGTGAATAGAACAATAGCAAAGCAATAGCAATCACAGAAGATACTTTTCAATTTCACTCAAAGGTACTGAGTGCTCAGATGATGTTAATGTCCTAACTTTACTCAGTACCTGATTATAAGTTGTCTGGCACCCTTTGATTGTCTCTGCTTCTTCAGGAAAAAAAGTCACTTTCTCACTGTGCTCACAACAAAAGCAATGTTTTCCGAATCGAAGAATATACTATTCAATTTTACTCAGAGGTACTGAGTGCTAAGTAGATGTAAAAGTCCTAACATTACTCAGTACATCATTCTAAGCTGTCTGGTATCACTTGCATGTCTGTGCTGCTTCAGGAAAAAAAGTCACTTTCTCAACGTGAATGAAACAATAGCAAAGCATTTGGAATCAAAGAAGATACTTTTCAATTTTACTCAAAGGTAAAGAGGGTACGTAGAAGTAAATGTCCTAAATGTACTTAGCACATGATTCTAACTTGTCTGCTACCACTTGCATCTCTGTGCTCCTTGAGGAAAAAAAATCAC
Organism: Mobula birostris; assembly: GCF_030028105.1. Classification (NCBI taxonomy): domain Eukaryota; kingdom Metazoa; phylum Chordata; class Chondrichthyes; order Myliobatiformes; family Myliobatidae; genus Mobula; species Mobula birostris. Next base: position 22,585,751 of record NC_092402.1, on the reverse strand, counting down.
TTTCTCAACGTGAATGGAACAATAGCAAAGCAATAGCAATCACAGAAGATACTTTTCAATTTTACTCAAAGGTACTGAGTGCTCAGCTGATGTTAATGTCCTAACTTTACTCAGTACCTGATTCTAAGTTGTCTGGCACCCTTTGATTGTCTGTGCTCCTTCAGGAAAAAATGTCATTTTCTCACTGTGCTCACAACAAAAGCAATGCTTTCAGATTCGAAGAATATACTATTCAATTTTACTCAGAGGTACAGAGTGTTAAGTAGATGTACACTTCCTAACATTACTCAGTACATCATTCTAAGCTGTCTGGTATCACTTGCATGTCTGTGCTCCTTCAGGAAAAAAAGTCACTTTCTCAACGTGAATGAAACAAGAGCAAAGCATTTGGAATCAAAGAAGATACTTTTCAATTTTACTCAAAGGTAAAGAGGGTAAGTAGATGGAAACGACCTGAATGTATTTAGCACATGATTCTAACTTGTCTGGTACCACTTGCATGACTGTGCTCCTTCAGGAAAAAAGTCACTTTCTCAATCTGAATGGAACAATAGTACAGCAGTTGGAATCAAAGAATATACTTTTCAATTTTACTCAAAGGTACAGAGTGCTCAGTTGATGTAAGCATCCTAACTTTACTCAGTACCTGATTATAACTTGTCTGGCACCCTTTGATTGTCTGTGCTTCTTCAGGAAAAAAAGTCATTTTCTCACTGTGCTCACAACAAATGCAATGTTTTCAGAATCGTAGAATATACTATTCAATTTTACTCAGAGGTACAGAGTGCTAAGTAGATGTAAACGTGTTAACTTTGCTTAGCACATGGTTCTGTGTTGTCTGGTACCACTTGCATGTCTGTGCTCCTTCAGGAAAAAAAAGCACTTTCTCAATGTGAATAGAACAATAGCAAAGCAATTAGAATCAAAGAAGATACTTTTCAATTTTACACAAAGGTAAAGAGGGTAAGCAGAAGTAAACGTCCTCAATGTATTTAGCACATGATTCTAGCTTGTCTGCTACCGCTTGCATATATGTTCTCCTTCAGGAAAAAAAGTTGCTTTCTCAATGTGAATGGAACAGTAGCAAAGTGATAGCAATCACAGAAGATACTTTTCAATTTTACTCAAAGGTACTGAGTACTGAGTTGATGTAAACGTCCTAACTTTACTCAGTACCTGATTCTAAGTTGTCTGGCACCCTTTGATTGTCTGTGCTTCTTTAGGAAAAAAAGTCATTTTCTCACTGTGCTCACAACAAAAGCAATGTTTTCAGATTCGAAGAATATACTATTCAATTTTACTCAGAAGTACAGAGTGCTAAGTAGATGTACACTTCCTAACATTACTCAGTACATCATTTTAAGCTGTCTGGTATCACTTGCATGTCTGTGCTCCTTCAGGAAAAAAAGTCACTTTCTCAATGTGAATGGAACAATAGCAAAGCAATTGGAATCAAAGAAGATACTTTTCAATTTTACCCAAAGGTAAAGAGGGTAAGCAGAAGTAAATCTGCTAAATGTACTTAGCACATGATTCTAACTTGTCTGCTACCACTTGCATCTCTGTGCTCCTTCAGGAAAAAAAGTCACTTTCTCAATGTGAATGGAACAATAGTACAGCAGTTGGAATCAAAGAAGATACTTTTCAATCTTACTCAAAGGTACAGAGTGCTCAGTTGATGTAAGCATCCTAACTTTACTCAGTACCTGATTATAACTTGTCTGGCACCCTTTGATTGTCTGTGCTTCTTCAGGAAAAAAAGTCATTTTCTCACTGTGCTCGCAACAAAAGCAATGTTTTCAGAATCGAAGAATATACTAATCAATTTTACTCAGAGGTACAGAGTGCTAAGTAGATGTAAACGTCGTAACTTTGCTTAGCACATGGTTCTGTGTTGTCTGTTACCACTTGCATGTCTGTGCTCCTTCAGGAAAAAAAGTCACTTTCTCAAAGTGAATGGAACAATAGCAAAGCAACTGGAATCAAAGAAGATACTTTTCAATTTTACTCAAAGGTAAAGAGGGTAAGCAGAATTAAACGTCCTGAATGTACTTAGCACATGATTCTAACTTGTCTGCTACCACTTGCATCTCTGTGCTCCTTCAGGAATAAAAGTCACTTTCTCAACGTGAATAGAACAATAGCAAAGCAATAGCAATCACAGAAGATACTTTTCAATTTTACTCAAAGGTACTGAGTGCTCAGATGATGTTAATGTCCTAACTTTACTCAGTACCTGATTATAAGTTGTCTGGCACCCTTTGATTGTCTCTCCTTCTTCAGGAACAAAAGTCACTTTCTCACTGTGCTCACAACTAAAGCAATGTTTTCAGAATCGAAGAATATACTATTCAATTTTACTCAAAGGTACAGAGTGCTACGTAGCTGTAAAAGTCCTAACATTACTCAGTACATCATTCTAAGCTGTCTGGTACCACTTGCATGTCTCTGTTACTTCTGGAAATAAAGTCACTTTCACAATGTGAATGGAACAATAGCAAAGCAATTGGAATCATAGAGGATACTTTTCAATTTTACTCAAAAGTAAAGAAGGTAAGTAGAAGTAAATGTCCTAAATGTATTTAGCACATGATTCTAACTTGTCTGCTACCACTTGTATCTCTGTGCTCCTTCAGGAAAAAAAGTCACTTTCTCAATGTAAATGGAAGAATACCAAATCAATTGGAATCAAAGAAGATACTTCTCAATTTTACTTAAAGGTAAAGAGGGTAAGTAGATGTAAACGACCTGAGTGTACTTAGCACATGATTCTAACTTGTCTGGTACCACTTGCATGTCTGTGCTCCTTCAGGAAAAAAAGTCACTTTCTCAACGTGAATGGAACAATAGTACAGCAGTTGGAATCAAAGAAGATACTTTTCAATTTTACTCAGAGGTACAGAGTGCTAAGTAGATGTACACTTCCTAACATTACTCAGTACATCATTCTAAGCTGTCTGGTATCACTTGCATGTCTGTGCTCCTTCAGGAAAAAAAGTCACTTTCACAACGTGAATGAAACAATAGCAAAGCATTTGGAATCAAAGAAGGTACTTTTCAATTTTTCCCAAAGGTAAACAGGGTACGTGGAAGTAAATGTCCTAAATGTACTTAGCACATGATTCTAACTTGTCTGCTACCACTTGCATCTCTGTGCTCCTTGAGGAAATAAAATCACTTTCTCAACGTGAATGGAATAATAGCAAAGCAATAGCAATCACAGAAGATACTTTTCAATTTTACTCAAAGGTACTGAGTGCTCAGCTGATGTTATTGTCCTAACTTTACTCAGTACCTGATTCTAAGTTGTCTGGCACCTTTTGATTGTCTGTGCTCCTTCAGGAAAAAAAGTCATTTTCTAACTGTGCTCACAACATAAGCAATGCATTAAGAATCGAAGAATATACTATTCAATTTTACTCAGAGGTACAGAGTGCTAAGTAGATGTAAACGTCCTAACTTTGCTTAGCACATGGTTCTGTGTTGTCTGGTACCACTTGCATGTCTGTGCTCCTTCAGGAAAAAAAGTCACTTTCTCAATGTGAATGGAACAATAGCAAAGCAACTGGAATCAAAGAAGATACTTTTCAATTTTACTCAAAGGTAAAGAGGGTAAGCAGAATTAAACGTCCTGAATGTATTTCGCACATGATTCTAACGTCTGCTACCGCCTGCATATATGTTCTCCTTCAGGAAAAAAAGTTGCTTTCTCAATGTGAATGGAACAGTAGCAAACTGATAGCAATCACAGAAGATACTTTTCAATTTTACTCCAAGGTACTGAGTGCTCAGTTGATGTAAACGTCCTAACCTTACACAGTACCTGATTCTAAGTTGTCTGGCACCCTTTGATTGTCTGTGCTTCTTCAGGAAAAAAAGTCATTTTCTCACTGTGCTCACAACAAAAGCAATGCTTTCAGATTCGAAGAATATACTATTCAATTTTACTCAGAGGTACAGAGTGCTAAGTAGATGTAAACATCCTAACTTTACTTAGCACATGGTTCTGAGTTGTCTGGTACCCCTTGCATGTCTGTGCTCCTTCAGGAAAAAAAGTCACTTTCTCAATGTAAATGGAAGAATACCAAATCAATTGGAATCAAAGAAGATACTTCTCAATTTTACTCAAAGGTAAAGAGGGTAAGTAGATGTAAACGACCTGAGTGTACTTAGCACATGATTCTAACTTGTCTGCTACCACTTGCATGTCTGTGCTCCTTCAGGAAAAAAAGTCACTTTCTCAATGTGAATGGAACAATAGTACAGCAGTTGGAATCAAAGAAGATACTTTTCAATTTTACTCAAAGGTACTGAGTGCTCAGCTGATGTTAATGTCCTAACTTTACTCAGTACCTGATTCTAAGTTGTCTGGCACCCTTTGATTGTCTGGGCTCCTTCAGGAAAAAAAGTCATTTTCTAAATGTGCTCACAACATAAGCAATGCATTAAGAATCGAAGAATATACTTATCAATTTTACTCAGAGGTACAGAGTGCTAAGTAGATATAAACATCCTAACTTTACTTAGCACATGGTTCTGAGTTGTCTGGTACCACTTGCATGTCTGTGCTCCTTCAGGAAAAAAAGTCACTTTCTCAATGTGAATAGAACAATAGTACAGGAGTTGGAATCAAAGAAGATACTTTTCAATTTTACTCAAAGGTACAGAGTGCTCAGTTGATGTAAGCATCCTAACTTTACTCAGTACCTGATTATAACTTGTCTGGCACCCTTTGATTGTCTGTGCTTCTTCAAGAAAAAAAATCATTTTCTCACTGTGCTCACAACAAAAGCAATGTTTTCAGATTCGAAGAATATACTATTCAATTTTACTCAGAGGTGCAGAGTGCTAAGTAGATGTAAACATCCTAACTTTACTTAGCACATGGTTCTGAGTTGTCTGGTACCACTTGCATGTCTGTGCTCCTTCAAGAAAAAAAGTCACTTTCTCAATGTGAATGGAACAATAGCAAAGCAATTGGAATCAAAGAAGATAGTTTTCAATTTTACTCAAAGGTAAAGAGGGTAAGTAGAAGTAAACGTCCTAAATGTACTTAGCACATGATTCTAACTTGTCTGCTACCACTTGCATCTCTGCGCTCCTTCAGGAAAAAAAGTCACTTTCTCAACGTGAATGGAACAATAGCAAAGCAACAGCAATCACAGAAGATACTTTTCAATTTTACTCAAAGGTACTGAGTGCTCAGATGGTGTTAATGTCCTAACTTTACTCAGTACCTGAATCTAAGTTGTCTGGCACCCTTTGATTGTCTGTGCTCCTTCAGGAAAAAAAAATCATTTTCTAACTGTGCTCACAACATAAACAATGCATTAAGAATCGAAGAATATACTTATCAATTTGACTCAGAGGTGTAGAGGGCTAAGTAGATGTAAACATCCTAACTTTACTTAGCACATGGTTCTGAGTTGTCTGGTACCACTTGCATGTCTGTGCTCCTTCAGGAAAAAAAGTCACTTTCTCAATGTAAATGGAAGAATACCAAATCAATTGGAATCAAAGAAGATACTTTTCAATTTTACTCAAAGGTAAAGAGGGTAAGTAGATGTAAATGACCTGAATGTACTTAGCACATGATTCTAACTTGTCTGGTACCACTTGCATCTCTGTGCTCCTTCAGGAATAAAAGTCACTTTCTCAACGTGAATAGAACAATAGCAAAGCAATAGGAATCACAGAAGATACTTTTCAATTTTACTCAAAGGTACTGAGTGCTCAGATGATGTTAATGTCCTAACTTTATTCAGTACCTGATTATAAGTTGTCTGGCACCCTTTGATTGTCTCTGCTTCTTCAGGAACAAAAGTCACTTTCTCACTGTGCTCACAACAAAAGCAATGTTTTCAGAATGGAAGAATATACTATTCAATTTTACTCAGAGGTACAGAGTGCTAAGTAGATGTAAAAGTCCTAACATTACTCAGTACATCATTTTAAGCTGTCTGGTACCACTTGCATGTCTCTGTTCCTTCAGGAAATAAAGTCACTTTCACAATGTGAATGGAACAATAGCAAAGCAATTGGAATCATAGAGGATACTTTTCAATTTTACTCAAAAGTAAAGAAGGTAAGTAGAAGTAAATGTCCTAAATGTACTTAGCACATGATTCTAACTTGTCTGGTACAACTTGCATGTCTGTGCTCCTTCAGGAAAAAAAGCCACTTTCTCAATGTGAATGGAACAATAGTACAGCAGTTGGAATCAAAGAAGATACTTTTCAATTTTACTCAAAGGTACAGAGTGCTCAGTTGATGTAAGCATCCTAACTTTACTCAGTACCTAATTATAACTTGTCTGGCACCCTTTGATTGTCTGTGCTTCTTCAGGAAAAGAAGTCATTTTCTCACTGTGCTCACAACAAAAGCAATGTTTTCAGAATCGAAGAATATACTAATCAATTTTACTCAGAAGTACAGAGTGCTAAGTAGATGTAAACGTCCTAACTTCGCTTAGCACATGGTTCTGTGTTGTCTGGTACCACTTGCATGTCTGTGCTCCTTCAGGAAAAAAAGTCACTTTCTCAATGTGAATGGAACAATAGCAAAGCAACTGGAATCAAAGAAGATACTTTTCAATTTTACTCAAAGGTAAAGAGGGTGGCAGAATTAAACGTCCTGAATGTATTTAGCACATGATTCTAACTTGTCTGCTACCGCTTGCATATATGTTCTCCTTTAGGAAAAAAAGTTGCTTTCTCAATGTGAATGGAACAGTAGCAAATTCATAGCAATCACTGATGATACTTTTCAATTTTACTCAAAGGTACTGAGTGCTCAGTTGATGTAAACGTCCTAACTTTACTCAGTACCTGATTCTAAGTTGTCTGGCACCCTTTGATTGTCCGTGCTCCTTCAGGAAAAAAAGCCATTTTCGTAATGTTCTCACAACAAAAGCAATGCATTAAGAATCGAAGAATATACTCATCAATTTTACTCAGAGGTGCAGAGTGCTAAGTAGATGTAAACATCCTAACTTTACTTAGCACATGGTTCTGAGTTGTTTGATACCACTTGCATGTCTGTGCTCCTTCGGGAAAAAAAGTCACTTTCTCAATGTAAATGGAAGAATACCAAATCAATTGGAATCAAAGAAGATACTTTTCAATGTTACTCAAAGGTACTGAGTGCTCAGTGCATGTAAACGTCCTAACTTTACTCAGTACCTGATTCTAAGTTGTCTGGCAACCTTTGATTGTCTGTGCTTCTTCAGGAAAAAAAGTCATTTTCTCACTGTGCTCACAACAAAAGCAATGCTTTCAGATTCGAAGAATATACAATTCAATTTTACTCAGAGGTACAGAGTGCTAAGTAGATATAAACATCCTAACTTTACTTAGCACATGGTTCTGAGTTGTCTGGTAACACTTGCATGTCTGTGCTCCTTCGGGAAAAAAAGTCACTTTCTCAATGTGAATACAACAATAGTACAGCAGTTGGAATCAAAGAAGATACTTTTCAATTTTACTCAAAGGTACAGAGTGCTCAGTTGATGTTAGCATCCTAACTTTACTCAGTACCTGATTATAACTTGTCTGGCACCCTTTGATTGTCTGTGCTTCTTCAGGAAAAAAAGTCATTTTGTCACTGTGCTCACAACAAAAGCAATGTTTTCAGAATCGTAGAATATACTATTCAATTTTACTCAGAGGTACAGAGTGCTAAGTAGATGTAAACGTCCTAACTTTGCTTAGCACATGGTTCTGTGTTGTCTGGTACCACTTGCATGTCTGTGCTCCTTCAGGAAAAAAAGTCACTTTCTCAATGTGAATGGAACAATAGCAAAGCAACTGGAATCAAAGAAGATACTTTTCAATTTTACTCAAAGGTAAAGAGGGTAAGCAGAATTAAACGTCCTGAATGTATTTAGCACATGATTCTAACTTGTCTGCTACCGCTTGCATATATGTTCTCCTTTAGGAAAAAAAGTTGCTTTCTCAATGTGAATGGAACAGTAGCAAATTCATAGCAATCACTAAAGATACTTTTCAATTTTACTCAAAGGTACTGAGTGCTCAGTTGATGTAAACGTCCTAACTTTACTCAGTTCCTGATTCTAAGTTGTCTGGCACCCTTTGATTGTCTGTGCTCCTTCAGGAAAAAAAGCCATTTTCGTAATGTTCTCACAACAAAAGCAATGCATTAAGAATCGAAGAATATACTCATCAATTTTACTCAGAGGTGCAGAGTGCTAAGTAGATGTAAACATCCTAACTTTACTTAGCACATGGTTCTGAGTCGTCTGATACCACTTGCATGTCTGTGCTCCTGCAGGAAAAAAAGTCACTTTCTCAATGTAAATGGAAGAATACCAAATAAATGGGAATCAAAGAAGATTCTTTTGAATTTTAATCAAAGGTAAAGAGGGTAAGTAGATGTAAACGACCTGAATGTACTTAGCACATTATTCTAACTTGTCTGGTACCACTTGCATGTCTGTGCTCCTTCAGGAAAAAAAGTCACTTTCTCTATGTGAATGGAACAATAGTACAGCAGTTGGAATCAAAGAAGATACTTTTCAATTTTCCTCAAAGGTACTGAGTGCTCAGTTGATGTAAGCATCCTAACTTTACTCAGTACCTGATTATAAGTTGTCTGGCACCCTTTGATTGTCTGTGCTTCTTCAGGAAAAAAAGTCATTTTCTCACTGTGCTCACAACAAAAGCAATTTTTTCAGAATCGTAGAATATACTATTCAATTTTACTCAGAGGTACAGAGTGCTAAGTAGATGTACACTTCCTAACATTACTCAGTACATCATTCTAAGCTGTCTGGTATCACTTGCATGTCTGTGCTCCTTCAGGAAAAAAAGTCACTTTCTCAACGTGAATGAAACAATAGCAAAGCATTTGGAATCAAAGAAGATACTTTTCAATTTTACTCAAAGGTAAAGAGGGTACGTAGAAGTAAACGTCCTGAATGTATTTAGCACATGATTCTAACTTGTCTGCTACCGCTTGCATATATGTTCTCCTTCAGGAAAAAAAGTTGCTTTCTCAATGTGAATGGAACAGTAGCAAAGTGATAGCAATCACAGAAGATACTTTTCAATTTTACTCAAAGGTACTGAGTACTGAGTTGATGTAAACGTCCTAACTTTACTCAGTACCTGATTCTAAGTTGTCTGGCACCCTTTGATTGTCTGTGCTACTTCAGGAAAAAAAGTCATTTTCTCACTGTGCTCACAACAAAAGCAATGCTTTCAGATTCGAAGAATATACTATTCAATTTTACTCAGAGGTACTGAGTGCTAAGTAGATGTACACTTCCTAACATTACTCAGTACATCATTCTAAGCTGTCTGGTATCACTTGCATGTCTGTGCTCCTTCAGGAAAAAAAGTCACTTTCTCAACGTGAATGAAACAATAGCAAAGCATTTGGAATCAAAGAAGTTACTTTTCAATTTTACTCAAAGGTAAAGAGGGTACGTAGAAGTAAATGTCCTAAATGTACTTAGCACATGATTCTAACTTGTCTGCTACCACTTGCATCTCTGTGCTCCTTGAGGAAAAAAAATCACTTTCTCAACGTGAATGGAACAATAGCAAAGGAATAGCAATCACAGAAGATACTTTTCAACTTTACTCAAAGGTACTGAGTGCTCAGCTGATGTTAATGTCCTAACTTTACTCAGTACCTGATTCTAAGTTGTCTGGCACCCTTTGATTGTCTCTGCTCCTTCAGGAAAAAAAGTCATTTTCTAACTGTGCTCACAACATAAGCAATGCAGTAAGTATCGAAGAATATACTTATCAATTTTACTCAGAGGTACAGAGTGCTAAGTAGATATAAACATCCTAACTTTACTTAGCACATGGTTCTGAGTTGTCTGGTAACACTTGCATGTCTGTGCTCCTTCGGGAAAAAAAGTCACTTTCTCAATGTGAATACAACAATAGTACAGCAGTTGGAATCAAAGAAGATACTTTTCAATTTTACTCAAAGGTACAGAGTGCTCAGTTGATGTTAGCATCCTAACTTTACTCAGTACCTGATTATAAGTTGTCTGGCACCCTTTGATTGTCAGTGCTTCTTCAGGAAAAAAAGTCACTTTCTCACTGTTGTCACAACAAAAGCAATGTTTTCCGAATCGAAGAATATACTATTCAATTTTACTCAGAGGTACAGAGTGTTAAGTAGATGTAAAAGTCCTAACATTACTCAGTACATCATTCTAAGCTGTCTGGTATCACTTGCATGTCTGTGCTGCTTCAGGAAAAAAAGTCACTTTCTCAACGTGAATGAAACAATAGCAAAGCATTTGGAATCAAAGAAGATACTTTTCAATTTTACTCAAAGGTAAAGAGGGTACGTAGAAGTAAATGTCCTAAATGTACTTAGCACATGATTCTAACTTGTCTGCTACCACTTGCATCTCTGTGCTCCTTGAGGAAAAAAAATCACTTTCTCAACGTGAATGGAACAATAGCAAAGCAATAGCAATCACAGAAGATACTTTTCAATTTTACTCAAAGGTACTGAGTGCTCAGCTGATGTTAATGTCCTAACTTTACTCAGTACCTGATTCTAAGTTGTCTGGCACCCTTTGATTGTCTGTGCTCCTTCAGGAAAAAATGTCATTTTCTCACTGTGCTCACAACAAAAGCAATGCTTTCAGATTCGAAGAATATACTATTCAATTTTACTCAGAGGTACAGAGTGTTAAGTAGATGTACACTTCCTAACATTACTCAGTACATCATTCTAAGCTGTCTGGTATCACTTGCATGTCTGTGCTCCTTCAGGAAAAAAAGTCACTTTCTCAACGTGAATGAAACAAGAGCAAAGCATTTGGAATCAAAGAAGATACTTTTCAATTTTACTCAAAGGTAAAGAGGGTAAGTAGATGGAAACGACCTGAATGTATTTAGCACATGATTCTAACTTGTCTGGTACCACTTGCATGACTGTGCTCCTTCAGGAAAAAAGTCACTTTCTCAATCTGAATGGAACAATAGTACAGCAGTTGGAATCAAAGAATATACTTTTCAATTTTACTCAAAGGTACAGAGTGCTCAGTTGATGTAAGCATCCTAACTTTACTCAGTACCTGATTATAACTTGTCTGGCACCCTTTGATTGTCTGTGCTTCTTCAGGAAAAAAAGTCATTTTCTCACTGTGCTCACAACAAATGCAATGTTTTCAGAATCGTAGAATATACTATTCAATTTTACTCAGAGGTACAGAGTGCTAAGTAGATGTAAACGTGTTAACTTTGCTTAGCACATGGTTCTGTGTTGTCTGGTACCACTTGCATGTCTGTGCTCCTTCAGGAAAAAAAAGCACTTTCTCAATGTGAATAGAACAATAGCAAAGCAATTAGAATCAAAGAAGATACTTTTCAATTTTACACAAAGGTAAAGAGGGTAAGCAGAAGTAAACGTCCTCAATGTATTTAGCACATGATTCTAGCTTGTCTGCTACCGCTTGCATATATGTTCTCCTTCAGGAAAAAAAGTTGCTTTCTCAATGTGAATGGAACAGTAGCAAAGTGATAGCAATCACAGAAGATACTTTTCAATTTTACTCAAAGGTACTGAGTACTGAGTTGATGTAAACGTCCTAACTTTACTCAGTACCTGATTCTAAGTTGTCTGGCACCCTTTGATTGTCTGTGCTTCTTTAGGAAAAAAAGTCATTTTCTCACTGTGCTCACAACAAAAGCAATGTTTTCAGATTCGAAGAATATACTATTCAATTTTACTCAGAAGTACAGAGTGCTAAGTAGATGTACACTTCCTAACATTACTCAGTACATCATTTTAAGCTGTCTGGTATCACTTGCATGTCTGTGCTCCTTCAGGAAAAAAAGTCACTTTCTCAATGTGAATGGAACAATAGCAAAGCAATTGGAATCAAAGAAGATACTTTTCAATTTTACCCAAAGGTAAAGAGGGTAAGCAGAAGTAAATCTGCTAAATGTACTTAGCACATGATTCTAACTTGTCTGCTACCACTTGCATCTCTGTGCTCCTTCAGGAAAAAAAGTCACTTTCTCAATGTGAATGGAACAATAGTACAGCAGTTGGAATCAAAGAAGATACTTTTCAATCTTACTCAAAGGTACAGAGTGCTCAGTTGATGTAAGCATCCTAACTTTACTCAGTACCTGATTATAACTTGTCTGGCACCCTTTGATTGTCTGTGCTTCTTCAGGAAAAAAAGTCATTTTCTCACTGTGCTCGCAACAAAAGCAATGTTTTCAGAATCGAAGAATATACTAATCAATTTTACTCAGAGGTACAGAGTGCTAAGTAGATGTAAACGTCGTAACTTTGCTTAGCACATGGTTCTGTGTTGTCTGTTACCACTTGCATGTCTGTGCTCCTTCAGGAAAAAAAGTCACTTTCTCAAAGTGAATGGAACAATAGCAAAGCAACTGGAATCAAAGAAGATACTTTTCAATTTTACTCAAAGGTAAAGAGGGTAAGCAGAATTAAACGTCCTGAATGTACTTAGCACATGATTCTAACTTGTCTGCTACCACTTGCATCTCTGTGCTCCTTCAGGAATAAAAGTCACTTTCTCAACGTGAATAGAACAATAGCAAAGCAATAGCAATCACAGAAGATACTTTTCAATTTTACTCAAAGGTACTGAGTGCTCAGATGATGTTAATGTCCTAACTTTACTCAGTACCTGATTATAAGTTGTCTGGCACCCTTTGATTGTCTCTCCTTCTTCAGGAACAAAAGTCACTTTCTCACTGTGCTCACAACTAAAGCAATGTTTTCAGAATCGAAGAATATACTATTCAATTTTACTCAAAGGTACAGAGTGCTACGTAGCTGTAAAAGTCCTAACATTACTCAGTACATCATTCTAAGCTGTCTGGTACCACTTGCATGTCTCTGTTACTTCTGGAAATAAAGTCACTTTCACAATGTGAATGGAACAATAGCAAAGCAATTGGAATCATAGAGGATACTTTTCAATTTTACTCAAAAGTAAAGAAGGTAAGTAGAAGTAAATGTCCTAAATGTATTTAGCACATGATTCTAACTTGTCTGCTACCACTTGTATCTCTGTGCTCCTTCAGGAAAAAAAGTCACTTTCTCAACGTGAATGAAACAAGAGCAAAGCATTTGGAATCAAAGAAGATACTTTTCAATTTTACTCAAAGGTAAAGAGGGTAAGTAGATGGAAACGACCTGAATGTATTTAGCACATGATTCTAACTTGTCTGGTACCACTTGCATGACTGTGCTCCTTCAGGAAAAAAGTCACTTTCTCAATCTGAATGGAACAATAGTACAGCAGTTGGAATCAAAGAATATACTTTTCAATTTTACTCAAAGGTACAGAGTGCTCAGTTGATGTAAGCATCCTAACTTTACTCAGTACCTGATTATAACTTGTCTGGCACCCTTTGATTGTCTGTGCTTCTTCAGGAAAAAAAGTCATTTTCTCACTGTGCTCACAACAAATGCAATGTTTTCAGAATCGTAGAATATACTATTCAATTTTACTCAGAGGTACAGAGTGCTAAGTAGATGTAAACGTGTTAACTTTGCTTAGCACATGGTTCTGTGTTGTCTGGTACCACTTGCATGTCTGTGCTCCTTCAGGAAAAAAAAGCACTTTCTCAATGTGAATAGAACAATAGCAAAGCAATTAGAATCAAAGAAGATACTTTTCAATTTTACACAAAGGTAAAGAGGGTAAGCAGAAGTAAACGTCCTCAATGTATTTAGCACATGATTCTAGCTTGTCTGCTACCGCTTGCATATATGTTCTCCTTCAGGAAAAAAAGTTGCTTTCTCAATGTGAATGGAACAGTAGCAAAGTGATAGCAATCACAGAAGATACTTTTCAATTTTACTCAAAGGTACTGAGTACTGAGTTGATGTAAACGTCCTAACTTTACTCAGTACCTGATTCTAAGTTGTCTGGCACCCTTTGATTGTCTGTGCTTCTTTAGGAAAAAAAGTCATTTTCTCACTGTGCTCACAACAAAAGCAATGTTTTCAGATTCGAAGAATATACTATTCAATTTTACTCAGAAGTACAGAGTGCTAAGTAGATGTACACTTCCTAACATTACTCAGTACATCATTTTAAGCTGTCTGGTATCACTTGCATGTCTGTGCTCCTTCAGGAAAAAAAGTCACTTTCTCAATGTGAATGGAACAATAGCAAAGCAATTGGAATCAAAGAAGATACTTTTCAATTTTACCCAAAGGTAAAGAGGGTAAGCAGAAGTAAATCTGCTAAATGTACTTAGCACATGATTCTAACTTGTCTGCTACCACTTGCATCTCTGTGCTCCTTCAGGAAAAAAAGTCACTTTCTCAATGTGAATGGAACAATAGTACAGCAGTTGGAATCAAAGAAGATACTTTTCAATCTTACTCAAAGGTACAGAGTGCTCAGTTGATGTAAGCATCCTAACTTTACTCAGTACCTGATTATAACTTGTCTGGCACCCTTTGATTGTCTGTGCTTCTTCAGGAAAAAAAGTCATTTTCTCACTGTGCTCGCAACAAAAGCAATGTTTTCAGAATCGAAGAATATACTAATCAATTTTACTCAGAGGTACAGAGTGCTAAGTAGATGTAAACGTCGTAACTTTGCTTAGCACATGGTTCTGTGTTGTCTGTTACCACTTGCATGTCTGTGCTCCTTCAGGAAAAAAAGTCACTTTCTCAAAGTGAATGGAACAATAGCAAAGCAACTGGAATCAAAGAAGATACTTTTCAATTTTACTCAAAGGTAAAGAGGGTAAGCAGAATTAAACGTCCTGAATGTACTTAGCACATGATTCTAACTTGTCTGCTACCACTTGCATCTCTGTGCTCCTTCAGGAATAAAAGTCACTTTCTCAACGTGAATAGAACAATAGCAAAGCAATAGCAATCACAGAAGATACTTTTCAATTTTACTCAAAGGTACTGAGTGCTCAGATGATGTTAATGTCCTAACTTTACTCAGTACCTGATTATAAGTTGTCTGGCACCCTTTGATTGTCTCTCCTTCTTCAGGAACAAAAGTCACTTTCTCACTGTGCTCACAACTAAAGCAATGTTTTCAGAATCGAAGAATATACTATTCAATTTTACTCAAAGGTACAGAGTGCTACGTAGCTGTAAAAGTCCTAACATTACTCAGTACATCATTCTAAGCTGTCTGGTACCACTTGCATGTCTCTGTTACTTCTGGAAATAAAGTCACTTTCACAATGTGAATGGAACAATAGCAAAGCAATTGGAATCATAGAGGATACTTTTCAATTTTACTCAAAAGTAAAGAAGGTAAGTAGAAGTAAATGTCCTAAATGTATTTAGCACATGATTCTAACTTGTCTGCTACCACTTGTATCTCTGTGCTCCTTCAGGAAAAAAAGTCACTTTCTCAATGTAAATGGAAGAATACCAAATCAATTGGAATCAAAGAAGATACTTCTCAATTTTACTTAAAGGTAAAGAGGATAAGTAGATGTAAACGACCTGAGTGTACTTAGCACATGATTCTAACTTGTCTGGTACCACTTGCATGTCTGTGCTCCTTCAGGAAAAAAAGTCACTTTCTCAACGTGAATGGAACAATAGTACAGCAGTTGGAATCAAAGAAGATACTTTTCAATTTTACTCAGAGGTACAGAGTGCTAAGTAGATGTACACTTCCTAACATTACTCAGTACATCATTCTAAGCTGTCTGGTATCACTTGCATGTCTGTGCTCCTTCAGGAAAAAAAGTCACTTTCACAACGTGAATGAAACAATAGCAAAGCATTTGGAATCAAAGAAGGTACTTTTCAATTTTTCCCAAAGGTAAACAGGGTACGTGGAAGTAAATGTCCTAAATGTACTTAGCACATGATTCTAACTTGTCTGCTACCACTTGCATCTCTGTGCTCCTTGAGGAAATAAAATCACTTTCTCAACGTGAATGGAATAATAGCAAAGCAATAGCAATCACAGAAGATACTTTTCAATTTTACTCAAAGGTACTGAGTGCTCAGCTGATGTTATTGTCCTAACTTTACTCAGTACCTGATTCTAAGTTGTCTGGCACCTTTTGATTGTCTGTGCTCCTTCAGGAAAAAAAGTCATTTTCTAACTGTGCTCACAACATAAGCAATGCATTAAGAATCGAAGAATATACTATTCAATTTTACTCAGAGGTACAGAGTGCTAAGTAGATGTAAACGTCCTAACTTTGCTTAGCACATGGTTCTGTGTTGTCTGGTACCACTTGCATGTCTGTGCTCCTTCAGGAAAAAAAGTCACTTTCTCAATGTGAATGGAACAATAGCAAAGCAACTGGAATCAAAGAAGATACTTTTCAATTTTACTCAAAGGTAAAGAGGGTAAGCAGAATTAAACGTCCTGAATGTATTTCGCACATGATTCTAACGTCTGCTACCGCCTGCATATATGTTCTCCTTCAGGAAAAAAAGTTGCTTTCTCAATGTGAATGGAACAGTAGCAAACTGATAGCAATCACAGAAGATACTTTTCAATTTTACTCCAAGGTACTGAGTGCTCAGTTGATGTAAACGTCCTAACCTTACACAGTACCTGATTCTAAGTTGTCTGGCACCCTTTGATTGTCTGTGCTTCTTCAGGAAAAAAAGTCATTTTCTCACTGTGCTCACAACAAAAGCAATGCTTTCAGATTCGAAGAATATACTATTCAATTTTACTCAGAGGTACAGAGTGCTAAGTAGATGTAAACATCCTAACTTTACTTAGCACATGGTTCTGAGTTGTCTGGTACCCCTTGCATGTCTGTGCTCCTTCAGGAAAAAAAGTCACTTTCTCAATGTAAATGGAAGAATACCAAATCAATTGGAATCAAAGAAGATACTTCTCAATTTTACTCAAAGGTAAAGAGGGTAAGTAGATGTAAACGACCTGAGTGTACTTAGCACATGATTCTAACTTGTCTGCTACCACTTGCATGTCTGTGCTCCTTCAGGAAAAAAAGTCACTTTCTCAATGTGAATGGAACAATAGTACAGCAGTTGGAATCAAAGAAGATACTTTTCAATTTTACTCAAAGGTACTGAGTGCTCAGCTGATGTTAATGTCCTAACTTTACTCAGTACCTGATTCTAAGTTGTCTGGCACCCTTTGATTGTCTGGGCTCCTTCAGGAAAAAAAGTCATTTTCTAAATGTGCTCACAACATAAGCAATGCATTAAGAATCGAAGAATATACTTATCAATTTTACTCAGAGGTACAGAGTGCTAAGTAGATATAAACATCCTAACTTTACTTAGCACATGGTTCTGAGTTGTCTGGTACCACTTGCATGTCTGTGCTCCTTCAGGAAAAAAAGTCACTTTCTCAATGTGAATAGAACAATAGTACAGGAGTTGGAATCAAAGAAGATACTTTTCAATTTTACTCAAAGGTACAGAGTGCTCAGTTGATGTAAGCATCCTAACTTTACTCAGTACCTGATTATAACTTGTCTGGCACCCTTTGATTGTCTGTGCTTCTTCAAGAAAAAAAATCATTTTCTCACTGTGCTCACAACAAAAGCAATGTTTTCAGATTCGAAGAATATACTATTCAATTTTACTCAGAGGTGCAGAGTGCTAAGTAGATGTAAACATCCTAACTTTACTTAGCACATGGTTCTGAGTTGTCTGGTACCACTTGCATGTCTGTGCTCCTTCAAGAAAAAAAGTCACTTTCTCAATGTGAATGGAACAATAGCAAAGCAATTGGAATCAAAGAAGATAGTTTTCAATTTTACTCAAAGGTAAAGAGGGTAAGTAGAAGTAAACGTCCTAAATGTACTTAGCACATGATTCTAACTTGTCTGCTACCACTTGCATCTCTGCGCTCCTTCAGGAAAAAAAGTCACTTTCTCAACGTGAATGGAACAATAGCAAAGCAACAGCAATCACAGAAGATACTTTTCAATTTTACTCAAAGGTACTGAGTGCTCAGATGGTGTTAATGTCCTAACTTTACTCAGTACCTGAATCTAAGTTGTCTGGCACCCTTTGATTGTCTGTGCTCCTTCAGGAAAAAAAAATCATTTTCTAACTGTGCTCACAACATAAACAATGCATTAAGAATCGAAGAATATACTTATCAATTTGACTCAGAGGTGTAGAGGGCTAAGTAGATGTAAACATCCTAACTTTACTTAGCACATGGTTCTGAGTTGTCTGGTACCACTTGCATGTCTGTGCTCCTTCAGGAAAAAAAGTCACTTTCTCAATGTAAATGGAAGAATACCAAATCAATTGGAATCAAAGAAGATACTTTTCAATTTTACTCAAAGGTAAAGAGGGTAAGTAGATGTAAATGACCTGAATGTACTTAGCACATGATTCTAACTTGTCTGGTACCACTTGCATCTCTGTGCTCCTTCAGGAATAAAAGTCACTTTCTCAACGTGAATAGAACAATAGCAAAGCAATAGGAATCACAGAAGATACTTTTCAATTTTACTCAAAGGTACTGAGTGCTCAGATGATGTTAATGTCCTAACTTTATTCAGTACCTGATTATAAGTTGTCTGGCACCCTTTGATTGTCTCTGCTTCTTCAGGAACAAAAGTCACTTTCTCACTGTGCTCACAACAAAAGCAATGTTTTCAGAATGGAAGAATATACTATTCAATTTTACTCAGAGGTACAGAGTGCTAAGTAGATGTAAAAGTCCTAACATTACTCAGTACATCATTTTAAGCTGTCTGGTACCACTTGCATGTCTCTGTTCCTTCAGGAAATAAAGTCACTTTCACAATGTGAATGGAACAATAGCAAAGCAATTGGAATCATAGAGGATACTTTTCAATTTTACTCAAAAGTAAAGAAGGTAAGTAGAAGTAAATGTCCTAAATGTACTTAGCACATGATTCTAACTTGTCTGGTACAACTTGCATGTCTGTGCTCCTTCAGGAAAAAAAGCCACTTTCTCAATGTGAATGGAACAATAGTACAGCAGTTGGAATCAAAGAAGATACTTTTCAATTTTACTCAAAGGTACAGAGTGCTCAGTTGATGTAAGCATCCTAACTTTACTCAGTACCTAATTATAACTTGTCTGGCACCCTTTGATTGTCTGTGCTTCTTCAGGAAAAGAAGTCATTTTCTCACTGTGCTCACAACAAAAGCAATGTTTTCAGAATCGAAGAATATACTAATCAATTTTACTCAGAAGTACAGAGTGCTAAGTAGATGTAAACGTCCTAACTTCGCTTAGCACATGGTTCTGTGTTGTCTGGTACCACTTGCATGTCTGTGCTCCTTCAGGAAAAAAAGTCACTTTCTCAATGTGAATGGAACAATAGCAAAGCAACTGGAATCAAAGAAGATACTTTTCAATTTTACTCAAAGGTAAAGAGGGTGGCAGAATTAAACGTCCTGAATGTATTTAGCACATGATTCTAACTTGTCTGCTACCGCTTGCATATATGTTCTCCTTTAGGAAAAAAAGTTGCTTTCTCAATGTGAATGGAACAGTAGCAAATTCATAGCAATCACTGATGATACTTTTCAATTTTACTCAAAGGTACTGAGTGCTCAGTTGATGTAAACGTCCTAACTTTACTCAGTACCTGATTCTAAGTTGTCTGGCACCCTTTGATTGTCCGTGCTCCTTCAGGAAAAAAAGCCATTTTCGTAATGTTCTCACAACAAAAGCAATGCATTAAGAATCGAAGAATATACTCATCAATTTTACTCAGAGGTGCAGAGTGCTAAGTAGATGTAAACATCCTAACTTTACTTAGCACATGGTTCTGAGTTGTTTGATACCACTTGCATGTCTGTGCTCCTTCGGGAAAAAAAGTCACTTTCTCAATGTAAATGGAAGAATACCAAATCAATTGGAATCAAAGAAGATACTTTTCAATGTTACTCAAAGGTACTGAGTGCTCAGTGCATGTAAACGTCCTAACTTTACTCAGTACCTGATTCTAAGTTGTCTGGCAACCTTTGATTGTCTGTGCTTCTTCAGGAAAAAAAGTCATTTTCTCACTGTGCTCACAACAAAAGCAATGCTTTCAGATTCGAAGAATATACAATTCAATTTTACTCAGAGGTACAGAGTGCTAAGTAGATATAAACATCCTAACTTTACTTAGCACATGGTTCTGAGTTGTCTGGTAACACTTGCATGTCTGTGCTCCTTCGGGAAAAAAAGTCACTTTCTCAATGTGAATACAACAATAGTACAGCAGTTGGAATCAAAGAAGATACTTTTCAATTTTACTCAAAGGTACAGAGTGCTCAGTTGATGTTAGCATCCTAACTTTACTCAGTACCTGATTATAACTTGTCTGGCACCCTTTGATTGTCTGTGCTTCTTCAGGAAAAAAAGTCATTTTGTCACTGTGCTCACAACAAAAGCAATGTTTTCAGAATCGTAGAATATACTATTCAATTTTACTCAGAGGTACAGAGTGCTAAGTAGATGTAAACGTCCTAACTTTGCTTAGCACATGGTTCTGTGTTGTCTGGTACCACTTGCATGTCTGTGCTCCTTCAGGAAAAAAAGTCACTTTCTCAATGTGAATGGAACAATAGCAAAGCAACTGGAATCAAAGAAGATACTTTTCAATTTTACTCAAAGGTAAAGAGGGTAAGCAGAATTAAACGTCCTGAATGTATTTAGCACATGATTCTAACTTGTCTGCTACCGCTTGCATATATGTTCTCCTTTAGGAAAAAAAGTTGCTTTCTCAATGTGAATGGAACAGTAGCAAATTCATAGCAATCACTAAAGATACTTTTCAATTTTACTCAAAGGTACTGAGTGCTCAGTTGATGTAAACGTCCTAACTTTACTCAGTTCCTGATTCTAAGTTGTCTGGCACCCTTTGATTGTCTGTGCTCCTTCAGGAAAAAAAGCCATTTTCGTAATGTTCTCACAACAAAAGCAATGCATTAAGAATCGAAGAATATACTCATCAATTTTACTCAGAGGTGCAGAGTGCTAAGTAGATGTAAACATCCTAACTTTACTTAGCACATGGTTCTGAGTCGTCTGATACCACTTGCATGTCTGTGCTCCTGCAGGAAAAAAAGTCACTTTCTCAATGTAAATGGAAGAATACCAAATAAATGGGAATCAAAGAAGATTCTTTTGAATTTTAATCAAAGGTAAAGAGGGTAAGTAGATGTAAACGACCTGAATGTACTTAGCACATTATTCTAACTTGTCTGGTACCACTTGCATGTCTGTGCTCCTTCAGGAAAAAAAGTCACTTTCTCTATGTGAATGGAACAATAGTACAGCAGTTGGAATCAAAGAAGATACTTTTCAATTTTCCTCAAAGGTACTGAGTGCTCAGTTGATGTAAGCATCCTAACTTTACTCAGTACCTGATTATAAGTTGTCTGGCACCCTTTGATTGTCTGTGCTTCTTCAGGAAAAAAAGTCATTTTCTCACTGTGCTCACAACAAAAGCAATTTTTTCAGAATCGTAGAATATACTATTCAATTTTACTCAGAGGTACAGAGTGCTAAGTAGATGTACACTTCCTAACATTACTCAGTACATCATTCTAAGCTGTCTGGTATCACTTGCATGTCTGTGCTCCTTCAGGAAAAAAAGTCACTTTCTCAACGTGAATGAAACAATAGCAAAGCATTTGGAATCAAAGAAGATACTTTTCAATTTTACTCAAAGGTAAAGAGGGTACGTAGAAGTAAACGTCCTGAATGTATTTAGCACATGATTCTAACTTGTCTGCTACCGCTTGCATATATGTTCTCCTTCAGGAAAAAAAGTTGCTTTCTCAATGTGAATGGAACAGTAGCAAAGTGATAGCAATCACAGAAGATACTTTTCAATTTTACTCAAAGGTACTGAGTACTGAGTTGATGTAAACGTCCTAACTTTACTCAGTACCTGATTCTAAGTTGTCTGGCACCCTTTGATTGTCTGTGCTACTTCAGGAAAAAAAGTCATTTTCTCACTGTGCTCACAACAAAAGCAATGCTTTCAGATTCGAAGAATATACTATTCAATTTTACTCAGAGGTACTGAGTGCTAAGTAGATGTACACTTCCTAACATTACTCAGTACATCATTCTAAGCTGTCTGGTATCACTTGCATGTCTGTGCTCCTTCAGGAAAAAAAGTCACTTTCTCAACGTGAATGAAACAATAGCAAAGCATTTGGAATCAAAGAAGTTACTTTTCAATTTTACTCAAAGGTAAAGAGGGTACGTAGAAGTAAATGTCCTAAATGTACTTAGCACATGATTCTAACTTGTCTGCTACCACTTGCATCTCTGTGCTCCTTGAGGAAAAAAAATCACTTTCTCAACGTGAATGGAACAATAGCAAAGGAATAGCAATCACAGAAGATACTTTTCAACTTTACTCAAAGGTACTGAGTGCTCAGCTGATGTTAATGTCCTAACTTTACTCAGTACCTGATTCTAAGTTGTCTGGCACCCTTTGATTGTCTCTGCTCCTTCAGGAAAAAAAGTCATTTTCTAACTGTGCTCACAACATAAGCAATGCAGTAAGTATCGAAGAATATACTTATCAATTTTACTCAGAGGTACAGAGTGCTAAGTAGATATAAACATCCTAACTTTACTTAGCACATGGTTCTGAGTTGTCTGGTAACACTTGCATGTCTGTGCTCCTTCGGGAAAAAAAGTCACTTTCTCAATGTGAATACAACAATAGTACAGCAGTTGGAATCAAAGAAGATACTTTTCAATTTTACTCAAAGGTACAGAGTGCTCAGTTGATGTTAGCATCCTAACTTTACTCAGTACCTGATTATAACTTGTCTGGCACCCTTTGATTGTCAGTGCTTCTTCAGGAAAAAAAGTCATTTTGTCACTGTGCTCACAACAAAGGCAATGTTTTCAGAATCGTAGAATACCCTATTCAATTTTACTCAGAGGTACAGAGTGCTAAGTAGATGTAAACGTCCTAACTTTGCTTAGCACATGGTTCTGTGTTGTCTGGTACCACTTGCATGTCTGTGCTCCTTCAGGAAAAAAAGTCACTTTCTCAATGTGAATGGAACAATAGCAAAGCAACTGGAATCAAAGAAGATACTTTTCAATTTTACTCAAAGGTAAAGAGGGTAAGCAGAATTAAACGTCCTGAATGTATTTAGCACATGATTCTAACTTGTCTGCTACCGCTTGCATATATGTTCTCCTTTAGGAAAAAAAGTTGCTTTCTCAATGTGAATGGAACAGTAGCAAATTCATAGCAATCACTGAAGATACTTTTCAATTTCACTCAAAGGTACTGAGTGCTCAGATGATGTTAATGTCCTAACTTTACTCAGTACCTGATTACAAGTTGTCTGGCACCATTTGATTGTCTCTGCTTCTTCAGGAAAAAAAGTCACTTTCTCACTGTGCTCACAACAAAAGCAATTGTTTCAGATTCGAAGAATATACTATTCAATTTTACTCAGAGGTACAGAGTGCTAAGTGGATGTACACTTCCTAACATTACTCAGTACATCATTTTAAGCTGTCTGGTATCACTTGCATGTCTGTGCTAATTCAGGAAAAAAAGTCACTTTCTCAATGTGAATGGAACAATAGCAAAGCAATTGGAATCAAAGAAGATACTTTTCAATTTTACTCAAAGGTAAAGAGGGTAAGTAGAAGTAAATCTCCTAAATGTACTTAGCACATGAATCTAAGTTGTCTGCTACCACTTGCATCTCTGTGCTCCTTCAGGAATAAAAGTCACTTTCTCAACGTGAATAGAACAATAGCAAAGCAATAGCAATCACAGAAGATACTTTTGAATTTCACTCAAAGGTACTGAGTGCTCAGATGATGTTAATGTCCTAACTTTACTCAGTACCTGATTACAAGTTGTCTGGCACCATTTGATTGTCTCTGCTTCTTCAGGAAAAAAAGTCACTTTCTCACTGTGCTCACAACAAAAGCAATGTTTTCCGAATCGAAGAATATACTATTCAATTTTACTCAGAGGTACAGAGTGTTAAGTAGATGTAAAAGTCCTAACATTACTCAGTACATCATTCTAAGCTGTCCGGTACCGCTTGCATGTCTCTGTTCCTTCAGGAAATAAAGTCACTTTCACAATGTGAATGGAACAATGGCAAAGCAATTGGAATCATAGAGGATACTTTTCAATTTTACTCAAAAGTAAAGAAGGTAAGTAGAAGTAAATGTCCTAAATGTACTTAGCACATGATTCTAACGTCTGGTACCACTTGCATGTCTGTGCTCCTTCAGGAAAAAAAGTCACTTTCTCAATGTGAATGCAACAATAGTACAGAAGTTGGAATCAAAGAAGATACTTTTCAATTTTACTCAAAGGTACAGAGTGCTGAGTTGATGTAAATGTCCTAACGTTACTCAGTACCTGATCTAAGTTGTCTGGCACCCTTTGATTGTCTCTGCTTCTTCAGGAAAAAAAGTCATTTTCTCACTGTGCTCACAACAAAAGCAATGTTTTCAGAATCGAAGAATATACTATTCAATTTTACTCACAGGTACAGAGTGCTAAGTAGAAGTAAATGTCCTAAATGTACTTAGCACATGATTCTAACTTGTCTGGTACCACTTGCATGTCTGTGCTCCTTCAGGAAAAAAAGTCACTTTCTCAACGTGAATGAAACAATAGCAAAGCATTTGGAATCAAAGAAGATACTTTTCAATTTTACTCAAAGGTAAAGAGGGTACGTAGAAGCAAATGTCTTAAATGTACTTAGCACATGATTCTAACTTGTCTGCTACCACTTGCATCTCTGTGCTCCTTGAGGATAAAAAATCACTTTCTCAACGTGAATGGAACAATAGCAAAGCAATAGCAATCACAGAAGATAGTTTTCAATTTCACTCAAAGGTACTGAGTGCTCAGATGATGTTAATGTCCTAACTTTACTCAGTACCTGATTATAAGTTGTCTGGCACCCTTAGATTGTCTCTGCTTCTTCAGGAAAAAAAGTCATTTTCTAACTGTGCTCACAACATAAGCAATGCATTAAGTATCGAAGAATACACTTATCAATTTTACTCAGAGGTACAGAGTGCTAAGCAGATATAAACATCCTAACTTTACTTAGCACATGGTTCTGAGTTGCCTGGTAACACTTGCATGTCTGTGCTCCTTCGGGAAAAAAAGTCACTTTCTCAATGTGAATACAACAATAGTACAGCAGTTGGAATCAAAGAAGATACTTTTCAATTTTACTCAAAGGTACAGAGTGCTCAGTTGATGTTAGCATCCTAACTTTACTCAGTACCTGATTATAACTTGTCTGGCACCCTTTGATTGTCTGTGCTTCTTCAGGAAAAAAAGTCATTTTCTCACTGTGCTCACAACAAAAGCAATGTTTTCAGAATCGTAGAATAACCTATTCAATTTTACTCAGAGGTACAGAGTGCTAAGTAGATGTAAACGTCCTAACTTTGCTTAGCACATGGTTCTGTGTTGTCTGGTACCACTTGCATGTCTGTGCTCCTTCAGGAAAAAAAGTCACTTTCTCAATGTGAATGGAACAATAGCAAAGCAACTGGAATCAAAGAAGATACTTTTCAATTTTACTCAAAGGTAAAGAGGGTAAGCAGAATTAAACGTCCTGAATGTATTTAGCACATGATTCTAACTTGTCTGCTACCGCTTGCATATATGTTCTCCTTTAGGAAAAAAAGTTGCTTTCTCAATGTGAATGGAACAGTAGCAAATTCATAGCAATCACTGAAGATACTTTTCAATTTTACTCAAAGGTACTGAGTGCTCAGTTGATGTAAACGTCCTAACTTTAATCAGTACCTGATTCTAAGTTGTCTGGCACCCTTTGATTGTCTGTGCTCCTTCAGGAAAAAAAGCCATTTTCGTAATGTTCTCACAACAAAAGCAATGCATTAAGAATCGAAGAATATACTCATCAATTTTACTCAGAGGTGCAGAGTGCTAAGTAGATGTAAACATCCTAACTTTACTTAGCACATGGTTCTGAGTCGTCTGATACCACTTGCATGTCTGTGCTCCTGCAGGAAAAAAAGTCACTTTCTCAATGTAAATGGAAGAATACCAAATAAATGGGAATCAATGAAGATTCTTTTGAATTTTACTCAAAGGTAAAGAGGGTAAGTAGATGTAAACGACCTGAATGTACTTAGCACATGATTCTAACTTGTCTGGTACCACTTGCATGTCTGTGCTCCTTCAGGAAAAAAAGTCACTTTCTCTATGTGAATGGAAGAATAGTACAGCAGATAGAATCAAAGAAGATACTTTTCAATTTTCCTCAAAGGTACTGAGTGCTCAGTTGATGTAAGCATCCTAACTTTACTCAGTACCTGATTATAAGTTGTCTGGCACCCTTTGATTGTCTGTGCTTCTTCAGGAAAAAAAGTCATTTTCTCACTGTGCTCACAACAAAAGCAATTTTTTCAGTATCGTAGAATATACTATTCAATTTTACTCAGAGGTACAGAGTGCTAAGTAGATGTACACTTCCTAACATTACTCAGTACATCATTCTAAGCTGTCTGGTATCACTTGCATGTCTGTGCTCCTTCAGGAAAAAAAGTCACTTTCTCAACGTGAATGAAACAATAGCAAAGCATTTGGAATCAAAGAAGATACTCTTCAATTTTACTCAAAGGTAAAGAGGGTACGTAGAAGTAAGTGTCCTAAATGTACTTAGCACATGATTCTAACTTGTCTGCTACCACTTGCATCTCTGTGCTCCTTGAGGAAAAAAAATCACTTTCTCAACGTGAATGGAACAATAGCAAAGGAATAGCAATCACAGAAGATACTTTTCAACTTTACTCAAAGGTACTGAGTGCTCAGCTGATGTTAATGTCCTAACTTTACTCAGTACCTGATTCTAAGTTGTCTGGCACCCTTTGATTGTCTGGGCTCCTTCAGGAAAAAAAGTCATTTACTAACTGTGCTCACAACATAAGCAATGCATTAAGAATCGAAGAATATACTTATCAATTTTACTCAGAGGTACAGAGTGCTAAGTAGATATAAACATCCTAACTTTACTTAGCACATGGTTCTGAGTTGTCTGGTACCACTTGCATGTCTGTGCTCCATCAGGAAAAAAAGTCACTTTCTCAATGTAAATGGAAGAATACCAAATCAATTGGAATCAAAGAGGATACTTTTCAATTTTACTCAAAGGTAAAGAGGGTAAGTAGATGTAAACGACCTGAATGTACTTAGCACATGATTCTAACTTGTCTGGTACCACTTGCATGTCTGTGCTCCTTCAGGAAAAAAAGTCACTTTCTCAATGTGAATGGAACAATAGTACAGCAGTTGGAAACAAAGAAGATACTTTTCAATTTTACTCAAAGGTACTGAATGCTCAGTTGATGTAAACGTCTGAACTTTACTCAGTACCTGATTATAATTGTCTGGCACCATTTGATTGTCTCTGCTTCTTCAGGAAAAAAAGTCACTTTCTCACTGTGCTCACAACAAAAGCAATGTTTTCCGAATCGAAGAATATACTATTCAATTTTACTCAGAGGTACAGAGTGTTAAGTAGATGTAAAAGTGCTAACATTACTCAGTACATCATTCTAAGCTGTCTGGTACCACTTGCATGTCTCTGTTCCTTCAGGAAATAAAGTCACTTTCACAATGTGAATGGAACAATAGCAAAGCAATTGGAATCATAGAGGATACTTTTCAATTTTACTCAAAAGTAAAGAAGGTAAGTAGAAGTAAATGTCCTAAATGTACTTAGCACATGATTCTAACGTCTGGTACCACTTGCATGTCTGTGCTCCTTCAGGAAAAAAAGTCACTTTCTCAATGTGAATGCAACAATACTACAGAAGTTGGAATCAAAGAAGATACTTTTCAATTTTACTCAAAGGTACAGAGTGCTGAGTTGATGTAAATGTCCTAACTTTACTCAGTACCTGATTATAACTTGTCTGGCACCCTTTGATTGTCTGTGCTTCTTCAGGAAAAAAAGTCATTTTCTCACTGTGCTCACAACAAATGCAATGTTTTCAGAATCGTAGAATATACTATTCAATTTTACTCAGAGGTACAGAGTGCTAAGTAGATGTAAACGTCCTATCTTTGCTTAGCACATGGTTCTGTGTTGTCTGGTACCACTTGCATGTCTGTGCTCCTTCAGGAAAAAAAGGCACTTTCTCAATGTGAATGGAACAATAGCAAAGCAATTGGAATCAAAGAAGATACTTTTCAATTTTACTCAAAGGTAAAGCGGGTAAGCAGAAGTAAACATCCTCAAAGTATTTAGCACATGATTCTAACTTGTCTGCTACCGCTTGCATATATGTTCTCCTTCAGGAAAAAAAGTTGCTTTCTCAATGTGAATGGAACAGCAGCAAAGTGATAGCAATCACAGAAGATACTTTTCAAATTTACTCAAAGGTACTGAGTACTGAGTTGATGTAAACGTCCTAACTTTACTCAGTACCTGATTCTAAGTTGTCTGGCACCCTTTGATTGTCTGTGCTTCTTCAGGAAAAAAAGTCATTTTCTCACTGTGCTCACAACAAAAGCAATGCTTTCAGATTCGAAGAATATACTATTCAATTTTACTCAGAGGTACAGACTGCTAAGTAGATGTAACCTTCCTAACATGACTCAGTACATCATTTTAAGCAGTCTGGTATCACTTGCATGCCTGTGCTCCTTCAGGAAAAAAAGTCACTTTCTCAATGTGAATGGAACAATAGCAAAGCAATTGGAATCAAAGAAGATACTTTGCAATTTTACTCAAAGGTAAAGAGAGTAAGTAGAAGTAAATCTCCTAAATGTACTTAGCACAATGATTCTAACTTGTCTGCTACCACTTGCATCTCTGTGCTCCTTCAGGAATAAAAGTCACTTTCTCAACGTGAATAGAACAATAGCAAAGCAATAGCAATCACAGAAGATACTTTTCAATTTCACTCAAAGGTACTGAGTGCTCAGATGATGTTAATGTCCTAACTTTACTCAGTACCTGATTATAAGTTGTCTGGCACCCTTAGATTGTCTCTGCTTCTTCAGGAAAAAAAGTCATTTTCTAACTGTGCTCACAACATAAGCAATGCATTAAGTATCGAAGAATATACTTATCAATTTTACTCAGAGGTACAGAGTGCTAAGTAGATATAAACATCCTAACTTTACTTAGCACATGGTTCTGAGTTGTCTGGTAATCCTTGCATGTCTGTGCTCCTTCGGGAAAAAAAGTCACTTTCTCAATGTGAATACAACAATAGTACAGCAGTTGGAATCAAAGAAGATACTTTTCAATTTTACTCAAAGGTACAGAGTGCTCAGTTGATGTTAGCATCCTAACTTTACTCAGTACCTGATTATAACTTGTCTGGCACCCTTGGATTGTCTGTGCTTCTTCAGGAAAAAAAGTCATTTTGTCACTGTGCTCACAACAAAAGCAATGTTTTCAGAATCGTAGAATATACTATTCAATTTTACTCAGAGGTACAGAGTGCTACGTAGATGTACACTTCCTAACATTACTCAGTACATCATTCTAAGCTGTCTGGTATCACTTGCATGTCTGTGCTCCTTCAGGAAAAAAAGTCACTTTCTCAATGTAAATGGAAGAATACCAAATCAATTGGAATCAAAGAAGATACTCTTCAATTTTACTCAAAGGTAAAGAGGGTAAGTAGATGTAAACGACCTGAATGTACTTAGCACATGATTCTAACTTGTCTGGTACCACTTGCATGTCTGTGCTCCTTCAGGAAAAAAAGTCACTTTCTCAATGTGAATGGAACAATAGTACAGCAGTTGGAAACAAAGAAGATACTTTTCAATTTTACTCAAAGGTACTGAGTGCTCAGTTGATGTAAACGTCCGAACTTTACTCAGTACCTGATTATAACTTGTCTGGCACCCTTTGATTGTCTGTGCTTCTTCAGGAAAAAAAGTCATTTTCTCACTGTGCTCACAACAAATGCAATGTTTTCAGAATCGTAGAATATATAATTCAATTTTACTCAGAGGTACAGAGTGCTAAGCAGATGTAAACGTCCTAACTTTGCTTAGCACATGGTTCTGTGTTGTCTGGTACCACTTGCATGACTGTGCTACTTCAGGAAAAAAAGGCACTTTTTCAATGTGAATGGAACAATAGCAAAGCAATTGGAATCAAAGAATATACTTTTCAATTTTACTCAAAGGTAAAGAGGGTAAGCAGAAGTAAACGTCCTCAATGTATTTAGCACATGATTCTAACTTGTCTGCTACCGCTTGCATATATGTTCTCCTTCAGGAAGAAAAGTTGCTTTCTCAATGTGAATGGAACAGTAGCAAAGTGATAGCAATCACAGCAGATACTTCTCAATTTTACTCAAAGGTACTGAGTACTGAGTTGATGTAAACGTCCTAACTTTACTCAGTACCTGATTCTAAGTTGTCTGGCACCCTTTGATTGTCTGTGCTTCTTCAGGAAAAAAAGTCATTTTCTCACTGTGCTCACAAAAAAAGCAATGCTTTCAGATTCGAAGAATATACTATTCAATTTTACTCAGAGGTACAGAGTGCTAAGTAGATGTACACTTCCTAACATTACTCAGTACATCATTTTAAGCTGTCTGGTATCACTTGCATGTCTGTGCTAATTCAGGAAAAAATGTCACTTTCTCAATGTGAATGGAACAATAGCAAAGCAATTGGAATCAAAGAAGATACTTTTCAATTTTACTCAAAGGTAAAGAGGGTAAGTAGAAGTAAATCTCCTAAATGTACTTAGCACATGAATCTAAGTTGTCTGCTACCACTTGCATCTCTGTGCTCCTTCAGGAATAAAAGTCACTTTCTCAACGTGAATAGTACAATAGCAAAGCAATAGCAATCACAGAAGATACTTTTCAATTTCACTCAAAGGTACTGAGTGCTCAGATGATGTTAATGTCCTAACTTTACTCAGTACCTGATTATAAGTTGTCTGGCACCATTTGATTGTCTCTGCTTCTTCAGGAAAAAAAGTCACTTTCTCACTGTGCTCACAACAAAAGCAATGTTTTCCGAATCGAAGAATATACTATTCAATTTTACTCAGAGGTACAGAGTGTTAAGTAGATGTAAAAGTCCTAACATTACTCAGTACATCATTCTTAGCTGTCTGGTACCACTTGCATGTCTCTGTTCCTTCAGGAAATAAAGTCACTTTCACAATGTGAATGGAACAATAGCAAAGCAATTGGAATCATAGAGGATACTTTTCAATTTTACTCAAAAGTAAAGAAGGTAAGTAGAAGTAAATGTCCTAAATGTACTTAGCACATGATTCTAACGTCTGGTACCACTTGCATGTCTGTGCTCCTTCAGGAAAAAAAGTCACTTTCTCAATGTGAATGCAACAATAGTACAGAAGTTGGAATCAAAGAAGATACTTTTCAATTTTACTCAAAGGTACAGAGTGCTCAGTTGATGTAAATGTCGTAACGTTATTCAGTACCTGATCTAAGTTGTCTGGCACCCTTTGATTGTCTCTGCTTCTTCAGGAAAAAAAGTCATTTTCTCACTGTGCTCACAACAAAAGCAATGTTTTCAGAATCGAAGAATATACTATTCAATTTTACTCACAGGTACAGAGTGCTAAGTAGAAGTAAATGTCCTAAATGTACTTAGCACATGATTCTAACTTGTCTGGTACCACTTGCATGTCTGTGCTCCTTCAGGAAAAAAAGTCACTTTCTCAACGTGAATGAAACAATAGCAAAGCATTTGGAATCAAAGAAGATACTTTTCAATTTTACTCAAAGGTAAAGAGGGTACGTAGAAGCAAATGTCTTAAATTTACTTAGCACATGATTCTAACTTGTCTGCTACCACTTGCATCTCTGTGCTCCTTGAGGATAAAAAATCACTTTCTCAACGTGAATGGAACAATAGCAAAGCAATAGCAATCACAGAAGATAATTTTCAATTTTACTCAAAGGTACTGAGTGCTCAGCTGATGTTATTGTCCTAACTTTACTCAGTACCTGATTCTAAGTTGTCTGAAACCCTTTGATTGTCTGTGCTCCTTCAGGAAAAAAAGTCATTTTCTAACTGTGCTCACAACATAAGGAATGCATTAAGAATCGAAGAAAATACTTATCAATTTTACTCAGAGGTACAGAGTGCTAAGTAGATATAAACATCCTGACTTTACTTAGCACATGGTTCTGAGTTGTCTGGTACCACTTGCATGTCTGTGCTCCTTCAGGAAAAAAGGTCACTTTCTCAATGTAAATGGAAGAATACCAAATCAATTGGAATCAAAGAAGATACTTTTCAATTTTACTCAAAAGTAAAGAAGGTAAGTAGAAGTAAATGTCCTAAATGTACTTAGCACATGATTCTAACGTCTGGTACCACTTGCATGTCTGTGCTCCTTCAGGAAAAAAAGTCACTTTCTCAATGTGAATG
This sequence comes from Mobula birostris, assembly GCF_030028105.1. NCBI lineage: Eukaryota > Metazoa > Chordata > Chondrichthyes > Myliobatiformes > Myliobatidae > Mobula > Mobula birostris. The sequence goes on along the minus strand of NC_092402.1, from coordinate 22,553,418 downwards.
CAATAATAGTACAGAAGTTGGAATCAAAGAAGATACTTTTCAATTTTACTCAAAGGTACAGAGTGCTCAGTTGATGTAAATGTCCTAACGTTACTCAGTACCTGATCTAAGTTGTCTGGCACCCTTTGATTGTCTGTGCTTCTTCAGGAAAAAAAGTCATTTTCTCACTGTGCTCACAACAAAAGCAATGCTTTCAGATTCGAAGAATATGCTATTCAATTTTACTCAGAGGTACAGACTGCTAAGTAGATGTACACTTCCTAACATGTCTCAGTACATCATTTTAAGCAGTCTGGTATCACTTGCATGTCTGTGCTCCTTCAGGAAAAAAAGTTACTTTCTCAATGTGAATGGAACAATAGCAAAGCAATTGGAATCAAAGAAGATACTTTTCAATTTTACTCAAAGGTAAAGAGAGTAAGTAGAAGTAAATCTCCTAAATGTACTTAGCACAATGATTCTAACTTGTCTGCTACCACTTGCATCTCTGTGCTCCTTCAGGAATAAAAGTCACTTTCTCAACGTGAATAGAACAATAGCAAAGCAATAGCAATCACAGAAGATACTTTTCAATTTTACTCAAAGGTACAGAGTGCTCAGTTGATGTTAGCATCCTAACTTTACTCAGTACCTGATTATAACTTGTTTGGCACCCTTTGATTGTCTGTGCTTCTTCAGGAAAAAAAGTCATTTTGTCACTGTGCTCACAACAAAAGCAATGTTTTCAGAATCGTAGAATAACCTATTCAATTTTACTCAGAGGTACAGAGTGCTAAGTAGATGTAAACGTCCTAACTTTGCTTAGCACATGGTTCTGTGTTGTCTGGTACCACTTGCATGTCTGTGCTCCTTCAGGAAAAAAAGTCACTTTCTCAATGTGAATGGAACAATAGCAAAGCAACTGGAATCAAAGAAGATACTTTTCAATTTTACTCAAAGGTAAAGAGGGTAAGCAGAATTAAACGTCCTGAATGCATTTAGCACATGATTCTAACTTGTCTGCTACCGCTTGCATATATGTTCTCCTTTAGGAAAAAAAGTTGCTTTCTCAATGTGAATGGAACAGTAGCAAATTCATAGCAATCACTGAAGATACTTTTCAATTTTACTCAAAGGTACTGAGTGCTCAGTTGATGTAAACGTCCTAACTTTACTCAGTACCTGATTCTAAGTTGTCTGGCACCCTTTGATTGTCTGTGCTCCTTCAGGAAAAAAAGCCATTTTCGTAATATTCTCACAACAAAAGCAATGCATTAAGAATCGAAGAATATACTCATCAATTTTACTCAGAGGTGCAGAGTGCTAAGTAGATGTAAACATCCTAACTTTACTTAGCACATGGTTCTGAGTCGTCTGATACCACTTGCATGTCTGTGCTCCTGCAGGAAAAAAAGTCACTTTCTCAATGTAAATGGAAGAATACCAAATAAATGGGAATCAAAGGAGATTCTTTTGAATTTTACTCAAAGGTAAAGAGGGTAAGTAGATGTAAACGACCTGAATGTACTTAGCACATGATTCTAACTTGTCTGGTACCACTTGCATGTCTGTGCTCCTTCAGGAAAAAAAGTCACTTTCTCTATGTGAATGGAACAATAGTACAGCAGTTGGAATCAAAGAAGATACTTTTCAATTTTCCTCAAAGGTACTGAGTGCTCAGTTGATGTAAGCATCCTAACTTTACTCAGTACCTGATTATAAGTTGTCTGGCACCCTTTGATTGTCTGTGCTTCTTCAGGAAAAAAAGTCATTTTCTCAATGTGCTCACAACAAAAGCAATTTTTTCAGAATCGTAGAATATACTATTCAATTTTACTCAGAGGTACAGAGTGCTAAGTAGATTTAAACGTGCTAACTTTGCTTAGCACATGGTTCTGTGTTGTCTGGTACCACTTGCATGTCTGTGCTCCTTCAGGAAAAAAGTCACTTTCTCAATGTGAATGGAACAATAGCAAAGCAATTGGAATCAAAGAAGATACTTTTCAATTTTACTCAAAGGTAAAGCGGGTAAGCAGAAGTAAACATCCTCAAAGTATTTAGCACATGATTCTAACTTGTCTGCTACCGCTTGCATATATGTTCTCCTTCAGGAAAAAAAGTTGCTTTCTCAATGTGAATGGAACAGCAGCAAAGTGATAGCAATCACAGAAGATACTTTTCAAATTTACTCAAAGGTACTGAGTACTGAGTTGATGTAAACGTCCTAACTTTACTCAGTACCTGATTCTAAGTTGTCTGGCACCCTTTGATTGTCTGTGCTTCTTCAGGAAAAAAAGTCATTTTCTCACTGTGCTCACAACAAAAGCAATGCTTTCAGATTCGAAGAATATACTATTCAATTTTACTCAGAGGTACAGACTGCTAAGTAGATGTACACTTCCTAACATGACTCAGTACATCATTTTAAGCAGTCTGGTATCACTTGCATGCCTGTGCTCCTTCAGGAAAAAAAGTCACTTTCTCAATGTGAATGGAACAATAGCAAAGCAATTGGAATCAAAGAAGATACTTTTCAATTTTACTCAAAGGTAAAGAGAGTAAGTAGAAGTAAATCTCCTAAATGTACTTAGCACAATGATTCTAACTTGTCTGCTACCACTTGCATCTCTGTGCTCCTTCAGGAATAAAAGTCACTTTCTCAACGTGAATAGAACAATAGCAAAGCAATAGCAATCACAGAAGATACTTTTCAATTTCACTCAAAGGTACTGAGTGCTCAGATGATGTTAATGTCCTAACTTTACTCAGTACCTGATTATAAGTTGTCTGGCACCCTTAGATTGTCTCTGCTTCTTCAGGAAAAAAAGTCATTTTCTAACTGTGCTCACAACATAAGCAATGCATTAAGTATCGAAGAATATACTTATCAATTTTACTCAGAGGTACAGAGTGCTAAGTAGATATAAACATCCTAACTTTACTTAGCACATGGTTCTGAGTTGTCTGGTAATCCTTGCATGTCTGTGCTCCTTCGGGAAAAAAAGTCACTTTCTCAATGTGAATACAACAATAGTACAGCAGTTGGAATCAAAGAAGATACTTTTCAATTTTACTCAAAGGTACAGAGTGCTCAGTTGATGTTAGCATCCTAACTTTACTCAGTACCTGATTATAACTTGTCTGGCACCCTTGGATTGTCTGTGCTTCTTCAGGAAAAAAAGTCATTTTGTCACTGTGCTCACAACAAAAGCAATGTTTTCAGAATCGTAGAATATACTATTCAATTTTACTCAGAGGTACAGAGTGCTACGTAGATGTACACTTCCTAACATTACTCAGTACATCATTCTAAGCTGTCTGGTATCACTTGCATGTCTGTGCTCCTTCAGGAAAAAAAGTCACTTTCTCAATGTAAATTGAAGAATACCAAATCAATTGGAATCAAAGAAGATACTCTTCAATTTTACTCAAAGGTAAAGAGGGTAAGTAGATGTAAACGACCTGAATGTACTTAGCACATGATTCTAACTTGTCTGGTACCACTTGCATGTCTGTGCTCCTTCAGGAAAAAAAGTCACTTTCTCAATGTGAATGCAATAATAGTACAGAAGTTGGAATCAAAGAAGATACTTTTCAATTTTACTCAAAGGTACAGAGTGCTCAGTTGATGTAAATGTCCTAACGTTACTCAGTACCTGATCTAAGTTGTCTGGCACCCTTTGATTGTCTGTGCTTCTTCAGGAAAAAAAGTCATTTTCTCACTGTGCTCACAACAAAAGCAATGCTTTCAGATTCGAAGAATATGCTATTCAATTTTACTCAGAGGTACAGACTGCTAAGTAGATGTACACTTCCTAACATGTCTCAGTACATCATTTTAAGCAGTCTGGTATCACTTGCATGTCTGTGCTCCTTCAGGAAAAAAAGTCACTTTCTCAATGTGAATGGAACAATAGCAAAGCAATTGGAATCAAAGAAGATACTTTTCAATTTTACTCAAAGGTAAAGAGAGTAAGTAGAAGTAAATCTCCTAAATGTACTTAGCACAATGATTCTAACTTGTCTGCTACCACTTGCATCTCTGTGCTCCTTCAGGAATAAAAGTCACTTTCTCAACGTGAATAGAACAATAGCAAAGCAATAGCAATCACAGAAGATACTTTTCAATTTTACTCAAAGGTACAGAGTGCTCAGTTGATGTTAGCATCCTAACTTTACTCAGTACCTGATTATAACTTGTTTGGCACCCTTTGATTGTCTGTGCTTCTTCAGGAAAAAAAGTCATTTTGTCACTGTGCTCACAACAAAAGCAATGTTTTCAGAATCGTAGAATAACCTATTCAATTTTACTCAGAGGTACAGAGTGCTAAGTAGATGTAAACGTCCTAACTTTGCTTAGCACATGGTTCTGTGTTGTCTGGTACCACTTGCATGTCTGTGCTCCTTCAGGAAAAAAAGTCACTTTCTCAATGTGAATGGAACAATAGCAAAGCAACTGGAATCAAAGAAGATACTTTTCAATTTTACTCAAAGGTAAAGAGGGTAAGCAGAATTAAACGTCCTGAATGCATTTAGCACATGATTCTAACTTGTCTGCTACCGCTTGCATATATGTTCTCCTTTAGGAAAAAAAGTTGCTTTCTCAATGTGAATGGAACAGTAGCAAATTCATAGCAATCACTGAAGATACTTTTCAATTTTACTCAAAGGTACTGAGTGCTCAGTTGATGTAAACGTCCTAACTTTACTCAGTACCTGATTCTAAGTTGTCTGGCACCCTTTGATTGTCTGTGCTCCTTCAGGAAAAAAAGCCATTTTCGTAATATTCTCACAACAAAAGCAATGCATTAAGAATCGAAGAATATACTCATCAATTTTACTCAGAGGTGCAGAGTGCTAAGTAGATGTAAACATCCTAACTTTACTTAGCACATGGTTCTGAGTCGTCTGATACCACTTGCATGTCTGTGCTCCTGCAGGAAAAAAAGTCACTTTCTCAATGTAAATGGAAGAATACCAAATAAATGGGAATCAAAGGAGATTCTTTTGAATTTTACTCAAAGGTAAAGAGGGTAAGTAGATGTAAACGACCTGAATGTACTTAGCACATGATTCTAACTTGTCTGGTACCACTTGCATGTCTGTGCTCCTTCAGGAAAAAAAGTCACTTTCTCTATGTGAATGGAACAATAGTACAGCAGTTGGAATCAAAGAAGATACTTTTCAATTTTCCTCAAAGGTACTGAGTGCTCAGTTGATGTAAGCATCCTAACTTTACTCAGTACCTGATTATAAGTTGTCTGGCACCCTTTGATTGTCTGTGCTTCTTCAGGAAAAAAAGTCATTTTCTCACTGTGCTCACAACAAAAGCAATTTTTTCAGAATCGTAGAATATACTATTCAATTTTACTCAGAGGTACAGAGTGCTAAGTAGATTTAAACGTGCTAACTTTGCTTAGCACATGGTTCTGTGTTGTCTGGTACCACTTGCATGTCTGTGCTCCTTCAGGAAAAAAGTCACTTTCTCAATGTGAATGGAACAATAGCAAAGCAATTGGAATCAAAGAAGATACTTTTCAATTTTACTCAAAGGTAAAGCGGGTAAGCAAAAGTAAACATCCTCAAAGTATTTAGCACATGATTCTAACTTGTCTGCTACCGCTTGCATATATGTTCTCCTTCAGGAAAAAAAGTTGCTTTCTCAATGTGAATGGAACAGCAGCAAAGTGATAGCAATCACAGAAGATACTTTTCAAATTTACTCAAAGGTACTGAGTACTGAGTTGATGTAAACGTCCTAACTTTACTCAGTACCTGATTCTAAGTTGTCTGGCACCCTTTGATTGTCTGTGCTTCTTCAGGAAAAAAAGTCATTTTCTCACTGTGCTCACAACAAAAGCAATGCTTTCAGATTCGAAGAATATACTATTCAATTTTACTCAGAGGTACAGACTGCTAAGTAGATGTACACTTCCTAACATAACTCAGTACATCATTTTAAGCAGTCTGGTATCACTTGCATGCCTGTGCTCCTTCAGGAAAAAAAGTCACTTTCTCAATGTGAATGGAACAATAGCAAAGCAATTGGAATCAAAGAAGATACTTTGCAATTTTACTCAAAGGTAAAGAGAGTAAGTAGAAGTAAATCTCCTAAATGTACTTAGCACAATGATTCTAACTTGTCTGCTACCACTTGCATCTCTGTGCTCCTTCAGGAATAAAAGTCACTTTCTCAACGTGAATAGAACAATAGCAAAGCAATAGCAATCACAGAAGATACTTTTCAATTTCACTCAAAGGTACTGAGTGCTCAGATGATGTTAATGTCCTAACTTTACTCAGTACCTGATTATAAGTTGTCTGGCACCCTTAGATTGTCTCTGCTTCTTCAGGAAAAAAAGTCATTTTCTAACTGTGCTCACAACATAAGCAATGCATTAAGTATCGAAGAATATACTTATCAATTTTACTCAGAGGTACAGAGTGCTAAGTAGATATAAACATCCTAACTTTACTTAGCACATGGTTCTGAGTTGTCTGGTAATCCTTGCATGTCTGTGCTCCTTCGGGAAAAAAAGTCACTTTCTCAATGTGAATACAACAATAGTACAGCAGTTGGAATCAAAGAAGATACTTTTCAATTTTACTCAAAGGTACAGAGTGCTCAGTTGATGTTAGCATCCTAACTTTACTCAGTACCTGATTATAACTTGTCTGGCACCCTTGGATTGTCTGTGCTTCTTCAGGAAAAAAAGTCATTTTGTCACTGTGCTCACAACAAAAGCAATGTTTTCAGAATCGTAGAATATACTATTCAATTTTACTCAGAGGTACAGAGTGCTACGTAGATGTACACTTCCTAACATTACTCAGTACATCATTCTAAGCTGTCTGGTATCACTTGCATGTCTGTGCTCCTTCAGGAAAAAAAGTCACTTTCTCAATGTAAATGGAAGAATACCAAATCAATTGGAATCAAAGAAGATACTCTTCAATTTTACTCAAAGGTAAAGAGGGTAAGTAGATGTAAACGACCTGAATGTACTTAGCACATGATTCTAACTTGTCTGGTACCACTTGCATGTCTGTGCTCCTTCAGGAAAAAAAGTCACTTTCTCAATGTGAATGGAACAATAGTACAGCAGTTGGAAACAAAGAAGATACTTTTCAATTTTACTCAAAGGTACTGAGTGCTCAGTTGATGTAAACGTCCGAACTTTACTCAGTACCTGATTATAACTTGTCTGGCACCCTTTGATTGTCTGTGCTTCTTCAGGAAAAAAAGTCATTTTCTCACTGTGCTCACAACAAATGCAATGTTTTCAGAATCGTAGAATATACTATTCAATTTTACTCACAGGTACAGAGTGCTAAGTAGAAGTAAATGTCCTAAATGTACTTAGCACATGATTCTAACTTGTCTGGTACCACTTGCATGTCTGTGCTCCTTCAGGAAAAAAAGTCACTTTCTCAACGTGAATGAAACAATAGCAAAGCATTTGGAATCAAAGAAGATACTTTTCAATTTTACTCAAAGGTAAAGAGGGTACGTAGAAGCAAATGTCTTAAATTTACTTAGCACATGATTCTAACTTGTCTGCTACCACTTGCATCTCTGTGCTCCTTGAGGATAAAAAATCACTTTCTCAACGTGAATGGAACAATAGCAAAGCAATAGCAATCACAGAAGATACTTTTCAATTTTACTCAAAGGTACTGAGTGCTCAGCTGATGTTATTGTCCTAACTTTACTTAGTACCTGATTCTAAGTTGTCTGAAACTCTTTGATTGTCTGTGCTCCTTCAGGAAAAAAAGTCATTTTCTAACTGTGCTCACAACATAAGGAATGCATTAAGAATCGAAGAAAATACTTATCAATTTTACTCAGAGGTACAGAGTGCTAAGTAGATATAAACATCCTGACTTTACTTAGCACATGGTTCTGAGTTGTCTGGTACCACTTGCATGTCTGTGCTCCTTCAGGAAAAAAGGTCACTTTCTCAATGTAAATGGAAGAATACCAAATCAATTGGAATCAAAGAAGATACTTTTCAATTTTACTCAAAAGTAAAGAAGGTAAGTAGAAGTAAATGTCCTAAATGTACTTAGCACATGATTCTAACGTCTGGTACCACTTGCATGTCTGTGCTCCTTCAGGAAAAAAAGTCACTTTCTCAATGTGAATGCAATAATAGTACAGAAGTTGGAATCAAAGAAGATACTTTTCAATTTTACTCAAAGGTACAGAGTGATCAGTTGATGTAAATGTCCTAACGTTACTCAGTACCTGATCTAAGTTGTCTGGCACCCTTTGATTGTCTGTGCTTCTTCAGGAAAAAAAGTCATTTTCTCACTGTGCTCACAACAAAAGCAATGCTTTCAGATTCGAAGAATATGCTATTCAATTTTACTCAGAGGTACAGACTGCTAAGTAGATGTACACTTCCTAACATGTCTCAGTACATCATTTTAAGCAGTCTGGTATCACTTGCATGTCTGTGCTCCTTCAGGAAAAAAAGTCACTTTCTCAATGTGAATGGAACAATAGCAAAGCAATTGGAATCAAAGAAGATACTTTTCAATTTTACTCAAAGGTAAAGAGAGTAAGTAGAAGTAAATCTCCTAAATGTACTTAGCACAATGATTCTAACTTGTCTGCTACCACTTGCATCTCTGTGCTCCTTCAGGAATAAAAGTCACTTTCTCAACGTGAATAGAACAATAGCAAAGCAATAGCAATCACAGAAGATACTTTTCAATTTTACTCAAAGGTACAGAGTGCTCAGTTGATGTTAGCATCCTAACTTTACTCAGTACCTGATTATAACTTGTTTGGCACCCTTTGATTGTCTGTGCTTTTTCAGGAAAAAAAGTCATTTTGTCACTGTGCTCACAACAAAAGCAATGTTTTCAGAATCGTAGAATAACCTATTCAATTTTACTCAAAGGTACAGAGTGCTAAGTAGATGTAAACGTCCTAACTTTGCTTAGCACATGGTTCTGTGTTGTCTGGTACCACTTGCATGTCTGTGCTCCTTCAGGAAAAAAAGTCACTTTCTCAATGTGAATGGAACAATAGCAAAGCAACTGGAATCAAAGAAGATACTTTTCAATTTTACTCAAAGGTAAAGAGGGTAAGCAGAATTAAACGTCCTGAATGCATTTAGCACATGATTCTAACTTGTCTGCTACCGCTTGCATATATGTTCTCCTTTAGGAAAAAAAGTTGCTTTCTCAATGTGAATGGAACAGTAGCAAATTCATAGCAATCACTGAAGATACTTTTCAATTTTACTCAAAGGTACTGAGTGCTCAGTTGATGTAAACGTCCTAACTTTACTCAGTACCTGATTCTAAGTTGTCTGGCACCCTTTGATTGTCTGTGCTCCTTCAGGAAAAAAAGCCATTTTCGTAATATTCTCACAACAAAAGCAATGCATTAAGAATCGAAGAATATACTCATCAATTTTACTCAGAGGTGCAGAGTGCTAAGTAGATGTAAACATCCTAACTTTACTTAGCACATGGTTCTGAGTCGTCTGATACCACTTGCATGTCTGTGCTCCTGCAGGAAAAAAAGTCACTTTCTCAATGTAAATGGAAGAATACCAAATAAATGGGAATCAAAGAAGATTCTTTTGAATTTTACTCAAAGGTAAAGAGGGTAAGTAGATGTAAACGACCTGAATGTACTTAGCACATGATTCTAACTTGTCTGGTACCACTTGCATGTCTGTGCTCCTTCAGGAAAAAAAGTCACTTTCTCTATGTGAATGGAACAATAGTACAGCAGTTGGAATCAAAGAAGATACTTTTCAATTTTCCTCAAAGGTACTGAGTGCTCAGTTGATGTAAGCATCCTAACTTTACTCAGTACCTGATTATAAGTTGTCTGGCACCCTTTGATTGTCTGTGCTTCTTCAGGAAAAAAAGTCATTTTCTCACTGTGCTCACAACAAAAGCAATTTTTTCAGAATCGTAGAATATACTATTCAATTTTACTCAGAGGTACAGAGTGCTAAGTAGATTTAAACGTGCTAACTTTGCTTAGCACATGGTTCTGTGTTGTCTGGTACCACTTGCATGTCTGTGCTCCTTCAGGAAAAAAGTCACTTTCTCAATGTGAATGGAACAATAGCAAAGCAATTGGAATCAAAGAAGATACTTTTCAATTTTACTCAAAGGTAAAGAGAATAAGCAGAAGTAAACGTCCTCAAGGTATTTAGCACATGATTCTAACTTGTCTGCTACCGCTTGCATATATGTTCTCCTTCAGGAAAAAAAGTTGCTTTCTCAATGTGAATGGAACAGTAGCAAAGTTATAGCAATCACAGAAGACACTTTTCAATGTCACTCAAAGGTACTGAGTGCTCAGTTGATGTAAACGTCCTAACTTTACTCAGTACCTGATTCTAAGTTGTCTGGCACCCTTTGATTGTCTGTGCTTCTTCAGGAAAAAAAGTCATTTTCTCACTGTGCTCACAACAAAAGTAATGCTTTCAGCTTCGAAGAATATACTATTCAATTTTACTCAGAGGTACAGAGTGCTAAGTAGATGTAAACATCCTAACATTACTCAGTACATCATTTTAAGCTGTCTGGTATCACTTGCATGTCTGTGCTCCTTCAGGAAAAAAAGTCACTTTCTCAACGTGAATGAAACAATAGCAAAGCATTTGGAATCAAAGAAGATACTTTTCAATTTTACTCAAAGGTAAAGAGGGTACGTAGAAGTAAATGTCCTAAATGAACTTAGCACATGATTCTAACTTGTCTGCTACCACTTGCATCTCTGTGCTCCTTGAGGAAAAAAAATCACTTTCTCAACGTGAAAGGAACAATAGCAAAGGAATAGCAATCACAGAAGATACTTTTCAACCTTACTCAAAGGTACTGAGTGCTCAGCTGATGTTAATGTCCTAACTTTACTCAGTACCTGATTCTAAGTTGTCTGGCACCCTTTGATTGTCTGTGCTTCTTCAGGAAAAAAAGTCATTTTCTCACTGTGCTCACAACAAAAGCAATTTTTTCAGAATCGTAGAATATAGTATTCAATTTTACTCAGAGGTACAGAGTGCTAAGTAGATTTAAACGTCATAACTTTGCTTAGCATGTGGTTCTGTGTTGTCTGGTACCACTTGCATGTCTGTGCTCCTTCAGGAAAAAAGTCACTTTCTCAATGTGAATGGAACAATAGCAAAGCAATTGGAATCAAAGAAGATACTTTTCAATTTTACTCAAAGGTAAAGAGGATAAGCAGAAGTAAACGTCCTCAATGTATTTAGCACATGATTCTAACTTGTCTGCTACCGCTTGCATATATGTTCTCCTTCAGGAAAAAAAGTTGCTTTCTCAATGTGAATGGAACAGTAGCAAAGTGATAGCAATCACAGAAGATACTTTTCAATTTTACTCAAAGGTACTGAGTACTGAGTTGACGTAAACGTCCTAACTTTACTCAGTACCTGATTCTAAGTTGTCTGGCACCCTTTGATTGTCTGTGCTTCTTCAGGAAAAAAAGTCATTTTCTCACTGTGCTCACAACAAAAGCAATGCTTTCAGATTCGAAGAATATACTATTCATTTTTACTCAGAGGTACAGAGTGCTAAGTAGATGTACACTTCCTAACATTACTCAGTATATCATTTTAAGCTGTCTGGTATCACTTGCATGTCTGTGCTCCTTCAGGAAAAAAAGTCACTTTCTCAATGTGAATGGAACAATAGCAAAGCAATTGGAATCAAAGAAGATACTTTTCAATTTTACTCAAAGGTAAAGAGGGTAAGTAGAAGTACATCTCCTAAATGTACTTAGCACATGATTCTAACTTGTCTGCTACCACTTGCATCTCTGTGCTCCTTCAGGAATAAAAGTCACTTTCTCAACGTGAATAGAACAATAGCAAAGCAATAGCAATCACAGAAGATACTTTTCAATTTCACTCAAAGGTACTGAGTGCTCAAATGATGTTAATGTCCTAACTTTACTCAGTACCTGATTATAAGTTGTCTGGCACCCTTTGATTGTCTCTGCTTCTTCAGGAAAAAAAGTCACTTTCTCACTGTGCTCACAACAAAAGCAATGTTTTCTGAATCGAAGAATATACTATTCAATTTTCCTCAGAGGTACAGAGTGTTAAGTAGATGTAAAAGTCCTAACATTACTCAGTACATCATTCTAAGCTGTCTGGTACCACTTGCATGTCTCTGTTCCTTCAGGAAATAAAGTCACTTTCACAATGTGAATGGAACAATAGCAAAGCAATTGGAATCATAGAGGATACTTTTCAATTTTACTCGAAAGTAAAGAAGGTAAGTAGAAGTAAATGTCCTAAATGTACTTAGCACATGATTCTAACTTGTCTGGTACGACTTGCATGTCTGTGCTCCTTCAGGAAAAAAAGTCACTTTCTCAATGTGAATGGATCAATAGTACAGCAGTTGGAATCAAAGAAGATACTTTTCAATTTTACTCAAAGGTACAGAGTGCTCAGTTGATGTAAGCATCCTAACTTTACTCAGTACCTGATTATAACTTGTCTGGCACCCTTTGATTGTCTGTGCTTCTTCAGGAAAAAAAGTCATTTTCTCACTGTGCTCACAACAAAAGCAATGTTTTCAGAATCGAAGAATATACTAATCAATTTTACTCAGAAGTACAGAGTGCTAAGTAGATGTAAACGTCCTAACTTTGCTTAGCACATGGTTCTGTGTTGTCTGGTACCACTTGCATGTCTGTGCTCCTTCAGGAAAAAAAGTCACTTTCTCAATGTGAATGGAACAATAGCAAAGCAATTGGAATCAAAGAAGATACTTTTCAATTTTACTCAAAGGTAAAGAGGATAAGCAGAAGTAAACGTCCTCAATGTATTTAGCACATGATTCTAACTTGTCTGCTACCACTTGCATATATGTTCTCCTTCAGGAAAAAAAGTTGCTTTCTCAATGTGAATGGAACAGTAGCAAAGTGATAGCAATCACAGAAGACACTTTTCAATGTTACTCAAAGGTACTGAGTGCTCAGTTGATGTAAACGTCCTAACTTTACTCAGTACCTGATTCTAAGTTGTCTGGCACCCTTTGATTGTCTGTGCTTCTTCAGGAAAAAAAGTCATTTTCTCACTGTGCTCACAACAAAAACAATGCTTTCAAATTCGAAGAATATACTATTCAATTTTACTCAGAGGTACAGAGTGCTAAGTAGATGGAAACATCCTAACATTACTCAGTACATCATTTTAAGCTGTCTGGTATCACTTGCATGTCTGTGCTCCTTCAGGAAAAAAAGTCACTTTCTCAATGTGAATGGAACAATAGCAAAGAAACTGAAATCAAAGAAGATACTTTTCAATTTTACTCAAAGGTAAAGAGGGTAAGCAGAATTAGACGTCCTCAATGTATTTAGCACATGATTCTAACTTGTCTGCTGCCGCTTGCATATATGTTCTCCTTCAGGAAAAAAAGTTGCTTTCTCAATGTGAATGGAAAAGTACCAAAGTCATAGCAATCACAGAAGATACTTTTCAATTTTACTCAAAGGTACTGAGTGCTCAGTTGATGTAAACGTCCTAACTTTACTCAGTACCTGATTCTAAGTTGTCTGGCACCCTTTGATTGTCTGTGCTTCTTCAGGAAAAAAAGTCATTTTCTCACTGTGTTCACAACAAAAGCAATGCTTTCAGATTCTAAGAATATACTATTCAATTTTACTCAGAGGTACAGAGTGCTAAGTAGATGTACACTTCCTAACATTACTCAGTACATCATTCTAAGCTGTCTGGTATCACTTGCATGTCTGTGCTCCTTCAGGAAAAAAAGTCACTTTCTCAACGTGAATGAAACAATAGCAAAGCATTTGGAATCAAAGAAGATACTTTTCAATTTTACTCAAAGGTAAAGAGGGTACGTAGAAGTAAATGTCCTAAATGTACTTAGCACATGATTCTAACTTGTCTGCTACCACTTGCATGTCTGTGCTCCTTGAGGAAAAAAAATCACTTTCTCAACGTGAATGGAACAATAGCAAAGGAATAGCAATCACAGAAGATACTTTTCAACTTTACTCAAAGGTACTGAGTGCTCAGTTGATGTAAACGTCCTAACTTTACTCAGTACCTGATTCTAAGTTGTCTGGCACCCTTTGATTGTCTGTGCTCCTTCAGGAAAAAAAGCCATTTTCGTAATGTTCTCACAACAAAAGCAATGCATTAAGAATTGAAGAATATACTCATCAATTTTACTCAGAGGTGCAGAGTGCTAAGTAGATGTAAACATCCTAACTTTACTTAGCACATGGTTCTGAGTTGTCTGATACCACTTGCATGTCTGTGCTCCTGCAGGAAAAAAAGTCACTTTCTCAATGTAAATGGAAGAATACCAAATAAATGGGAATCAAAGAAGATTCTTTTCAATTTTACTCAAAGGTAAAGAAGGTAAGTAGAAGTAAATCTCCTAAATGTACTTAGCACATGATTCTAACTTGTCTGCTACCACTTGCATCTCTGTGCTCCTTCAGGAATAAAAGTCACTTTCTCAACGTGAATAGAACAATAGCAAAGCAATAGCAATCACAGAAGATACTTTTCAATTTCACTCAAAGGTACTGAGTGCTCAGATGATGTTAATGTCCTAACTTTACTCAGTACCTGATTATAAGTTGTCTGGCACCCTTTGATTGTCTCTGCTTCTTCAGGAAAAAAAGTCACTTTCTCACTGTGCTCACAACAAAAGCAATGTTTTTCGAATCGAAGAATATACTATTCAATTTTACTCAGAGGTACAGAGTGTTAAGTAGATGTAAAAGTCCTAACATTACTCAGTACATCATTCTAAGCTGTCTGGTACCACTTGCATGTCTCTGTTCCTTCAGGAAATAAAGTCACTTTCACAATGTGAATGGAACAATAGCAAAGCAATTGGAATCATAGAGGATACTTTTCAATTTTACTCAAAAGTAAAGAAGGCAAGTAGAAGTAAATGTACTAAATGTACTTAGCACAGATTCTAACTTGTCTGGTACCATTTGCATGTCTGTGCTCCTTCAGGAAAAAAAGGCACTTTCTCAATGTGAATGGAACAATAGCAAAGCAACTGGAATCAAAGAAGATACTTTTCAATTTTACTCAAAGGCAAAGAGGGTAAGCAGAATTAAACGTCCTGAATGTATTTAGCACATGATTCTAACTTGTCTGCTACTGCTTGCATATATGTTCTCCTTTAGGAAAAAAAGTTGCTTTCTCAATGTGAATGGAACAGTAGCAAATTCATAGCAATCACTGAAGATACTTTTCAATTTTACTCAAAGGTACTGAGTGCTCAGTTGATGTAAACGTCCTAACTTTACTCAGTACCTGATTCTAAGTTGTCTGGCACCCTTTGATTGTCTGTGCTCCTTCAGGAAAAAAAGCCATTTTCGTAATGTTCTCACAACAAAAGCAATGCATTAAGAATCGAAGAATATACTCATCAATTTTACTCAGAGGTGCAGAGTGCTAAGTAGATGTAAACATCCTAACTTTACTTAGCACATGGTTCTGAGTTGTCTGATACCACTTGCATGTCTGTGCTCCTGCAGGAAAAAAAGTCACTTTCTCAATGTAAATGGAAGAATACCAAATAAATGGGAATCAAAGAAGATTCTTTTGAATTTTACTCAAAGGTAAAGAGGGTAAGTAGATGTAAACGACCTGAATGTACTTAGCACATGATTCTAACTTGTCTGGTACCACTTGCATGTCTGTGCTCCTTCAGGAAAAAAAGTCACTTTCTCAAAGTGAATGGAACAATAGTACAGCAGTTGGAATCAAAGAAGATACTTTTCAATTTTACTCAAAGGTACTGAGTGCTCAGTTGATGTAAGCATCCTAACTTTACTCAGTACCTGATAATAAGTTGTCTGGCACCCTTTGATTGTCTGTGCTTCTTCAGGAAAAAAAGTCATTTTCTCACTGTGCTGACAACAAAAGCAATTTTTTCAGAATCGTAGAATATACTATTCAATTTTACTCAGAGGTACAGAGTGCTAAGTAGATTTAAACGTCATAACTTTGCTTAGCACATGGTTCTGTGTTGTCTGGTACCACTTGCATGTCTGTGCTCCTTCAGGAAAAAAGTCACTTTCTCAATGTGAATGGAACAATAGCAAAGCAATTGGAATCAAAGAAGATACTTTTCAATTTTACTCAAAGGTAAAGAGGATAAGCAGAAGTAAACGTCCTCAATGTATTTAGCACATGATTCTAACTTGTCTGCTACCGCTTGCATATATGTTCTCCTTCAGGAAAAAAAGTTGCTTTCTGAATGTGAATGGAATAGTAGCAAAGTGATAGCAATCACAGAAGACACTTTTCAATGTTACTCAAAGGTACTGAGTGCTCAGTTGATGTAAACGTCCTAACTTTACTCAGTACCTGATTCTAAGTTGTCTGGCACCCTTTGATTGTCTGTGCTTCTTCAGGAAAAAAAGTCATTTTCTCACTGTGCTCACAACAAAAGCAATGCTTTCAGATTCGAAGAATATACTATTCAATTTTACTCAGAGGTACAGAGTGCTAAGTAGATGTAAACATCCTAACATTACTCAGTACATCATTTTAAACTGTCTGGTTTCACTTGCATGTCTGTGCTCCTTCAGGAAAAAAAGTCACTTTCTCAATGTGAATGGAACAATAGCAAAGAAACTGAAATCAAAGAAGATACTTTTCAATTTTACTCAAAGGTAAAGAGGGTAAGCAGAAGTAGACGTCCTCAATGTATTTAGCACATGATTCTAACTTGTCTGCTGCCGCTTGCATATATGTTCTCCTTCAGGAAAAAAAGTTGCTTTCTCAATGTGAATGGAAAAGTACCAAAGTCATAGCAATCACAGAAGATACTTTTCAATTTTACTCAAAGGTACTGAGTGCTCAGTTGATGTAAACGTCCTAACTTTACTCAGTACCTGATTCTAAGTTGTCTGGCACCCTTTGATATTCTGTGCTTCTTCAGGAAAAAAAGTCATTTTCTCACTGTGCTCACAACAAAAGCAATGCTTTCAGATTCGAAGAATATACTATTCAATTTTACTCAGAGGTACAGAGTGCGAAGTAGATGTACACTTCCTAACATTACTCAGTACATCATTCTAAGCTGTCTGGTATCACTTGCATGTCTGTGCTCCTTCAGGAAAAAAATTCACTTTCTCAATGTGAATGGAACAATAGCAAAGCAATTGGAATCAAAGAAGATACTTTTCAATTTTACTCAAAGGTAAAAAGGGTAAGTAGAAGTAAATCTCCTAAATGTACTTAGCACATGATTCTAACTTGTCTGCTACCACTTGCATCTCTGTGCTCCTTCAGGAATAAAAGTCACTTTCTCAACGTGAATAGAACAATAGCAAAGCAATAGCAATCACAGAAGATACTTTTCAATTTTACTCAAAGGTACTGAGTGCTCAGATGATGTTAATGTCCTAACTTTACTCAGTACCTGATTATAAGTTGTCTGGCAGCCTTTGATTGTCTCTCCTTCTTCAGGAACAAAAGTCACTTTCTCACTGTGCTCACAACAAAAGCAATGTTTTCAGAATCGAAGAATATACTATTCAATTTTACTCAGAGGTACAGAGTGCTAAGTAGATGTAAAAGTCCTAACATTACTCAGTACATCATTCTAAGCTGTCTGGTACCACTTGCATGTCTCTGTTCCTTCAGGAAAAAAAGTCACTTTCTCAATGTGAATGGAACAATAGCAAAGAAACTGAAATCAAAGAAGATACTTTTCAATTTTACTCAAAGGTAAAGAGGGTAAGTAGAAGTAAATGTCCTAAATGTACTTAGCACATGATTCTAACTTGTCTGCTACCAGTTGCATCTCTGTGCTCCTTGAGGAAAAAAAATCACTTTCTCAACGTGAATGGAACAATAGCAAAGGAATAGCAATCACAGAAGATACTTTTCAACTTTACTCAAAGGTACTGAGTGCTCAGCTGATGTTAATGTCCTAACTTTACTCAGTACCTGATTCTAAGTTGTCTGGCACCCTTTGATTGTCTGGGCTCCTTCAGGAAAAAAAGTCATTTTCTAACTGTGCTCACAACTTAAGCAATGCATTAAGAATCGAAGAATATACTTACCAATTTTACTCAGAGGTACAGAGTGCTAAGCAGATATAAACATCCTAACTTTACTTAGCACATGGTTCTGAGTTGTCTGGTACCACTTGCATGTCTGTGCTCCTTCAGGAAAAAAAGTCACTTTCTCAATGTAAATGGAAGAATACCAAATCAATTGGAATCAACGAAGATACTTCTCAATTTTACTCAAAGGTAAAGAGGGTAAGTAGATGTAAACGACCTGAATGTACTTACCACATGATTCTAACTTGTCTGGTACCACTTGCATGTCTGTGCTCCTTCAGGAAAAAAAGTCACTTTCTCAATGTGAATGGAACAATAGCAAAGCAACTGGAATCAAAGAAGATACTTTTCAATTTTACTCAAAGCTAAAGAGGGTAAGCAGAAGTAAACGTCCTGAATGTATTTAGCACATGATTCTAACTTGTCTGCTACCGCTTGCATGTATGTTCTCCTTCAGGAAAAAAAGTTGCTTTCTCAATGTGAATGGAACAGTAGCAAAGTGATAGCAATCACAGATAATACTTTTCAATTTTACCCAAAGGTACGGAGTGCTCAGTTGATGTAAACGTCCTAACTTTACTCAGTACCTGATTCTAAGTTGTCTGGCACCCTTTGATTGTCTGTGCTTCTTCAGGAAAAAAAGTCATTTTCTCACTGTGCTCACAACAAAAGCAATGCTTTCAGATTCGAAGAATATACTATTGAATTTTACTCAGAGGTACAGAGTTCTAAGTAGATGTACACTTCCTAACATTAATCAGTACATCATTTTAAGCTGTCTGGTATCACTTGCATGTCTGTGCTGCTTCTGGAAAAAAAGTCACTTTCTAAATGTGAATGGAACAATAGCAAAGCAATTGGAATCAAAGAAGTTACTTTTCAATTTTACCCAAAGGTAAAGAGGGTAAGCAGAAATAAACGTCCTCAATGTATTTAGCACATGATTCTAACTTGTCTGCTACCGCTTGCATATATGTTCTTCTTCAGGAAAAAAAGTTGCTTTCTCAATGTGAATGGAAAAGTACCAAAGTCATAGCAATCACAGAAGATACTTTTCAATTTTACTCAAAGGTACTGAGTGCTCAGTTGATGTAAACGTCCTAACTATACTCAGTACCTGATTCTAAGTTGTCTGGCACCCTTTGATTGTCTGTGCTTCTTCAGGAAAAAAAGTCATTTTCTCACTGTGCTCACAACAAAAGCAATGCTTTCAGATTCTAAGAATATACTATTCAATTTTACTCAGAGGTACAGAGTGCTAAGTAGATGTACACTTCCTAACATTACTCAGTACATCATTCTAAGCTGTCTGGTATCACTTGCATGTCTGTGCTCCTTCAGGAAAAAAAGTCACTTTCTCAACGTGAATGAAACAATAGCAAAGCATTTGGAATCAAAGAAGATACTTTTCAATTTTACTCAAAGGTAAAGAGGGTACGTAGAAGTAAATGTCCTAAATGTACTTAGCACATGATTCTAACTTGTCTGCTACCACTTGCATCTCTGTGCTCCTTGAGGAAAAAAAATCACTTTCTCAACGTGAATGGAACAATAGCAAAGCAATAGCAATCACAGAAGTTACTTTTCAATTTTACTCAAAGGTACTGAGTGCTCAGCTGATGTTAATGTCCTAACTTTACTCAGTACCTGATTCTAAGTTGTCTGGCACCTTTTGATTGTCTGTGCTGCTTCAGGAAAAAAAGTCATTTTCTAACTGTGCTCACAACATAAGCAATGCATTAAGTATCGAAGAATATACTTATCAATTTTACTCAGAGGTACAGAGTGCTAAGTAGATATAAACATCCTAACTTTACTTAGCACATGGTTCTGAGTTGTCTGGTAACACTTGCATGTCTGTGCTCCTTCGGGGAAAAAAGTCACTTTCTCAATGTAAATGGAACAATAGCAAAGCAACTGGAATCAAAGAAGATACTTTTCAATTTTACTCAAAGGTACAGAGTGCTCAGTTGATGTTAGCATCCTAACCTTACTCAGTACCTGATTATAACTTGTCTGGCACCCTTTGATTGTCTGTGCTTCTTCAGGAAAAAAAGTCATTTTGTCACTGTGCTCACAACAAAAGCGATGTTTTCAGAATCGTAGAATAACCTATTCAATTTTACTCAGAGGTACAGAGTGCTAACTAAATGTAAACGTCCTAACTTTGCTTAGCACATGGTTCTGTGTTGTCTGGTACCACTTATATGTCTGTGCTCCTTCAGGAAAAAGAGTCACTTTCTCAATGTAAATGGAACAATAGCAAAGCAACTGGAATCAAAGAAGATACTTTTCAATTTTACCCAAAGGTAAAGAGGGTAAGCAGAAGTAAACGTCCTCAATGTATTTAGCACATGATTCTAACTTGTCTGCTACCGCTTGCATATATGTTCTTCTTCAGGAAAAAAAGTTGCTTTCTCAATGTGAATGGAAAAGTACCAAAGTCATAGCAATCACAGAAGATACTTTTCAATTTTACTCAAAGGTACTGAGTGCTCAGTTGATGTAAACGTCCTAACTATACTCAGTACCTGATTCTAAGTTGTCTGGCACCCTTTGATTGTCTGTGCTTCTTCAGGAAAAAAAGTCATTTTCTCTCTGTGCTCACAACAAAAGCAATGCTTTCAGATTCGAAGAATATACTATTCAATTTTACTCAGAGGTACAGAGTGCTAAGTAGATGTACACTTCCTAACATTACTCAGTACATCATTCTAAGCTGTCTGGTATCACTTGCATGTCTGTGCTCCTTCAGGAAAAAAAGTCACTTTCTCAACGTGAATGAAACAATAGCAAAGCATTTGGAATCAAAGAAGATACTTTTCAATTTTACTCAAAGGTAAAGAGGGTACGTAGAAGTAAATGTCCTAAATGTACTTAGCACATGATTCTAACTTGTCTGCTACCACTTGCATCTCTGTGCTCCTTGAGGAAAAAAAATCACTTTCTCAACGTGAATGGAACAACAGCAAAGGAATAGCAATCACAGAAGATACTTTTAAACTTTACTCAAAGGTACTGAGTGCTCAGCTGATGTTAATGTCCTAACTTTACTCAGTACCTGATTCTAAGTTGTCTGGCACCCGTTGATTGTCTGGGCTCCTTCAGGAAAAAAAGTCATTTTCTAACTGTGCTCACAACTTAAGCAATGCATTAAGAATCGAAGAATATAATTATCAATTTTACTCAGAGGTACAGAGTGCTAAGTAGATATAAACATCCTAACTTTACTTAGCACATGGTTCTGAGTTGTCTGGTAACACTTGCATGTCTGTGCTCCTTCGGGAAAAAAAGTCACTTTCTGAATGTGAATACAACAATACTACAGCAGTTGGAATCAAAGAAGATACTTTTCAATTTTACTCAAAGGTACAGAGTGCTCAGTTGATGTTAGCATCCTAACTTTACTCAGTACCTGATTATAACTTGTCTGGCACCCTTTGATTGTCTGTGCTTCTTCAGGAAAAAAAGTCATTTTGTCACTGTGCTCACAACAAAAGCAATGTTTTCAGAATCGTAGAATAACCTATTCAATTTTACTCAGAGGTACAGAGTGCTAAGTAGATATAAACATCCTAACTTTACTTAGCACATGGTTCTGAGTTGTCTGGTACCACTTGCATGTCTGTGCTCCTTCAGGAAAAAAAGTCACTTTCTCAATGTAAATGGAAGAATACCAAATCAATTGGAATCAAAGAAGATACTTTTCAATTTTACTCAAAGGTAAAGAGGGTAAGTAGATGTAAACGACCTGAATGTACTTAGCACATGATTCTAACTTGTCTGGTACCACTTGCATGTCTGTGCTCCTTCAGGAAAAAAAGTCACTTTCTCAATGTGAATGGAACAATAGTACAGCAGTTGGAATCAAAGAAGATACTTTTCAGTTTTACTCAAAGGTACAGAGTGCTCAGTTGATGTAAGCATCCTAACTTTACTCAGTACCTGATTATAACTTGTCTGGCACCCTTTGATTGTCTGTGCTTCTTCAGGAAAAAAAGTCATTTTCTCACTGTGCTCACAACAAAAGCAATGTTTTCAGAATCGTAGAATATACTAATCAATTTTACTCAGAGGTACAGAGTGCTAAGTAGATGTAAACGTCCTAACTTTGCTTAGCACATGGTTCTGTGTTGTCTGGTACCACTTGCATGTCTGTGCTCCTTCAGGAAAAAAGTCACTTTCTCAATGTGAATGGAACAATAGCAAAGCAATTGGAATCAAAGAAGATACTTTTCAATTTTACTCAAAGGTAAAGAGGATAAGCAGAAGTAAACGTCCTCAATGTATTTAGCACATGATTCTAACTTGTCTGCTACCGCTTGCATATATGTTCTCCTTCAGGAAAAAAAGTTGCTTTCTCAATGTGAATGGAACAGTAGCAAAGTGATAGCAATCACAGAAGACACTTTTCAATGTTACTCAAAGGTACTGAGTGCTCAGTTGATGTAAACGTCCTAACTTTACTCAGTACCTGATTCTAAGTTGTCTGGCACCCTTTGATTGTCTGTGCTTCTTCAGGAAAAAAAGTCATTTGCTCACTGTGCTCACAACAAAAGCAATGCTTTCAAATTCGAAGAATATACTATTCAATTTTACTCAGAGGTACAGAGTGCTAAGTGGATGTAAACATCCTAACATTACTCAGTACATCATTTTAAGCTGTCTGGTATCACTTGCATGTCTGTGCTCCTTCAGGAAAAAAAGTCACTTTCTCAATGTGAATGGAACAATAGCAAAGAAACTGAAATCAAACAAGATACTTTTCAATTTTACTCAAAGGTAAAGAGGGTAAGCAGAAGTAGACGTCCTCAATGTATTTAGCACATGATTCTAACTTGTCTGCTGCCGCTTGCATATATCTACTCCTTCAGGAAAAAAAGTTGCTTTCTCAATGTGAATGGAAAAGTACCAAAGTCATAGCAATCACAGAAGATACTTTTCAATTTTACTCAAAGGTACTGAGTGCTCAGTTGATGTAAACGTCCTAACTTTACTCAGTACCTGATTCTAAGTTGTCTGGCACCCTTTGATTGTCTGTGCTTCTTCAGGAAAAAAAGTCATTTTCTCACTGTGCTCACAACAAAAGCAATGCTTTCAGATTCTAAGAATATACTATTCAATTTTACTCAGAGGTACAGAGTGCTAAGTAGATGTACACTTCCTAACATTACTCAGTACATCATTCTAAGCTGTCTGGTATCACTTGCATGTCTGTGCTCCTTCAGGAAAAAAAGTCACTTTCTCAACGTGAATGAAACAATAGCAAAGCATTTGGAATCAAAGAAGATACTTTTCAATTTTACTCAAAGGTAAAGAGGGTACGTAGAAGTAAATGTCCTAAATGTACTTAGC
This sequence comes from Mobula birostris, assembly GCF_030028105.1. NCBI lineage: Eukaryota > Metazoa > Chordata > Chondrichthyes > Myliobatiformes > Myliobatidae > Mobula > Mobula birostris. Next base: position 22,530,005 of record NC_092402.1, on the reverse strand, counting down.
ACATGATTCTAACTTGTCTGCTACCACTTGCATCTCTGTGCTCCTTGAGGAAAAAAAATCACTTTCTCAACGTGAATGGAACAATAGCAAAGGAATAGCAATCACAGAAGATACTTTTCAACTTTACTCAAAGGTACTGAGTGCTCAGTTGATGTAAACGTCCTAACTTTACTCAGTACCTGATTCTAAGTTGTCTGGCACCCTTTGATTGTCTGTGCTCCTTCAGGAAAAAAAGCCATTTTCGTAATGTTCTCACAACAAAAGCAATGCATTAAGAATCGAAGAATATACTCATCAATTTTACTCAGAGGCGCAGAGTGCTAAGTAGATGTAAACATCCTAACTTTACTTAGCACATGGTTCTGAGTTGTCTGATACCACTTGCATGTCTGTGCTCCTGCAGGAAAAAAAGTCACCTTCTCAATGTAAATGGAAGAATACCAAATAAATGGGAATCAAAGAAGATTCTTTTGAATTTTACTCAAAGGTAAAGAGGGTAAGTAGATGGAAACGACCTGAATGTACTTAGCACATGATTCTAACTTGTCTGGTACCACTTGCATGTCTGTGCTCCTTCAGGAAAAAAAGTCACTTTCTCAATGTGAATGGAACAATAGTACAGCAGTTGGAATCAAAGAAGATACTTTTCAATTTTACTCAAAGGTACTGAGTGCTCAGTTGATGTAAGCATCCTAACTTTACTCAGTACCTGATAATAAGTTGTCTGGCACCCTTTGATTGTCTGTGCTTCTTCAGGAAAAAAAGTCATTTTCTCACTGTGCTGACAACAAAAGCAATTTTTTCAGAATCGTAGAATATACTATTCAATTTTACTCAGAGGTACAGAGTGCTAAGTAGATTTAAACGTCATAACTTTGCTTAGCACATGGTTCTGTGTTGTCTGGTACCACTTGCATGTCTGTGCTCCTTCAGGAAAAAAGTCACTTTCTCAATGTGAATGGAACAATAGCAAAGCAATTGGAATCAAAGAAGATACTTTTCAATTTTACTCAAAGGTAAAGAGGATAAGCAGAAGTAAACGTCCTCAATGTATTTAGCACATGATTCTAACTTGTCTGCTACCGCTTTAATATATGTTCTCCTTCAGGAAAAAAAGTTGCTTTCTCAATGTGAATGGAATAGTAGCAAAGTGATAGCAATCACAGAAGACACTTTTCAATGTTACTCAAAGGTACTGAGTGCTCAGTTGATGTAAACGTCCTAACTTTACTCAGTACCTGATTCTAAGTTGTCTGGCACCCTTTGATTGTCTGTGCTTCTTCAGGAAAAAAAGTCATTTTCTCACTGTGCTCACAACAAAAGCAATGCTTTCAGATTCGAAGAATATACTATTCAATTTTACTCAGAGGTACAGAGTGCTAAGTAGATGTAAACATCCTAACATTACTCAGTACATCATTTTAAACTGTCTGGTTTCACTTGCATGTCTGTGCTCCTTCAGGAAAAAAAGTCACTTTCTCAATGTGAATGGAACAATAGCAAAGAAACTGAAATCAAAGAAGATACTTTTCAATTTTACTCAAAGGTAAAGAGGGTAAGCAGAAGTAGACGTCCTCAATGTATTTAGCACTGATTCTAACTTGTCTGCTGCCGCTTGCATATATGTTCTCCTTCAGGAAAAAAAGTTGCTTTCTCAATGTGAATGGAAAAGTACCAAAGTCATAGCAATCACAGAAGATACTTTTCAATTTTACTCAAAGGTACTGAGTGCTCAGTTGATGTAAACGTCCTAACTTTACTCAGTACCTGATTCTAAGTTGTCTGGCACCCTTTGATATTCCGTGCTTCTTCAGGAAAAAAAGTCATTTTCTCACTGTGCTCACAACAAAAGCAATGCTTTCAGATTCGAAGAATATACTATTCAATTTTACTCAGAGGTACAGAGTGCTAAAGTAGATGTACACTTCCTAACATTACTCAGTACATCATTCTAAGCTGTCTGGTATCACTTGCATGTCTGTGCTCCTTCAGGAAAAAAAGTCACTTTCTCAATGTGAATGGAACAATAGCAAAGCAATTGGAATCAAAGAAGATACTTTTCAATTTTACTCAAAGGTAAAAAGGGTAAGTAGAAGTAAATCTCCTAAATGTACTTAGCACATGATTCTAACTTGTCTGCTACCACTTGCATCTCTGTGCTCCTTCAGGAATAAAAGTCACTTTCTCAACGTGAATAGAACAATAGCAAAGCAATAGCAATCACAGAAGATACTTTTCAATTTTACTCAAAGGTACTGAGTGCTCAGATGATGTGAATGTCCTAACTTTACTCAGTACCTGATTATAAGTTGTCTGGCAGCCTTTGATTGTCTCTCCTTCTTCAGGAACAAAAGTCACTTTCTCACTGTGCTCACAACAAAAGCAATGTTTTCAGAATCGAAGAATATACTATTCAATTTTACTCAGAGGTACAGAGTGCTAAGTAGATGTAAAAGTCCTAACATTACTCAGTACATCATTCTAAGCTGTCTGGTACCACTTGCATGTCTCTGTTCCTTCAGGAAAAAAAGTCACTTTCTCAATGTGAATGGAACAATAGCAAAGAAACTGAAATCAAAGAAGATACTTTTCAATTTTACTCAAAGGTAAAGAGGGGAAGCAGAAGTAGACGTCCTCAATGTATTTAGCACATGATTCTAACTTGTCTGCTGCCGCTTGCATATATGTTCTCCTTCAGGAAAAAAAGTTGCTTTCTCAATGTGAATGGAAAAGTACCAAAGTCTTAGCAATCACAGAAGATACTTTTCAATTTTACTCAAAGGTACTGAGTGCTCAGTTGATGTAAACGTCCTAACTTTACTCAGTACCTGATTCTAAGTTGTCTGGCACCCTTTGATATTCTGTGCTTCTTCAGGAAAAAAAGTCATTTTCTCACTGTGCTCACAACAAAAGCAATGCTTTCAGATTCGAAGAATATACTATTCAATTTTACTCAGAGGTACAGAGTGCTAAGTAGATGTACACTTCCTAACATTACTCAGTACATCATTCTGAGCTGTCTGGTATCACTTGCATGTCTGTGCTCCTTCAGGAAAAAAAGTCACTTTCTCAATGTGAATGGAACAATAGCAAAGCAATTGGAATCAAAGAAGATACTTTTCAATTTTACCCAAAGGTAAAAAGGGTAAGTAGAAGTAAATCTCCTAAATGTACTTAGCACATGATTCTAACTTGTCTGCTACCACTTGCATCTCTGTGCTCCTTCAGGAATAAAAGTCACTTTCTCAACGTGAATAGAACAATAGCAAAGCAATAGCAATCACAGAAGATACTTTTCAATTTTACTCAAAGGTACTGAGTGCTCAGATGATGTTAATGTCCTAACTTTACTCAGTACCTGATTATAAGTTGTCTGGCAGCCTTTGATTGTCTCTCCTTCTTCAGGAACAAAAGTCACTTTCTCACTGTGCTCACAACAAAAGCAATGTTTTCAGAATCGAAGAATATACTATTCAATTTTACTCAGAGGTACAGAGTGCTAAGTAGATGTAAAAGTCCTAACATTACTCAGTACATCATTCTAAGCTGTCTGGTACCACTTGCATGTCTCTGTTCCTTTAGGAAAAAAAGTCACTTTCTCAATGTGAATGGAACAATAGGAAAGAAACTGAAATCAAAGAAGATACTTTTCAATTTTACTCAAAGGTAAAGAGGGGAAGCAGAAGTAGACGTCCTCAATGTATTTAGCACATGATTCTAACTTGTCTGCTGCCGCTTGCATATATGTTCTCCTTCAGGAAAAAAAGTTGCTTTCTCAATGTGAATGGAAAAGTACCAAAGTCATAGCAATCACAGAAGATACTTTTCAATTTTACTCAAAGGTACTGAGTGCTCAGTTGATGTAAACGTCCTAACTTTACTCAGTACCTGATTCTAAGTTGTCTGGCACCCTTTGATATTCTGTGCTTCTTCAGGAAAAAAAGTCATTTTCTCACTGTGCTCACAACAAAAGCAATGCTTTCAGATTTGAAGAATATACTATTCAATTTTACTCAGAGGTACAGAGTGCTAAGTAGATGTACACTTCCTAACATTACTCAGTACATCATTCTGAGCTGTCTGGTATCACTTGCATGTCTGTGCTCCTTCAGGAAAAAAAGTCACTTTCTCAATGTGAATGGAACAATAGCAAAGCAATTGGAATCAAAGAAGATACTTTTCAATTTTACTCAAAGGTAAAAAGGGTAAGTAGAAGTAAATCTCCTAAATGTACTTAGCACATGATTCTAACTTGTCTGCTACCACTTGCATCTCTGTGCTCCTTCAGGAATAAAAGTCACTTTCTCAACGTGAATAGAACAATAGCAAAGCAATAGCAATCACAGAAGATACTTTTCAATTTTACTCAAAGGTACTGAGTGCTCAGATGATGTTAATGTCCTAACTTTACTCAGTACCTGATTATAAGTTGTCTGGCAGCCTTTGATTGTCTCTCCTTCTTCAGGAACAAAAGTCACTTTCTCACTGTGCTCACAACAAAAGCAATGTTTTCAGAATCGAAGAATATACTATTCAATTTTACTCAGAGGTACAGAGTGCTAAGTAGATGTAAAAGTCCTAACATTACTCAGTACATCATTCTAAGCTGTCTGGTACCACTTGCATGTCTCTGTTCCTTCAGGAAAAAAAGTCACTTTCTCAATGTGAATGGAACAATAGCAAAGAAACTGAAATCAAAGAAGATACTTTTCAATTTTACTCAAAGGTAAAGAGGGTAAGCAGAAGTAAACGTCCTCAATGTATTTAGCACATGATTCTAACTTGTCTGCTGCCGCTTGCATATATGTTCTCCTTCAGGAAAAAAAGTTGCTTTCTCAATGTGAATGGAAAAGTACCAAAGTGATAGCAATCACAGAAGATACTTTTCAATTTTACTCAAAGGTACTGAGTGCTCAGTTGATGTAAACGTCCTAACTTTACTCAGTACCTGATTCTAAGCTGTCTGGCACCCTTTGATTGTCTGTGCTTCTTCAGGAAAAAAAGTCATTTTCTCACTGCGCTCACAACAAAAGCAATGCTTTCAGATTCTAAGAATATACTATTCAATTTTACTCAGAGGTACAGAGTGCTAAGTAGATGTACACTTCCTAACATTACTCAGTACATCATTCTAAGCTGTCTGGTATCACTTGCATGTCTGTGCTCCTTCAGGAAAAAAAGTCACTTTCTCAACGTGAATGAAACAATAGCAAAGCATTTGGAATCAAAGAAGATACTTTTCAATTTTACTCAAAGGTAAAGAGGGTACGTAGAAGTAAATGTCCTAAATGTACTTAGCACATGATTCTAACTTGTCTGTTACCACTTGCATCTCTGTGCTCCTTGAGGAAAAAAAATCACTTTCTCAACGTGAATGGAACAATAGCAAAGGAATAGCAATCACAGAAGATACTTTTCAACTTTACTCAAAGGTACTGAGTGCTCAGCTGATGTTAATGTCCTAACTTTACTCAGTACCTGATTCTAAGTTGTCTGGCACCCTTTGATTGTCTGGGCTCCTTCAGGAAAAAAAGTCATTTTCTAACTGTGCTCACAACTTAAGCAATGCATTAAGAATCGAAGAATATACTTACCAATTTTACTCAGAGGTACAGAGTGCTAAGCAGATATAAACATCCTAACTTTACTTAGCACATGGTTCTGAGTTGTCTGGTACCACTTGCATTTCTGTGCTCCTCCAGGAAAAAAAGTCACTTTCTCAATGTAAATGGAAGAATACCAAATCAATTAGAATCAAAGGAGATACTTCTCAATTTTACTTAAAGGTAAGGAGGGTAAGTAGATGTAAACGACCTGAATGTACTTAGCACATGATTCTAACTTGTCTGGTAGCACTTGCATGTCTGTGCTCCTTCAGGAAAAAAAGTTACTTTCTCAATGTGAATGGAACAATAGCAAAGCAACTGGAATCAAAGAAGATACTTTTCAATTTTACTCAAAGGTAAAGAGGGTAAGCAGAAGTAAACGTCCTCAATGTATTTAGCACATGATTCTAACTTGTCTGCTACCGCTTGCATATATTTTCTCCTTCAGGAAAAAAAGTTGCTTTCTCAATGTGAATGGAACAGTAGCAAAGTGATAGCAATCACAGAAGATACTTTTCAATTTTACTCAAAGGTACTGAGTGCTCAGTTGATGTAAACGTCCTAACTTTCCTCAGTACCTGATTCTAAGTTGTCTGGCACCCTTTGATTGTCTGTGCTTCTTCAGGAAAAAAAGTCATTTTCGTACTGTTCTCACAACAAAAGCAATGCATTAAGAATCGAAAAATATACTATTCAATTTTACTCAGAGGTACAGCGTGCTAAGTAGATGTACACTTCCTAACATTACTCAGTACATCATTCTAAGCTGTCTGGTACCACTTGCATATCTGTGCTCCTTCAGGAAAAAAAGTCACTTTCTCAATGTGAATGGAACAACAGCAAAGCAATTGGAATCAAAGAAGATAGTTTTCAATTTTACTCAAAGGTAAAGAGGGTAAGTAGATGTAAACGACCTGAATGTACTTAGCACGTGATTCTAACTTGTCTGTTACCACTTGCATGTCTGTGCTCCTTCAGGAAAAAAAGTCACTTTCTCAACGTCAATGGAACAATAGCAAAGCACTTGGAATCAAAGAAGATACTTTTCAATTTTACTCAAAGGTACTGAGTGCTCAGCTGATGTTAATGTCCTAACTTTACTCAGTACCTGATTCTAAGTTGTCTGGCACCCTTTGATTGTATGTGCTACTTCAGGAAAATAAGTCATTTTCTAACTGTGCTCACAACTTAAGCAATGCATTAAGAATCGAAGAATATACTTATCAACTTGACTCAGAGCTGCAGAGTGCTAAGTAGATGTAAACATCCTAACTTTACATAGCACATGGTTCTGAGTTGTCTGGTACCACTTGCATGTCTGTGCTACTTCAGGAAAAAAAGTCACTTCCTCAATGCAAATGGAAGAATACCAAATCAATTGGAATCAAAGAAGATACTTTTCAATTTTACTCAAAGGTAAAGAGGGTAAGTAGATGTAAACGACCTGAATGTACTTAGCACATGATTCTAACTTGTCTGCTACCACTTGCATGTCTGTGCTCCTTCAGGAAAAAAAGTCACTTTCTCAACGTCAATGGAACAATAGCAAAGCATTTGGAATCAAAGAAGATACTTTTCAATTTTACTCAAAGGTAAAGAGGGTAAGTAGAAGTAAATGTCCTAAATGTACTTAGCACATGATTCTAACTTGTCTGCTACCACTTGCATCTCTGTGCTCCTTCAGGAAAAAAAGTCACTCTCTCAACGTGAATGGAACAATAGCAAAGCAATAGCTCACAGAAGATACTTTTCAATTTTACTCAAAGGTACTGAGTGCTCAGCTGATGTTAATGTCCTAACTTTACTCAGTACCTGATTCTAAGTTCTCTGGCACCCTTTGATTGTCTGTGCTCCTTCAGGAAAATAAGTCATTTTCTAACTGTGCTCACAACTTAAGCAATGCATTAAGAATCGAAGAATATACTTATCAACTTGACTCAGAGGTGCAGAGTGCTAAGTAGATGTAAACATCCTAACTTTACTTAGCACATGGTTCTGAGTTGTCTGGTACCACTTGCATGTCTCTGCTCCTTCAGGAAAAAAAGTCACTTTCTCAATGTAAATGGAAGAATACCAAATCAATTGGAATCAAAGAAGATACTTTTCAATTTTACTCAAAGGTAAAGAGAGTAAGTAGATGTAAACGACCTGAATGTACTTAGCACATGATTCTAACTTGTCTGGTACCACTTGCATGTCTGTGCTCCTTCAGGAAATAAAGTCATTTTCTCAATGTGAATAGAACAATAGTACAGCAGTTGGAATGAAAGAAGATACTTTTCAATTTTACTCAAAGGTACAGAGTGCTCAGTTGATGTAAGCATCCTAACTTTACTCAGTACCTGATTATAACTTGTCTGGCACCCTTTGATTGTCTGTGCTTCTTCAGGAAAAAAAGTCATTTGCTCACTGTGCTCACAACAAAAGCAATGTTTTCAGAATCGAAGAATATACTATTGAATTTTACTCAGAGGTACAGAGTGCTAAGTAGATGTAAACGTCCTAACTTTGCTTAGCACATGGTTCTGTGTTGTCTGGTACCACTTGCATGTCTGTGCTCCTTCAGGAAAAAAAGACACGTTCTCAATGTGAATGGAACAATAGCAAAGCAACTGGAATCAAAGAAGATACTTTTCAATTTTACTCAAAGGTAAAGAGGGTAAGCAGAAGTAAACGTCCTCAATGTATTTAGCACATGATTCTAACTTGTCTGCTACCGCTTGCATATAGGTTCTCCTTCAGGAAAGAAAGTTGCTTTCTCAATGTGAATGGAACAGTAGCAAAGTGATAGCAATCACAGAAGATACTTTTCAATTTTACTCAAAGGTACTGAGTGCTCAGTTGATGTAAACGTCCTAACTTTCCTCAGTACCTGATTCTAAGTTGTCTGGCACCCTTTGATTGTCTGTGCTTCTTCAGGAAAAAAAGTCATTTTCGTACTGTTCTCACAACAAAAGCAATGCATTAAGAATCGAATAATATACTATTCAATTTTACTCAGAGGTACAGCGTGCTAAGTAGATGTACACTTCCTAACATTAGTCAGTACATCATTCTAAGCTGTCTGGTACCACTTGCATATCTGTGCTCCTTCAGGAAAAAAAGTCACTTTCTCAATGTGAATGGAACAACAGCAAAGCAATTGGAATCAAAGAAGATACTTTTCAATTTTACTCAAAGGAAAAGAGGGTAAGTAGAAGTACATGTCCTAAATTTACTTAGCACATGACTCTAACTTGTCTGCTACCACTTGCATCTCTGTGCTCCTTCAGGAAAAAATGTTACTTTCTCACTGTGCTCACAACAAAAGCAATGTTTTCAGAATCGAAGAATATACTATTCAATTTTACTCAGAGGTACAGAGTGCTAAGTAGATGTAAACGTGCTAACTTTGCTTAGCACATGGTTCTGTGTTGTCTGGTACCACTTGCATGTCTGTGCTCCTTCAGGAAAAAAAGTCACTTTCTCAATGTAAATGGAAGAATACCAAATCAATTGGAATCAAAGAAGATAGTTTTCAATTTTACTCAAAGGTACTGAGTGCTCAGCTGATGTTCATGTCCTACTCAGTACCTGATTCTAAGTAGTCTGGCACCCTTTGATTGTCTGTGCTCCTTCAGGAAAAAAAGTCATTTTCTAACTGTGCTCACAACTTAAGCAATGCATTAGGAATCGAAGAATATACTTATCAATTTTATTCAAAGGGACAGAGTGCTACGTAGATGTAAACGTCCTAACATTACTCAGTACATGATTCTAAGCTGTCTGGTACCACTTGCATGTCTGTGCTCCTTCAGGAAATAAAGTTACTTTCTCACTGTGCTCACAACAAAAGCAATGTTTTCAGAATCGAAGAATATACTATTCAATTTTACTCAGAGGTACAGAGTGCTAAGTAGATGTAAATGTGCTAACTTTGCTTAGCACATGGTTCTGTGTTGTCTGGTTCCACTTGCATGTCTGTGCTCATTCAGGAAAAAAAGTCACTTTGTGAATGTGAATGGATCAATAGCAAAGCAATTGGAATCAAAGAAGATAGTTTTCAATTTTACTCAAAGGTACTGAGTGCTCAGCTGATGTTCATGTCCTAACTTTACTCTGTACCTGATTCTAAGTAGTCTGGCACCCTTTGATTGTCTGTGCTCCTTCAGGAAAAAAAGTCATTTTCTAACTGTTCTCACAACATAAGCAATGCATTAGGAATCGAAGAATATACTTATCAATTTTATTCAGAGGGACAGAGTGCTACGTAGATGTAAACGTCCTAACATTACTCAGTACATGATTCTAAGCTGTCTGGTACCACTTGCATGTCTGTGCTCCTTCAGGAAAAAAAGTCACTTTCTCAATGTAAATGGAAGAATACCAAATCAATTGGAATCAAAGAAGATACTTTTCAATTTTACTCAAAGGTAAAGAGGGTAAGTAGATGTAAATGTCCTGAATGTACTTAGCACATGATTCTAACTTGTCTGGTACCACTTGCATGTCTGTGCTTCTTCAGGAAAAAAAGTCATTTTCTCACTGTCCTCACAACAAAAGCAATGTTTTCAGAATCGAAGAATATACTGTTCAATTTTACTCAGAGGTACAGAGTGCTAAGTAGATGTAAACTTGCTAACTTTGCTTAGCACATGGTTCTGTGTTGTCTGGTACCACTTGCATGTCTGTGCTCCTTCAGGAAAAAAAGTCACTTTCTCAATGTGAATGGAACAATAGCAAAGCAATTGGAATCAAAGAAGCTACTTTTCAAATTTACTCAAAGGTACTGAGTGCTCAGTTGATGTAAATGTCCTAACTTTACTCAGTACCTGATTCTAAGTTGTCTGGCACCCTTTGATTGTCTGTGCTTCTTCAGGAAAAAAAGTCATTTTTCACTGTGCTCACAACAAAAGCAATGCTTTCAGATTCGAAGTATGCACTATTGAATTTTACTCAGAGGTACAGCGTGCTAAGTAGATGTACACTTCCTAACATTACTCAGTACATCATTCTAAGCTGTCTGGTAGCACATGCATGTCTCTGCTCCTTCAGGAAAAAAAGTCACTTTCTCAATGTGAATGGAACAATAGCAAAGCAATTGGAATCAAAGAAGATACTTTTCAATTTTACTCAAAGGTAAAGAGGGTAAGTAGAAGTAAATGTCCTAAATGTACTTAGCACATGATTCTAACTTGTCTGCTACCACTTGCATCTCTGTGCTCCTTCAGGAAAAATTGTTACTTTCTCACTGTGCTCACAACAAAAGCAATGTTTTCAGAATCGAAGAATATACTATTCAATTTTACTCAGAGGTACAGAGTGCTAAGTAGATGTAAACGTGCTAAGTTTGCTTAGCACATGGTTCTGTGTTGTCTGGTACCACCTGCATGTCTGTGCTCCTTCAGGAAAAAAAGTCACTTTCTGAATGTGAATGGAACAATAGCAAAGCAATTGGAATCAAAGAAGATACTTTTCAAATTTACTCAAAGGTAAAGAGGGTAAGTAGATGTAAACGTCCTCAATGTATTTAGCACATGATTCTAACTTGTCTGCTACCACTTGCATCTCTGTGCTCCTTCAGGAAAAAGAGTCACTTTCTCAACGTGAGTGGAACAATAGCAAAGCAATAGCAATCACAGAAGATACTTTTCAATTTTACTCAAAGGTACTGAGTGCTCAGTTGATGTAAACGTCCTAACTTTACTCAGTACCTGATTCTAAGTAGTCTGGCACCCTTTCATTGTCTGTGCTCCTTCAGGAAAAAAAGTCATTTTCTAACTGTGCTCACAACATAAGCAATGCATTAAGAATCGAAGAATATACTTATCAATTTTATTCAGAGGGACAGAGTGCTACGTAGATGTAAACGTCCTAACATTACTCAGTACATGATTCTAAGCTGTCTGGTACCACTTGCATGTCTGTGCTCCTTCAGGAAAAAAAGTCACTTTCTCAATGTAAATGGAAGAACACCAAATCAATTGGAATCAAAGAAGATACTTTTCAATTTTACTCAAAGGTAAAGAGGGTAAGTAGATGTAAACGTCCTGAATGTACTTAGCACATGATTCTAACTTGTCTGGTACCACTTGCATGTCTGTGCTCCTTCAGGAAAAAAAGTCACTTTCTCTATGTAAATGGAAGAATACCAAATCAATTGGAATCAAAGGAGATACTTTTCAATTTTACTCAAAGGTACTGAGTGCTCAGTTGTTGTAAATGTCCTAACTTTACTCAGTACCTGATTCTAAGTTATCTGGCACCCTTTGATTGTCTGTGCTTCTTCAGGAAAAAAAGTCATTTGCTCACTGTCCTCACAACAAAAGCAATGTTTTCAGAATCGAAGAATATACTGTTCAATTTTACTCAGAGGTAAAGAGGGTAAGTAGAAGTAAATGTCCTAAATGTACTTAGCACATGATTCTAACTTGTCTGCTACCACTTGCATCTCTGTGCTCCTTCAGGAAAAAAAGTCACTTTCTCAACGTGAATGGAACATTAGCAAAGCAATAGCAATCACAGAAGCTACTTTTCAATTTTACTCAAAGGTACTGAGTGCTCAGCTGATGTTAATGTCCTAACTTTACTCAGTACCTGATTCTAAGTTGTCTGGCACCCTTTCAGGAAAAACAGTCATTTTCTTACTGTGTTCACAACAAATCAATGCATTACGAATCGAAGAATATACTTTTCAATTTTATTCAGAGGGACAGAGTGCTACGTAGATGTAAACGTCCTAACATTACTCAGTACATGATTCTAAGCTGTCTGGTACCACTTGCATGTCTGTGCTCCTTCAGGAAAAAAAGTCACTTTCTCAATGTAAATGGGAGAATACCAAATCAATTGGAATCAAAGAAGATACTTTTCAATTTTACTCAAAGGTACTGAGTGCTCAGATGATGTAAACGTCCTAACTTTACTCAGTACATGATTCTAAGTTGTCTGGCACCCTTGGATTGTCTGTGCTCCTTCAGGAAAAAAAGTCATTTTCTTACTATGCTCACAACAAAAGTAATGAAATCAGAATCGAGGAATATAATATTCAATTTTTCTCAGCGGTACAAAGTGCTCAGTTGATGTAAACTTCCTAACTTTACTAAGTACATGATTCTAAGCTGTCTGGTATCACTTGCTTGTCTGTGCTCCTTCAGGAAAAAAAATCATTTTCTTACTGTGCTCACAACAAAAGCAATGGATTACGAATCGAAGAATATACTTTTCAATTTTACTCAGAGGGACAGAGTACTAAGTAGATGTAAACGTCCTAACATTACTCAGTACATGATTCTAAGCTGTCGGGTATCACTTGCATCTCTGTGCTCCTTCAGGAAAAAAAGTCACTTTCTCAATGTGAATGGAACAATAGCAAAGCAATTGGAATCAACGAAGATACGTTTCAATTTTACACAAAGGTAAAGAGGGTAAGTAGATGTAAACGACCTGAATGTACTTAGCACATGATTCTAACTTGTCTGGTAGCACTTGCATGTCTGTGCTCCTTCAGGAAAAAAAGTCACTTTCTCAATGTAAATGGAACAATAGCACAGCAGTTGGAATCAAAGAAGATACTTTTCAATTTCACTCAAAGGTACTGAGTGCTCAGTTGATGTAAACGTCCTAACTTTACTCAGTACATGATTCTAAGTTGTCTGGCACCCTTTGATTGTCTGTGCTCCTTGAGGAAAAAAGAGATATTTTCTTACTGTGCTCACAACAAAAGCAATGCATTAAGAATCGAAGAATATACTTTTCAATTTTACTCAGAGGGATAGAGTGCTACGTAGATGTAAACGTCCTAACATTACTCAGTACATGATTCTAAGCTGTCTGGTACCAGATGCATGTCTGTGCTCCTTCAGAAAAAAAGTCACTTTCTCAACGTGCATAGCAGTAGCAATCACAGAATATACTTTTCAATTTTCCGCAAAGGTACTGAGTGCTCAGTTGATGTAAACGTCGTAACTTTACTCAGTACCTGATTCTAAGTTGTCTGGCACCCTTTGATTGTCTGTGCTCCTTCAGGAAAAAAAGTCATTTTCTCACTCTGCTCACAACTAAAGCAATGCTTTCAGAATCGTAGAATATACTATTCAATTTTACTCAGAGATACGGAGTGCTAAGTAGATGTAAATATCCTAACTTTACTTGGCACATGTTTCTGAGTTGTCTGGTACCACTTGCTTGTCTGTGCTCCTTCAGGAAAAATAGTCACTTTCTCAATTTGAATGGAACAATTGCAAAGTAATTGGAATCAAAGAAGATACTTTTCAATTTTACTCAAAGGTAAAGAGGGTAACTAGATGTACACGACCTGAATGTACTTAGCACATGATTCTAACTTGTCTGGTAGCACTTGCATGTCTGTGCTCCTTCAGGAAAAAAGTCATTTTCCTTCTGTGCTCACAAGAAAATGAATGCATTAAGAATCGAAGAATATACTTTTCAATTTTACTCAGAAGTACAGAGCGCTTAGTTGATGTAAACGTCCTAACTTTACTCAGTACATGATTCTAACTTGTCTGCTACCACTTGCATGTCTGTGCTCCTTCAGGAAAATAAGTCATTTTCTCACTCTGCTCACAACAAAATCAATGCTTTCAGAATCGTAGAATATACTATTCAATTTTACTCAGAGGTACAGAGTGCTAAGTAGATGTAAACATCCTAACTTTACTTAGCACATGTTTCTGAGTTGTCTGGTACCACTTGCTTGTCTGTGCTCCTTCAGGAAAAAAAGTCATTTTCTTACTATGCTCACAACAAAAGTAATGAATTCAGAATCGAGGAATATAATATTCAATTTTTCTCTGCGGTACAAAGTGCTCAGTTGATGTAAACGTCCTAAGTTTACTCAGTACATGATTCTAAGCTGTCTGGTATCATTTGCTTGTCTGTGCTCCTTCAGGAAAAAAAGTCATTTTCTTACTGTGCTCACAACAAAAGCAATGCATTACGAATCGAAGAATATACTTTTCAATTTTACTCAGAGGGACAGAGTGCTAAGTAGATGTAAACGTCCTAACATTACCCAGTACATGATTCTAAGCTGTCTGGTACCACTTGCATGTCTGTGCTCCTTCAGGAAAAAAAGTCACTTTCTCAATGTGAATGGAACAATAGCAAAGCAATTGGAATCAAAGAAGATACGTTTCAATTTTACACGAAGGTAAAGAGGGTAAGTAGATGTAGACGTCCTCAATGTACTTAGCACATGATTGTAACTTGTCTGGTACCACTTGCATGTCTGTGCTACTTCAGGAAAAAAAGTTACTTTCTCAATGTGAATGCAACAATAGGAAAGCAGTTGAAAAAAAGAAGATACTTTTCTATTTTACTCAGAGGTACAGAGTGCTAAGTGGATGTAAATGTCCTAACTTTGCTTAGCACATGATTCTGAGTTGTCTGGTACCACTTGCATGTCTGTACTCCTTCAGAGAAAAAAGTCACTTTCTCAAAGTGCATAGGACAATAGCAATGCGATAGGCATCAAAGAAGATACTTTTCAATTTTACTCAAAGATACCTAGTGCTAAGTTGATGAAAACGTCTAATCCTTACTCAGTACATGATTCTAAGTTGTCTGGTACCCTTTGCATGTCTGTGCTCCTTTAGGAAAAAAAGTCATTTTCTCACTGTGCTCACAAGAAAAGTAATGCATTCAGAATCGAAGAATATACTTTTCAAATTTACTCAACTGTACGGAGTGCTAAGTAGATGTAAACGTCCTAACATTACTCAGTACATGATTCTAAGTTGTCTGGTACCCTTTGCATGTCTGTGCTCCTTTAGGAAAAAAAGTCATTTTCTCACTGTGCTCACAAGAAAAGTAATGCATTCAGAATCGAAGAATATACTTTTCAAATTTACTCAACTGTACGGAGTGCTAAGTAGATGTAAACGTCCTAACATTACTCAGTACATGATTCTAAGCTGTCTGGTACCACTTGCATGTCTGTGCTCCTTCAGGAAAAAAAGTCACTTTCTCAATGTAAATGGAAGAATACCAAATCACTTGGAATCAAAGAAGATAGTTTTCAATTTTACTCAAAGGTACTGAGTGCTCAGCTGATGTTAATGTCCTAACTTTACTCAGTACCTGATTCTAAGTTGTCCGGCACCCTTTGATTGTCTGTGCTCCTTCAGGAAAAAAAGTCATTTTCTTACGGTGCTCACAACAAATCAATGCATTACGAATCGAAGAATATACTTTTCAATTTTACTCAGAGGGACAGAGTGCTAAGTAGATGTAAACGTCCTAACATTACTCAGTACATGATTCGAAGCTGTCTGGTACCACTTGCATGTCTGTGCTCCTTCTGGAAAAAAAGTCACTTTCTCAATGTGAATGGAACAATAGCAAAGCAATTGGAATCAAAGAAGATACGTTTCAATTTTACACAAAGGTAAAGAGGGGAAGTAGATGTAAACGTCCTCAATGTACTTAGCACATGATTGTAACTTGTCTGGTACCACTTGCATGTCTGTGCTACTTCAGGAAAAAAAGTTACTTTCTCAATATGAATGGAACAATAGCAAAGCAGTTGAAAAAAAGAAGATACTTTTCTATTTTACTCAGAGGTACAGAGTGCTAAGTGGATGTAAATGTCCTAACTTTGCTTAGCACATGATTCTGAGTTGTCTGGTACCACTTGCATGTCTGTGCTCCTTCAGAGAAAAAAGTCACTTTCTCAAAGTGCATAGGACAATAGCAATGCGATAGGAATCAAAGAAGATACTTTTCAATTTTACTCAAAGATACCTAGTGCTAAGTTGATGAAAATGTCTAATCCTTGCTCAGTACATGATTCAAAGTTGTCTGGTACCCTTTGCATGTCTGTGCTCCTTTAGGAAAAAAAGTCATTTTCTCACTGTGCTCACAACAAAAGTAATGCATTCAGAATCGAAGAATATACTTTTCAAATTTACTCAACTGTATGGAGCGCTAAGTAGATGTAAACATCATAACTTTACTTAGCACATGTTTCTGAATTGTCTGGTCGCACTTGCTTGTCTGTGCTCCTTCAGGAAAAAAAGTCATTTCTTACTGTGCTCACAACAAATCAATGCATTACGAATCGAAGAATATACTTTTCAATTTTATTCAGAGGGACAGAGTGCTACGTGGATGTAAATGTCCTATCATTACTCAGTACATGATTCTAAGCTGTATGGTACCACTTGCATGTCTGTGCTCCTTCAGGAAAAAAAGTCACTTTCTCAATGTAAATGGAAGAATACCAAATCAATTGGAATCAAAGAAGATACTTTTCAAATTTACTCAAAGGTACTGAGTGCTCAGATGATGTAAACGTCCTAACTTTACTCAGTACATGATTCTAAGTTGTCTGGCACCCTTGGATTGTCTGTGCTCCTTCAGGAAAAAAAGTCATTTTCTTACTATGCTCACAACAAAAGTAATGAAATCAGAATCGAGGAATATAATATTCAATTTTTCTCAGCGGTACAAAGTGCTCAGTTGATGTAAACTTCCTAACTTTACTAAGTACATGATTCTAAGCTGTCTGGTATCACTTGCTTGTCTGTGCTCCTTCAGGAAAAAAAGTCATTTTCTTACTGTGCTCACAACAAAAGCAATGGATTACGAATCGAAGAATATACTTTTCAATTTTACTCAGAGGGACAGAGTGCTAAGTAGATGTAAACGTCCTAACATTACTCAGTACGTGATTCTAAGCTGTCGGGTATCACTTGCATCTCTGTGCTCCTTCAGGAAAAAAAGTCACTTTCTCAATGTGAATGGAACAATAGCAAAGCAATTGGAATCAACGAAGATACGTTTCAATTTTACACAAAGGTAAAGAGGGTAAGTAGATGTAAACGACCTGAATGTACTTAGCACATGATTCTAACTTGTCTGGTAGCACTTGCATGTCTGTGCTCCTTCAGGAAAAAAAGTCACTTTCTCAATGTAAATGGAACAATAGCACAGCAGTTGGAATCAAAGAAGATACTTTTCAATTTCACTCAAAGGTACTGAGTGCTCAGTTGATGTAAACGTCCTAACTTTACTCAGTACATGATTCTAAGTTGTCTGGCACCCTTTGATTGTCTGTGCTCCTTGAGGAAAAAAGAGATATTTTCTTACTGTGCTCACAACAAAAGCAATGCATTAAGAATCGAAGAATATACTTTTCAATTTTACTCAGAGGGATAGAGTGCTACGTAGATGTAAACGTCCTAACATTACTCAGTACATGATTCTAAGCTGTCTGGTACCAGATGCATGTCTGTGCTCCTTCAGAAAAAAAGTCACTTTCTCAACGTGCATAGCAGTAGCAATCACAGAATATACTTTTCAATTTTCCGCAAAGGTACTGAGTGCTCAGTTGATGTAAACGTCGTAACTTTACTCAGTACCTGATTCTAAGTTGTCTGGCACCCTTTGATTGTCTGTGCTCCTTCAGGAAAAAAAGTCATTTTCTCACTCTGCTCACAACTAAAGCAATGCTTTCAGAATCGTAGAATATACTATTCAATTTTACTCAGAGATACGGAGTGCTAAGCAGATGTAAATATCCTAACTTTACTTGGCACATGTTTCTGAGTTGTCTGGTACCACTTGCTTGTCTGTGCTCCTTCAGGAAAAATAGTCACTTTCTCAATTTGAATGGAACAATTGCAAAGTAATTGGAATCAAAGAAGATACTTTTCAATTTTACTCAAAGGTAAAGAGGGTAACTAGATGTACACGACCTGAATGTACTTAGCACATGATTCTAACTTGTCTGGTAGCACTTGCATGTCTGTGCTCCTTCAGGAAAAAAGTCATTTTCCTTCTGTGCTCACAAGAAAAGCAATGCATTAAGAATCGAAGAATATACTTTTCAATTTTACTCAGAAGTACAGAGCGCTTAGTTGATGTAAACGTCCTAACTTTACTCAGTACATGATTCTAACTTGTCTGCTACCACTTGCATGTCTGTGCTCCTTCAGGAAAATAAGTCATTTTCTCACTCTGCTCACAACAAAATCAATGCTTTCAGAATCGTAGAATATACTATTCAATTTTACTCAGAGGTACAGAGTGCTAAGTAGATGTAAACATCCTAACTTTACTTAGCACATGTTTCTGAGTTGTCTGGTACCACTTGCTTGTCTGTGCTCCTTCAGGAAAAAAAGTCATTTTCTTACTATGCTCACAACAAAAGTAATGAATTCAGAATCGAGGAATATAATATTCAATTTTTCTCTGCGGTACAAAGTGCTCAGTTGATGTAAACGTCCTAAGTTTACTCAGTACATGATTCTAAGCTGTCTGGTATCATTTGCTTGTCTGTGCTCCTTCAGGAAAAAAAGTCATTTTCTTACTGTGCTCACAACAAAAGCAATGCATTACGAATCGAAAAATATACTTTTCAATTTTACTCAGAGGGACAGAGTGCTAAGTAGATGTAAACGTCCTAACATTACCCAGTACATGATTCTAAGCTGTCTGGTACCACTTGCATGTCTGTGCTCCTTCAGGAAAAAAAGTCACTTTCTCAATGTGAATGGAACAATAGCAAAGCAATTGGAATCAAAGAAGATACGTTTCAATTTTACACGAAGGTAAAGAGGGTAAGTAGATGTAGACGTCCTCAATGTACTTAGCACATGATTGTAACTTGTCTGGTACCACTTGCATATCTGTGCTCCTTCAGGAAAAAAAGTCATTTTCTTACTGTGCTCACAACAAAAGCAATGCATTACGAATCGAAGAATATACTTTTCAATTTTACTCAGAGGGACAGAGTGCTAAGTAGATGTAAACGTCCTAACATTACCCAGTACATGATTCTAAGCTGTCTGGTACCACTTGCATGTCTGTGCTCCTTCAGGAAAAAAAGTCACTTTCTCAATGTGAATGGAACAATAGCAAAGCAATTGGAATCAAAGAAGATACGTTTCAATTTTACACGAAGGTAAAGAGGGTAAGTAGATGTAGACGTCCTCAATGTACTTAGCACATGATTGTAACTTGTCTGGTACCACTTGCATGTCTGTGCTACTTCAGGAAAAAAAGTTACTTTCTCAATGTGAATGCAACAATAGGAAAGCAGTTGAAAAAAAGAAGATACTTTTCTATTTTACTCAGAGGTACAGAGTGCTAAGTGGATGTAAATGTCCTAACTTTGCTTAGCACATGATTCTGAGTTGTCTGGTACCACTTGCATGTCTGTACTCCTTCAGAGAAAAAAGTCACTTTCTCAAAGTGCATAGGACAATAGCAATGCGATAGGCATCAAAGAAGATACTTTTCAATTTTACTCAAAGATACCTAGTGCTAAGTTGATGAAAACGTCTAATCCTTACTCAGTACATGATTCTAAGTTGTCTGGTACCCTTTGCATGTCTGTGCTCCTTTAGGAAAAAAAGTCATTTTCTCACTGTGCTCACAAGAAAAGTAATGCATTCAGAATCGAAGAATATACTTTTCAAATTTACTCAACTGTACGGAGTGCTAAGTAGATGTAAACGTCCTAACATTACTCAGTACATGATTCTAAGCTGTCTGGTACCACTTGCATGTCTGTGCTCCTTCAGGAAAAAAAGTCACTTTCTCAATGTAAATGGAAGAATACCAAATCACTTGGAATCAAAGAAGATAGTTTTCAATTTTACTCAAAGGTACTGAGTGCTCAGCTGATGTTAATGTCCTAACTTTACTCAGTACCTGATTCTAAGTTGTCCGGCACCCTTTGATTGTCTGTGCTCCTTCAGGAAAAAAAGTCATTTTCTTACGGTGCTCACAACAAATCAATGCATTACGAATCGAAGAAGATACTTTTCAATTTTACTCAGAGGGACAGAGTGCTAAGTAGATGTAAACGTCCTAACATTACTCAGTACATGATTCGAAGCTGTCTGGTACCACTTGCATGTCTGTGCTCCTTCTGGAAAAAAAGTCACTTTCTCAATGTGAATGGAACAATAGCAAAGCAATTGGAATCAAAGAAGATACGTTTCAATTTTACACAAAGGTAAAGAGGGGAAGTAGATGTAAACGTCCTCAATGTACTTAGCACATGATTGTAACTTGTCTGGTACCACTTGCATGTCTGTGCTACTTCAGGAAAAAAAGTTACTTTCTCAATATGAATGGAACAATAGCAAAGCAGTTGAAAAAAAGAAGATACTTTTCTATTTTACTCAGAGGTACAGAGTGCTAAGTGGATGTAAATGTCCTAACTTTGCTTAGCACATGATTCTGAGTTGTCTGGTACCACTTGCATGTCTGTGCTCCTTCAGAGAAAAAAGTCACTTTCTCAAAGTGCATAGGACAATAGCAATGCGATAGGAATCAAAGAAGATACTTTTCAATTTTACTCAAAGATACCTAGTGCTAAGTTGATGAAAACTTCTAATCCATACTCAGTACATGATTCAAAGTTGTCCGGTACCCTTTGCATGTCTGTGCTCCTTTAGGAAAAAAAGTCATTTTCTCACTGTGTTCACAACAAAAGTAATGCATTCAGAATCGAAGAATATCCTTTTCAAATTTACGCAACTGTACGGAGTGCTAAGCAGATGTAAACATCATAACTTTACTTAGCACATGTTTCTGAATTGTCTGGTCGCACTTGCTTGTCTGTGCTCCTTCAGGAAAAAAAGTCATTTTCTTACTGTGCTCACAACAAATCAATGCATTACGAATCGAAGAATATACTTTTCAATTTTACTCAGAGGGACAGAGTGCTAAGTAGATGTAAACGTCCTAACATTACTCAGTACATGATTCTAAGCTGTCTTGGTACCACTTGCATGTCTGTGCTCCTTCAGGAAAAGAAGTCACTTTCTCAATGTGAATGGAACAATAGCAAAGCAATTGGAATCAAAGAAGATACGTTTCAATTTTACACAAAGGTAAAGAGGGTAAGTAGATGTAAACGTCCTCAATGTACTTAGCACATGATTTTGAGTTGTCTGGTACCACTTGCATGTCTGCGCTCCTTCAGAGAAAAAAGTCACTTTCTCAAAGTGCATAGGAGAATAGCAATGCGATAGGAATCAAAGAAGATACTTTTCAATTTTACTCAAAGATACCTAGTGCTAAGTTGATGAAAACGCAAACCTTACTCAGTACATGATTCAAAGTTGTCTGGCACCCTTGGATTGTCTGTGCTCCTTCAGGAAAAAAAGTCATTTTCTTACTATGCTCACAACAAAAGTAATGAAATCAGAATCGAGGAATATAATATTCAATTTTTCTCAGCGGTACAAATGCTCAGTTGATGTAAACTTCCTAACTTTACTCAGTACATGATTCTAAGTTGTCTGGCACCCTTGGATTGTCTGTGCTCCTTCAGGAAAAAAAGTCATTTTCTTACTATGCTCACAACAAAAGCAATGCATTACGAATCGAAGAATATACTTTTCAATTTTACTCAGAGGGACAGAGTGCTAAGTAGATGTAAACGTCCTAACATTACTCAGTACATGATTCTAAGCTGTCTTGGTACCACTTGCATGTCTGTGCTCCTTCAGGAAAAAAAGTCACTTTCTCAATGTGAATGGAACAATAGCAAAGCAATTGGAATCAAAGAAGATACGTTTCAATTTTACACAAAGGTAAAGAGGGTAAGTAGATGCAAACGTCCTCAATGTACTTAGCACATGATTCTGAGTTGTCTGGTACCACTTGCATGTCTGTGCTCCTTCAGAGAAAAAAGTCACTTTCTCAAAGTGCATAGGACAATAGCAATGCGATAGGAATCAAAGAAGATACTTTTCAATTTTACTCAAAGATACCTAGTGCTAAGTTGATGAAAACGTCTAATCCTTACTCAGTACATGATTCAAAGTTGTCCGGTACCCTTTGCATGTCTGTGCTCCTTTAGGAAAAAAAGTCATTTTCTCACTGTGCTCACAACAAAAGTAATGCATTCAGAATCGAAGAATATACTTTCCAAATTTACTCAACTGTACGTAGTGCTAAGTAGATGTAAACATCATAACTTTACTTAGCACATGTTTCTGAATTATCTGGTCGCACTTGCTTGTCTGTGCTCCTTCAGGAAAAAAAGTTATTTTCTTACTGTGCTCACAAGAAATCAATGCATTACGAATCGAAGAATATACTTTTCAATTTTATTCAGAGGGACAGAGTGCTACGTAGATGTAATCGTCCTAACATTACTCAGTACATGATTCTAAGCTGTCTGGTACCACTTGCATGTCTGTGTTCCTTCAGGAAAAAAAGTCACTTTTTCAATGTCAATGGAAGAATACCAAATCAATTGGAATCAAAGAAGATACTTTTCAATTTTACTCAAAGGTACTGAGTGCTCAGATGATGTAAACGTCCTAACTTTACTCAGTACATGATTCTAAGTTGTCTGGCACCCTTGGATTGTCTGTGCTCCTTCAGGAAAAAAAGTCATTTTCTTACTATGCTCACAACAAAAGTAATGAATTCAGAATCGAGGAATATAATATTCAATTTTTCTCAGCGGTACAAAGTGCTCAGTTGATGTAAACGTCCTAACTTTACTCAGTACATGATTCTAAGCTGTCTGGTATCACTTGCTTGTCTGTGCTCCTTCAGGAAAAAAAGTCATTTTCTTACTGTGCTCACAACAAAAGCAATGCATTACGAATCGAAGAATATACTTTTCAATTTTACTCAGAGGGACAGAGTGCTAAGTAGATGTAAACGTCCTAACATTACTCAGTACATGATTCTAAGCTGTCTTGGTACCACTTGCATGTCTGTGCTCCTTCAGGAAAAAAAGTCACTTTCTCAATGTGAATGGAACAATAGCAAAGCAATTGGAATCAAAGAAGATACGTTTCAATTTTACACAAAGGTAAAGAGGGTAAGTAGATGTAAACGTCCTCAATGTACTTAGCATATGATTGTAACTTGTCTGGTACCACTTGCATGTCTGTGCTACTTCAGGATAAAAAGTTACTTTCTCAATGTGAATGGAACAATAGCAAAGCAGTTGAAAAAAAGAAGATACTTTTCTATTTTACTCAGAGGTACAGAGTGCTAAGTGGATGTAAATGTCCTAACTTTGCTAAGCACATGATTCTGAGTTGTCTGGTACCACTTGCATGTCTGTGCTCCTTCAGAGAAAAAAGTCACTTTCTCAAAGTGCATAGGACAATAGCAATGCGATAGGAATCAAAGAAGATACTTTTCAATTTTACTCAAAGATACCTAGTGCTAAGTTGATGAAAACGTCTAATCCTTACTCAGTACATGATTCAAAGTTGTCTGGTACCCTTTGCATGTCTGTGCTCCTTTAGGAAAAAAAGTCATTTTCTCACTGTGCTCACAACAAAATCAATGCTTTCAGAATCGTAGAATATACTATTCAATTTTACTCAGAGGTACAGAGTGCAAAGTAGATGTAAACATCCTAACTTTGCTTAGCACATGTTTCTGAGTTGTCTGGTACCACTTGCTTGTCTGTGCTCCTTCAGGAAAAAAAGTCATTTTCTTACTGTGCTCACAACAAAAGCAATGCATTACGAATCGAAGAATATACTTTTCAATTTCACTCAGAGGGACAGAGTGCTAAGTAGATGTAAACATCCTAACTTTACTTAGCACATGTTTCTGAGTTGTCTGGTACCACTTGCTTGTCTGTGCCCCTTCAGGAAAAATAGTCACTTTCTCAATGTAAATGGAAGAATACCAAATCAATTGGAATCAAAGAAGATACTTTTCAATTTTACTCAAAGGTACTGAGTGCTCAGATGATGTAAACGTCCTACCATTACTCAGTACATGATTCTAAGTTGTCTGGCACCCTTTGATTGTCTGTGCTCCTTCAGGAAAAATAGTCACTTTCTCAATGTGAATGGAACAATTGCAAAGCAATTGGAATCAAAGAAGATACGTTTCAATTTTACACAAAGGTAAAGAGGGGAAGTAGATGTAAACGTCCTCAATGTACTTAGCACATGATTCTGAGTTGTCTGGTACCACTTGCATGTCTCTGCTACTTCAGGAAAAAAAGTTACTTTCTCAATGTGAATGGAACAATAGCAAAGCAGTTGAAAAAAAGAAGATACTTTTCTATTTTACTCAGAGGTACAGAGTGCTAAGTGGATGTAAATGTCCTAACTTTGCTTACAACATGATTCTGAGTTGTCTGGTACCACTTGCATGTCTGTGCTCCTTCAGAGAAAAAAGTCACTTTCTCAAAGTGCATAGGACAATAGCAATGCGATAGGAATCAAAGAAGATACTTTTCAATTTTACTCAAAGATACCTAGTGCTAAGTTGATGAAGACGTCTAATCCATACTCAGTACATGATTCAAAGTTGTCTGGTACCCTTTGCATGTCTGTGGTCCTTTAGGAAAAAAAGTCATTTTCTCACTGTGCTCACAACAAAAGTAATGCATTCAGAATCGAAGAATATCCTTTTCAAATTTACGCAACTGTACGGAGTGCTAAGTAGATGTAAACATCATAACTTTACTTAGCACATGTTTCTGAATTGTCTGGTCGCACTTGCTTGTCTGTGCTCCTTCAGGAAAAAAAGTCATTTTCTTACTGTGCTCACAACAAATCAATGCATTACGAATCGAAGAAAATACTTTTCAATTTTACTCAGAGGGACAGAGTGCTAAGTAGATGTAAACGTCCTAACATTACTCAGTACATGATTCTAAGCTGTCTTGGTACCACTTGCATGTCTGTGCTCCTTCAGGAAAAGAAGTCACTTTCTCAATGTGAATGGAACAATAGCAAAGCAATTGGAATCAAAGAAGATACGTTTCAATTTTACACAAAGGTAAAGAGGGTAAGTAGATGTAAACGTCCTCAATGTACTTAGCACATGATTCTGAGTTGTCTGGTACCACTTGCATGTCTGTGCTCCTTCAGAGAAAAAAGTCACTTTCTCAAAGTGCATAGGACAATAGCAATGCGATAGGAATCAAAGAAGATACTTTTCAATTTTACTCAAAGATACCTAGTGCTAAGTTGATGAAAACGTCTAATCCTTACTCAGTACATGATTCAAAGTTGTCTGGTACCCTTTGCATGTCTGTGCTCCTTTAGGAAAAAAAGTCATTTTCTCACTGTGCTCACAACAAAAGTAATGCATTCAGAATCGAAGAATATACTTTCCAAATTTACTCAACTGTACGGAGTGCTAAGTAGATGTAAACATCATAACTTTACTTAGCACATGTTTCTGAATTATCTGGTCGCACTTGCTTGTCTGTGCTCCTTCAGGAAAAAAAGTTATTTTCTTACTGTGCTCACAACAAATCAATGCATTACGAATCGAAGAATATACTTTTCAATTATATTCAGAGGGACAGAGTGCTACGTAGATGTAATCGTCCTAACATTACTCAGTACATGATTCTAAGCTGTCTGGTACCACTTGCATGTCTGTGTTCCTTCAGGAAAAAAAGTCACTTTCTCAATGTAAATGGAAGAATACCAAATCAATTGGAATCAAAGAAGATACTTTTCAATTTTACTCAAAGGTACTGAGTGCTCAGATGATGTAAACGTCCTAACTTTACTCAGTACATGATTCTAAGTTGTCTGGCACCCTTGGATTGTCTGTGCTCCTTCAGGAAAAAAAGTCATTTTCTTACTATGCTCACAACAAAAGTAATGAATTCAGAATCGAGGAATATAATATTCAATTTTTCTCAGCGGTACAAAGTGCTCAGTTGATGTAAACGTCCTAACTTTACTCAGTACATGATTCTAAGCTGTCTGGTATCACTTGCTTGTCTGTGCTCCTTCAGGAAAAAAAGTCATTTTCTTACTGTGCTCACAACAAAAGCAATGCATTACGAATCGAAGAATATACTTTTCAATTTTACTCAGAGGGACAGAGTGCTAAGTAGATGTAAACGTCCTAACATTACTCAGTACATGATTCTAAGCTGTCTTGGTACCACTTGCATGTCTGTGCTCCTTCAGGAAAAAAAGTCACTTTCTCAATGTGAATGGAACAATAGCAAAGCAATTGGAATCAAAGAAGATACGTTTCAATTTTACACAAAGGTAAAGAGGGTAAGTAGATGTAAACGTCCTCAATGTACTTAGCACATGATTCTGAGTTGTCTGGTACCACTTGCATGTCTGTGCTCCTTCAGAGAAAAAAGTCACTTTCTCAAAGTGCATAGGACAATAGCAATGCGATAGGAATCAAAGAAGATACTTTTCAATTTTACTCAAAGATACCTAGTGCTAAGTTGATGAAAACGTCTAATCCTTACTCAGTACATGATTCAAAGTTGTCTGGTACCCTTTGCATGTCTGTGCTCCTTTAGGAAAAAAAGTCATTTTCTCACTGTGCTCACAACAAAAGTAATGCATTCAGAATCGAAGAATATACTTTCCAAATTTACTCAACTGTACGGAGTGCTAAGTAGATGTAAACATCATAACTTTACTTAGCACATGTTTCTGAATTATCTGGTCGCACTTGCTTGTCTGTGCTCCTTCAGGAAAAAAAGTTATTTTCTTACTGTGCTCACAACAAATCAATGCATTACGAATCGAAGAATATACTTTTCAATTTTATTCAGAGGGACAGAGTGCTACGTAGATGTAATCGTCCTAACATTACTCAGTACATGATTCTAAGCTGTCTGGTACCACTTGCATGTCTGTGTTCCTTCAGGAAAAAAAGTCACTTTCTCAATGTAAATGGAAGAATACCAAATCAATTGGAATCAAAGAAGATACTTTTCAATTTTACTCAAAGGTACTGAGTGCTCAGATGATGTAAACGTCCTAACTTTACTCAGTACATGATTCTAAGTTGTCTGGCACCCTTGGATTGTCTGTGCTCCTTCAGGAAAAAAAGTCATTTTCTTACTATGCTCACAACAAAAGTAATGAATTCAGAATCGAGGAATATAATATTCAATTTTTCTCAGCGGTACAAAGTGCTCAGTTGATGTAAACGTCCTAACTTTACTCAGTACATGATTCTAAGCTGTCTGGTATCACTTGCTTGTCTGTGCTCCTTCAGGAAAAAAAGTCATTTTCTTACTGTGCTCACAACAAAAGCAATGCATTACGAATCGAAGAATATACTTTTCAATTTTACTCAGAGGGACAGAGTGCTAAGTAGATGTAAACGTCCTAACATTACTCAGTACATGATTCTAAGCTGTCTTGGTACCACTTGCATGTCTGTGCTCCTTCAGGAAAAAAAGTCACTTTCTCAATGTGAATGGAACAATAGCAAAGCAATTGGAATCAAAGAAGATACGTTTCAATTTTACACAAAGGTAAAGAGGGTAAGTAGATGTAAACGTCCTCAATGTACTTAGCACATGATTGTAACTTGTCTGGTACCACTTGCATGTCTGTGCTACTTCAGGATAAAAAGTTACTTTCTCAATGTGAATGGAACAATAGCAAAGCAGTTGAAAAAAAGAAGATACTTTTCTATTTTACTCAGAGGTACAGAGTGCTAAGTGGATGTAAATGTCCTAACTTTGCTAAGCACATGATTCTGAGTTGTCTGGTACCACTTGCATGTCTGTGCTCCTTCAGAGAAAAAAGTCACTTTCTCAAAGTGCATAGGACAATAGCAATGCGATAGGAATCAAAGAAGATACTTTTCAATTTTACTCAAAGATACCTAGTGCTAAGTTGATGAAAACGTCTAATCCTTACTCAGTACATGATTCAAAGTTGTCTGGTACCCTTTGCATGTCTGTGCTCCTTTAGGAAAAAAAGTCATTTTCTCACTGTGCTCACAACAAAAGTAATGCATTCAGAATCGAAGAATATACTTTTCAAATTTACTCAACTGTACGGAGTGATAAGTAGATGTAAACATCATAACTTTACTTAGCACATGTTTCTGAATTGTCTGGTCGCACTTGCTTGTCTGTGCTCCTTCAGGAAAAAAAGTCATTTTCTCACTCTGCTCACAACAAAATCAATGCTTTCAGAATCGTAGAATATACTATTCAATTTTACTCAGAGGTACAGAGTGCTAAGTAGATGTAAACATCCTAACTTTGCCTAGCACATGTTTCTGAGTTGTCTGGTACCACTTGCTTGTCTGTGCCCCTTCAGGAAAAATAGTCACTTTCTCAATGTAAATGGAAGAATACCAAATCAATTGGAATCAAAGAAGATACTTTTCAATTTTACTCAAAGGTACTGAGTGCTCAGATGATGTAAACGTCCTACCATTACTCAGTACATGATTCTAAGTTGTCTGGCACCCTTTGATTGTCTGTGCTCCTTCAGGAAAAATAGTCACTTTCTCAATGTGAATGGAACAATTGCAAAGCAATTGGAATCAAAGAAGATACTTTTTAATTTTACTCAAAGCTAAAGAGGGTAAGTAGATGTAAACGACCTGAATGTACTTAGCACATGATTCTAACTTGTCTGGTAGCACTTACATGTCTGTGCTCCTTCAGGAAAAAAAGTCACTTTCTCACTCTGCTCACAACTAAAGGAATGCTTTCAGAATCGTAGAATATACTATTCAATTTTACTCAGAGATACGGAGTGCTAAGTAGATGTAAATATCCTAACTTTACTTGGCACATGTTTCTGAGTTGTCTGGTACCACTTGCTTGTCTGTGCTCCTTCAGGAAAAATAGTCACTTTCTCAATTTGAATGGAACAATTGCAAAGTAATTGGAATCAAAGAAGATACTTTTCAATTTTACTCAAAGGTAAAGAGGGTAACTAGATGTACACGACCTGAATGTACTTAGCACATGATTCTAACTTGTCTGGTAGCACTTGCATGTCTGTGCTCCTTCAGGAAAAAAGTCATTTTCCTTCTGTGCTCAGAAGAAAAGCAATGCATTAAGAATCGAAGAATATACTTTTCAATTTTACTCAGAAGTACAGAGCGCTTAGTTGATGTAAACGTCCTAACTTTACTCAGTACATGATTCTAACTTGTCTGCTACCACTTGCATGTCTGTGCTCCTTCAGGAAAAAAAGTCATTTTCTCACTCTGCTCACAACAAAATCAATGCATTCAGAATCGTAGAATATACTATTCAATTTTACTCAGAGGTACAGAGTGCTAAGTAGATGTAAACATCCTAACTTTACTTAGCACATGTTTCTGAGTTGTCTGGTACCACTTGCTTGTCTGTGCTCCTTCAGGAAAAAAAGTCATTTTCTTACTGTGCTCACAACAAAAGTAATGAAATCAGAATCGAGGAATATAATATTCAATTTTTCTCAGCGGTACAAATGCTCAGTTGATGTAAACTTCCTAACTTTACTAAGTACATGATTCTAAGCTGTCTGGTATCACTTGCTTGTCTGTGCTCCTTCAGGAAAAAAAGTCATTTTCTTACTGTGCTCACAACAAAAGCAATGCATTACGAATGGAAGAATATACTTTTCAATTTTACTCAGAGGGACAGAGTGCTAAGTAGATGTAAACGTCCTAACATTACTCAGTACATGATTCTAAGCTGTCGGGTACCACTTGCATCTCTGTGCTCCTTCAGGAAAAAAAGTCACTTTCTCAATGTGAATGGAACAATAGCAAAGCAATTGGAATCAAAGAAGATACGTTTCAATTTTACACAAAGGTAAAGAGGGTAAGTAGATGTAAACGTCCTCAATGTACTTAGCATATGATTGTAACTTGTCTGGTACCACTTGCATGTCTGTGCTACTTCAGGATAAAAAGTTACTTTCTCAATGTGAATGGAACAATAGCAAAGCAGTTGAAAAAAAGAAGATACTTTTCTATTTTACTCAGAGGTACAGAGTGCTAAGTGGATGTAAATGTCCTAACTTTGCTAAGCACATGATTCTGAGTTGTCTGGTACCACTTGCATGTCTGTGCTCCTTCAGAGAAAAAAGTCACTTTCTCAAAGTGCATAGGACAATAGCAATGCGATAGGAATCAAAGAAGATACTTTTCAATTTTACTCAAAGATACCTAGTGCTAAGTTGATGAAAACGTCTAATCCTTACTCAGTACATGATTCAAAGTTGTCTGGTACCCTTTGCATGTCTGTGCTCCTTTAGGAAAAAAAGTCATTTTCTCACTGTGCTCACAACAAAAGTAATGCATTCAGAATCGAAGAATATACTTTTCAAATTTACTCAACTGTACGGAGTGCTAAGTAGATGTAAACATCATAACTTTACTTAGCACATGTTTCTGAATTGTCTGGTCGCACTTGCTTGTCTGTGCTCCTTCAGGAAAAAAAGTCATTTTCTCACTCTGCTCACAACAAAATCAATGCTTTCAGAATCGTAGAATATACTATTCAATTTTACTCAGAGGAACAGAGTGCTAAGTAGATGTAAACATCCTAACTTTGCTTAGCACATGTTTCTGAGTTGTCTGGTACCACTTGCTTGTCTGTGCTCCTTCAGGAAAAAAAGTCATTTTCTTACTGTGCGCACAACAAAAGCAATGCATTACGAATCGAAGAATATACTTTTCAATTTCACTCAGAGGGACAGAGTGCTAAGTAGATGTAAACATCCTAACTTTACTTAGCACATGTTTCTGAGTTGTCTGGTACCACTTGCTTGTCTGTGCCCCTTCAGGAAAAATAGTCACTTTCTCAATGTAAATGGAAGAATACCAAATCAATTGGAATCAAAGAAGATACTTTTCAATTTTACTCAAAGGTACTGAGTGCTCAGATGATGTAAACGTCCTACCATTACTCAGTACATGATTCTAAGTTGTCTGGCACCCTTTGATTGTCTGTGCTCCTTCAGGAAAAATAGTCACTTTCTCAATGTGAATGGAACAATTGCAAAGCAATTGGAATCAAAGAAGATACGTTTCAATTTTACACAAAGGTAAAGAGGGGAAGTAGATGTAAACGTCCTCAATGTACTTAGCACATGATTCTGAGTTGTCTGGTACCACTTGCATGTCTCTGCTACTTCAGGAAAAAAAGTTACTTTCTCAATGTGAATGGAACAATAGCAAAGCAGTTGAAAAAAAGAAGATACGTTTCAATTTTACACAAAGGTAAAGAGGGTAAGTAGATGTAAACGTCCTCAATGTACTTAGCACATGATTCTGAGTTGTCTGGTACCACTTGCATGTCTGTGCTCCTTCAGAGAAAAAAGTCACTTTCTCAAAGTGCATAGGACAATAGCAATGCGATAGGAATCAAAGAAGATACTTTTCAATTTTACTCAAAGATACCTAGTGCTAAGTTGATGAAAACGTCTAATCCTTACTCAGTACATGATTCAAAGTTGTCTGGTACCCTTTGCATGTCTGTGCTCCTTTAGGAAAAAAAGTCATTTTCTCACTGTGCTCACAACAAAAGTAATGCATTCAGAATCGAAGAATATACTTTCCAAATTTACTCAACTGTACGGAGTGCTAAGTAGATGTAAACATCATAACTTTACTTAGCACATGTTTCTGAATTATCTGGTCGCACTTGCTTGTCTGTGCTCCTTCAGGAAAAAAAGTTATTTTCTTACTGTGCTCACAACAAATCAATGCATTACGAATCGAAGAATATACTTTTCAATTATATTCAGAGGGACAGAGTGCTACGTAGATGTAATCGTCCTAACATTACTCAGTACATGATTCTAAGCTGTCTGGTACCACTTGCATGTCTGTGTTCCTTCAGGAAAAAAAGTCACTTTCTCAATGTAAATGGAAGAATACCAAATCAATTGGAATCAAAGAAGATACTTTTCAATTTTACTCAAAGGTACTGAGTGCTCAGATGATGTAAACGTCCTAACTTTACTCAGTACATGATTCTAAGTTGTCTGGCACCCTTGGATTGTCTGTGCTCCTTCAGGAAAAAAAGTCATTTTCTTACTATGCTCACAACAAAAGTAATGAATTCAGAATCGAGGAATATAATATTCAATTTTTCTCAGCGGTACAAAGTGCTCAGTTGATGTAAACGTCCTAACTTTACTCAGTACATGATTCTAAGCTGTCTGGTATCACTTGCTTGTCTGTGCTCCTTCAGGAAAAAAAGTCATTTTCTTACTGTGCTCACAACAAAAGCAATGCATTACGAATCGAAGAATATACTTTTCAATTTTACTCAGAGGGACAGAGTGCTAAGTAGATGTAAACGTCCTAACATTACTCAGTACATGATTCTAAGCTGTCTTGGTACCACTTGCATGTCTGTGCTCCTTCAGGAAAAAAAGTCACTTTCTCAATGTGAATGGAACAATAGCAAAGCAATTGGAATCAAAGAAGATACGTTTCAATTTTACACAAAGGTAAAGAGGGTAAGTAGATGTAAACGTCCTCAATGTACTTAGCACATGATTCTGAGTTGTCTGGTACCACTTGCATGTCTGTGCTCCTTCAGAGAAAAAAGTCACTTTCTCAAAGTGCATAGGACAATAGCAATGCGATAGGAATCAAAGAAGATACTTTTCAATTTTACTCAAAGATACCTAGTGCTAAGTTGATGAAAACGTCTAATCCTTACTCAGTACATGATTCAAAGTTGTCCGGTACCCTTTGCATGTCTGTGCTCCTTTAGGAAAAAAAGTCATTTTCTCACTGTGCTCACAACAAAAGTAATGCATTCAGAATCGAAGAATATACTTTCCAAATTTACTCAACTGTACGGAGTGCTAAGTAGATGTAAACATCATAACTTTACTTAGCACATGTTTCTGAATTATCTGGTCGCACTTGCTTGTCTGTGCTCCTTCAGGAAAAAAAGTTATTTTCTTACTGTGCTCACAACAAATCAATGCATTACGAATCGAAGAATATACTTTTCAATTTTATTCAGAGGGACAGAGTGCTACGTAGATGTAATCGTCCTAACATTACTCAGTACATGATTCTAAGCTGTCTGGTACCACTTGCATGTCTGTGTTCCTTCAGGAAAAAAAGTCACTTTCTCAATGTAAATGGAAGAATACCAAATCAATTGGAATCAAAGAAGATACTTTTCAATTTTACTCAAAGGTACTGAGTGCTCAGATGATGTAAACGTCCTAACTTTACTCAGTACATGATTCTAAGTTGTCTGGCACCCTTGGATTGTCTGTGCTCCTTCAGGAAAAAAAGTCATTTTCTTACTATGCTCACAACAAAAGTAATGAATTCAGAATCGAGGAATATAATATTCAATTTTTCTCAGCGGTACAAAGTGCTCAGTTGATGTAAACGTCCTAACTTTACTCAGTACATGATTCTAAGCTGTCTGGTATCACTTGCTTGTCTGTGCTCCTTCAGGAAAAAAAGTCATTTTCTTACTGTGCTCACAACAAAAGCAATGCATTACGAATCGAAGAATATACTTTTCAATTTTACTCAGAGGGACAGAGTGCTAAGTAGATGTAAACGTCCTAACATTACTCAGTACATGATTCTAAGCTGTCTTGGTACCACTTGCATGTCTGTGCTCCTTCAGGAAAAAAAGTCACTTTCTCAATGTGAATGGAACAATAGCAAAGCAATTGGAATCAAAGAAGATACGTTTCAATTTTACACAAAGGTAAAGAGGGTAAGTAGATGTAAACGTCCTCAATGTACTTAGCACATGATTGTAACTTGTCTGGTACCACTTGCATGTCTGTGCTACTTCAGGATAAAAAGTTACTTTCTCAATGTGAATGGAACAATAGCAAAGCAGTTGAAAAAAAGAAGATACTTTTCTATTTTACTCAGAGGTACAGAGTGCTAAGTGGATGTAAATGTCCTAACTTTGCTAAGCACATGATTCTGAGTTGTCTGGTACCACTTGCATGTCTGTGCTCCTTCAGAGAAAAAAGTCACTTTCTCAAAGTGCATAGGACAATAGCAATGCGATAGGAATCAAAGAAGATACTTTTCAATTTTACTCAAAGATACCTAGTGCTAAGTTGATGAAAACGTCTAATCCTTACTCAGTACATGATTCAAAGTTGTCTGGTACCCTTTGCATGTCTGTGCTCCTTTAGGAAAAAAAGTCATTTTCTCACTGTGCTCACAACAAAAGTAATGCATTCAGAATCGAAGAATATACTTTTCAAATTTACTCAACTGTACGGAGTGATAAGTAGATGTAAACATCATAACTTTACTTAGCACATGTTTCTGAATTGTCTGGTCGCACTTGCTTGTCTGTGCTCCTTCAGGAAAAAAAGTCATTTTCTCACTCTGCTCACAACAAAATCAATGCTTTCAGAATCGTAGAATATACTATTCAATTTTACTCAGAGGTACAGAGTGCTAAGTAGATGTAAACATCCTAACTTTGCCTAGCACATGTTTCTGAGTTGTCTGGTACCACTTGCTTGTCTGTGCCCCTTCAGGAAAAATAGTCACTTTCTCAATGTAAATGGAAGAATACCAAATCAATTGGAATCAAAGAAGATACTTTTCAATTTTACTCAAAGGTACTGAGTGCTCAGATGATGTAAACGTCCTACCATTACTCAGTACATGATTCTAAGTTGTCTGGCACCCTTTGATTGTCTGTGCTCCTTCAGGAAAAATAGTCACTTTCTCAATGTGAATGGAACAATTGCAAAGCAATTGGAATCAAAGAAGATACTTTTTAATTTTACTCAAAGCTAAAGAGGGTAAGTAGATGTAAACGACCTGAATGTACTTAGCACATGATTCTAACTTGTCTGGTAGCACTTGCATGTCTGTGCTCCTTCAGGAAAAAAAGTCACTTTCTCACTCTGCTCACAACTAAAGGAATGCTTTCAGAATCGTAGAATATACTATTCAATTTTACTCAGAGATACGGAGTGCTAAGTAGATGTAAATATCCTAACTTTACTTGGCACATGTTTCTGAGTTGTCTGGTACCACTTGCTTGTCTGTGCTCCTTCAGGAAAAATAGTCACTTTCTCAATTTGAATGGAACAATTGCAAAGTAATTGGAATCAAAGAAGATACTTCTCAATTTTACTCAAAGGTAAAGAGGGTAACTAGATGTACACGACCTGAATGTACTTAGCACATGATTCTAACTTGTCTGGTAGCACTTGCATGTCTGTGCTCCTTCAGGAAAAAAGTCATTTTCCTTCTGTGCTCAGAAGAAAAGCAATGCATTAAGAATCGAAGAATATACTTTTCAATTTTACTCAGAAGTACAGAGCGCTTAGTTGATGTAAACGTCCTAACTTTACTCAGTACATGATTCTAACTTGTCTGCTACCACTTGCATGTCTGTGCTCCTTCAGGAAAAAAAGTCATTTTCTCACTCTGCTCACAACAAAATCAATGCTTTCAGAATCGTAGAATATACTATTCAATTTTACTCAGAGGTACAGAGTGCTAAGTAGATGTAAACATCCTAACTTTACTTAGCACATGTTTCTGAGTTGTCTGGTACCACTTGCTTGTCTGTGCTCCTTCAGGAAAAAAAGTCATTTTCTTACTGTGCTCACAACAAAAGTAATGAAATCAGAATCGAGGAATATAATATTCAATTTTTCTCAGCGGTACAAATGCTCAGTTGATGTAAACTTCCTAACTTTACTAAGTACATGATTCTAAGCTGTCTGGTATCACTTGCTTGTCTGTGCTCCTTCAGGAAAAAAAGTCATTTTCTTACTGTGCTCACAACAAAAGCAATGCATTACGAATGGAAGAATATACTTTTCAATTTTACTCAGAGGGACAGAGTGCTAAGTAGATGTAAACGTCCTAACATTACTCAGTACATGATTCTAAGCTGTCGGGTACCACTTGCATCTCTGTGCTCCTTCAGGAAAAAAAGTCACTTTCTCAATGTGAATGGAACAATAGCAAAGCAATTGGAATCAAAGAAGATACGTTTCAATTTTACACAAAGGTAAAGAGGGTAAGTAGATGTAAACGTCCTCAATGTACTTAGCATATGATTGTAACTTGTCTGGTACCACTTGCATGTCTGTGCTACTTCAGGATAAAAAGTTACTTTCTCAATGTGAATGGAACAATAGCAAAGCAGTTGAAAAAAAGAAGATACTTTTCTATTTTACTCAGAGGTACAGAGTGCTAAGTGGATGTAAATGTCCTAACTTTGCTAAGCACATGATTCTGAGTTGTCTGGTACCACTTGCATGTCTGTGCTCCTTCAGAGAAAAAAGTCACTTTCTCAAAGTGCATAGGACAATAGCAATGCGATAGGAATCAAAGAAGATACTTTTCAATTTTACTCAAAGATACCTAGTGCTAAGTTGATGAAAACGTCTAATCCTTACTCAGTACATGATTCAAAGTTGTCTGGTACCCTTTGCATGTCTGTGCTCCTTTAGGAAAAAAAGTCATTTTCTCACTGTGCTCACAACAAAAGTAATGCATTCAGAATCGAAGAATATACTTTTCAAATTTACTCAACTGTACGGAGTGCTAAGTAGATGTAAACATCATAACTTTACTTAGCACATGTTTCTGAATTGTCTGGTCGCACTTGCTTGTCTGTGCTCCTTCAGGAAAAAAAGTCATTTTCTCACTCTGCTCACAACAAAATCAATGCTTTCAGAATCGTAGAATATACTATTCAATTTTACTCAGAGGAACAGAGTGCTAAGTAGATGTAAACATCCTAACTTTGCTTAGCACATGTTTCTGAGTTGTCTGGTACCACTTGCTTGTCTGTGCTCCTTCAGGAAAAAAAGTCATTTTCTTACTGTGCGCACAACAAAAGCAATGCATTACGAATCGAAGAATATACTTTTCAATTTCACTCAGAGGGACAGAGTGCTAAGTAGATGTAAACATCCTAACTTTACTTAGCACATGTTTCTGAGTTGTCTGGTACCACTTGCTTGTCTGTGCCCCTTCAGGAAAAATAGTCACTTTCTCAATGTAAATGGAAGAATACCAAATCAATTGGAATCAAAGAAGATACTTTTCAATTTTACTCAAAGGTACTGAGTGCTCAGATGATGTAAACGTCCTACCATTACTCAGTACATGATTCTAAGTTGTCTGGCACCCTTTGATTGTCTGTGCTCCTTCAGGAAAAATAGTCACTTTCTCAATGTGAATGGAACAATTGCAAAGCAATTGGAATCAAAGAAGATACTTTTTAATTTTACTCAAAGCTAAAGAGGGTAAGTAGATGTAAACGACCTGAATGTACTTAGCACATGATTCTAACTTGTCTGGTGGCACTTGCATGTCTGTGCTCCTTCAGGAAAAAAAGTCACTTTCTCACTCTGCTCACAACTAAAGGAATGCTTTCAGAATCGTAGAATATACTATTCAATTTTACTCAGAGATACGGAGTGCTAAGTAGATGTAAATATCCTAACTTTACTTGGCACATGTTTCTGAGTTGTCTGGTACCACTTGCTTGTCTGTGCTCCTTCAGGAAAAATAGTCACTTTCTCAATTTGAATGGAACAATTGCAAAGTAATTGGAATCAAAGAAGATACTTTTCAATTTTACTCAAAGGTAAAGAGGGTAACTAGATGTACACGACCTGAATGTACTTAGCACATGATTCTAACTTGTCTGGTGGCACTTGCATGTCTGTGCTCCTTCAGGAAAAAAGTCATTTTCCTTCTGTGCTCACAAGAAAAGCAATGCATTAAGAATCGAAGAATACACTTTTCAATTTTACTCAGAAGTACAGAGCGCTTAGTTGATGTAAACGTCCTAACTTTACTCAGTACATGATTCTAACTTGTCTGCTACCACTTGCATGTCTGTGCTCCTTCAGGAAAAAAAGTCATTTTCTCACTCTGCTCACAACAAAATCAATGCTTTCAGAATCGTAGAATATACTATTCAATTTTACTCAGAGGTACAGAGTGCTAAGTAGATGTAAACATCCTAACTTTACTTAGCACATGTTTCTGAGTTGTCTGGTACCACTTGCTTGTCTGTGCTGCTTCAGGAAAAAAAGTCATTTTCTTACTGTGCTCACAACAAAAGCAATGCATTACGAATCGAAGAATATACTTTTCAATTTTACTCAGAGGGACAGACTGCTAAGTAGATGTAAACATCCTAACTTTACTTAGCACATGTTTCTGAGTTGTCTGGTACCACTTGCTTGTCTGTGCCCCTTCAGGAAAAATAGTCACTTTCTAAATGTGAATGGAACAATTGCAATGTAATTGGAATCAAAGAAGATACGTTTCAATTTTACACAAAGGTAAAGAGGGTAAGTAGATGTAAACGTCCTCAATGTACTTAGCACATGATTGTAACTTGTCTGGTACCACTTGCATGTCTGTGCTCCTTCAGGAAAAAAAGTTACTTTCTCAATGTGAATGGAACAATAGCAAAGCAGTTGAAAAAAAGAAGATACTTTTCTATTTTACTCAGAGGTACAGAGTGCTAAGTGGATGTAAATGTCCTAACTTTGCTTAGCACATGATTCTGAGTTGTCTGGTACCACTTGCATGTCTGTGCTCCTTCAGAGAAAATAGTCACTTTCTCAAAGTGCATAGGACAATAGCAATGTGATAGGAATCAAAGAAGATACTTTTCAATTTTACTCAAAGTTACCTAGTGCTAAGTTGATGAAAACGTCTAATCCTTACTCAGTACATGATTCAAAGTTGTCTGCTACCCTTTGCATGTCTGTGCTCCTTTGGGAAAAAAAGTCATTTTCTCACTGTGCTCACAACAAAAGTAATGCATTCAGAATCGAAGAATATACTTTTCAAATTTACTCAACTATACGGAGTGCTAAGTAGATGTAAACATCATAACTTTACTTAGCACATGTTTCTGAATTGTCTGGTCACACTTGCTTGTCTGTGCTCCTTCAGGAAAAAAAGTCATTTTCTTCCTGTGCTCACAACAAAAGTAATGCATTACGAATCGAAGAATATACTTTTCAATTTTATTCAGAGGGACAGAGTGCTACGTAGATGTAAATGTCCTACCATTACTCAGTACATGATTCCAAGTTGTCTGGCACCCTTTGATTGTCTGTGCTCCTTCAGGAAAAAAAGTCACTTTCTCAATGTGAATGGAACAATAGCACAGCAGTTGGAATCAAAGAAGATACTTTTCAATTTTACTCAAAGGTACTGAGTGCTCAGTTGATGTAAACGTCCTAACTTTACTCAGTACCTGATTCTAAGTTGTCTGGCACCCTTTCATTGTCTGTGCTCCTTCAGGAAAAAAAGTCATTTTCTCACTCTGCTCACAACAAAATCAATGCTTTCAGAATCGTAGAATATACTATTCAATTTTACTCAGAGGTACAGAGTGCTAAGTAGATGTAAACATCCTAACTTTACTTAGCACATGTTTCTGAGTTGTCTGGTACCACTTGCTTGTCTGTGCCCCTTCAGGAAAAATAGTCACTTTCTAAATGTGAATGGAACAATTGCAAAGCAATTGGAATCAAAGAAGATATGTTTCAATTTTACACAAAGGTAAAGAGGGTAAGTAGATGTAAACGTCCTCAATGTACTTAGCAGATGATTCTAACTTGTCTGGTACCACTTGCATGTCGGTGCTCCTTCAGGAAAAGAAGTCACTTTCTCAATGTGAATGGAACAATAGCACAGCAGTTGGAATCAAAGAAGATACTTTTCAATTTTACTCAAAGGTACTGAGTGCTCAGATGATGTAAACGTCCTAACTTTACTCAGTACATGATTCTAAGTTGTCTGGCACCCTTTGGTTGTCTGTGCTCCTTCAGGAAAAAAAGTCATTTTCTTACTGTGCTCACAACAAAAGTAATGAATTGAGAATCGAGGAATATAATATTCAATTTTTCTCAGAGGTACAAAGTGCTCAGTTGATGTAAACGTCCTAACTTTACTCAGTACATGATTCTGAGCTGTCTGGTACCACTTGCTTGTCTGTGCTGCTTCAGGAAAAATAGTCACTTTCTGAATGTGAATGGAGCAATTGGAAAGCAATTGGAATCAAAGAGGGTACTTTTCAATTTTACTCAAAGGTAAGGAGGGTAAGTAGATGTAAACATCCTGAATGTGCTTAGCACATGATTCTAACTTGTCTGGTACCACTTGCATGTCTGTGCTCCTTCAGGAAAAAAAGTCACTTTCTCAATGTGAATGGACAATAGCAAAGCAGTTGGTAAAAAAGAAGATACTTTTCAATTACACTTAAAGGTACTGAGTGCTCAGTTGATGTAAACATCCTAAGTTTACTCAGTACATGATTCTGAGTTGTCTGGTACTACTTGCATGTCTGTGCTCCTTCAGAGAAAAAAGTCACTTTCTCAAAGTGCATAGGACAATAGCAATGCGATAGGAATCAAAGAAGATACTTTTCAATTTTACTCAAAGATACCTAGTGCTAAGTTGATGAAAACGTCTAATCCTTACTCAGTACATGATTCTAAGTTGTCTGGTACCCTTTGCATGTCTGTGCTCCTTCAGGAAAAAAAGTCATTTTCTCACTGTGCTCACAACAAAAGTAATGCATTCAGAATCGAAGAATATACTTTTCAAATTTACTCAACTGTACGGAGTGCTAAGGAGATGTAAACGTCCTAACATTACTCAGTACATGATTCTAAGCTGTCTGGTACCACTTGCATGTGTGTGCTCCTTCAGGAAATAAAGTCACTTTCTCAATGTGAAAGGAACAATAGCAAAGCAATTGGAATCAAAGAAGATAATTTTCAATTTTACTCAAAGGTAAAGAGGGTAAGTAGATGTAAACGACCTGAATGTATTTAGCACATGATTCTAACTTTTCTGGTACCACTTGTATGTCTGTGCTCCTTCAGGAAAAAAGTCACTTTTTCAATGTGAATGGAACAATAGCATAGCAGTTGGAATCAAAGAAGATAGTTTTCAATTTTACTCAAAGGTACTGAGTGCTCAGTTGATGCAAACGTCCTAACTTTACTCAGTACATGATTCTAAGTTGTCTGGCACCCTTTGCTTGTCTGTGCTCCTTGAGGAAAAAAGAGATATTTTCTTACTGTGCTCACAACAAAAGCAATGCATTAAGAATCGAAGAATATACTTTTCAATTTTACTCAGAGGGATAGAGTGCTACGTAGATGTAAACGTCCTAACATTACTCAGTACATGATTCTAAGCTGTCTGGTACCAGATGCATGTCTGTGCTCCTTCAGAAAAAAAGTCACTTTCTCAACGTGCATAGCAATAGCAATCACAGAATATACTTTTCAATTTTCCTCAAAGGTACTGAGTGCTCAGTTGATGTAAACGTCGTAACTTTACTCAGTACCTGATTCTACGTTGTCTGGCACCCTTTGATTGTCTGTGCTCCTTCAGGAAAAAAAGTCATTTTCTCACTCTGCTCACAACTAAAGCAATGCTTTCAGAATCGTAGAATATACTATTCAATTTTACTCAGAGATACGGAGTGCTAAGTAGATGTAAATATCCTAACTTTACTTGGCACATGTTTCTGAGTTGTCTGGTACCACTTGCTTGTCTGTGCTCCTTCAGGAAAAATAGTCACTTTCTCAATTTGAATGGAACAATTGCAAAGTAATTGGAATCAAAGAAGATACTTTTCAATTTTACTCAAAGGTAAAGAGGGTAAGTAGATGTAAACGTCCTCAATGTACTTAGCACATGATTGTAACTTGTCTGGTACCACTTGCATGTCTGTGCTCCTTCAGGAAAAAAAGTTACTTTCTCAATGTGAATGGAACAATAGCAAAGCAGTTGAAAAAAAGAAGATACTTTTCTATTTTACTCAGAGGTACAGAGTGCTAAGTGGATGTAAATGTCCTAACTTTGCTTAGCACATGATTCTGAGTTGTCTGGTACCACTTGCATGTCTGTGCTCCTTCAGAGAAAATAGTCACTTTCTCAAAGTGCATAGGACAATAGCAATGTGATAGGAATCAAAGAAGATACTTTTCAATTTTACTCAAAGTTACCTAGTGCTAAGTTGATGAAAACGTCTAATCCTTACTCAGTACATGATTCAAAGTTGTCTGCTACCCTTTGCATGTCTGTGCTCCTTTGGGAAAAAAAGTCATTTTCTCACTGTGCTCACAACAAAAGTAATGCATTCAGAATCGAAGAATATACTTTTCAAATTTACTCAACTATACGGAGTGCTAAGTAGATGTAAACATCATAACTTTACTTAGCACATGTTTCTGAATTGTCTGGTCACACTTGCTTGTCTGTGCTCCTTCAGGAAAAAAAGTCATTTTCTTCCTGTGCTCA
The DNA here is from genome assembly GCF_030028105.1 of Mobula birostris. Taxonomy (NCBI): domain Eukaryota; kingdom Metazoa; phylum Chordata; class Chondrichthyes; order Myliobatiformes; family Myliobatidae; genus Mobula; species Mobula birostris. Next base: position 22,487,421 of record NC_092402.1, on the reverse strand, counting down.
CAACAAAAGTAATGCATTACGAATCGAAGAATATACTTTTCAATTTTATTCAGAGGGACAGAGTGCTACGTAGATGTAAATGTCCTACCATTACTCAGTACATGATTCCAAGTTGTCTGGCACCCTTTGATTGTCTGTGCTCCTTCAGGAAAAAAAGTCACTTTCTCAATGTGAATGGAACAATAGCACAGCAGTTGGAATCAAAGAAGATACTTTTCAATTTTACTCAAAGGTACTGAGTGCTCAGTTGATGTAAACGTCCTAACTTTACTCAGTACCTGATTCTAAGTTGTCTGGCACCCTTTCATTGTCTGTGCTCCTTCAGGAAAAAAAGTCATTTTCTCACTCTGCTCACAACAAAATCAATGCTTTCAGAATCGTAGAATATACTATTCAATTTTACTCAGAGGTACAGAGTGCTAAGTAGATGTAAACATCCTAACTTTACTTAGCACATGTTTCTGAGTTGTCTGGTACCACTTGCTTGTCTGTGCCCCTTCAGGAAAAATAGTCACTTTCTAAATGTGAATGGAACAATTGCAAAGCAATTGGAATCAAAGAAGATATGTTTCAATTTTACACAAAGGTAAAGAGGGTAAGTAGATGTAAACGTCCTCAATGTACTTAGCAGATGATTCTAACTTGTCTGGTACCACTTGCATGTCGGTGCTCCTTCAGGAAAAGAAGTCACTTTCTCAATGTGAATGGAACAATAGCACAGCAGTTGGAATCAAAGAAGATACTTTTCAATTTTACTCAAAGGTACTGAGTGCTCAGATGATGTAAACGTCCTAACTTTACTCAGTACATGATTCTAAGTTGTCTGGCACCCTTTGGTTGTCTGTGCTCCTTCAGGAAAAAAAGTCATTTTCTTACTGTGCTCACAACAAAAGTAATGAATTGAGAATCGAGGAATATAATATTCAATTTTTCTCAGAGGTACAAAGTGCTCAGTTGATGTAAACGTCCTAACTTTACTCAGTACATGATTCTGAGCTGTCTGGTACCACTTGCTTGTCTGTGCTGCTTCAGGAAAAATAGTCACTTTCTGAATGTGAATGGAGCAATTGGAAAGCAATTGGAATCAAAGAGGGTACTTTTCAATTTTACTCAAAGGTAAGGAGGGTAAGTAGATGTAAACATCCTGAATGTGCTTAGCACATGATTCTAACTTGTCTGGTACCACTTGCATGTCTGTGCTCCTTCAGGAAAAAAAGTCACTTTCTCAATGTGAATGGACAATAGCAAAGCAGTTGGTAAAAAAGAAGATACTTTTCAATTACACTTAAAGGTACTGAGTGCTCAGTTGATGTAAACATCCTAAGTTTACTCAGTACATGATTCTGAGTTGTCTGGTACTACTTGCATGTCTGTGCTCCTTCAGAGAAAAAAGTCACTTTCTCAAAGTGCATAGGACAATAGCAATGCGATAGGAATCAAAGAAGATACTTTTCAATTTTACTCAAAGATACCTAGTGCTAAGTTGATGAAAACGTCTAATCCTTACTCAGTACATGATTCTAAGTTGTCTGGTACCCTTTGCATGTCTGTGCTCCTTCAGGAAAAAAAGTCATTTTCTCACTGTGCTCACAACAAAAGTAATGCATTCAGAATCGAAGAATATACTTTTCAAATTTACTCAACTGTACGGAGTGCTAAGGAGATGTAAACGTCCTAACATTACTCAGTACATGATTCTAAGCTGTCTGGTACCACTTGCATGTGTGTGCTCCTTCAGGAAATAAAGTCACTTTCTCAATGTGAAAGGAACAATAGCAAAGCAATTGGAATCAAAGAAGATAATTTTCAATTTTACTCAAAGGTAAAGAGGGTAAGTAGATGTAAACGACCTGAATGTATTTAGCACATGATTCTAACTTTTCTGGTACCACTTGTATGTCTGTGCTCCTTCAGGAAAAAAGTCACTTTTTCAATGTGAATGGAACAATAGCATAGCAGTTGGAATCAAAGAAGATAGTTTTCAATTTTACTCAAAGGTACTGAGTGCTCAGTTGATGCAAACGTCCTAACTTTACTCAGTACATGATTCTAAGTTGTCTGGCACCCTTTGCTTGTCTGTGCTCCTTGAGGAAAAAAGAGATATTTTCTTACTGTGCTCACAACAAAAGCAATGCATTAAGAATCGAAGAATATACTTTTCAATTTTACTCAGAGGGATAGAGTGCTACGTAGATGTAAACGTCCTAACATTACTCAGTACATGATTCTAAGCTGTCTGGTACCAGATGCATGTCTGTGCTCCTTCAGAAAAAAAGTCACTTTCTCAACGTGCATAGCAATAGCAATCACAGAATATACTTTTCAATTTTCCTCAAAGGTACTGAGTGCTCAGTTGATGTAAACGTCGTAACTTTACTCAGTACCTGATTCTACGTTGTCTGGCACCCTTTGATTGTCTGTGCTCCTTCAGGAAAAAAAGTCATTTTCTCACTCTGCTCACAACTAAAGCAATGCTTTCAGAATCGTAGAATATACTATTCAATTTTACTCAGAGATACGGAGTGCTAAGTAGATGTAAATATCCTAACTTTACTTGGCACATGTTTCTGAGTTGTCTGGTACCACTTGCTTGTCTGTGCTCCTTCAGGAAAAATAGTCACTTTCTCAATTTGAATGGAACAATTGCAAAGTAATTGGAATCAAAGAAGATACTTTTCAATTTTACTCAAAGGTAAAGAGGGTAACTAGATGTACACGACCTGAATGTACTTAGCACATGATTCTAACTTGTCTGGTAGCACTTGCATGTCTGTGCTCCTTCAGGAAAAAAGTCATTTTCCTTCTGTGCTCACAAGAAAAGCAATGCATTAAGAATCGAAGAATATACTTTTCAATTTTACTCAGAAGTACAGAGCGCTTAGTTGATGTAAACGTCCTAACTTTACTCAGTACATGATTCTAACTTGTCTGCTACCACTTGCATGTCTGTGCTCCTTCAGGAAAATAAGTCATTTTCTCACTCTGCTCACAACAAAATCAACGCTTTCAGAATCGTAGAATATACTATTCAATTTTACTCAGAGGTACAGAGTGCTAAGTAGATGTAAACATCCTAACTTTACTTAGCACATGTTTCTGAGTTGTCTGGTACCACTTGCTTGTCTGTGCTCCTTCAGGAAAAAAAGTCATTTTCTTACTATGCTCACAACAAAAGTAATGAATTCAGAATCGAGGAATATAATATTCAATTTTTCTCTGCGGTACAAAGTGCTCAGTTGATGTAAACGTCCTAAGTTTACTCAGTACATGATTCTAAGCTGTCTGGTATCATTTGCTTGTCTGTGCTCCTTCAGGAAAAAAAGTCATTTTCTTACTGTGCTCACAACAAAAGCAATGCATTACGAATCGAAGAATATACTTTTCAATTTTACTCAGAGGGACAGAGTGCTAAGTAGATGTAAACGTCCTAACATTACCCAGTACATGATTCTAAGCTGTCTGGTACCACTTGCATGTCTGTGCTCCTTCAGGAAAAAAAGTCACTTTCTCAATGTGAATGGAACAATAGCAAAGCAATTGGAATCAAAGAAGATACGTTTCAATTTTACACGAAGGTAAAGAGGGTAAGTAGATGTAGACGTCCTCAATGTACTTAGCACATGATTGTAACTTGTCTGGTTCCACTTGCATGTCTGTGCTACTTCAGGAAAAAAAGTTACTTTCTCAATGTGAATGCAACAATAGGAAAGCAGTTGAAAAAAAGAAGATACTTTTCTATTTTACTCAGAGGTACAGAGTGCTAAGTGGATGTAAATGTCCTAACTTTGCTTAGCACATGATTCTGAGTTGTCTGGTACCACTTGCATGTCTGTACTCCTTCAGAGAAAAAAGTCACTTTCTCAAAGTGCATAGGACAATAGCAATGCGATAGGCATCAAAGAAGATACTTTTCAATTTTACTCAAAGATACCTAGTGCTAAGTCGATGAAAACGTCTAATCCTTACTCAGTACATGATTCTAAGTTGTCTGGTACCCTTTGCATGTCTGTGCTCCTTTAGGAAAAAAAGTCATTTTCTCACTGTGCTCACAAGAAAAGTAATGCATTCAGAATCGAAGAATATACTTTTCAAATTTACTCAACTGTACGGAGTGCTAAGTAGATGTAAACGTCCTAACATTACTCACTACATGATTCTAAGCTGTCTGGTACCACTTGCATGTCTGTGCTCCTTCAGGAAAAAAAGTCACTTTCTCAATGTAAATGGAAGAATACCAAATCAATTGGAATCAAAGAAGATAGTTTTCAATTTTACTCAAAGGTACTGAGTGCTCAGCTGATGTTAATGTCCTAACTTTACTCAGTACCTGATTCTAAGTTGTCCGGCACCCTTTGATTGTCTGTGCTCCTTCAGGAAAAAAAGTCATTTTCTTACGGTGCTCACAACAAATCAATGCATTACGAATCGAAGAATATACTTTTCAATTTTACTCAGAGGGACAGAGTGCTAAGTAGATGTAAACGTCCTAACATTACTCAGTACATGATTCGAAGCTGTCTGGTACCACTTGCATGTCTGTACTCCTTCTGGAAAAAAAGTCACTTTCTCAATGTGAATGGAACAATAGCAAAGCAATTGGAATCAAAGAAGATACGTTTCAATTTTACACAAAGGTAAAGAGGGTAAGTAGATGTAAACGTCCTTAATATACTTAGCACATGATTCTGAGTTGTCTGGTACCACTTGCATGTCTGCGCTCCTTCAGAGAAAAAAGTCACTTTCTCAAAGTGCATAGGAGAATAGCAATGCGATAGGAATCAAAGAAGATACTTTTCAATTTTACTCAAAGATACCTCGTGCTAAGTTGATGAAAACGCAAACCTTACTCAGTACATGATTCAAAGTTGTCTGGCACCCTTGGATTGTCTGTGCTCCTTCAGGAAAAAAAGTCATTTTCTTACTATGTTCACAACAAAAGTAATGAAATCAGAATCGAGGAATATAATATTCAATTTTTCTCAGCGGTACAAATGCTCAGTTGATGTAAACTTCCTAACTTTACTAAGTACATGATTCTAAGCTGTCTGGTATCACTTGCTTGTCTGTGCTCCTTCAGGAAAAAAAGTCATTTTCTTACTGTGCTCACAACAAAAGCAATGCATTACGAATCGAAGAATATACTTTTCAATTTTACTCAGAGGGACAGAGTGCTAAGTAGATGTAAACGTCCTAACATTACTCAGTACATGATTCTAAGATGTCGGGTACCACTTGCATCTCTGTGCTCCTTCAGGAAAAAAAGTCACTTTCTCAATGTGAATGGAACAATAGCAAAGCAATTGGAATCAAAGAAGATACGTTTCAATTTTACACAAAGGTAAAGAGGGGAAGTAGATGTAAACGTCCTCAATGTACTTAGCACATGATTGTAACTTGTCTGGTACCACTTGCATGTCTGTGCTACTTCAGGAAAAAAAGTTACTTTCTCAATGTGAATGGAACAATAGCAAAGCAGTTGAAAAAAAGAAGATACTTTTCTATTTTACTCAGAGGTACAGAGTGCTAAGTGGATGTAAATGTCCTAACTTTGCTTAGCACATGATTCTGAGTTGTCTGGTACCACTTGCATGTCTGTGCTCCTTCAGAGAAAAAAGTCACTTTCTCAAAGTGCATAGGACAATAGCAATGCGATAGGAATCAAAGAAGATACTTTTCAATTTTACTCAAAGATACCTAGTGCTAAGTTGATGAAAACGTCTAATCCTTACTCAGTACATGATTCAAAGTTGTCTGGTACCCTTTGCATGTCTGTGCTCCTTTAGGAAAAAAAGTCATTTTCTCACTGTGCTCACAACAAAAGTAATGCATTCAGAATCGAAGAATATCCTTTTCAAATTTACGCAACTGTACGGAGTGCTAAGTAGATGTAAACATCATAACTTTACTTAGCACATGTTTCTGAATTGTCTGGTCGCACTTGCTTGTCTGTGCTCCTTCAGGAAAAAAAGTCATTTTCTTACTGTGCTCACAACAAAATCAATGCTTTCAGAATCGTAGAATATACTATTCAATTTTACTCAGAGGTACAGAGTGCTAAGTAGATGTAAACATCCTAACTTTACTTAGCACATGTTTCTGAGTTGTCTGGTACCACTTGCTTGTCTGTGCTCCTTCAGGAAAAAAAGTCATTTTCTTACTGTGCTCACAACAAAGGCAATGCATTACGAATCGAAGAATATACTTTTCAATTTTACTCAGAGGGACAGAGTGCTCAGTAGATGTAAACATCCTAACTTTACTTAGCACATGTTTCTGAGTTGTCTGCTACCACTTGCTTGTCTGTGCCCCTTCAGGAAAAATAGTCACTTTCTAAATGTGAATGGAACAATTGCAAAGCAATTGGAATCAAAGAAGATACGTTTCAATTTTACACAAAGGTAAAGAGGGTAAGTAGATGTAAACGTCCTCAATGTACTTAGCAGATGATTCTAACTTGTCTGGTACCACTTGCATGTCTGCGCTCCTTCAGGAAAAAAAGTCACTTTCTCAATGTGAATGGATCAATAGTAAAGCATTTGAAAAAAAGAAGATACTTTTCTATTTTACTCAGAGGTACAGAGTGCTAAGTGGATGTAAATGTCCTAACTTTGCTTAGCACATGATTCTGAGTTGTCTGGTACCACTTGCATGTCTGTGCTCCTTCAGAGAAAAAAGTCACTTTCTCAAAGTGCATAGGACAATAGCAATGCGATAGGAATCAAAGAAGATACTTTTCAATTTTACTCAAAGATACCTAGTGCTAAGTTGATGAAAACGTCTAATCCTTACTCAGTACATGATTCTAAGGTGTCTGGTACCCTTTGCATGTCTGTGCTCCTTCAGGAAAAAAAGTCATTTTCTCACTGTGCTCACAACAAAATTAATGCATTCAGAATCGAAGAATATACTTTTTAAATTTACTCAACTGTACGGAGTGCTAAGTAGATGTAAACGTCCTAACATTACTCAGTAAATGATTCTAAGCTGTCTGGTACCACTTGCATGTCTGTGCTCCTTCAGGAAAAAAAGTCACTTTCTCAATGTGAATGGAACAATTGCAAAGTAATTGGAATCAAAGAAGATACTTTTCAAGTTTACTCAAAGGTAAAGAGGGTAACTAGATGTAAACGACCTGAATGTACTTAGCACATGATTCTAACTTGTCTGGTAGCACTTGCATGTCTGTGCTCCTTCAGGAAAGAAGTCATTTTCCTACTGTGCTCACAAGAAAAGCAATGCATTAAGAATCGAAGAATATACTTTTCAATTTTACTCAGAAGTATAGAGCGCTTAGTTGATGTAAACGTCCTAAGTTTACTCAGTACATGATTCTAACTTGTCTGCTACCACTTGCATGTCTGTGCTCCTTCAGGAAAAAAAGTCACTTTCTCAATGTAAATGGAACAATAGCACAGCAGTTGGAATCAAAGAAGATACTTTTCAATTTTACTCAGAGCTACTGAGTGCTCAGTGGATGTAAACGTCCTAACTTTACTCAGTACCTGATTCTAAGTTGTCTGGCACCCTTTGATTGTCTGTGCTCCTTCAGGAAAAAAAGTCATTTTCTCACTGTGCTCACAACAAAAGCAATGCTTTCAGAATCGAAGAATATACTTTTCAAATTTACTCAACTGTACGGAGTGCTAAGTAGATGTAAACATCCTAACTTTACTTAGCACATGTTTCTGAGTTGTCTGGTACCACTTGCTTGTCTGTGCTCCTTCAGGAAAAAAAGTCATTTTCTTACTGTGCTCACAACAAAAGCAATGCATTACGAATCGAAGAATATACTTTTCAATTTTACTCAGAGGGACAGAGTGCTAAGTAGAAGTAAACATCCTAACTTTACTCACTACATGCTTCTAAGCTGTCTGGTACCACTTGCATGTCTGTGCTCCTTCAGGAAAAAAAGTCACTTTCTCAATGTAAATGGAAGAATACCAAATCAATTGGAATCAAAGAAGATAGTTTTCAATTTTACTCAAAGGTACTGAGTGCTCAGCTGATGTTAATGTCCTAACTTTACTCAGTACCTGATTCTAAGTTGTCCGGCACCCTTTGATTGTCTGTGCTCCTTCAGGAAAAAAAGTCATTTTCTTACGGTGCTCACAACAAATCAATGCATTACGAATCGAAGAATATACTTTTCAATTTTACTCAGAGGGACAGAGTGCTAAGTAGATGTAAACGTCCTAACATTACTCAGTACATGATTCGAAGCTGTCTGGTACCACTTGCATGTCTGTACTCCTTCTGGAAAAAAAGTCACTTTCTCAATGTAAATGGAAGAATACCAAATCAATTGGAATCAAAGAAGATACGTTTCAATTTTACACAAAGGTAAAGAAGGTAAGTAGATGTAAACGTCCTCAATGTACTTAGCACATGATTGTAACTTGTCTGGTACCACTTGCATGTCTGTGCTCCTTCAGGAAAAAAAGTTACTTTCTTAATGTGAATGGAACAATAGCAAAGCAGTTGAAAAAAAGAAGATACTTTTCTATTTTACTCAGAGGTACAGAGTGCTAAGTGGATGTAAATGTCCTAACTTTGCTTAGCACATGATTCTGAGTTGTCTGGTACCACTTGCATGTCTGTGCTCCTTCAGAGAAAAAAGTCACTTTCTCAAAGTGCATAGGACAATAGCAATGCGATAGGAATCAAAGAAGATACTTTTCAATTTTACTCAAAGATACCTAGTGCTAAGTTGATGAAAACGTCTAATCCTTACTCAGTACATGATTCAAAGTTGTCTGGTACCCTTTGCATGTCTGTGCTCCTTTAGGAAAAAAAGTCATTTTCTCACTGTGCTCACAACAAAAGTAATGCATTCAGAATCGAAGAATATACTTTCCAAATTTACTCAACTGTACGGAGTGCTAAGTAGATGTAAACATCATAACTTTACTTAGCACATGTTTCTGAATTATCTGGTCGCACTTGCTTGTCTGTGCTCCTTCAGGAAAAAAAGTTATTTTCTTACTGTGCTCACAACAAATCAATGCATTACGAATCGAAGAATATACTTTTCAATTATATTCAGAGGGACAGAGTGCTACGTAGATGTAATCGTCCTAACATTACTCAGTACATGATTCTAAGCTGTCTGGTACCACTTGCATGTCTGTGTTCCTTCAGGAAAAAAAGTCACTTTCTCAATGTAAATGGAAGAATACCAAATCAATTGGAATCAAAGAAGATACTTTTCAATTTTACTCAAAGGTACTGAGTGCTCAGATGATGTAAACGTCCTAACTTTACTCAGTACATGATTCTAAGTTGTCTGGCACCCTTGGATTGTCTGTGCTCCTTCAGGAAAAAAAGTCATTTTCTTACTATGCTCACAACAAAAGTAATGAATTCAGAATCGAGGAATATAATATTCAATTTTTCTCAGCGGTACAAAGTGCTCAGTTGATGTAAACGTCCTAACTTTACTCAGTACATGATTCTAAGCTGTCTGGTATCACTTGCTTGTCTGTGCTCCTTCAGGAAAAAAAGTCATTTTCTTACTGTGCTCACAACAAAAGCAATGCATTACGAATCGAAGAATATACTTTTCAATTTTACTCAGAGGGACAGAGTGCTAAGTAGATGTAAACGTCCTAACATTACTCAGTACATGATTCTAAGCTGTCTTGGTACCACTTGCATGTCTGTGCTCCTTCAGGAAAAAAAGTCACTTTCTCAATGTGAATGGAACAATAGCAAAGCAATTGGAATCAAAGAAGATACGTTTCAATTTTACACAAAGGTAAAGAGGGTAAGTAGATGTAAACGTCCTCAATGTACTTAGCACATGATTCTGAGTTGTCTGGTACCACTTGCATGTCTGTGCTCCTTCAGAGAAAAAAGTCACTTTCTCAAAGTGCATAGGACAATAGCAATGCGATAGGAATCAAAGAAGATACTTTTCAATTTTACTCAAAGATACCTAGTGCTAAGTTGATGAAAACGTCTAATCCTTACTCAGTACATGATTCAAAGTTGTCCGGTACCCTTTGCATGTCTGTGCTCCTTTAGGAAAAAAAGTCATTTTCTCACTGTGCTCACAACAAAAGTAATGCATTCAGAATCGAAGAATATACTTTCCAAATTTACTCAACTGTACGGAGTGCTAAGTAGATGTAAACATCATAACTTTACTTAGCACATGTTTCTGAATTATCTGGTCGCACTTGCTTGTCTGTGCTCCTTCAGGAAAAAAAGTTATTTTCTTACTGTGCTCACAACAAATCAATGCATTACGAATCGAAGAATATACTTTTCAATTTTATTCAGAGGGACAGAGTGCTACGTAGATGTAATCGTCCTAACATTACTCAGTACATGATTCTAAGCTGTCTGGTACCACTTGCATGTCTGTGTTCCTTCAGGAAAAAAAGTCACTTTCTCAATGTAAATGGAAGAATACCAAATCAATTGGAATCAAAGAAGATACTTTTCAATTTTACTCAAAGGTACTGAGTGCTCAGATGATGTAAACGTCCTAACTTTACTCAGTACATGATTCTAAGTTGTCTGGCACCCTTGGATTGTCTGTGCTCCTTCAGGAAAAAAAGTCATTTTCTTACTATGCTCACAACAAAAGTAATGAATTCAGAATCGAGGAATATAATATTCAATTTTTCTCAGCGGTACAAAGTGCTCAGTTGATGTAAACGTCCTAACTTTACTCAGTACATGATTCTAAGCTGTCTGGTATCACTTGCTTGTCTGTGCTCCTTCAGGAAAAAAAGTCATTTTCTTACTGTGCTCACAACAAAAGCAATGCATTACGAATCGAAGAATATACTTTTCAATTTTACTCAGAGGGACAGAGTGCTAAGTAGATGTAAACGTCCTAACATTACTCAGTACATGATTCTAAGCTGTCTTGGTACCACTTGCATGTCTGTGCTCCTTCAGGAAAAAAAGTCACTTTCTCAATGTGAATGGAACAATAGCAAAGCAATTGGAATCAAAGAAGATACGTTTCAATTTTACACAAAGGTAAAGAGGGTAAGTAGATGTAAACGTCCTCAATGTACTTAGCACATGATTGTAACTTGTCTGGTACCACTTGCATGTCTGTGCTACTTCAGGATAAAAAGTTACTTTCTCAATGTGAATGGAACAATAGCAAAGCAGTTGAAAAAAAGAAGATACTTTTCTATTTTACTCAGAGGTACAGAGTGCTAAGTGGATGTAAATGTCCTAACTTTGCTAAGCACATGATTCTGAGTTGTCTGGTACCACTTGCATGTCTGTGCTCCTTCAGAGAAAAAAGTCACTTTCTCAAAGTGCATAGGACAATAGCAATGCGATAGGAATCAAAGAAGATACTTTTCAATTTTACTCAAAGATACCTAGTGCTAAGTTGATGAAAACGTCTAATCCTTACTCAGTACATGATTCAAAGTTGTCTGGTACCCTTTGCATGTCTGTGCTCCTTTAGGAAAAAAAGTCATTTTCTCACTGTGCTCACAACAAAAGTAATGCATTCAGAATCGAAGAATATACTTTTCAAATTTACTCAACTGTACGGAGTGATAAGTAGATGTAAACATCATAACTTTACTTAGCACATGTTTCTGAATTGTCTGGTCGCACTTGCTTGTCTGTGCTCCTTCAGGAAAAAAAGTCATTTTCTCACTCTGCTCACAACAAAATCAATGCTTTCAGAATCGTAGAATATACTATTCAATTTTACTCAGAGGTACAGAGTGCTAAGTAGATGTAAACATCCTAACTTTGCCTAGCACATGTTTCTGAGTTGTCTGGTACCACTTGCTTGTCTGTGCCCCTTCAGGAAAAATAGTCACTTTCTCAATGTAAATGGAAGAATACCAAATCAATTGGAATCAAAGAAGATACTTTTCAATTTTACTCAAAGGTACTGAGTGCTCAGATGATGTAAACGTCCTACCATTACTCAGTACATGATTCTAAGTTGTCTGGCACCCTTTGATTGTCTGTGCTCCTTCAGGAAAAATAGTCACTTTCTCAATGTGAATGGAACAATTGCAAAGCAATTGGAATCAAAGAAGATACTTTTTAATTTTACTCAAAGCTAAAGAGGGTAAGTAGATGTAAACGACCTGAATGTACTTAGCACATGATTCTAACTTGTCTGGTAGCACTTGCATGTCTGTGCTCCTTCAGGAAAAAAAGTCACTTTCTCACTCTGCTCACAACTAAAGGAATGCTTTCAGAATCGTAGAATATACTATTCAATTTTACTCAGAGATACGGAGTGCTAAGTAGATGTAAATATCCTAACTTTACTTGGCACATGTTTCTGAGTTGTCTGGTACCACTTGCTTGTCTGTGCTCCTTCAGGAAAAATAGTCACTTTCTCAATTTGAATGGAACAATTGCAAAGTAATTGGAATCAAAGAAGATACTTTTCAATTTTACTCAAAGGTAAAGAGGGTAACTAGATGTACACGACCTGAATGTACTTAGCACATGATTCTAACTTGTCTGGTAGCACTTGCATGTCTGTGCTCCTTCAGGAAAAAAGTCATTTTCCTTCTGTGCTCAGAAGAAAAGCAATGCATTAAGAATCGAAGAATATACTTTTCAATTTTACTCAGAAGTACAGAGCGCTTAGTTGATGTAAACGTCCTAACTTTACTCAGTACATGATTCTAACTTGTCTGCTACCACTTGCATGTCTGTGCTCCTTCAGGAAAAAAAGTCATTTTCTCACTCTGCTCACAACAAAATCAATGCTTTCAGAATCGTAGAATATACTATTCAATTTTACTCAGAGGTACAGAGTGCTAAGTAGATGTAAACATCCTAACTTTACTTAGCACATGTTTCTGAGTTGTCTGGTACCACTTGCTTGTCTGTGCTCCTTCAGGAAAAAAAGTCATTTTCTTACTGTGCTCACAACAAAAGTAATGAAATCAGAATTGAGGAATATAATATTCAATTTTTCTCAGCGGTACAAATGCTCAGTTGATGTAAACTTCCTAACTTTACTAAGTACATGATTCTAAGCTGTCTGGTATCACTTGCTTGTCTGTGCTCCTTCAGGAAAAAAAGTCATTTTCTTACTGTGCTCACAACAAAAGCAATGCATTACGAATGGAAGAATATACTTTTCAATTTTACTCAGAGGGACAGAGTGCTAAGTAGATGTAAACGTCCTAACATTACTCAGTACATGATTCTAAGCTGTCGGGTACCACTTGCATCTCTGTGCTCCTTCAGGAAAAAAAGTCACTTTCTCAATGTGAATGGAACAATAGCAAAGCAATTGGAATCAAAGAAGATACGTTTCAATTTTACACAAAGGTAAAGAGGGTAAGTAGATGTAAACGTCCTCAATGTACTTAGCATATGATTGTAACTTGTCTGGTACCACTTGCATGTCTGTGCTACTTCAGGATAAAAAGTTACTTTCTCAATGTGAATGGAACAATAGCAAAGCAGTTGAAAAAAAGAAGATACTTTTCTATTTTACTCAGAGGTACAGAGTGCTAAGTGGATGTAAATGTCCTAACTTTGCTAAGCACATGATTCTGAGTTGTCTGGTACCACTTGCATGTCTGTGCTCCTTCAGAGAAAAAAGTCACTTTCTCAAAGTGCATAGGACAATAGCAATGCGATAGGAATCAAAGAAGATACTTTTCAATTTTACTCAAAGATACCTAGTGCTAAGTTGATGAAAACGTCTAATCCTTACTCAGTACATGATTCAAAGTTGTCTGGTACCCTTTGCATGTCTGTGCTCCTTTAGGAAAAAAAGTCATTTTCTCACTGTGCTCACAACAAAAGTAATGCATTCAGAATCGAAGAATATACTTTTCAAATTTACTCAACTGTACGGAGTGCTAAGTAGATGTAAACATCATAACTTTACTTAGCACATGTTTCTGAATTGTCTGGTCGCACTTGCTTGTCTGTGCTCCTTCAGGAAAAAAAGTCATTTTCTCACTCTGCTCACAACAAAATCAATGCTTTCAGAATCGTAGAATATACTATTCAATTTTACTCAGAGGAACAGAGTGCTAAGTAGATGTAAACATCCTAACTTTGCTTAGCACATGTTTCTGAGTTGTCTGGTACCACTTGCTTGTCTGTGCTCCTTCAGGAAAAAAAGTCATTTTCTTACTGTGCGCACAACAAAAGCAATGCATTACGAATCGAAGAATATACTTTTCAATTTCACTCAGAGGGACAGAGTGCTAAGTAGATGTAAACATCCTAACTTTACTTAGCACATGTTTCTGAGTTGTCTGGTACCACTTGCTTGTCTGTGCCCCTTCAGGAAAAATAGTCACTTTCTCAATGTAAATGGAAGAATACCAAATCAATTGGAATCAAAGAAGATACTTTTCAATTTTACTCAAAGGTACTGAGTGCTCAGATGATGTAAACGTCCTACCATTACTCAGTACATGATTCTAAGTTGTCTGGCACCCTTTGATTGTCTGTGCTCCTTCAGGAAAAATAGTCACTTTCTCAATGTGAATGGAACAATTGCAAAGCAATTGGAATCAAAGAAGATACTTTTTAATTTTACTCAAAGCTAAAGAGGGTAAGTAGATGTAAACGACCTGAATGTACTTAGCACATGATTCTAACTTGTCTGGTAGCACTTGCATGTCTGTGCTCCTTCAGGAAAAAAAGTCACTTTCTCACTCTGCTCACAACTAAAGGAATGCTTTCAGAATCGTAGAATATACTATTCAATTTTACTCAGAGATACGGAGTGCTAAGTAGATGTAAATATCCTAACTTTACTTGGCACATGTTTCTGAGTTGTCTGGTACCACTTGCTTGTCTGTGCTCCTTCAGGAAAAATAGTCACTTTCTCAATTTGAATGGAACAATTGCAAAGTAATTGGAATCAAAGAAGATACTTTTCAATTTTACTCAAAGGTAAAGAGGGTAACTAGATGTACACGACCTGAATGTACTTAGCACATGATTCTAACTTGTCTGGTGGCACTTGCATGTCTGTGCTCCTTCAGGAAAAAAGTCATTTTCCTTCTGTGCTCACAAGAAAAGCAATGCATTAAGAATCGAAGAATACACTTTTCAATTTTACTCAGAAGTACAGAGCGCTTAGTTGATGTAAACGTCCTAACTTTACTCAGTACATGATTCTAACTTGTCTGCTACCACTTGCATGTCTGTGCTCCTTCAGGAAAAAAAGTCATTTTCTCACTCTGCTCACAACAAAATCAATGCTTTCAGAATCGTAGAATATACTATTCAATTTTACTCAGAGGTACAGAGTGCTAAGTAGATGTAAACATCCTAACTTTACTTAGCACATGTTTCTGAGTTGTCTGGTACCACTTGCTTGTCTGTGCTCCTTCAGGAAAAAAAGTCATTTTCTTACTGTGCTCACAACAAAAGCAATGCATTACGAATCGAAGAATATACTTTTCAATTTTACTCAGAGGGACAGACTGCTAAGTAGATGTAAACATCCTAACTTTACTTAGCACATGTTTCTGAGTTGTCTGGTACCACTTGCTTGTCTGTGCCCCTTCAGGAAAAATAGTCACTTTCTAAATGTGAATGGAACAATTGCAATGTAATTGGAATCAAAGAAGATACGTTTCAATTTTACACAAAGGTAAAGAGGGTAAGTAGATGTAAACGTCCTCAATGTACTTAGCACATGATTGTAACTTGTCTGGTACCACTTGCATGTCTGTGCTCCTTCAGGAAAAAAAGTTACTTTCTCAATGTGAATGGAACAATAGCAAAGCAGTTGAAAAAAAGAAGATACTTTTCTATTTTACTCAGAGGTACAGAGTGCTAAGTGGATGTAAATGTCCTAACTTTGCTTAGCACATGATTCTGAGTTGTCTGGTACCACTTGCATGTCTGTGCTCCTTCAGAGAAAATAGTCACTTTCTCAAAGTGCATAGGACAATAGCAATGTGATAGGAATCAAAGAAGATACTTTTCAATTTTACTCAAAGTTACCTAGTGCTAAGTTGATGAAAACGTCTAATCCTTACTCAGTACATGATTCAAAGTTGTCTGCTACCCTTTGCATGTCTGTGCTCCTTTGGGAAAAAAAGTCATTTTCTCACTGTGCTCACAACAAAAGTAATGCATTCAGAATCGAAGAATATACTTTTCAAATTTACTCAACTATACGGAGTGCTAAGTAGATGTAAACATCATAACTTTACTTAGCACATGTTTCTGAATTGTCTGGTCACACTTGCTTGTCTGTGCTCCTTCAGGAAAAAAAGTCATTTTCTTCCTGTGCTCACAACAAAAGTAATGCATTACGAATCGAAGAATATACTTTTCAATTTTATTCAGAGGGACAGAGTGCTACGTAGATGTAAATGTCCTACCATTACTCAGTACATGATTCCAAGTTGTCTGGCACCCTTTGATTGTCTGTGCTCCTTCAGGAAAAAAAGTCACTTTCTCAATGTGAATGGAACAATAGCACAGCAGTTGGAATCAAAGAAGATACTTTTCAATTTTACTCAAAGGTACTGAGTGCTCAGTTGATGTAAACGTCCTAACTTTACTCAGTACCTGATTCTAAGTTGTCTGGCACCCTTTCATTGTCTGTGCTCCTTCAGGAAAAAAAGTCATTTTCTCACTCTGCTCACAACAAAATCAATGCTTTCAGAATCGTAGAATATACTATTCAATTTTACTCAGAGGTACAGAGTGCTAAGTAGATGTAAACATCCTAACTTTACTTAGCACATGTTTCTGAGTTGTCTGGTACCACTTGCTTGTCTGTGCCCCTTCAGGAAAAATAGTCACTTTCTAAATGTGAATGGAACAATTGCAAAGCAATTGGAATCAAAGAAGATATGTTTCAATTTTACACAAAGGTAAAGAGGGTAAGTAGATGTAAACGTCCTCAATGTACTTAGCAGATGATTCTAACTTGTCTGGTACCACTTGCATGTCGGTGCTCCTTCAGGAAAAGAAGTCACTTTCTCAATGTGAATGGAACAATAGCACAGCAGTTGGAATCAAAGAAGATACTTTTCAATTTTACTCAAAGGTACTGAGTGCTCAGATGATGTAAACGTCCTAACTTTACTCAGTACATGATTCTAAGTTGTCTGGCACCCTTTGGTTGTCTGTGCTCCTTCAGGAAAAAAAGTCATTTTCTTACTGTGCTCACAACAAAAGTAATGAATTGAGAATCGAGGAATATAATATTCAATTTTTCTCAGAGGTACAAAGTGCTCAGTTGATGTAAACGTCCTAACTTTACTCAGTACATGATTCTGAGCTGTCTGGTACCACTTGCTTGTCTGTGCTGCTTCAGGAAAAATAGTCACTTTCTGAATGTGAATGGAGCAATTGGAAAGCAATTGGAATCAAAGAGGGTACTTTTCAATTTTACTCAAAGATAAGGAGGGTAAGTAGATGTAAACATCCTGAATGTGCTTAGCACATGATTCTAACTTGTCTGGTACCACTTGCATGTCTGTGCTCCTTCAGGAAAAAAAGTCACTTTCTCAATGTGAATGGACAATAGCAAAGCAGTTGGTAAAAAAGAAGATACTTTTCAATTACACTTAAAGGTACTGAGTGCTCAGTTGATGTAAACATCCTAAGTTTACTCAGTACATGATTCTGAGTTGTCTGGTACTACTTGCATGTCTGTGCTCCTTCAGAGAAAAAAGTCACTTTCTCAAAGTGCATAGGACAATAGCAATGCGATAGGAATCAAAGAAGATACTTTTCAATTTTACTCAAAGATACCTAGTGCTAAGTTGATGAAAACGTCTAATCCTTACTCAGTACATGATTCTAAGTTGTCTGGTACCCTTTGCATGTCTGTGCTCCTTCAGGAAAAAAAGTCATTTTCTCACTGTGCTCACAACAAAAGTAATGCATTCAGAATCGAAGAATATACTTTTCAAATTTACTCAACTGTACGGAGTGCTAAGGAGATGTAAACGTCCTAACATTACTCAGTACATGATTCTAAGCTGTCTGGTACCACTTGCATGTGTGTGCTCCTTCAGGAAATAAAGTCACTTTCTCAATGTGAAAGGAACAATAGCAAAGCAATTGGAATCAAAGAAGATAATTTTCAATTTTACTCAAAGGTAAAGAGGGTAAGTAGATGTAAACGACCTGAATGTATTTAGCACATGATTCTAACTTTTCTGGTACCACTTGTATGTCTGTGCTCCTTCAGGAAAAAAGTCACTTTTTCAATGTGAATGGAACAATAGCATAGCAGTTGGAATCAAAGAAGATAGTTTTCAATTTTACTCAAAGGTACTGAGTGCTCAGTTGATGCAAACGTCCTAACTTTACTCAGTACATGATTCTAAGTTGTCTGGCACCCTTTGCTTGTCTGTGCTCCTTGAGGAAAAAAGAGATATTTTCTTACTGTGCTCACAACAAAAGCAATGCATTAAGAATCGAAGAATATACTTTTCAATTTTACTCAGAGGGATAGAGTGCTACGTAGATGTAAACGTCCTAACATTACTCAGTACATGATTCTAAGCTGTCTGGTACCAGATGCATGTCTGTGCTCCTTCAGAAAAAAAGTCACTTTCTCAACGTGCATAGCAATAGCAATCACAGAATATACTTTTCAATTTTCCTCAAAGGTACTGAGTGCTCAGTTGATGTAAACGTCGTAACTTTACTCAGTACCTGATTCTACGTTGTCTGGCACCCTTTGATTGTCTGTGCTCCTTCAGGAAAAAAAGTCATTTTCTCACTCTGCTCACAACTAAAGCAATGCTTTCAGAATCGTAGAATATACTATTCAATTTTACTCAGAGATACGGAGTGCTAAGTAGATGTAAATATCCTAACTTTACTTGGCACATGTTTCTGAGTTGTCTGGTACCACTTGCTTGTCTGTGCTCCTTCAGGAAAAATAGTCACTTTCTCAATTTGAATGGAACAATTGCAAAGTAATTGGAATCAAAGAAGATACTTTTCAATTTTACTCAAAGGTAAAGAGGGTAAGTAGATGTAAACGTCCTCAATGTACTTAGCACATGATTGTAACTTGTCTGGTACCACTTGCATGTCTGTGCTCCTTCAGGAAAAAAAGTTACTTTCTCAATGTGAATGGAACAATAGCAAAGCAGTTGAAAAAAAGAAGATACTTTTCTATTTTACTCAGAGGTACAGAGTGCTAAGTGGATGTAAATGTCCTAACTTTGCTTAGCACATGATTCTGAGTTGTCTGGTACCACTTGCATGTCTGTGCTCCTTCAGAGAAAATAGTCACTTTCTCAAAGTGCATAGGACAATAGCAATGTGATAGGAATCAAAGAAGATACTTTTCAATTTTACTCAAAGTTACCTAGTGCTAAGTTGATGAAAACGTCTAATCCTTACTCAGTACATGATTCAAAGTTGTCTGCTACCCTTTGCATGTCTGTGCTCCTTTGGGAAAAAAAGTCATTTTCTCACTGTGCTCACAACAAAAGTAATGCATTCAGAATCGAAGAATATACTTTTCAAATTTACTCAACTATACGGAGTGCTAAGTAGATGTAAACATCATAACTTTACTTAGCACATGTTTCTGAATTGTCTGGTCACACTTGCTTGTCTGTGCTCCTTCAGGAAAAAAAGTCATTTTCTTCCTGTGCTCACAACAAAAGTAATGCATTACGAATCGAAGAATATACTTTTCAATTTTATTCAGAGGGACAGAGTGCTACGTAGATGTAAATGTCCTACCATTACTCAGTACATGATTCCAAGTTGTCTGGCACCCTTTGATTGTCTGTGCTCCTTCAGGAAAAAAAGTCACTTTCTCAATGTGAATGGAACAATAGCACAGCAGTTGGAATCAAAGAAGATACTTTTCAATTTTACTCAAAGGTACTGAGTGCTCAGTTGATGTAAACGTCCTAACTTTACTCAGTACCTGATTCTAAGTTGTCTGGCACCCTTTCATTGTCTGTGCTCCTTCAGGAAAAAAAGTCATTTTCTCACTCTGCTCACAACAAAATCAATGCTTTCAGAATCGTAGAATATACTATTCAATTTTACTCAGAGGTACAGAGTGCTAAGTAGATGTAAACATCCTAACTTTACTTAGCACATGTTTCTGAGTTGTCTGGTACCACTTGCTTGTCTGTGCCCCTTCAGGAAAAATAGTCACTTTCTAAATGTGAATGGAACAATTGCAAAGCAATTGGAATCAAAGAAGATATGTTTCAATTTTACACAAAGGTAAAGAGGGTAAGTAGATGTAAACGTCCTCAATGTACTTAGCAGATGATTCTAACTTGTCTGGTACCACTTGCATGTCGGTGCTCCTTCAGGAAAAGAAGTCACTTTCTCAATGTGAATGGAACAATAGCACAGCAGTTGGAATCAAAGAAGATACTTTTCAATTTTACTCAAAGGTACTGAGTGCTCAGATGATGTAAACGTCCTAACTTTACTCAGTACATGATTCTAAGTTGTCTGGCACCCTTTGGTTGTCTGTGCTCCTTCAGGAAAAAAAGTCATTTTCTTACTGTGCTCACAACAAAAGTAATGAATTGAGAATCGAGGAATATAATATTCAATTTTTCTCAGAGGTACAAAGTGCTCAGTTGATGTAAACGTCCTAACTTTACTCAGTACATGATTCTGAGCTGTCTGGTACCACTTGCTTGTCTGTGCTGCTTCAGGAAAAATAGTCACTTTCTGAATGTGAATGGAGCAATTGGAAAGCAATTGGAATCAAAGAGGGTACTTTTCAATTTTACTCAAAGGTAAGGAGGGTAAGTAGATGTAAACATCCTGAATGTGCTTAGCACATGATTCTAACTTGTCTGGTACCACTTGCATGTCTGTGCTCCTTCAGGAAAAAAAGTCACTTTCTCAATGTGAATGGACAATAGCAAAGCAGTTGGTAAAAAAGAAGATACTTTTCAATTACACTTAAAGGTACTGAGTGCTCAGTTGATGTAAACATCCTAAGTTTACTCAGTACATGATTCTGAGTTGTCTGGTACTACTTGCATGTCTGTGCTCCTTCAGAGAAAAAAGTCACTTTCTCAAAGTGCATAGGACAATAGCAATGCGATAGGAATCAAAGAAGATACTTTTCAATTTTACTCAAAGATACCTAGTGCTAAGTTGATGAAAACGTCTAATCCTTACTCAGTACATGATTCTAAGTTGTCTGGTACCCTTTGCATGTCTGTGCTCCTTCAGGAAAAAAAGTCATTTTCTCACTGTGCTCACAACAAAAGTAATGCATTCAGAATCGAAGAATATACTTTTCAAATTTACTCAACTGTACGGAGTGCTAAGGAGATGTAAACGTCCTAACATTACTCAGTACATGATTCTAAGCTGTCTGGTACCACTTGCATGTGTGTGCTCCTTCAGGAAATAAAGTCACTTTCTCAATGTGAAAGGAACAATAGCAAAGCAATTGGAATCAAAGAAGATAATTTTCAATTTTACTCAAAGGTAAAGAGGGTAAGTAGATGTAAACGACCTGAATGTATTTAGCACATGATTCTAACTTTTCTGGTACCACTTGTATGTCTGTGCTCCTTCAGGAAAAAAGTCACTTTTTCAATGTGAATGGAACAATAGCATAGCAGTTGGAATCAAAGAAGATAGTTTTCAATTTTACTCAAAGGTACTGAGTGCTCAGTTGATGCAAACGTCCTAACTTTACTCAGTACATGATTCTAAGTTGTCTGGCACCCTTTGCTTGTCTGTGCTCCTTGAGGAAAAAAGAGATATTTTCTTACTGTGCTCACAACAAAAGCAATGCATTAAGAATCGAAGAATATACTTTTCAATTTTACTCAGAGGGATAGAGTGCTACGTAGATGTAAACGTCCTAACATTACTCAGTACATGATTCTAAGCTGTCTGGTACCAGATGCATGTCTGTGCTCCTTCAGAAAAAAAGTCACTTTCTCAACGTGCATAGCAATAGCAATCACAGAATATACTTTTCAATTTTCCTCAAAGGTACTGAGTGCTCAGTTGATGTAAACGTCGTAACTTTACTCAGTACCTGATTCTACGTTGTCTGGCACCCTTTGATTGTCTGTGCTCCTTCAGGAAAAAAAGTCATTTTCTCACTCTGCTCACAACTAAAGCAATGCTTTCAGAATCGTAGAATATACTATTCAATTTTACTCAGAGATACGGAGTGCTAAGTAGATGTAAATATCCTAACTTTACTTGGCACATGTTTCTGAGTTGTCTGGTACCACTTGCTTGTCTGTGCTCCTTCAGGAAAAATAGTCACTTTCTCAATTTGAATGGAACAATTGCAAAGTAATTGGAATCAAAGAAGATACTTTTCAATTTTACTCAAAGGTAAAGAGGGTAACTAGATGTACACGACCTGAATGTACTTAGCACATGATTCTAACTTGTCTGGTAGCACTTGCATGTCTGTGCTCCTTCAGGAAAAAAGTCATTTTCCTTCTGTGCTCACAAGAAAAGCAATGCATTAAGAATCGAAGAATATACTTTTCAATTTTACTCAGAAGTACAGAGCGCTTAGTTGATGTAAACGTCCTAACTTTACTCAGTACATGATTCTAACTTGTCTGCTACCACTTGCATGTCTGTGCTCCTTCAGGAAAATAAGTCATTTTCTCACTCTGCTCACAACAAAATCAACGCTTTCAGAATCGTAGAATATACTATTCAATTTTACTCAGAGGTACAGAGTGCTAAGTAGATGTAAACATCCTAACTTTACTTAGCACATGTTTCTGAGTTGTCTGGTACCACTTGCTTGTCTGTGCTCCTTCAGGAAAAAAAGTCATTTTCTTACTATGCTCACAACAAAAGTAATGAATTCAGAATCGAGGAATATAATATTCAATTTTTCTCTGCGGTACAAAGTGCTCAGTTGATGTAAACGTCCTAAGTTTACTCAGTACATGATTCTAAGCTGTCTGGTATCATTTGCTTGTCTGTGCTCCTTCAGGAAAAAAAGTCATTTTCTTACTGTGCTCACAACAAAAGCAATGCATTACGAATCGAAGAATATACTTTTCAATTTTACTCAGAGGGACAGAGTGCTAAGTAGATGTAAACGTCCTAACATTACCCAGTACATGATTCTAAGCTGTCTGGTACCACTTGCATGTCTGTGCTCCTTCAGGAAAAAAAGTCACTTTCTCAATGTGAATGGAACAATAGCAAAGCAATTGGAATCAAAGAAGATACGTTTCAATTTTACACGAAGGTAAAGAGGGTAAGTAGATGTAGACGTCCTCAATGTACTTAGCACATGATTGTAACTTGTCTGGTTCCACTTGCATGTCTGTGCTACTTCAGGAAAAAAAGTTACTTTCTCAATGTGAATGCAACAATAGGAAAGCAGTTGAAAAAAAGAAGATACTTTTCTATTTTACTCAGAGGTACAGAGTGCTAAGTGGATGTAAATGTCCTAACTTTGCTTAGCACATGATTCTGAGTTGTCTGGTACCACTTGCATGTCTGTACTCCTTCAGAGAAAAAAGTCACTTTCTCAAAGTGCATAGGACAATAGCAATGCGATAGGCATCAAAGAAGATACTTTTCAATTTTACTCAAAGATACCTAGTGCTAAGTCGATGAAAACGTCTAATCCTTACTCAGTACATGATTCTAAGTTGTCTGGTACCCTTTGCATGTCTGTGCTCCTTTAGGAAAAAAAGTCATTTTCTCACTGTGCTCACAAGAAAAGTAATGCATTCAGAATCGAAGAATATACTTTTCAAATTTACTCAACTGTACGGAGTGCTAAGTAGATGTAAACGTCCTAACATTACTCACTACATGATTCTAAGCTGTCTGGTACCACTTGCATGTCTGTGCTCCTTCAGGAAAAAAAGTCACTTTCTCAATGTAAATGGAAGAATACCAAATCAATTGGAATCAAAGAAGATAGTTTTCAATTTTACTCAAAGGTACTGAGTGCTCAGCTGATGTTAATGTCCTAACTTTACTCAGTACCTGATTCTAAGTTGTCCGGCACCCTTTGATTGTCTGTGCTCCTTCAGGAAAAAAAGTCATTTTCTTACGGTGCTCACAACAAATCAATGCATTACGAATCGAAGAATATACTTTTCAATTTTACTCAGAGGGACAGAGTGCTAAGTAGATGTAAACGTCCTAACATTACTCAGTACATGATTCGAAGCTGTCTGGTACCACTTGCATGTCTGTACTCCTTCTGGAAAAAAAGTCACTTTCTCAATGTGAATGGAACAATAGCAAAGCAATTGGAATCAAAGAAGATACGTTTCAATTTTACACAAAGGTAAAGAGGGTAAGTAGATGTAAACGTCCTTAATATACTTAGCACATGATTCTGAGTTGTCTGGTACCACTTGCATGTCTGCGCTCCTTCAGAGAAAAAAGTCACTTTCTCAAAGTGCATAGGAGAATAGCAATGCGATAGGAATCAAAGAAGATACTTTTCAATTTTACTCAAAGATACCTCGTGCTAAGTTGATGAAAACGCAAACCTTACTCAGTACATGATTCAAAGTTGTCTGGCACCCTTGGATTGTCTGTGCTCCTTCAGGAAAAAAAGTCATTTTCTTACTATGTTCACAACAAAAGTAATGAAATCAGAATCGAGGAATATAATATTCAATTTTTCTCAGCGGTACAAATGCTCAGTTGATGTAAACTTCCTAACTTTACTAAGTACATGATTCTAAGCTGTCTGGTATCACTTGCTTGTCTGTGCTCCTTCAGGAAAAAAAGTCATTTTCTTACTGTGCTCACAACAAAAGCAATGCATTACGAATCGAAGAATATACTTTTCAATTTTACTCAGAGGGACAGAGTGCTAAGTAGATGTAAACGTCCTAACATTACTCAGTACATGATTCTAAGATGTCGGGTACCACTTGCATCTCTGTGCTCCTTCAGGAAAAAAAGTCACTTTCTCAATGTGAATGGAACAATAGCAAAGCAATTGGAATCAAAGAAGATACGTTTCAATTTTACACAAAGGTAAAGAGGGGAAGTAGATGTAAACGTCCTCAATGTACTTAGCACATGATTGTAACTTGTCTGGTACCACTTGCATGTCTGTGCTACTTCAGGAAAAAAAGTTACTTTCTCAATGTGAATGGAACAATAGCAAAGCAGTTGAAAAAAAGAAGATACTTTTCTATTTTACTCAGAGGTACAGAGTGCTAAGTGGATGTAAATGTCCTAACTTTGCTTAGCACATGATTCTGAGTTGTCTGGTACCACTTGCATGTCTGTGCTCCTTCAGAGAAAAAAGTCACTTTCTCAAAGTGCATAGGACAATAGCAATGCGATAGGAATCAAAGAAGATACTTTTCAATTTTACTCAAAGATACCTAGTGCTAAGTTGATGAAAACGTCTAATCCTTACTCAGTACATGATTCAAAGTTGTCTGGTACCCTTTGCATGTCTGTGCTCCTTTAGGAAAAAAAGTCATTTTCTCACTGTGCTCACAACAAAAGTAATGCATTCAGAATCGAAGAATATCCTTTTCAAATTTACGCAACTGTACGGAGTGCTAAGTAGATGTAAACATCATAACTTTACTTAGCACATGTTTCTGAATTGTCTGGTCGCACTTGCTTGTCTGTGCTCCTTCAGGAAAAAAAGTCATTTTCTTACTGTGCTCACAACAAAATCAATGCTTTCAGAATCGTAGAATATACTATTCAATTTTACTCAGAGGTACAGAGTGCTAAGTAGATGTAAACATCCTAACTTTACTTAGCACATGTTTCTGAGTTGTCTGGTACCACTTGCTTGTCTGTGCTCCTTCAGGAAAAAAAGTCATTTTCTTACTGTGCTCACAACAAAGGCAATGCATTACGAATCGAAGAATATACTTTTCAATTTTACTCAGAGGGACAGAGTGCTCAGTAGATGTAAACATCCTAACTTTACTTAGCACATGTTTCTGAGTTGTCTGCTACCACTTGCTTGTCTGTGCCCCTTCAGGAAAAATAGTCACTTTCTAAATGTGAATGGAACAATTGCAAAGCAATTGGAATCAAAGAAGATACGTTTCAATTTTACACAAAGGTAAAGAGGGTAAGTAGATGTAAACGTCCTCAATGTACTTAGCAGATGATTCTAACTTGTCTGGTACCACTTGCATGTCTGCGCTCCTTCAGGAAAAAAAGTCACTTTCTCAATGTGAATGGATCAATAGTAAAGCATTTGAAAAAAAGAAGATACTTTTCTATTTTACTCAGAGGTACAGAGTGCTAAGTGGATGTAAATGTCCTAACTTTGCTTAGCACATGATTCTGAGTTGTCTGGTACCACTTGCATGTCTGTGCTCCTTCAGAGAAAAAAGTCACTTTCTCAAAGTGCATAGGACAATAGCAATGCGATAGGAATCAAAGAAGATACTTTTCAATTTTACTCAAAGATACCTAGTGCTAAGTTGATGAAAACGTCTAATCCTTACTCAGTACATGATTCTAAGGTGTCTGGTACCCTTTGCATGTCTGTGCTCCTTCAGGAAAAAAAGTCATTTTCTCACTGTGCTCACAACAAAATTAATGCATTCAGAATCGAAGAATATACTTTTTAAATTTACTCAACTGTACGGAGTGCTAAGTAGATGTAAACGTCCTAACATTACTCAGTAAATGATTCTAAGCTGTCTGGTACCACTTGCATGTCTGTGCTCCTTCAGGAAAAAAAGTCACTTTCTCAATGTGAATGGAACAATTGCAAAGTAATTGGAATCAAAGAAGATACTTTTCAAGTTTACTCAAAGGTAAAGAGGGTAACTAGATGTAAACGACCTGAATGTACTTAGCACATGATTCTAACTTGTCTGGTAGCACTTGCATGTCTGTGCTCCTTCAGGAAAGAAGTCATTTTCCTACTGTGCTCACAAGAAAAGCAATGCATTAAGAATCGAAGAATATACTTTTCAATTTTACTCAGAAGTATAGAGCGCTTAGTTGATGTAAACGTCCTAAGTTTACTCAGTACATGATTCTAACTTGTCTGCTACCACTTGCATGTCTGTGCTCCTTCAGGAAAAAAAGTCACTTTCTCAATGTAAATGGAACAATAGCACAGCAGTTGGAATCAAAGAAGATACTTTTCAATTTTACTCAGAGCTACTGAGTGCTCAGTGGATGTAAACGTCCTAACTTTACTCAGTACCTGATTCTAAGTTGTCTGGCACCCTTTGATTGTCTGTGCTCCTTCAGGAAAAAAAGTCATTTTCTCACTGTGCTCACAACAAAAGCAATGCTTTCAGAATCGAAGAATATACTTTTCAAATTTACTCAACTGTACGGAGTGCTAAGTAGATGTAAACATCCTAACTTTACTTAGCACATGTTTCTGAGTTGTCTGGTACCACTTGCTTGTCTGTGCTCCTTCAGGAAAAAAAGTCATTTTCTTACTGTGCTCACAACAAAAGCAATGCATTACGAATCGAAGAATATACTTTTCAATTTTACTCAGAGGGACAGAGTGCTAAGTAGAAGTAAACATCCTAACTTTACTTAGCACATGTTTCTGCGTTGTCTGGTACCACTTGCTTGTCTGTGCCCCTTCAGGAAAAATAGTCACTTTCTAAATGTGAATGGAACAATTGCAAAGCAATTGGAATCAAAGAAGATACGTTTCAATTTTACACAAAGGTAAAGAAGGTAAGTAGATGTAAACGTCCTCAATGTACTTAGCACATGATTGTAACTTGTCTGGTACCACTTGCATGTCTGTGCTCCTTCAGGAAAAAAAGTTACTTTCTTAATGTGAATGGAACAATAGCAAAGCAGTTGAAAAAAAGAAGATACTTTTCTATTTTACTCAGAGGTACAGAGTGCTAAGTGGATGTAAATGTCCTAACTTTGCATAGCACATGATTCTGAGTTGTCTGGTACCACTTGCATGTCTGTGCTCCTTCAGAGAAAAAAGTCACTTTCTCAAAGTGCATAGGACAATAGCAATGCGATAGGAATCAAAGAAGATACTTTTCAATTTTACTCAAAGATACCTAGTGCTAAGTTGATGAAAACGTCTAATCCTTACTCAGTACATGATTCAAAGTTGTCTGGTACCCTTTGCATGTCTGTGCTCCTTTGGGAAAAAAAGTCATTTTCTCACTGTGCTCACAACAAAAGTAATGCATTCAGAATCGAAGAATATACTTTTCAAATTTACTCAACTGTACGGAGTGCTAAGTAGATGTAAACATCATAAATTTACTTAGCACATGTTTCTGAATTGTCTGGTCGCACTTGCTTGTCTGTGCTCCTTCAGGAAAAAAAGTCATTTTCTTCCTGTGCTCACAACAAAAGCAATGCATTACGAATCGAAGAATATACTTTTGAATTTTATTCAGAGGGACAGAGTGCTACGTAGATGTAAACGTCCTAACATTACTCAGTACATGATTCTAAGTTGTCTGGCACCCTTTGATTGTCTGTGCTCCTTCAGGAAAAAAAGTCACTATCTCAATGTAAATGGAACAATAGCACAGCAGTTGGAATCAAAGAAGATACTTTTCAATTTTACTCAAAGGTACTGAGTGCTCAGTTGATGTAAACGTGCTAACTTTACTCAGTACATCATTCTAAGTTGTCTGGCACCCTTTGATTGTCTGTGCTCCTTCAGGAAAAAAAGTCATTTTCTTACTGTGCTCACAACAACAGCAATGCATTAAGAATCGAAGAATATACTTTTCAATTTTACTCAGAGGTACAGAGTGCTATGTAGATGGAAACATTCTAACTTTACTTAGCACATGTTTCCGAGTTGTCTGGTACCACTTGCTTGTCTGTGCTGCTTCAGGAAAAATAGTCACTTTCTCAATGTGAATGGAACAATTGCAAAGCAATTGGAATCAAAGAAGATACTTTTTAATTTTACTCAAAGGTAAAGAGGGTAAGTAGATGTAAACGACCTGAATGTACTTAGCACATGATTCTAACTTGTCTGGTAGCACTTGCATGTCTGTGCTCCTTCAGGAAAAAAATCATTTTCCTACTGTGCTCACAAGAAAAGCAATGCATTAAGAATCGAAGAATATACTTTTCAATTTTACTCAGAAGTACAGAGCGCTTAGTTGATGTAAATGTCCTAACTTTACTCAGTACATGATTCTAAGTTGTCTGGCACCCTTTGATTGTCTGTGCTCCTTGAGGGAAAAAGAGATATATTCTTACTGTGCTCACAACAAAAGCAATGCATTAAGAATCGAAGAATATAATTTTCAATTTTACTCAGAGGGATAGAGTGCTACGTAGATGTAAACGTCCTAACATTACTCAGTACATGATTCTAAGCTGTCTGGTACCACATGCATGTCTATGCTCCTTCAGAAAAAAAATCACTTTCTCAACATGCATGGAACAATAGCAAAGCAATAGCAATCACAGAATATACTTTTCAAATTTCCTCAAAGGTACTGAGTGCTCAGTTGATGTAAACGTCCTAACTTTACTCAGTACCTGATTCTAAGTTGTCTGGCACCCTTTGATTGTCTGTGCTCCTTCAGGAAAAAAAGTCATTTTCTCACTCTGCTCACAACTAAAGCAATGCTTTCAGAATAGCAGAATATACTATTCAATTTTACTCAGAGGTACAGAGTGCTAAGTAGATGTAAACCTCCTAACTTTACTTAGCACATGTTTCTGAGTTGTCTGGTACCACTTGCTTGTCTGTGCTCCTTCAGGAAAAATAGTCACTTTCTCAATTTGAATGGAACAATTGCAAAGTAATTGGAATCAAAGAAGATACTTTTCAATTTTACTCAAAGGTAAAGAGGGTAACTAGATGTAAACGACCTGAATGTACTTAGCACATGATTCTAACTTGTCTGGTACAACTTGCATGTCTGTGCTCCTTCAGGAAAAAAAGATACTTTCTCAATGGGAATGGAACAACAGCACAGCAGTTGGAATGAAAGAAGATACTTTTCAATATTACTCAGAGGTACAGAGTGCTAAGTCGATGTAAACGTCCTAACTTTGCTTAACACATGGTTCTGAGTTGTCTGGTACCACTTGCATGTCTGTGCTCCTTCAGGAAAAAAAGTCACTTTCTCAAAGTGCATAGGGTAATAGCAATGCGATAGGAATCAAAGAAGTTACTTTTCAATTTCACTCAAAGGTACCTAGTGTTAAATTGATGAAAACATCTAAACCTTACTCAGTACATGATTCTAAGTTGTCTGGTAGCCTTTGCATGTCTGTGCTCCTTCAGGAAAAATAGTCACTTTCTCAATTTGAATGGAACAATTGCAAAGCAATTGGAATCAAAGAAGATACTTTTCAATTTTACTTAAAGGTAAAGAGGGTAAGTAGATGTAAACGACCTGAATGTACTTAGCACATGATTCTTACTTGCCTGGTACCACTTGCATGTCTGTGCTCCTTCAGGAAAAAAAGACACTTTCTCAATGGGAATGGAACAATAGCACAGCAGTTGGAATCAAAGAAGATACTTTTCAAATTTACTCAAAGGTGCAGAGTGCTAAGTAGATGTAAACTTTCTAACTTTGCTTAACACATGGTTCTGAGTTGTCTGGTACCACTTGCATGTCGGTGCTCC